>NC_142428.1:4821250-5463541 GCF_059516105.1 Syngnathus floridae
TGGTGAAGCACGTGACCAACGAGCTGCGTAAAGTGGTAAGCGCTGCAGAAACGTTCCTCGTCTTTTTCGTTCCCACTGCCACTTGTCGTTGTCGTGGCAGCCCGTAGCCAAGTTCTTAATGAGAGCCATGTGAATACACAACTATGTTGCTTATACTCGCATTGCTTTACTAGAGTCAGGCTTTGTCGTAATGATTATGTCGGATGATGATTCATTTCTGCTGGAACTTTGGCAAAGTGAAAGTTTTCCATCCTTGGTCCCCGGCTTGCACCCCTCCCTTTCACTTACTTTATTCCTGTTTTTTCCTGCAGTCTGAGGTCAGCGCCAAGATTCAAGATCAAATCAAGAATCACAGTAGTGTTTGTATCCACAACGGGATTGTGCACAATGATCGAGACGAGTGGACTGTGGACGACTGCACCGAGTGTACCTGCCAGGTAAGTGAAGAAATTCCGACTGCGAGTTATCCTGACTTGCGGCTCATTCTTATACTAATCGGACCGTTCCTCCTATTAGAACTCTGCCACTGTGTGCCGAAAAATCTCCTGTCCTCTGATTCCCTGCACCAATGGCACCGTTCCAGAAGGAGAGTGCTGCCCCAGATGTGGAAATCGTAAGTCAAGGCGACCATTCTCGTCTACTTTCTGCCAAAATGTCATGTTTTTAACCCGCCTCCTCCCGGTTTACAGCAAGTGACTCCGCTGAGGACGACTGGTCCCCTTGGTCTCAGTGGACCCGTTGTTCCGTGACTTGTGGTCGAGGAATCCAGCAGCGTGGGCGCTCTTGCGATCGCATCAACAGCAACTGCGAGGGCACCTCAGTCCAAACCCGAGACTGCTTCCCTCAAGAATGTGACAAACGATGTAAGAAAGACTCTAATTTAAATTTGATCTCCCCAGCGATGAAGGATGAGGAATAATTTGTGTTTCTTGCACTGGCAGTCAAACAAGATGGAGGGTGGAGCCATTGGTCTCCTTGGTCTTCATGCTCTGTGACCTGCGGAGAAGGGGTCATCACACGCATACGTCTCTGCAACTCCCCAACACCCCAGATGGGCGGCATGGACTGCCAGGGAGAAGGACGCCAAACTGAAATCTGCCACAAGTCACCCTGTCCTAGTAAGCTCAATTTTATAATCACTACGTTCTCGACACAAGAGCAACAAATTAATTTGTCAAACTTTCAGTCAATGGCGGTTGGGGACCTTGGTCACCATGGGACACATGCACCGTGACATGCAACGGAGGAATCCAGAACCGTAAACGTCTTTGCTCCGATCCCGTTCCCAAATACGGCGGCAAGGACTGCGTTGGTGACGCCACCATGTCTCAAGTGTGCAACAAACAGGACTGTCCCATTGGTAAGCACATTGAATTATCTTGGAATTATTTCAAGCTTTGCAATCCATAACACCAAGAAATTTTCTTCTGTAGATGGTTGCCTTTCCAACCCATGCTTCTCTGGCGCCAAGTGTATGAGCTTCCCCGATGGGTCATTCAAATGCGGCAGGTGTCCGATCGGCTACAAAGGCGACGGCATCACCTGCAAAGACATCGATGAGTGCAAGGAGGTCCCAGATGCTTGCTATACATACAACGGAGTCCATCGTTGTGAGAACACAGATCCAGGTTACAACTGCCAGCCGTGCCCAGCTCGTTACTCCGGTTCTCAACCCTTCGGAAGAGGAGTGGAGCAAGCGACGGCGAAAAAACAGGTATGAATAACGACTTTGTGCTAAACCAGAAACTATCTGTTTCTGTTTTATTAAGTTTCAGAGATGTTTTGTTTTCAGGTTTGCAAACCACGTAACCCATGCCAGGACGGTAGCCACAACTGCAACAAAAACGCCAACTGTATTTATTTGGGCGTCTTCTCCGACTCCATGTTCCGCTGTGAGTGCAAGCCAGGCTATGCTGGCAATGGTTATATTTGTGGAGAGGATTCTGACCTGGATGGGTGGCCCAACTCGGACTTGTTATGTGTGGCGAATGCCACCTACCACTGCAAGAAGGTAACCTCAAACGACGAGAGAAATTCAAAAGGCCACAAATCCATAATACAACGACAAACCCTAACTGTGATTTTCGTCTATCCAGGACAACTGCCCCAACCTTCCCAATTCTGGTCAGGAAGATTACGACAAGGATGGCCGTGGTGATGAATGTGACCACGATGATGACAATGATGGTATCCCTGATGATAGGGTGAGTAATCCCAACAGTGTATTTTATTGCTTCAACACCATGCCTTCCCCGCCGACATAGCTACAAATCAGCTTTACGCAGAAATGCCACTTTTGCATTCAAAAAAAAAAAACTAAAATTACATCCCCTTGATATTTCCTTAGGACAACTGCCCGAGAGTGTACAACCCTGCTCAGTATGACGCCGACAGGGATGACGTCGGTGACACATGTGACAACTGTATTTTCGAGTCAAACACTGACCAGACCGACACGGACAATAACGGAGAGGGGGATGCCTGCGCTGTAGATATTGACGGTGATGGTAAGTGACCATATTGTGTTTCAAAGCTTTCCAGGATCTTGAAGAAACATTAGCTTGGTGCCGTGGGCTAACGCAAAGATGTGCTTCAACTCAACAGGCGTTCTGAATGAGAACGACAACTGCCCATATGTTTATAATGTGGATCAGAGGGATACGGATCGGGACGGTGTGGGAGACCACTGCGATAACTGCCCCCTCGAGCATAACCCCGATCAGGTAAGGTCAGATCTCGGCTTTATGTTATTCGTCTCTCAGCATGGCCCGATGGCGTGCGGAGAAAAAATGTCAAAGATGCGTCTGGAAGCCAAAGAAGCTATAAATTGACCTTAAAGGAAGAAAGGAATGTGTCGGCCGAATCCAGCTTTGAATGAAATGTGATTTGAGGAACATAGATCTCACTTGCCTGAACCCAAGGCTCTGTTTTTAAATTCCATCCACAGAATTGTTTCTCATACTAAAGAAAAACAATCTCCCAGTGTCCAGGTCATAAAACTAAGAATTCCTTTCTCCAACAGACTGACTCAGATTCGGATCTCGTGGGAGACAAGTGTGACAGCAACCAGGACATTGATGAGGATGGCCATCAGAATAATTTGGACAACTGCCCGTACATACCGAACGCTAACCAGGCTGACCACGACAAGGACGGCAAGGGTGATGCCTGTGACCACGATGACGATAACGACGGCATTCCCGATGACAAAGACAATTGCAGGCTGGCCTTCAACCCCGATCAGGTGGACTCTGATGGTGAGTCACTTCTTCGGTCAATCTTCTTGAGCATGTATTTAGAACATCTGTGCCTCACGATGTATATTTCGTTTTAGGTGATGGCCGAGGCGATGTGTGCAAAGACGATTTCGACCAAGACAACGTCCTGGATATTTATGACGTTTGCCCGGAGAACTTTGCCATCAGTGAAACCGACTTCCGGCGTTTCCAGATGGTTCCTCTTGATCCTAAAGGCACTTCTCAGATTGATCCCAACTGGGTGGTCAGACATCAGGGCAAGGAGTTGGTGCAGACTGTCAACTGTGACCCAGGCATCGCCGTTGGTATGGCACCACCTATTCACTTCGCAACCATGTCGGACTTGGCAAAACCTAAACTCCTCTCCTCTCCCAAAAAGGTTTCGATGAGTTCAGCGCCGTCGACTTCAGCGGGACCTTCTTCGTCAACACAGACCGAGATGACGACTACGCCGGTTTTGTGTTTGGCTACCAGTCAAGTTCTCGATTCTACACAGTCATGTGGAAGCAGATCACACAGACCTATTGGTCTCACACTCCCACACGGGCTCAAGGCTACTCTGGCCTTTCCATCAAAGTAGTCAACTCTACCACCGGTCCTGGTGAGCACCTGAGGAACGCACTGTGGCACACCGGAGACACACCCGGACAGGTGAGCCCTCAATTTGGTATAACTTTTCTTAGTTAAAGATTAAAAGATATTTTAACATCTATTGATTTACAGGTTCGTACTCTGTGGCACGACCCAAAGAACATCGGCTGGAAGGACTTCACCGCCTACAGATGGCACCTTGTCCATAGACCAAAGAGTGGGCTTATTAGGTAAGTTGTAAACACCAATAAATAAATCTTGACATGTTTATTATTTGAAATGATCTAAATGATTGTTTGTTTTTTAGAGTTGTGATGTACGAGGGCAAGAGAATCATGGCAGACTCTGGAAACATCTTTGACAAAACCTATGCCGGAGGGCGACTAGGGTTGTACGTCTTCTCTCAGGAGATGGTGTACTTCTCTGATCTTAAATATGAATGTAGAGGTAAGCGGAGTTCTAAAAAAATCCAGATACATGACTTTAAGTGAAAACAGGAGGGAGACTCATCTGTTTTCTTTTTTTTTCCAGATTCATAATGCAATGAAGACACAACCCTGGCTGAAGGACGTCTTCCAATTTAACGATACAATCCGGGCAATGCACGTTGGAGGAATGATGAGCATGTGGTAGTGTGAGGTAACATGACCTCAGGACTTTGAAAGCTAAATGAAAGTTCAATGATATATCTGCACCATATTCATATTGTGAGCACAGCTCTGCTCCGAAGAATTTGGCCCCTGCCTTTGCAGCCGAAAAAAGGGAGCCACATTTATTGCTTTGCACACCTGAACTTTGCTGGTATCCCTCTGCGGAGGACGGATCTAAGGGAAATTCCTTCTTTTCATATTCGTTTCATCCTCGAGCATTATTTGACATCTGCTGTGGACTCATTTCGAAGAAAGCAGTAGGAGAACTTTCTTTAGCTGAGGGAATATTCTCTCTTGAAGGAGCCATGGACGGTTTGGAATGACTGTAATGATTGTGTGGTTTGAGTGAATGTGTATTAGCTTCCCAAAAAAGTGATTTTTTTTTTTTTTTACCATTCAAGTCAGTCACTCTTCCAAACATATTATTCAAGGTCTTCTACGTAGGGATGGCCAATCAGAAGAAATTCTCAGGTTAAGAGCACAAAAAGGAGAGTACAGGGCACAAAGATTTTTTTTAGCCAATGATTGTTTTTTTTTTAGTATGGTACTAAAAAGAAGGGAGGGGCCTAATTAATGATTGGTTGGTAAGAATGCAGTGCACTGATACAACCAGCAGAGGTGCTGTTCGGTTCCAACTGAAGGAGTGGAATATGATGTCAGCTATGGGAAGCTGAGCTACTTTGTTGCTATGACAACTCCTCCAGCTAGCAATATTCTGCTAATACAAGTTTAGAATTTTCCCCTTTTGAAATATTTATATTCGTCCACATGCATGAGTGATGTGCCTGAGCTTGAGTGTGTATTTCTGACAAAGGAAAAACAAAAGGAGATCCTTTAAGTACAATTATTACCTCATGGATGGGTTTTTTTGTATTGAGGCCAGCGATAGACAAACAAATCATTTTTCTTAAGACGAATTGAATGGCTTCAATTTGTTTTTTTTGCAAGACTGTACTATCAGTCATGTGCTGTATATAAGATATTTTTCTAGGGGAGGTAAAAAAAAAAAAGAAGCCCAAACAGAAAAAATTAAGACTATGTTGTGCTATGTGTATTTTCCAATGCCTTTGTTTTGATAAATTATTATGTTGAAGTTATGTCATTTTGTGTAGATATATGCTATTTAAATAATTTATCTCGAAGCGTAGCCTGGTGGAAACGCTTCTGTCTGTATAAACTCATTTGCACACTGATATGAGGATGTCGTTTTATTTTGCTTTTCCATAAACATTTGTACCATATTTTTTACCAAAAAAAAAAAATGTTGTTTATACTTGTACTTATTTTGTTATGTCAAAAGAAAAATAAACGCTTCCAAAAAAAAAAAAAAAGCATCTCTCATCACTTGTGGGTTTTTTTTTTTTCTCGAGGGGGGGTTGTCAAACAAAAAGTTGAAAAGTAGGATGGATAGTTCAAGACCCTGGATGTTGTATTTACTTTGATTGAGATCTCGTCCTTACAAAAGCAAAAAGGGAGTTGAGCCATGCTGTGTCAAGCAACTGGAATCCATTAGTTGGGTCTGCTGATGGTTCAGAGAAAGGGAGTATCCTTGGGAGTCAACAGCAGGAAAACTCACCATGAAATATAATCCACTTAAACAGCACGTTCGTACAGATATGATTACACATCACACAGGCATCTCTTTAAAACTTTAAGCTCGCCGTGTGATCAGCAGACGTTGACGAATTTAGCACGCGTTAATTTAACTTTCTGCTGAGCATTGTTGCATTAAAATGACTAAGAAAATGCCCATATTTATTATTTTTATCTATTCAGCCAAGAAACAGGGGCCAGTGCTGCTTACTGTCTAATAATTGTGACCTGATTCTTAAAAACAGTAAGCCACAATCCAATAGTGCTTTTCCACCGCTTCATTTGACGATGGGCTATAAAATTATATGGCTGGAAATTGCATAAAACCGCGCTGCATTGAATGCATCAGTCAGAACAAAACAAAATGGAGACGGTCAATAGGATGGACGGATGTAAGGATGGAATAATTTTTGTCAATGGTCTAAGACCTAAGAGGTCCAGTTGTATACAGTAATTCTAGTGTAGACAAAATTCTAGCCAAAGAACGCAGACAGTCTAAGAATGCAACATTTACATGGAGACTTTAACACTGACTCATTCCTGCCATGTTTAGCTTAACACTTTTTACCCACAGCAAATATGCGTCACCCCTTCCTAATAATTTATAAAAATCTTATCTTCTGATTTGTATTTACTTTGAGCATGTTTAGGTTCCTTGAGTGATAACGTTGCGTGATTAGAGCTTATTACGCGGCTTTCGTCAAGGTCCGATCTCATAGGCTCCACCTGTCTGACATGTTTTTCAGTTCACAGGAATGTGAGATTATTTCTACAGGGTCACGATGTGAGGTGAGGAGTGAGATGAACGGGGCCATAGGTGTCAGCCAGGTGCAGCCACAAACAGAAACTGTCAACACAACCAAGAATATCTCTGAAAGCGATCCACTTTTCTTCTTCTTGGGGTTTGCCCTCAAAAGTAAAGAATGTGTTAATTCAAATTTCAAAAAAAATCTGAGATATACCATAAAATGAATACACCCGATAATCATTCTTGCTTCTTAATCTTGAGGTCAGGAAAGATGACGCGGGTTTTGACGGACATCTTGACGGCGAGGCCTCGCGTGGAGGGGGTCCGTGTTCGTGTCAAGGTTCTGGCTCGGTTTCTGTCAGCTCACATCTATCCAGCAGGCAAAGTAACTGCTCCTCACTGAGGCGCTCTGGCTCGCTCTGTATGCAGACACAAATATATAAAGTACGTTGATATGTAGCGTTATGAGTTTGACTTTTACAAGGTAATACATCTTTACATGCATGTTCTTGTTTTTAACAAAAGTAGATATTATTTCAGCACCCTCCCAAAATGTCTCCAAACATTCTTCAGCAGGCTTTTGAATAATCACCACAAACTGTTCCTTGTTGTTGGATGACCCGAACTAACCATGAGTTTATTTATCATAATAATGTATGGCAGCAAAGTGGATGTTCCTTTTTCGTAATCCAAGGAAAATACACTCCTTGTTAGTGCTTGGATTTATTGGAAGTGAAAAATTTGACTGCATAAGCAGACCTCTGGCTATGCACGTGAGTTTGCTTCAGGACCACCGCAAACTAAGCGATGCGGCCAAACGTGACTGGACTGGACAATCGGGAACACATTTCAGTCAACACCTCATACCTGGTGATTGATTGTTGCATGCAACTATTTTTTTCCAGGCAATTTGGGAACAGAGACTCTCCACACTTCGCTTTTCAGCCACAAGGCCAAATGAAATAAATTATAACTATAGTTAAGTATTGCTGGATTATGAAACGATGGCTTTCTGTCACGTCAAGTGATTGTGGACATCTATGCTCGTTTTTTCCGATCCCTCGTGTTAGCCAATCAGGTCCCTCCAACCCTTTGCGTCTGGTCCAGGTGTTGTTCATTGTCTTGTCAGTTGGTTTGTATTTAACTACCTGCTTTCATTTGGTTCTGTTTGTTTGTTCTACAGCGTCACAGTGGTTGGCTAGATCTCACTCTGTATCTGGAGAATTTAATTTTATTGTGGAAGGTGACACCATTTTGATGAAAAGTATTTTTGTCTTAATTTCAAAAATCTTAGCAAACTTGGAGACTAGTTGCAGAACACCCCGCAGTTTGTTGGAGATCTAATTATATTCTGAGGAGCTTTTCAAATTGTTGTAACTCATCTAGCGTGACACCCGTGCAGATGTTTTCACCGCGACCCCATCAAAGTAAAATATCACATTCCTCTGTCTCATCTATCCCAACAAGCTGCAGCTAATACTCCTCATCCATCATGTGCACGCTGCCCTGAGCGGACCACCTTGTGAAAGGTAGGAAGACTTTTACTTTTTGATGGACATCTCCACCAGAGGATTCTGCCCCTCGCTCTAAGTACTCCACAATGTAATGACAGTCTTTGGATCATTGAGGCTTGGCCTGTGTTAGTCATTTATGACCCCCTCAATTACCCAGACACTGTATATCATTTTCTCCACATGCACACTCGGCAGACGCATTCCAATCCCGATGACCCCCCACCGCCCTCGAGGCGCTGCCACGTTTTTGTCTGTCACGCAAGGTGCACTTGTGGACTTGACCTTCAAAACTCCAAACGTGTATTTGTGCATGCATATAAAGATAAAATTGACGTTTTAAGTTGACTTATTTGGAACTTAGGAGTGGCAACTAAGACATTAATCGGCACAGTGAGACATAAAGTGGTCAATTAGATATGTCGGTATTTTTACGCTCTGTGAATAGGGCAATAAAAGTGTCCCAGTGACCGGCCATAAAATTCTTTGAAACAATGCTGGTCGCCCTGACGATGGAGAAGAACTGAAAGTTCAGAGGGGTTGCATGGACCCAAAAAAAATGCATGGATGGGGTCGTGTTACTGCCTTGATATGAGTTTATTTTGTTCTGTGACTTTGCTCGTAATTCATCTTGGGCGTAAAATGGGCGTTTGCGCCGTTGTGGGAGTAAACACATCTGACGAGATAAGCAATATTTAACGTGTTTATGAATATTTTGAATCTATTTTCATTCAGTCCCATGACCCTAAATTTCCTACAAAGATATAAAAAAGACTGAAGACGTATTTTTGTTTCCAATGCTGTGACTGTAAAAAAATCCGACCTCTTCTTCCTTTCCCTACATATTACGAGGAAGGCCAAGGCTGTTTGTAATGTCTGTCTCTTGTCTACAGAGCCAGATAATTTTAGAAAGGTCTTTTCAACAGCTTTCAATCCAAGACTTTAAAGTCTGCGTATTCAATTCAGAGCAGACCACAGGAGAGAAAATGGCAGGAGTTGAAGTTTCCAAAGAAAACACACTCTCCATGTACATTCTTCCGGACAGAACCCGTCTTCCACTGAACTTATCGCTAAGACAGGAACAACTATGTTGAGTCTAAAAAAGCTTCACAAGGAGACAGATTAGAGAAGCAGAAGATAACATTTTAGTCCCAATTCTCCAAGCATCCCAATAATGTTGCCTTTCAGCGTTTTCTCTACCACCTGCCATCCAGAACCAGAACTAGTTGTTTTGTGTCCAGCCGCTAGACACAAACCATACGACCAAAGAGGCTGTCTGTAAATTTGGCTCTCATGCATGAAGTTATTTGTCTTTCCACCTCCTCTGACGATGAGAAACTTTTGTTTTCTGTTGACAAAGAAATAGCTGGTGACCTTACGAGATGAAACTATCCAGTCACACTTTGGGCGGAGGTTAAGTGAAAGGCACGGTAGTTTCGGGGCGACTCACTGTTTTAGCTCCTGTACACACATAGAAGGGCGCAAGTTGGCTTTATACAAATTACGAGCAGCTCGGCTTTCATGGTCATTGACTCGAATCAAATAAGTGGACTTAATGGTCCGACACACCCCTGGGGCCACTTGCACTCGGCGCATAGGGCAATATTCGATCCATGTGCTCCGCTCTACACATGTGGAATTTCTTACAATGAAGGCCAACAATGCTTTCTTCATTAGCAAAAGCCATGAGATCATCCAAGATGGAAAAATGTCAATTGTCAAGATGAATGTGTAAAGAACCGTATTGTTTTGAAGAAAGCTAGTTATTGTCAAGAGGCCCAGACACCTTGTCCTCACTTCACCTCAGTAATATTGAGCAATATTTCACCGCAGGATCCTTTCATATAAACGGACTTTCCACGTAGAGCTTGAGCCACATAGTTGTGTTACTGGCTCAGCTTTTGCTCAAAACAGAATGATAGAATATCTTACAACCACCACAATCCACTGGGCGACCCCCCCCCCCCCCCCCCCTCGTCCTCCCGCTCAAGACTTTTGCTGTGTCAGCAAAATAACTATTGCATTTAGTAATCCCTACGAATTGTGCTATTTGAATAAACAAATAAAACTCCAAAAGATCAACTACGAATTTTCATTCACCGAGCGGCCTTGATGGAGGCATAATTTTGTACATCATGCATCTATTTCTAGGTCAGAGGTCAGCACAATATAATAAGTGAATCTCATTCGACCGTGCAGGTTTACTTAATATTGTGACTTAGTGACAGCTGTATTATTTATATTTGTACTGTCTGAATTATGAAAGCATGATTTTGGCTGACAACAGAGAATCAGTGCAAACAATGACAGGATGATTGATGATGTTGGGCTAATTATGAGTAAGACCCTCTTTGGAACCGTCCCACTTTACAGTAAATGGTGGGATTGTTCTTTCCAGTTGATGTAGGAGCACGGCCAAATGAAGTTGCAGGGAAACTAGCCTCGTAAGGTCAGTCCTTTGGAAACTCCTTGGAAATCTCCTTTGTCTGGAAATGTTAGCTTTTTGGGGGGTTGCCTTTATTTAAAGAGGAATATGTTATCAGTGACAACAGTCAACAATCTCTTCGTCATGGAGTCGAGCGTTGGTGCATATTGTGAGCGGGATTTAATTAAACAGTTTTTACATCCACATTAATCATAAAGCAATGACGATAAAATAATTCTTCAAATGTGGACTCCACGATCGTTTTCATACCAGTGCTTAGTTCACTTGTTTTTCATTACAGGGCAGCGGTGTCTTAAATTAATGCTGTCATATTGCAAATTTCTGCTTAAAAAGTCAGTGTGGCGCCGTACAGATGTGTGTGTATATAATGAATAAATGAAACATGACTCTTGAACAGTCAAGAGTATCTAAAACGGATGTTGGAGACTAATAAAACTCACAAGTAACTTTATTGCTGTGTTTTCATTATACTGGGCTCATTGCAATAGAATTGCATTAAAATAACATCTATAAATTTTCTACAGCTTATTCCAATAACGCCACAAAATCATCAGAACAATCAAAAGAGTAGTTGTGGATTTTAATAGACTCAACTGCAAAGGAATTTTTGGATAAGACTAGATGATTTTAAAGTTCTAATGTTATAAAAGCTCGAAAAAGGTCAAGGTTGAAGAATTACAGCACACTTATCAACCTCTTTTTAAACACTGGTTGAAAATAGTTAGTTTGGTGGGCGTGGTTCTGTCTCATTTAAAAGCTAAAGTACAACTTTTGTTACGATGATAACCAGGGACAGCACTTGGGTATCGTGACGAAGTGAGGGCAACTCCGGGAATTTTCCGACCCCCCCCATTGTGGTATTTTTCAAATAGTCAACCAGCAACAAATCTAGTGACTTTTTATAGTGTTATTGAAAACTTCTGAAGACTCAGACACTCCCCCTACCCAGGCAGGAGATGTTCAGCCCTCCGGGTCCAGACAGCAGATGAATAGCACTCGAAAAAAGCCACCACTGCCTAATTTAACTTGAACCAATTATTTCCATACGACGTCCCCTTTGAGTGACTCAGATGGGTGTTTGGAATTGTTTGTCTTTTTATCCTTTAATAATACACACCATGGATAATCTGGTAATTGTTAGCAACTTGTTTCCTCACTGTCAAATATGATTGATGCACCTGCTTGAATAGTCAAGCCAAAGCAGACTAGCATGAGTAGTCTTCAGAGTAGCAAGTAACCAATCATGAGGCGTGTTTAGAGTGTGTCCACACCAGTTCCAGAATATTTCCAGGTTCTTTTTGTCACAGATATACAGTCCAGATAGACTAAAGAAGGCTAACAGACATGGCGGCCATTTTGTTAGCTTAGCGTCGCCATAGCATCATCTAATTGCGCTCGTCTTGGTAGAGGCGTTAGCTTAGCGTCGCCGTAGCATTATTATCTAATTGCGCTCGTTCAACTATTTTTGTTAGACAAAATGTAAGAATGTTCCCAGTATCGTTATGTAATCATAGTGACATACTACATCATACTTTCTGAGAAATTTGGACCTCACTCGAGCTATGCGAAAAACTTGCATAATACCTTTCGCACTTTACAAGCAAATAAATTTGAGTTATGACTACATTACCGAATCAACTTTATAGATTTGGGTGGAAAATCAGCCTGTCTCGTAAATTCACAAATAAATCTTTACCGACAGATGAGCCTTGACGTGCTAAACGAGACAACAAATCGAACTTTTAGTGTTGGTATTTCCGATCAATTGACACCGAGTTTAAAAGCAAAAAATCGAAAGACAGCAGCCGTTAACAAACTGCTGGGTAAAAACGAAAAAAAATCTCGATGAAGCCAGGGTGAGACTTTCCTTGCATGTCATGATGCCTTGTTTGAAGTCAAGCTGTGTGTGCCACATCAGTGTTTTTATGACCCCATACAACTTTTATTCTCTTATTAGTCATTCATGCAGCGAGCCAGGATTAATTACCATCAAACATGTGTCTGATTATGCAATAATAATGTTTTGTTGTTTAGGCAACATTTTAAGGCTACCCAGGGATGGTTTGTAAAGGTCAAATGTCATAAATCAGGATTGGAAGAAACTGTGATTTGTTGATGAAATACCAACAAAGGAAAGTTTTTGTTGTCCTTTCACTTTTTGTTTTAAAGTGGTGCTACAGTGTTTGGAGAGATGGAGTGTCCCCTTCTTTGGTAGTTCTAATTTAGCTTAAAGCTGGATGAGCTCCAAGCGGTTTCTAAGGAACATGGTGAAGCTCGGACATCATGTCTCAATGGGTCCTCCTTGTCTTTGGATGGCTTCCACTGACTAAGGCGAACTTTAATGTAGTGACTCGGACGGAGTGAGCTTGTAGTGCCACAAATGCTTCACTGTTTATCATCATCTTCACAGGTTATGAACTTTGTGCTTGTTATAATTTATCATGTATGTGCATGAGATAAACAAAGAAGGGTGTGCTAATGAGAAACACAGGTGGTGTGTTGATGAAATGCATTTTTGCGTTGTGAAAACATGGCTGCTGCCAACCCACCGTCATCTCCTGGTCCTGGCCCAGAAGGTCCAGCTGCCGTTGGATCTCCAGAAGCTGCTTCTCCTGCATCCTCCTTTCCTTGATGTCCTGCAGGACCTTCTCTCCTGGCTGGATGTCCCCATCGTGTTTGAGGCCGGTGTCCGAGACGCGTTCCTGATAGACAACAGACGCGCGAGTGATTGTCACGCAGAGTTGACGAGCCTGCCGACGTATTTGGGCACTGGCCTAGAATCACACTCGGCTGATGGTTCCCACATTTGCGAGTCCATCCATGGACCAGTTCATCATCATTAATTTGAGTTGAAAGATGCAAATTGCTTCAAGATTTGCGAGATGCGAGATGATGTGACTCGACGCTGCTTAGCAAAGAATCACATCAGGTACTCAAATAAAGAAGCATACCTTGGCTACAACCTCACATAAATCACAGATGTGCTCCTGGTTGACTAAGTGCAAAGAAAACTGCGGAAATGGTTAAGAGGGCACTTAGGGCGCAATTTTCGGAGTCAGACGTCTCTATTTTGTGCCAGGGCAAGGCGAGTTTACCATGTTTGGGAATTTGGCAGCCCATGCTACGCGTTAAATTACACGCCCCCGGCGAACCTGACAATTTAGTGGCAGAAAGTCCACTAGACTTTAGACCAAATAAAACCAGGTCTAAATTGTGACGCGAAAGTTGTAGCGCTATTTTCACCGATTGACGTTATGGCTGCTGAAAGAAGGTTTTAGTCAATTTACAGCTATGTTCACTGAAAAGAATTCAAGATGTGAAACATTTCGATATTGGCTGAAAAAGAATTAGGACTGAAAGAATAAAGAATAATCTTATGTGTACTGACAAGAAGAGAGCAGTCCTCACTGGAGGAGAATGTTAGCAAGAATTGGAACGAAAGCTTGTAGATTTATTCCATGTGGGACAAACACAATGAAGTGTCCGCAAGATGTATCGTTCTGCCACATTACAAATATGATTTTATTTTTCCCAAATTTCTTATTGTTATACTGTTAAGTTCATAGATATGGTTTTGCAACATATTTTTGACACATTATAACAATGCAAAAGTGTCAGTTTGACCTCATTGTTGAGCTGGTCATGGCTCAATTTGGAAATGAGGACTAGTCAGCAAATGACTTTTTTGGACTGCTATAAATACATATCCTATAAAAGAAATGACCAGGTCAAAAATGATAGGGTCAGGCAAACAGGAAGTTGTCAACTGCAGGGTTGTCAGTCCAGTGTGATTTCTTGACTCATCTAATTTGTTTTTTTTCATCCGACAAACACATGAAATTAAAATTTATGGATTGTGCATAAAATGTCAACATCTCAATCGGTCGTTGCACATAGTTAAATAACCATTCATTAAAGATGACCAAATTGAGTCATTGGGAATGTTAACACTGGTTTTATTGCCTCTATTATATTTTATTGAGAGTTAAATATATCTTGAGCAGGCAATATGGGAAAGGTGGGAGGCATATCCTGTAAAAGTCAAATATGAAACTATATGATGCTGAGCTCTCATCTCCTCATCTCTGTTGGTGGAACTAATGACAGCTTCTATCTAAGGCTTACCCGAGCGCTCTTGTTCATCAAGACTACAAAATCCAGCAGGTCAGACCCCTGTCATGAAAATATAGTGTTCCAACCAGGGAGAAAAAAAAAAAAAAAAATCCAAATGTGTTTTTACCACCATTCTCACACCACTAAGAGCTTGTTTCTAAAATAAAAATGAAAAAACAAAGTCAGTTTATTTGCTTTAAAAGTGGGAGTCGTGAACTTTGGCTGCAACACCGAAAACCAAAATGATTCCATCATGTGCCATTTTGTAGTATGACAATTATTTGGATATCAATGTATACCACTACATTATATTTTAAATTTGATTTGTATTATATTTTCTCAAGCTGTTACAATTACCACCCTTTTTTTTTACGCCAGTTCTCCTCATTAAAAATATTACCTGAAATATTTGACCAAATAGTAGCAGTAATATCAAAATGTAACACAAAAAAAAAATGCACATTTGTATTTTATTAGTAGTTGGAAGACTACCCCAAAAAAAAAAAGGACAATATGACACGCAGATGCCGTCAAGCAGAACACAAGGGTCACAGGATGGTGCGTGCGTGCTTGGACATGATGAAGAACAATCTCCAGATTGTGACCTAGTTACATACTTGTGGGACTTTTTGGAAAAAGCATTAGGGCAGACCCTCTGAAAACACCAAAATGATGGAATATCTTCTGCAAGAATGTCTTTCATCCCAGCAGTCACGTTCCACTGAATGTTCAGGATGCTGCTCTGGCAGAACATGGTGGTCCACAACTTACTGACACATGTTGTTTTCCTTAAATTTGTCACCGGTTAGTACACTGACACCAGGATTTATTTTAAATGTCTCGCTCTATTTGCTAAAAGTAGTAATGAGTCACTTAAAGTAAAAAATAGTTTCTTGACGTCTATATCCGTCAATGGCGGTGAATGAGTTAAGCCGCTTCTTGACATACTTCTTCGATATTCCCACCCGCAATACAATCTGGGTCATGAGACTTTTGGGAAGTATGAAAAACACGTCAAACACAATTATATCTTTCAATAAAATTGTGTCAAACTCTTGAAGAAACATCAGATGAATGATTTGGGCTTTGGGTTGCTGAGCCCCCTTAAATTGATTTAAATTGGTCTATTGGAAGAATCGAATTTTACAGGCTCCAAGTAGTCGTCAGCTGCAAAAATGGATGTCAGTAAAAAAATAGACGAGCTCAATCATGCTGGATGTGACACCTCCAGAGAATATGTAGTCACGTTACCACGAAGCTCATTTTACTTGACCACAGCATGAGAGAACAAAGATGGCTTGCCAAACATTATGAAGCACGAGCGACTAAACAAGGTCAGTGTGCTACTTGAATGCGTTTCAGAAGATTAAGCAAGCAGAGTTCACACTCGTGACCGATTTTTAGCAATGCAACATGTTCCGCGCGGGAGTTGTTACCGTGGCGACATGATCAACAGATGCAGAAGCAAAATGACTTAAAAAAAAAACCAAGACCATTTAATGGCGATGATGTATCATGACAAAGATGTTTTGTTTCTTTTTTTATGAAAACAAGACTTCTGACAAGACCAACGCCCTAAATTGTGGTCAGTGTTGTGTCAATTCAATTTTCTATTCAGCTTAGCTCATAGCGGAGGAGTGAAGCTAGCCTAGCTAACTACGCTCGGAATTGAAATCCAGTCTAAGCAGCTTTGATTTCAGCTAAGCAAACACGTGAACCACTATCCCATCCAAGTTTATTGATTTATATCATAAAAAAACATTTATTGAATCTAAATCCTGGGTAAGACACAAACACACATGCAGTCAGCAGTTCTTGAATGCCCCATTTCCATTTGACCTATTTTTTTATGGCGTCAATCATTAGCTGTATTTGAAAGTGACACTGCGGGCCTCTTCTGTGGTACACACTGGCCAAAAACAACTGTTGCATTCAAAGCAAGAATGGAGGAGATGCTTTGGACCACCCACGATTTAGGTCAGGTGTGTTATTTGGGCGTTTGAGAGCGTTTCTGCGAGGTGACAATGTTTACATACGAAATAATGGGTGTGTTGCGGTCGAACATTTTTGGAAAAATGTTGAGGCTTGCGAACATGTTTGTGATTTTCGACGATACTGTATGATCGGAATATCTGTCTCTAACATATTTGGGAGAGGGGCAGTGCCCCACCTGTTGTCAGCGTTTCTCTTTCTGACGATATTTTTTTAGTTACGATACACCTCTATGTAAATAATTTAGTTTCGTAATCTGTGCTGTTTTTTTTAAATACTTCTTTCTGTGTACGAGTTTTCAGCTGCTGTTTTTCATTAAAATATATTTTTCATTGGTCTCTGGGGCAGCTTTGTGATCTTTTTCAGCAGCGTGGTGATTTGGGCGGTCATCCTTTCGACGCCTGCCTACGTCTGTCTTTCTACGTGGCGTTTGCATGCTCTCCACAAGCCTGCATGGCTTTTCTCCAGGTGCTCTCGCTGGTTTCCTTTCATGACTAAAAACTATTAAGATTCATTTCCAGGCTTGATCAGCCAAGGTGCTAACAATTAGGTTAGCTTTGAGGACAAAAATCAGCATTAAGACTGGAAAACTGTTAGCAGTTAGCGTAACTTTGATGTCTTGAATTCCAAGGATTCGAAAAGCTCACGGTTAGAACACCTAAGTTGAAAATTGGTCGGATTAAATGAAGAAAACACATTTTTTTCTTTTCTCTTTCAACAAATGGTTACTCAAGCGACACAACCAGAAAACAAAACGAGAGCTCTCTTGCTGATTTGCCGTGCTTGCGAGACAACCGCAAATGATTTGTGTTATTTGTGAGATTCATAGTACTGCTTTTGGAAAGAGAAATTGGAAATCTAAAAAAAACAGTCAAAGAAAGCAGGTTAGTGTAGTTTTCCTATATGAAATCTACATTTAACATTAAGTCAGACATGTTTGTAACCCATAAATACAATTCCACGCTATCTTCGTTATGTTATAATTTTAATGTACTAGCTTAGTTTCAAAATATTAGGACCACTAATTCTCTAGAGTGGCGCATGTTGCCTTTGGCTAAGCGTTGCAATTTTCTGTTCCAGTTTGGCTGAGTCACCCGACCATGGCTGGTGTTTTTCAGAACAGCATGCTCCTATCTATGCGCCTCGATTTTTTTTTCTCGTTGCCTGCAGATGGTGCAGTCAAGACTTCGCATATGCCACGTGGACTGAGGCCATTCGCCAAAGTTCGTCCACATGCTTTGGCTTGCCACACGCACACCCTGTGAGAGCTTTTCGGAAGCGACGGTTGAGACGTTTGACTGCGTTCTCTTTTCTCTTTGCAGGTTTGGACTCTAACTGCCAAGTTGTGAGATGCTGGGCCACAGCTGTGTGCTATATAATGTGAATATATTTGCAAGAATGAAATCTCCTCAATGTTGTATAGTGTCTTGGGAAACGTTTCTTTCCTCCCGCAATAATTTAAAATGCATCCATCCAAAAACACATTGGCACAAAGATGATCATATCAAGATTTTTTTTTTCTTGTAGATGATTGCTCAAAGCTCAGCATTCCTAAAGGAGCAATTCATTTATGGGTCATCTGGACCTTTTTTTTTTCTTCTTCACAAGTGAGGGTGGTCCAGAGAAATCTCTTTGGAAAAGATTAAAACCTTGTGATGCATCCTACATCCACAAATGTGATACTGCACTAATACCATATTGGCTGTTTTCAGTATTTGCTAAACAATGCAAAAGGATCTTGAGAGCTATGATCCTTGACTTAGTTTTAGTTTGAACTTTTCAGGTGGACAAACTCTCAGTGGTGATCCCTCAAGGCCCCTATTGTTGTTGGATTGCAAGAAATCTTCACTGAGCTGCTAAATACCTTTGCAGAATTTTTTGAGGATTTATGTCTGCAGTGGATGTAGATGATTGCACATGAAGGAGTTGTTGGTTTTCCACCAAGACTGTGTTCAAATAATATCCTGCCAGTAACAGGAAATGGACGTCTGGTTATGTTGAATCCAGCAATTTTGATTGGGAATAGACCTTATGAACTTATGTTTACATTTCAAGATTTCATTTGAACAATTAATTGGTGACAATTGTGAGCCGACGAGCTAATTTAATCAATATCGATACGTTTTCCAACAAATGGGAACGTCACGAGATCATTTGAACAGATCTTCAGGACAGCTAATGTTGGATATCAAACGCATCTGGAGAGAATCTATGTCCAAGTGTCTTCCAATGCACTTCCACTCACATGTGCTGTGAACAGTCCAGAACAATATGGGCCACATTTTAGTCACAAATAGTTTGGCACATATTACAAAGGGATAAAATGTGGGCCAACTGGATGCAGGTTTCAATTCTTAATTTGATGAGAGAAATATAAAACCATTAAATGTAATTTAAATGAGAAAAAGATCAATATTTTTTTATGTAAAATAAAAAAGTTCTACATTTGAAATAAGCTCTAACTAACAAAGTTTTGGTTGCGGTATTATTTAATGACATGATGAGCCCAAAATAGTTGACCACGTTACGTTGGCCGAAAGCACCGGTCATGACGAAAACGTGTTTCAAATTGGCTGCGGTTAAAAACATAAGTGCTCATGACCGACCACATGATGTGACCTCATTGCCTTTCATCGGATGTTGAACTTCAAAAGAGTGGACGCCATTAAACACGTTATTACTATGATGAATTCAGGGCTAACACAAACGTAATGAAAAAAAAAATGCTAATCAAAATGTTTGGCATAAAAGCTAATTTTGCTGCTAATTTCAATCCTAGTGTACAGATGACTTTGTAGCCTTTCCACGTGTCTTAATATTTGCCAATGAAAGAGAAAACCTCGTTCCCTTTCTGGAGCTGGTCCTCCTCGTCAACCTCAAGCAACCCTGTAATTATATTCTGATTTGACGAAATGCCGTGCCAACGTCTTGACTGATACAAGACCTAACAAGCTGGGGCTCACCCAGGCAAAACAATGTTTTATGCTTTGCCAGACACGCTATGACTACAATGGCGACAAAACGCAACCAATTACTTCTGCCAAATGCGAAAAGCTTGAGGCAATACATTTATTGACATATTAATATCATTGTTGATGCATTCAAAAGATGAAAAAATATCAAATTATTATATCGCATTTAAGGCTCCTCCTGAAATTTCACCTCAAACTATCGTGAATTTATTGTGATGTACGAGTTCGTATTTAGTGTCATTATTAAAAAATACCTGCAACGGCCTTGTCGGCGCTAATACGGAGCAGATGACAGATAGAGAATTTGACTTTCCCGAAATCTTTGAATCGTGCGAGATTAAAGGCAAGGAGAGAAAAGTAGGTCATTCAAAGTAACACAAGCAGCTGGCCATTAATAACACATTTTTTAAAAAAGTAGCCAAAGGTTTTATCATAGCTCGAACAATTGTTGATTTGTCTTCTCTTAAAACATTCATGACAATTTCAATCATGATCTCAGTTTGCTGGATGGATTTATTTTGCTGAATCAGCAAGTTGACTTTCTTACCTTGACACTTATTTGGTATTAGTGGAATACTTCTAATCATGTATACTGAACTCATCTATATGATCGCAAGCAGAGCGTTTGGCATGATCAACCACATCTTTAACAATTTATCCATCATTTCCACCTTGGATGATTTTACACTGATAAAATTAGGCCAGAAATGTAAACAATTACTTTTCTTGGATAAGGAAATAGATTCCAGCACTTCAATTATTATAATTTTTCCTGTATGCTATGCTAACTCTTCTGGTTTTTGTTGAGGATGAGTTTGTCACGTGGTGAAAATAAAGTGAGAAAAGTCCGAAAGTAAGATCACGTTTGGAATCACGGCTAAACGTAGCATTAGCTTCCCACAGACCGCACAGTACTGGCAAACGAAAATGCAGCGCTGTCCTACTTATTGTCTTTCCTGGGATTTACTTTTTCGAAATGTATTACAACTGGTCATGATGAGATTATTTTGGAAGGTCAGGACTAATTTGGTTGAGGCCCGTTAAATAGTAAAACGTGCAGAAAAAAAGTTATGACAGGCCATGACATTCTACGATCCACTTATATTCCTATTACGGACTACTTATCGTCTTTCCTGTGCCTTGCTTTTGTGAAATGTACAACAGATGCTCACGATGGGATTTTTTCTGATAATCAAGATTGACTGGTTTGAGGCTCGCTTGTACTCAGACATGGTGGAATAGTCCAACAGTGCCATACTGTCAAGGGAGACAAAATGGCTCCGTCAAATATCCAAGTCAAGTGTCCTGATCTCACCCTAAATGTTTTGAAGACAGAAACTGAAGCTAGATGGAGTGAAAATCAGACAAAACATCTCCAGGGAGGAAACTTGGGTTTTGCTCATTTCCATGTGCTACTAACATTAGGCAAAGCATTTTCCTCCAGGTACTCAAAATAGTGATTACATTTAGAATTACATCATTTTATTCACTCACTTTTGAGGCCCCTGGAAATTGGCTGGAATTCCAAAATAGTGACGGAGACACTTGTTTGTATAAAACCCACCATCGCTAATCCCAACGAAGTAATGCTAAGCCTGATGAAAATTTTCAGTGGAAAATGTGTATCATTTGTGTGTTCTGTTGAAAACAAACCTCATCTGAGAGCGTATAGCAGATTTGCATTGAGGGTGGCGTCACGACAGGCTGGAAATGACAAAGTTTGGAGTCAATGGCAAGCAGCCGCTCCATGTCGGACACCTCCGGGGCGTAACCTTGGCTCGCCGACACCGGCACGGCCCACATGTCCTCCTAGAAGACACGCATCGGTTGAATTTGTCATCGGCCATCAGGATGGGCCTCCTTTATTTTGTGGCAACCTAAATATTGCATATCGGTAACTTGGTAACAAGGATGAGATAGTGGCTCACGCCTTTCCTTAGCTTTGCCAACGGGACGGTCTAAAGCAGAAGCTACTGCCCCCCTAGAGAGGGAAAGTGGTGAGGTCACCAGCGTTGAGTGATGAGACAAGATCTGGATTGCAATTGAATAATGCAACTGTAGTTTCTGATCAGTGAGGAGAGTTTGATCCGCAAATGTCGGATTTTCCAGGACTGGTAATTGCTGAGTCACCACCTTTTTTTATTTGGCATCTGTAAAGCTGATTGTATGTTAGCGTTTAAAGAAAAAGTTCTCAAAAATATTTGAATAGAATTTTTTGGCATCATCACGATTGGAATCTATCTCCCCTTGTTCCCCGACCTTGCCGTATCTCGCACGGTTCCAAAAATTAGAGACTGTTATTGCCTTTAACCTAGCAGATATAACTAATATTGTGATAACATCAAAACAGTGTACATAAAAAGCAAACAGAGCAGGAATGTGAAGTTGATGCGTCCCCATTGGATTCGACGCAGAACTGGAACTCAGTCATGATAACGATTCCCTGCCAAAGTCCTGGTCACATAAATAATCTTCTTGCCTTGTCACGATCATTCGCCATAGCAAGCTTTGCAAAAACAGGAAGTCTTCCTCTCGCCAGTGAAATATGGAAATCTGAGTCAATGTACTCCCTAGCACAATCGCTGGGGTGTTTGTTCAAAATGTTAAACATCATAAATAAAGCATCTAGGAAATTTCTGGCGGGCTACCGCAACGCCATTGGGCTGAAAGGAAACGTATGTGAACGATAATTGGTTCTGAAAGTCAAACAGTTATTTGGGAAAAACAGAAAAATGAGTCAAAAGATGCTGTATGGTCTTGGTCTTAAAAAAAAAAATGTCATAAAAAGGAACCATACCACGTAGCCTCTCATGAACTACATCTGTGCATCTTCGGGTCGTGAGGAAGATCTGCCCAAAGGCCTTCTCAGTGGCCAAGCAGACATCAAAACATGCGTAGCCGTTAGCATTAGTCCATGTGCTTAGCTGTAAAACGCAGACGTGATCGTGACCACGATAAAGGCCCCCGTTCAACTATTTGATCGTGGAAACAACTTTTGCTTCCCATAAAATATAAAAATATCGTGCAGAATGTCGATAGCAGACACAGCGAAATGGAATCGCCACCTGCTAATATACAACTCCAAAGATCTCAGACAGGCCGGTGAGAAGTATGAAAGAAGTTGCAAAAGTCACATGTTGCCTGTTCTGTGCTCCCATGGCAGCTTACCTTGTTGTCTGAGCCTCTGGCACTCTTTTCTTCCTCTTCGTCAATGTCTCGCAGAAGCTCGGCCAGACGTTCTTCCTCTGCCTGTGTCAACAGCAGTTGGCCTCCTTTGCCCCTGACAAGCTAGTGCAGCACACAACACGACTGTTTATTTGCGAATAGACAAAAAGTCATATTGCAAAAAAATATAATAAATTCCATGTCTTTCACCAGATGGTATCTAAAATCAAAAACATGCTTGCCCAAGTTTGCCGGGCAAAAGTAGATTTCAGATATTTTGACGATGTGTTAATTGAAACCAACAGAGTCTGCTTGTCAGACAAATGACAATGATTTGATTAAAGTTATGACCTTGGCCTTCTTTTGGAAATTTTGATTGACAGATACAAAAGTTGGACAGATAGGCACTGGTGGAGCTAGAGGGGGGGCCGCAGGGGCACTCTCCTCCCTAAAATATAGTTGGACAGCCTCAGTGGAAGGCCAAGGTTGGGTTATTTTCTGATTTTCAGGCAATCTATTTCTACGTTTCCCCCTGACCATCGTAAGGAACATGAGATAAAATTTTATCAGTGTTTGTTCCAAAAAATTCAAAATGTTTTTTCTCCTCAGCCTTGTCAGTTAAGGCAGGCTGAGAAAAAACAAAACAATGAGGAGACTTGCTGCAAGTCAAGATTCCTAGAACTGCCCTTGGCCTCACGTGAACTTTGACATACCTCAATATTTCTCTTGACAAAGTTCCTCTGTCTCTTTTTGCCTTTGTCGGCGTCACCGTGGCGCCCAGCGTCCGATTCCTCGTACACAGACTCAGATAATTCGCTGAAGTCGTCTGCTCTCTCTTCACCTGTTGGAAGAAAATGTACTTTAAATGCTACAGGGATAGGAACTATTATGTTCCTACTGAGCATTGGTAAGAATAAATTATTATTATTATTATTATTATTAAAGAAATTATCTATGGTTAAGCTCTTCCAAAATAAATAAATATTCCCACTAGACAGACGTACAATATGGCCCAAGTGACTGCGATGCTGCGAGTTGGCGTAATAGTGGAAAAAATCAATTTAATGAGCGTATACTGCTACCTAGCGTACATTTATCTCATTACATTTCACCTTCCAGCATCAAACTGCATAGAAAATAATACACTTCATTTAATATGCATTGCTTTACTCTGTAAGGTAGTTGTGGTCTTCTTTAAAGAGCAACACCACTCACCTATTTGTGTTTGAAACAGTGACTCAATTTCTTTCTCTGGAGAGCCTACAAGAAAAAAAAAGACATTTGAAATGTGACATTTACCATGATTGAAACAATCTATTGCTTACCAATCGGTGCCTCCAAAGCCCAAAATAGCCTCGCATTCATGGCCTCATGGCTGTTTTCGGATTGGCCTTCGGGTAAGATATCCTTAGAAAAATACACACTTATGATGTTAGTCTGGAAGAACATGTTTTTTCCCCCTCCCTTTTACCTTTAGCTCTTGCCAGAGTTTAGCTTGGCATTGCCTTCTTTGACGCTTGGCCTCTTTTTCTCTGCACATGCATACAGACAGAAGTTCATCAAGCCTCTTCATCTCCTCAATTGCCCTCTGCAGCTTTGGATCTTGCTTTTCTTCATCAGTTGCATTAATATCATATTGACCTAAAAGGGATGCAGTATTATAATTTACCTCAAATGTATGATGTCATTCAAAAAGAGTTACAAGCAGTCCAATCCACAAACTTTTTTTGTGCATACATCTCACATGCCACTCACTTCTCCGTGTGGTCTCAGAAGATTCTCTTGATGCTGGTCTTGAAATGCTTTCTGAACCATCTTGTACGCCGATTTCCATTTCCATGATGAGTTATTGGATTGTTCAGCAAATAGGATTTTTTTCCCCCTCTATCATCAATAACTATTACTGCTAATGCTAGCAGTGTAACAATTAATCTCGAGGAGGGGAGGGGGGGTTACATGAAGTTTGCAATTCATTTAGCAACCAACTTCGTCTTCTCCCACGGATGCCACCACGATCGTTTTCTGATTATCCGACCACAAAGGCTTTCTATTCTATCCTATTTCACGTACGTGACGTCAAAACGACGCATCTTGTTACGTATTTAGCAAAAATAAAAATAAAATAAAACTTACCATCATTACCCCTTGAAGTGACACACATTTATTTGCGAATGCCTCGTTCAAGTGTGTGTTTTAAAAGAGATCTCAGAAAGAGCTTAAAAGAATAAAGGCAAATGTTTTGAAGTGGTCGCTTGGTAACTAAGGACGCCAAATCTCCCGGATGTTGTAACTAAGGAACAATGCCTGTGCAGAACTGGAGCCTCCGGCTATAGTGTAGCAAGTGACAGGCTAGCCGTCAGGTAGATGGCCTCGTATTAAATATACATATTTAATAGCTATTTGGATTATTATTAGTAAATGTCGCCGTTGTGGAGGGTGAAGTGTCGCAGGCTGTGTTGAGTCAAAGGTGGGTGTCAACAAGCGATGTTATCGTCTGTGTGCATTACGTAAACCTATAGACGCGTTTTGGTCATTCTGACGTATTTATTAGGTAATCTCCTCGCTTGGGATCGATCTATAGTCATCATTATGGTTTAATAATTATATTAGAACGTGGTTTTATGTAGTGTTATAAATCCGTTTTGGGTAGGAAAAGAACGTGTGCGTGTTGGCGTCGAATTGTAGATTATGCTGCTTATGCGAAATATTGTTTTTGTTTATAATAACGATTGCATTGGGAAGAAAAATCACTTTTTTTTTTTTGCATGGATCTTAAAATGCTAAAACCTGTCAGTCCTTGTCATCATCATAGCGTCTTTTCACTGGCATCTGTCCAACCTCTGCAGCTTACTTGAGCAGTCAATCATACTGTTGAGTTGGCTGCAGGAGAAGATGTGCAATGCAAAGACAGAGGCAACGTCATATAGCCGCCGGACCCAAGCTTGTTTTGTTTTGCTGGCGCTGGCGATGAGAACCTCAGGGCAAGGTTCAGGTAAGCGGATTTTGCATGCACTCACAATATTCTCTATTTGCAGCAGTTGCAAAAAAATATTATTCTATTACAGGTTGTGTCAGACCTGTCATGGTGGAGCATGGCTCGGCTAATGTGCCAAAAACCAACATGGGTTATTTTCCCGTGGGGACGGTCCTGGAGTACCATTGTGACTCTGGTTACCTGATAGATGGTCCGAGCGTCCTCACTTGCACCACACTGGGTCACTGGTCTTCGGAACCACCACAGTGCATCCACAGTGATGGTAAAGTGCTAATCTTCACTATTAAAATAATGGAATTAACAAGAGTTTCTGGTTTTCTCATGTTTTAACAGTATGCCAGCCTCTACACTTGCCAAAAAATGGGGGGTATACCTGCCACCCCTCTCCATGTCATAAACTTTCTCATGGTACTGTGATTGAATTCTACTGCGATGAAGGCTACATCCTGAAGGGAGACTATAAATATCTTACCTGTCAATATGGGAAGTGGGACAGCCCGGTTCAGATTAGCTGCGTCAAAGAGCAAGGTATTTGACATTGGCTAATTTTTCTTGTCTTGTTAAAATTGCGAAACTCATTTTACACTAGACACATTCAATTTATAGTCTGCATCTGTGTGTCTGTTTAAAAGTTCTCCAGAACAACTGTCAAAGACTTCAAGCGACCAGATTGTTATTCTTAAACTCTTTGGGTCAATTACCGTAACCCAGGCTGAAAATATTTGTTGCGGTAATACAAGTGAAAACAGCAGGCTGAAAATATTTGTAAGTCTAATTCAAATACAAACAAGATTTTCCCAGAATTTGTTGGTATTCCGCTCTTCCTTCCAGGATGCGTGAAGCCGTACATGGTTGAAAACAGCTGGGTCAACCGCACGGGAACCAACAGGGGCTTGTTCCCTGTGGGTACTGTTTTACAATACAGCTGTGACCCCGGTTACCTGCCAGACGGCCCCGACATTCTCACCTGCAACTCCGCGGGACGCTGGTCCTCAAAACCTCCAAACTGCACCAGGAGTGGCGGTAAGACTCTCGGACCACGCAAATCTCAAAGTGATGTTGCTAAGTCTCTTGACTGTCACTTAAGGATGTTTGAGACCTTTCATGGAGCAGCACCTTTCTTCTAATCTGACCGACACCAACATGGCCACCTTCCCCGTGGGCGCTGTGCTGAGGTACCGCTGTGACCCGGGTTACCGGCCGGATGGACCCACTATCGTCAGCTGCTCTGCTTTGGGACATTGGTCCTCGGAACCTCCTCGCTGTATACGAACCAACGGTAGACGTCAAAGATAATAACTAGATTGATAGTGAATGAGTTAATAATCATTTATTTTCATTTTTTTTTGGTAGTATGCCGGCCTCCGTATCAGCCGGAGAACGGAGGCTACACCTGCCACCCGACCCCGTGCAGAAGACTCTCCCACGGGACTGTGATCGAGTATTACTGTGACGAAGGCTACATTATGAGAGGAGATTATAAATACCTTACCTGTCAATACGGCACGTGGGACGGCCTCGTGCAGATCCGCTGCGTAATGAAGCAAGGTAACTTTAATTCAGCATCATAGACACATTGTAGAAGGTGAGGATGGCGCTCTCTAGTGGACATATGAGAAAATAGCTGTAAGAAAATTCCTGTGTTGAAATTAATTTCCCACAGACCACGACACATCCTTACCGTTGGGGATGCCGACTTGGTCAATCGTGTCAACCACGGCTGGCTCAGTGGCCCTCATCCTGCTCTTGATGGTGCTCTTTGTGCTTCTGCAGCCAAAATTGAAGTCCTTTCATCGGTAAGGAAAAAACTAAAAATATAAATAACAAATACATCTTGTTTTGACCAATTGTGTCTTCTATCCCATCTCCACCCAGACGGGAGGCGGGTGTATTAGGTCATCCCGTGTCCATCATGGTGGAGGGAATCCAGGTGACTCTGCCCTCGTACGAGGAGGCAGTCAGCAATCACGCTGCTTCGTCCTCGACCTCCAACGACGAGTCTCGCGTGCAAATCGTGTTGTCCGAGGGGCAGCTGCAGGACACGGCGCCCGAGGCCGGCCCCTCTTCCCTGGATCACTCGCAAATGGCCGTGGTGCACCCTTCGCAGCCTTCATCGTCCTCTTCATCCTCCAGCTGGACTCTGGAGCACGCTGGCGCCGCGGCACCGCCGCCCGACGACCAGTGCGGCCTCCCTCTACTCGATTCAGAGGTGGATTGTTCGGATGGTGAGGCCACTTAATTACATTGCAAATTATTTTTTGTCTTTTTAGTAAAAGGAGCGAGTTTTGAACTCTGGAGAAAAAAAATCTGAAACTTTTGGTTGCATTTTTTGCAGATATGCCTTTGCTGAAGGAGGCCTGAACACACAAATGATGTCGACTCCAAAGTGGTGCTGAGCTGATCTGTGAGTCACGCTGACCGTCCCAAAGCAGAACTTCTGTACATGTCCATACTACTTAATGTCCTTCTGATGCTTTTACCTTTCTTTTGTCTCCACTGCTGCTTGAAGCACGCGACACCGCAACACAGAATTTATTATGAATCATAATCATGTATGCATCATGAATCACCTTCTATTTGTTGACATGACCTCACTTTTACCGTCTTTAACTTTGTTCCCAATGGCCTTATCTTCCTCACTTCTATGCACATATCCCATCATGTACAATAAGGACTTTCCAAAATGAGCTTTGTGACACTGCATTTGTGAAAATGTCACACCCTTAATTTATTACTGCTTAAAGATTTTACATTATAGTGCTGTTGATCAGCCATAGCTTTTTAGACACATCTTGGAACTATTTAAATAATATCAATAGTTTTCACTTTCACTGTCTAAGTTGTACTGTAAAAAGTTTGAAAAAAATGACGAGTAAATATGGTGCAATATCAATATTGCCTGTTCATTGAACTTACATGATATTTTTATCTATGTAAAGTTTAAAGTAACTTTATTATGTAGCATTTTATCACAAGTGTGTTTGTTGATTAAATACTATTTCATTTGTGCCAAATGTGCTCATCTTAGTTCAAAACAAAAGAAGCGGTAATTTTTTTTTTTTTTTTAATTGAATAAATGTATAAGTACAAGCCCGAGCAAGCTAATAAAAATATAAAAATTCTGCCTTTGCAAAAGTGTAGAACTAGGGAGTTTGGAACACCGTTCCAACATCACAATCTGAGGAAAAATAAAGTGAGGTAAATATTTTCCATATTCATTGGTCTTCGTTATGATCCAAAGTGAACTCACTCAGGTGGTTTCACCTCCTCTTGTTTCACGTTGACATTCGTATTTATTCTTGTTTCTGTCCCAAAAAAAAAAAGTCAACAATATTATAAGACCCAATCTTCCCTTCAACCCCAACAAAAACACACACAGCTGTGACATTTACCCTCACTTGGTGACTTGACCATCTGGTAACATCTGAAGCACACAGTGAGGAGAAGAGCCTCTCCGCACTGGAATATGTAGTAAAGCAAAGGGAAGAGGAACATGGGCCCGATGACCTCCGGAGGAAAGCCCACCTTCAAAATAGCCAAACACAGCTGGATGTTCTGACAGCCTGTTTCCACGGAGACGGTCCTGCAGCATCTGGATTCCACAAAAACTAGCTTAGTATGATGAGAACCTGAACCCAATTCACGCAACAGTCAAACTTACTTTGAGCTTAATCTGCATATGACAGATATGACATATCCCAAAATGAAGCCTATGAGGGGCATCAGAGCCGCCACGGAAATAATGTCCGCAGTCAGGATCATCCACAGCATGTCTTTGACCGCCACACCAGATAAAGTAAACACAATGATGCTGGAGATAATCAAAATGCCCAGGCCAGACTGTTGACAAAAAGATACTTATGATTATGTAAGAGGTCACTGGATGGGAAAAAGTTGACTAGCCCACTAAAAGCGAAATAGAAAGAAAATATTTCCGTTTGCAAACATGGCTTTAATTATCCGAGAACATTTTGTTCTTTGGAAACATTTTCCATTGGAATAGATAAAACTCATTGATAACAGCACATTGCTAAAAGGCATTCAGTCAACAAAAAGGAAATTGTGTTGGACAACAAAATGAGAAAAAAAATATCTTACTTTCAGGACAACTGGTGTATATTTGGGTTTGTAGTGATTGAGCATGATGCCCATACCGCAAGGTAGCAGGGTGAAAGTGAGAGCGCTCAGGATGCCCAAGTAGGGCACTGCGTTCTCCAAGCCGCTGAAGCCTTGGCAGTAAATCAAAAGCAGCAAGGGCATCAGACCCAGAGCTGCAATGCAGGAGCATGTGGTCATCACAATACTACAGGAGAAAAAAAAAAAGACTTTCAAAAGGATATATTATAGAAGGCGTGGCTAGATGATGTTGGCCACGCCCACCTGAGATTCATATCCCCCTTTAGGGCTAAAGTGAAGATGTTGGATAGGTTTCCTCCAGGGCAGCAGCCACATATGAGCACGGTCACCGCTTTCACAGAATTCATCTTCAGTAATTTGGCCAGTGTGAACGCAGTCAAGGGCATGATGCCGAATTGGGTCACCATGGCAATGGCCACTCCCTTAGGCTTGAGGAGATGACTCTTGATTTTGGAAATCTCCATGGTGCAGCCGAGGGATATCATGGTGATGAAGAGGATGATGATGGAGAAGGTGTTGAGGGCATTGTTGAGAGGGGGAGATATGTTCAGGATGCTCATGTTGCCCTTGACAGACATGTTGCCTTCATGGTAGATGTCCGTCACATTCATTGTAGAGCTCGTCTGAATGCTTCGTATACTCTGTGGGCTTCACCTGACTTACAATATAAAATAAATGTTATTTTGTTGATTTTTGCACTTTGAAGAGGCAAACACACACTTTTTAACCAACCAATCAATCAATCTTTCAGTCTGTAAAACCATCATTCACCTCTGGTGTTCCCCAAGGTTCAGTTTGAGGGCCCCTTCTATTTTTATTTTACTAATTTTAATCCCGATCATCCTTTTTTTTATTGAGTTTGTACTCATTAGGATTGTGCCAATCACAGGGCACATATATGGATGGGAAATTCAATTTATATATTTGCCCATATTTTTATTTAATGGTGCAAATTGTGTGTGCCAAATACGGCACTATATAATACTCATTAAAAAGACTTATCTGACTTTTATAAAATGCAATAGCCGCCAATTAATCAAATTTTGATTTCTTGAGAAACAAAATGTGCAATAAATGTAATCATATAGCCTCAAGTTAGTTTTAGTACATTAAGTTAATTTTTTTAATCCAAAACGACACGTGCATGACAAGATACTTGCACTGCTGTAAATTATTTGTACATGCTCATTGAATGATGTTCCACAAAGAATTAGAATCATCTTCTACTTTTGTGAACTTTAAAAAGAATATAATAAAAATAAACTCCCTCTGTAAGAGTAGAATATCATAGAATCTAAATTGCACTCAATGCTCGGATAAGTCTTGGACAGATTTCTTACCTTGCAGCAAATCCAATCTTCAAACTTTGTTTGCATCTCTGCACGCATTCCCCTCTTTGCTCCTCTTCTTTTGTGGCTGGACTGAAACCCTCCCTCCTGTGTCATGTAGCTCCATAGCAACATGGTGGCGCTGCTGCAGACTGTAGCGAAACACAAACCTCATTTTGAAATGCTACACCACACGCAGCTGGTTTCTTTTTGTCCCTTCTACCAAGAATTTCGTGAAATTCTGTTTAGAAGCGACCTGGCTTCTTCTGATACTCTGCATGAGGCTCCTTCCTGCCTTAATTAGAACATCATATTGGGCCTCAAGAGGTGCATGTGCAAAGAGAGGCCCATTTCATGTTATGAAACTGGCACTTGGCAGAAGACATCCTCTTTGTCTTTTGAGCGGGACGCTTTCGAAAACAAACACATTAGTTACGACTCACGTGTGGGACTCAAGAGCTCCAATGTGGTTCTCTAATCTCTACTAGTGGATGGATGGATGGATGGATGGATGGATGGATGGATGGATGGATGGATGGATGGATGGATGGATGGATGGATGGATGGATGGATGGATGGATGGATGGATGGATGGATGGATGGATGGATGGGTGCATGGATGGGTGCATGGATGGGTGCATGGATGGGTGCATGGATGGGTGCATGGATGGGTGCATGGATGGATGGATGGCATCAAATGCACCCTTTTGTAATACTCAACATGCATGCAAGCATACAGGTCCATTGTAGCCATAGATTGTGAGAGGGGGAGGGCGACTCAAAGTGTGCTAGGCCACCATCTGGTCTCATAATCATAGAGAGGAGCCGTGTTGTTGTGTCAAACAAGCCACAATTTGTCCCAGTGGTCTTGTCACACCACAGGATTGTTTATCAGCGGGAAACAGCTATGACTACTTCCTTTATTCAAGACTATTTAATCAAAGTTGTGCATCCTGATGATTAAATGTTGATAGTGGGCAATTTTAGGATGCATCAATCATAATTAAATGTGCGAGGTTACACTATTTACGGTTTGCAAGCTGTCTTTTGCAGCACTTGTGGGCAATGTAGTTTAAAAACGCGTCATATCAGGGATGCGTGTACGGCTAAACTACATTACCCAGAAAGCATTGTTTATTTCTCGCGCATGCGCCGTGTGTGTTTTCTGATCCATGTGTAGGCGAATCACGTGTAAAGTAACCGTTCATCGTCATGTCTCTGCTGTAAGCAGAGCTTCACGCAAGATTTTTTTTTATTTTGCCTCCGCTCGCTGCTGCTTTTGTTTTGACAGCTGCTTGTTTTCTTTTCGCATACCCCCTTTACCGAAGAATGAGCGAAAACGATGACATCGAAGTCGACAGCGATGTATGTGCCTCAGTTTACCCCACTTAAAAGGCAGCTAGCTAGACAGCAACTTTGTCGCGGTATCTTACTCGGAGCTATCCGAGTTAGCCAGGTTAGCTAGTAGGCTAAAATACCGAATTTTGATAAATATTTAAAGGGACGTATTTGGAATGATAACTTGTTTGGTGTGTTATTCGTATACCGAGCAATAGTCTTTGTGGTGGCGTCGACTAGACGCTTTAAATTGTGTTTGCTCCTTCCCTTCGTTCGTATTACAGTACCAAGCAAGTGTTGGAAAGCTGCATTTAGCCTTATTAATTACATTAAAAGAATAAAGCTTCAATTATTACAAAATAACGCACATTTTGGGCACTGGGCTAATGCACAACTAATCTCCCCAATAGCAAGGTCGGGCCATTTGAGAAGGTTAACTTTCCTTGGTTCTCGTACATGACGTCATTTGAGTTATTACTTCATACCGATTGAACAGGTTTTTGAAAATTGAAAATAAAATAGAGATCTTAGCTTTGTTTAATACACAATCGGAGGAATAATATTCTGATGCAGTGACCCACATTGCTAACCTAGTGCTGCGGGGGCTTAAAAACACTGCGTCTTCCGTCGAATTACTGTCGTATATTGCTAACTCTTTTTGCTAATTACATCTAATATATTGTCGGTTAGTTAAGTGTCCGGTAACGTGACTTTAATTCGATTACATTGTCGTGATCGTTTCATTGTTTTTGTGCATTTGCGTGCACCCTCTTCAACATGTTAATGCAACAGTACAATGTCGTGCAAGCCTGTCGAAATATCTCCAATTCTAATCCCTTGTTATGATGTTTTAATCGAGTCATAGTTATTGTATTCTTGTGAAATGATTCAACAGCCACGATCTGGTTCATATCAGTGGATTTCATGGATTCCCCCTCCCCCTCACTTGTTTAAGCTGCTGCTCATAAAGCCACACACTGCTTGCAGGCCTGCAAAGCCTTCAACCCTTGAAATGATGTACACATCTTTTGCACCAGCATTTCCCCAATCATTAGTGAGTTTAAAATATCACAGCAGCAGACAAAAATGTCACAAAAAACATAGATGAGTCGTATCAGAAATGCTCCAGAACTGGTGTCATGAAAGAGATTTTTCAAATCCAGACTTTGCTTTTTGAAGTCCATTTGAAAATCCCCCTGAAGTCGAACAAATTCTTGGTGGATTCCTCCTTGATCATCACGACAGTCTTCTAAAGGGGTCCCCAACCGCTTGATTTCAGTCCCACCAAATACCACCAAATCTACTGGAAGAAAAAGCATGGGGGGGGGGGAAAAGTTTGTAGCTCTATTATTTGGTAATCAGCAGTAAAAGTAAGTAATCTGCAAAGTTGCACTGTCAGCGTTCCCTGAAAGCACTACCAACATAGCAAATTTTTATTCAACTTGCACAGCAGGTTTTTTTTTGTTGCCAGGTGATGTCACGCAAATTTGGTTCACACAAAGACGTAGGAAACGACGTCAGTGGAGCAGTCCATTAAAAAAAATTGTTTTTGTTGCAGGCAGACAAGCGAGCACATCACAACGCGCTGGAGCGTAAACGCAGGGACCACATCAAAGACAGCTTTCACGGTTTACGAGACTCGGTGCCTGCATTGCAAGGAGAGAAGGTGAGGAGGAACAAAAGCATCCCGACACAAACCTCCCACAACGGGAAAAGCTTGAAGCGCAGACCCACACCAAAGTCAATAGATGAGTCTGTTATGACATGCAAATAGGATTCTTAATATCTGCACAGATAAGTGCAAGTAACACACTGTGCCGTCAACAGACCTTAACTTTTGAGTTCTACCTTAACTTCTTTCTAAATCTATGTCAGAACTATGCCCGAAGTTTATGATTCACAGCATCACGGATCATCTTAAAGACCCTGAGTGTCATTATCGCCGGGCAGAATATCCTTAATGACCACATAATTGATATAGATTGTATCTGTAATGATTTTTTTCCCTCTAGCAGTCATTATTAGCACAAAAATATGAGGCTTTTTAGGTTTGATTGTTAAATTCACAAACCCAGCCACATTTGGTAACCCTTTTACAACTGTTGACAATGAAAATGTTTTGATTTGAATTCTTGTCTGTGTTATACAAGGGGCTCCTCGGTTTTCCACGGTATAAACGGCACCCACGGCGTTTAGTGCTTAAAAAGTGTTTTCCGTGAATTTACTTGAAATCTGTCCTGTTAGCAAAAATGCTCCGACATCCAAATTCGAGTACCCGTGCGTCTCTAGCATAGGAGCGATCGGCCGTCGTAAACCGAGGACCCCCTGAATGAAATTGTGTCTTGAGACTGTTTCCACTACATCGTTACTTCATGTCTCTCTGAAATTGTCTGCTGACAGAGCTCTGTTAAACAGGCTTCGCGAGCCCAGATTCTCGACAAAGCCACTGAGTACATTCAATACATGAGACGAAAAAATCACACCCACCAGCAAGACATTGACGACTTAAAGAAGCAGAATGCGCTGCTGGAACAGCAGGGTATGTACGTACGCGACAGCGGAACCTCCGGAAAGTATTTTCAAGGCGGCTCGGAGGTTCTACTGCGGGGCTCGTAATGTCTCGTGCGGTCATTTAGCGAGCTTTGTGATTGCAGTGCGTGCTCTGGAGAAAGCCAAGGGCAACAATCAGCTGCAGAGCAACTATTCCTCCGACAGCAGCCTGTACACCAACCGCAAAGGGAGCGCCGTGTCGGCCTTTGACGGCGGCTCCGACTCCAGCTCAGAATCGGAGCCCGAGGAGCCTCCGACCAGGAAGAGGCTGCGCGTGGAGCCCAGCTAGACTCTACGACTGACTTTTTGTTTTTGTTTGACCTTGTTGTTTTTTTGTTTTTTTTTCTGAAACTCCTCTTAGCTGTGTGCATTCAGCCCTGCCTTCTTCTTGCTTGAGTCAGTCAGGAGGAGAGAGGTGCTATATATTGTGTATAAAATGCTTCGACCTCCCTAAGCATCCTGTCACTTCTCCTTTCCTCGCAGCCCAGCGTAAACCCCCCCCAATGACCCCCCACCCAAAGTGAGGCAGCTCTGTAATTTTGAAGGACTTTACATTTTTCAAACCTCACACCGACCTTAATTTAAAGGAATGTGGAGATTACAAAGTATGAGATGTCAGGTCACAAAAGTTGCAATTGTTCAGAGGAGTTGACAAAATATGTTGATTGGCAACATTCCCTTTTTAAATCTTTTTTTTTTCTTCAGAAAAATGTGATGTTATGCAAAATCAGCTTATTCGGTGTAGATGCCTGAAATGTTGTGTTTTGAAAAAGTGTTTTGTGGACTTAAAATGAAATCCCCCTTATTTATAGTAAACCTCTATAATTGATGTCACTTATGTTTTTGGACTTGGAAAGGGCAAACATTGTGTTTTAGTTGCCCCCCACAATGGGTTCAGCTAATTTCTTTCCGCCATTTTTTTCTAATCACTGTCAGACAAAACATAAGCACCTGATCGATACTGAATGTTACACAATACAGTTCAACTTCATTTTTTAGGAATGAACTCTTGGTTGTGTGTAGTAGATAACCCAAATCCAAAATGGTGTCAACCGCAAAAGAAAAAAAATTCCCTTGAGAATATTTTTGCTTGTGCTGGGAATGTTTCTCTATTTTCCCCCCCACCCCATTTTCTCAGAGGTAAATGAGTGTGTATGTAATCAATATTTGTTTGTTCCATTCCATGGAAATTACAGGTATGTTGTACATACTGCCAAAGGGTGTCTTGCAAGTTAAGACATACCTTGAATAAAACTTTTATCCTTATCGGATGTATTTCTGACTTTATGTGTTTCTGTTCACGTGGCTTACTATTTATGTGCTTAATACTTTGAAGACATGTTTTTGAAACAAATTTGGAAAATATATTAAGTGCCTTGACTAAAAAAAAAAAGAATCACTGCACAATGATATACTTCTTTTTGGTTTAAGTAGTGTTTCAAATGTAAAAGTTACTTTTTGACCTTAATCGCTCAAAACAATTGAGGAATAAGTTTATTTGTCAGGTGGTAACTTTAAAGACAAAATAAAATGTGGGACATTTGCATGTCATGTATTTGAAATAGCACGGTGTGCTTGTTTTTAAGGTGCAAAAATATAAGTTGTTTCCCTGACTTGAGGATTCAAAAATATAAGTTGTTTCTCTGACTTAAGTATAATTCAAACTTGTCAAAAGCGGTTCCTCTGAAGGATGAAGCTTGTTTGCTTTGCCATGTTCAAGGACCATGGTAATTTCTATAAGGTGGATGGTCCTGTCAGTTTATGACTGATATTAAGTGTCCTAGTATTCAGACGGAGTGAAATAATAATTAAATTCAACTATGAATAAGCGTGTACGTGAAGGATTTTATCACCAACCAAAAAGTGTCACTCAGATATTTCCTCTACAACGCTGTCACCCAGACTTGCTGAAAAACCAGAATTTCCGAGCTGACATGAATCTGACGCGTGTCAGCAGCGTAATTGGCGAATACGTCAGGTGAATGCAAAACATGGAGGAGTCATTCCCTGACAAATAAAAGTTATTTTTTTAAATCAGTCGATCATGGCTAAGCAGTACGATATTTTGTTCCGGATTCTCCTCCTCGGGGATTCAGGTGTCGGCAAGACGTGTATGCTGCGTCGCTTCACGGACAAAGAGTTCGATACAGGACATATCTCCACCATCGGTAAGAAATTAAAATTAAAGTCATCCGTCTTTTTTAAACAGACAATTGACGTATTCGAACCACCGACAGACCCAAAACTTATTAAAGTGACTCATTTGTGAATACAATCGGAATGTCAGCTGCCATTAATTTTTTCGCGTGTTTACTTTTACTTTGTGAAGTGGGAAAAAGTAGCTCTACTTGTTGGCCCGGCAGGTTTGGTCTGACAGGCGCGTGCGCGTGGGAAAAATATATTTGGAAATCCTACCTGAAGTAGGTGAACATCTGCCATAATACGTAAATGACTATATCAAAATATTTTTCTGTATATTTTTTACCACCAAGCAGAGGCGTGTCTATCCCATTTTGGAGGGCACTAAAGCACCCCTAAATAAATCCAAGCGCCACGAAAATTTAAGAACTTAAGTCTGTATTTATTGTAAGTCCTTTAACAATTTAAAGTGTTAAAACCATAGAGTGCTTACTGGAAATGTAATAAACAAATATTAATTCGCTCTCTCTTCCTTGCGCAATTCTCCAAATAATCTTGCTAATCTTTTAGTCACTCCCACCTGAAAAGCAATAGAGAATTATGTAAACATTATATATTGAAACAGAAAATTGTTCAAATAAATCGTAAAATTTTGCCCAATAAATGTCAACCAGCTCTAAAGTATGACGCAAAGTACCTTTAGGCAGGATGACGGAAATTAGCATAGTTTTTTACTGTGATTATAATGCTTTAGTTCAAACAATGGCTACTTCATACTGTACACACAAGGAGCAGCAGCATATATAAATAAAGTATCCAACAAAACTCACTCTTGTGTTCATAAGTTTCCTTTTACTTTGACCAATTGATATTCAATTTTCATTTTTAGGTGTGGACTTTAAAATGAAAACTCTAGAAATAGATGGAATCAAGGTGCGGGTACAAATATGGTGAGTTTTATTTCCATTCAAATTTGACTCATTTGTTTAGTTTGTCCATCTGTGTGATCCTTTTTTTTTTTTTTTTCTTCTTCTTCTTCTTTCAGGGACACCGCCGGTCAGGAACGCTATCAGACTATTACCAAACAGTACTACAGGCGTGCACAGGTGACTTTGCCAAACCAACGTGAATTATTTTTAAGTTTTGTTTTCCTCAGCGCGTGGGAGGGTGAGTTGTTTATCAAACGGTGCGCTCTTTTATTTTTTCTATTTGTTCTTTCCGCCTAAGGGTATCATCTTTGTTTATGACATCACCAGCGAGTCCTCCTTTCAGCACATCGTCAAGTGGACCACCGACGTTGACGAGGTAAGCCAAAAAAAATCATACATTGTAAATCGAACAAAAACAATCCTTCGCTTCCTCCTCTCTGTTGTTGTCTCACAGTACGCACCGGAAAAAGTGCAGAGGATTTTGGTCGGAAACAAATCAGACGAAGAGACCAGGAGGCGAGTGACGAGGGAGGAAGGAAGCAAGGTTTGACTCAACTTTTTCTTCATGACTAAATTTGCCTTCTATAATCCCTCAAATATCAAACTCAATGTTGCAGCTGGCGGAAAGGTACGGAATGGATTTCTTCGAAACCAGCGCGTCCACGAGTCACAACATCGAAAAGGTCCATCACCAATACGGAAAATAAAGTGCGCACGTGATGTGTCGATAACATCTCTGCGTTTGGTATCTTTCAGTCATTCAATCGAGTGACAGAACTGGTGCTGCAGGCTCACAAGAGAGACGTGGACAACCTGCTGGGATCTCTGGATGATTATTTAAACAAGGCCGGGTTGGACGAAAACGGTCAAGATAATAGCATTCGGAGAGTTTGTGCCTGTGCCAGAATGTTTTAAATTAGCATTTTGTTTACGCTCTTAATTTAATTCACCAACTTGCCAACAGAAGGCAGTAATATACCACATCTACTTTCCCTACTTTTCATCCTGTTGCTTTCTAATCTTATTTATACTTTGTTAATTTATAATGCATTGTTGGGGTGTAAAGTGAGAGGAAGGCTATTAATTATTTAAACCTTGAAACTTGACGCTTCATTCATTTCCATGTGATCCCCTTTGTATGTTTATTCTGTTTCTGAATGCAGTACAGTGAACTCCTGCTCGAACCGAGACGTGCCATAAATCTTAAAGTCTGTGAGTAATTGATGCCCAACCCAAAAATGTTTGCCATTGTTTACAGACGTTGATGGAACAAATAATTATTTTTCCTGGCTTGATTAAATGAAGTGCTTCCCCTTCACTTCAACATTGTCACCAACATACCTCAAGAATGTGCCAATGGTGGCAATTTTATACTTAACACAAATTTGGGAAAACAGCAATTAGGTGAGTTTTACAACAAATAATAGAGGTTGGGTTCTACAAAAAAATCCAATGCAGAGGTTCACTGTACAGTACTTCCTATTTAACGTGCACTTAAGATTCTTGAAATTCTATTAAGCTTCAGATGCCATTTTACTTGAATGTTTTTTTTTTAAAGTGCCATGAAAGACAACCAAAAATGAAATAAATGTTGAAGAAGTAAGACACGTAGCATCATTCGAATAGCTTAATATGGTCTAGGAAAAATATGAGTTTGATAAGATCGTATTGGATGTCCGGCGTAGATCAGTTTTCCCACAGTGTCATCTGAGCCTACCTTCGGCAGTGAGTCATGTGACCACCGACCCGTCTTATCCGAAGCTCTGACTTCCCTCCAGTGCAAAGGTTCTCATGTACTGCTGAGAATGGCGTTCATCGCCAAGACCTTCTATGACCTGAAGGCCACAACGTTGGATGGTGACACGGTGGACTTCAACGTGTATCGTGGGCGGGTGGTGCTGATAGAGAACGTGGCGTCGCTCTGAGGCACCACCGGCCAGGACTTCAACCAGCTCAAGGAGCTCCAAGGAAAGTACCCCCATCGACTGGTGGTCCTGGCCTTCCCCTGTAACCAGTTTGGGTATCAGGTTAGTTGAGCAGCCTATCGACCACAATGTATCTAAATTGAAAGAAATAACAGTGAACTTCCCGTTTTATTTTTGTACAGTTGGTATAACTCACTTTTTGGTGCAATTCCATTATCTGTCCCTAGATGGCGAAATACTTGACACTATTTTTTTATTTATTGATATTTTTTAAAAAATGAGGTTTTGGAAAACAGTATGTGTTGTGACAAAGCCATCAGTAACTAGAATAAAATCTTGTGTGGTTCCAGGAAAACTGTAGCAATGGTGAAATCCTAAATTCCCTCCAACATGTCCGCCCAGGCGGCGGATTTCAGCCCAACTTCACCATCTTTGAGAAATGCGACGTCAATGGAGAAAAGGCACATCCTGTCTTTGCTTATCTGAAAGAAAAACTCCCCTATCCCGACGATGACCCAAACTCCCTCATGCACGACCCCAAATTTCTGGTTTGGAGTCCCATCAGCAGGACCGACATATCTTGGAACTTTGAGAAATTCCTCATAGCACCCGAGGGAGAGCCGTTTAAAAGATACAGCAGGAAGTTCCCCACTATTGCCATTGAGCCTGACATTCAACGATTGTTAAAATTAACCAAAACTTAAAAATGCAGACTTTCAACACCACGTTTAAGTCTTATTTAATGACGATGATATTATGAAACTCAACTGATATATCATCTGAAGCTTTGTAAGTGCTTAAATTGAGTTGTTATAGAATGTTTATATATTTTTGCCTCCCTCCAAACATATATTATAATACTAAAAAAATAATAAAATTTTTGGCAGCCCGTTCCTAACGTTGAATTGCCGTCGTAATTTTTTTTATAATCTTGCATAACTGTTCCTCCCTATGCCAGCAGATGGTGCTCTATACTCGTATTAGAAAATGGGCTTCTCCAAATTAATATTCGCCGCACATATGCCTTACAAAATGATTGCCTACAGAAGAAAAAAACGTCTATAAAGCATGTTTCACAGCGGTGTAAATCGTTTTATTTTGCCGTACACGCTGACATGGAATATTCACTGGTCACAAAAATAGGTAGCCTATACTGACAATCATCATAAACAGACATATATAGAAAATATACTGAAATTATGATAGATACTCAGCCCTTGAGTAAAATGACCTGTGAAAATGTGATCTGTGATTCATCACTAAGGTGCAGGCACACATTGACCCGAGTTAACCTCTTGCCCCAGAAAGTTATCTCTGTGATTTTTCTTTTTTCCTCGGGCTAGTGGATTCCTTGCAAATCATATAACTGTAATGAAAAATCCAAAACTATTATAACCCAGCTGTCTTGGTTCAGTAAAGGTTAGGATGCAATAATGACAAAGATAACAGGAGACATCATAACTTTTGGTTGAGTAAGCGCTCTTACTTTCGCACAAGCACAGGCGCACGGACACGCGGACACCACAGGTGAGCCCCTGTTGCCACGGGAACGTTTCGCTTTGCGCCTCTTCTCGCGAGACCTGGGCGGGTGGCAGACGATAGGCAGTAGAGAGGCACAGCGAATGATCTCATCCTTCCAGCAGCAGCTGCATAGCGCAGCGAGGCAAAGTCACAACTTTTTTCTCCCCGAGAAAACTTCTAAGTTGCGTCTCGGCTAGGATAAAAAAAAAAAATCATATTTAAAAGAAAAAAAGCCGAGTCGACGCGCCAACGTTTGAAGGTTAAAAAGAAGACAGCGAGAGGAAGTGGATGAAAGAGGTCGCGTGTTGCAGTTTCATGTCAAGGACTTGTAGGAGCCGAATCGAACAAAGGGAAAGGCTTCGAATTGTGTCTTCAGAAAAAGGAGAGAGAAAAGCACCCCGGAAAGCACAGAAGGTGAGTGGCGGGGGGGAACTGGTGCATTTTGGTGGTCGCACTCACGTACACCTCTGCCGCCACCGCTGGGGACGACGCGAATAAGGTGCAACGATGAGTCAGTGTGGAGACCCTACCCGTGTTCCCCTAAAATTACAACTAAAGAGGCTCGAGGGGGGTCGGTCGGGAACCGAACCCCTTCAAGCCCTTTTGGCCGTCGTTGCTGCTGTCAAAAATCCGCATTGTCCCCCAGTGGTACTCCCAGAGCCCATTCACAGGTGGTACCGTGAACGTTACATGGCTGTAAATTGTTAGTTTCTATGCTACTTCATTAACATCTGTATTTTCCATAATGATGTAAAACTCATCTCAGTTTGGGTTTCCCTCAGAAGGCCATTATGATTATAAAAATCATAAAATCTGTCTAGTCACCCCATAATATTTCCATACAATGTGTTTATGTCAAACTGTTATAAAAGACACAGTTGACAAATATTTAATATACAACTACTGTATAGTTCATTTTCTATTCGGCTGTGCTTTGGGTAGAAATGCTCAATAACTATTTAAAGTAGGCTTTGCACAATCAGTATTTTGGAGCCAATTTCTGATCAGGAAGTTTAAAGAGATAAGAGTTGGCCCTATTTCAACAACTTATGAACACTAAATTAACTGAATTTACAGTCGATCGACACCATTCGCAACCTGATCCACGAAGAGCCGACATTTGCGTATAATTGAACTGAATTCGGAAAAATAATCAGGACACAGCGTTGATTCAATAGTGCTGCATCGATGTGGCAATGCAGCGCCACATAGCAAACAAAGCTTTTGTTTAGTTAGTCACAACCATGCCACTGTGACAACCTGTCCAACCTTCAGTACTTAAAAACACCTTTTAAAAAGCCATCTCATTAAAACCAATTTCCCCTTCATCTATTTGAATCACAGCATCTGTGACAGTCAAGCAAGGAAGGGCAACTTTAAAGTTCAGCCCTGGACAAGGATCAAGCATTTTTGGCATTCTTTGAAGGCTTAGCTTGAGCCACAGTGGCACGGTTTCTTCCACTGCCATCTTCACTTGTGTGGTTAATCTGCGCTTTGTCTGCTTTAATTGTAAGTGTTGATCACACAGTATTTTCTTTCTTGCTATTTGGGCTTTCTCTGGGAATCGTAAGCAGCTGCTGCAGAGGAAAGTATGCACGCTCTATTTTAATATACCACAACGCTCTGGCTTGACAGGCAAGGTTAGGAAAATACAGCATTGTTCCGGACGGTAAGATCATGTTGAGACTCGTCTGCGGCCATATCAGTCGAACTCCAAAGATATTGTAGCAGGAAATTTCCAGCGGAGATTTCAAATACCTGTTGCTAACCTGTAGCCTGATATTTGTCGCACATTTTAGAAGCATGCTAGCTCCTGTCCTGCAAGTCTTATTGGAATTGGATAAATGATTGACGAGTTAAGCACGATAGCTGCTAACCCACACCTCTGATAAGATATTTTGGTCAATGGAGGTCGTGGTTGCTGACCAGGGGGTCACATTTGCTGTTTAGTGGACCCACCAACCTCATGGATGACATTAAAGGGGAAGTCAACCCAAAAATGTTCTTTGCAATAATATGTTATATTTGCCTCTACTAGTCTAAACATGGAATTTTGATTAATATTTCATTCATGGGATATGATTTAAGCAGCAAAATTCAGTTGTTTTTATCCATCTCAGGAGGCGGCCATTTTGTAACTTGCTGCCGAGTAAAATTGACATCACGTCTCAGGTCACAGCCAATCACAGCTTAGCATAAACGCTATGGAATTACACGGCAAATGCTGATTATTATACTAATGTGCCGCTGTCAGGTTCATACTGAGAGCTTTACCAAATATGGCAAAATGGAATGATTTTTGTATTTGTAAATTCCCCCTTCAAAAGATTATTTCCACACGTTAGAACTTTTTATATTGTTATGATTCCAACACAATAGACTGATGCAATGTGCAGACCCATAATTAACAGTTGACAAATAAGTTGCTGACATTTTTTTGGCGGTAAAAGGGCATAAATCAAAACAAACAATCCAGCTCCAGACTTTTTATTTTGACGCTTTGCATTCTTACTGTTGCTAAGCCTTTGTTTCCGTTTTGTCTCCTGAGGGGTAATAGCTCAAGCAAAGTTACAAGGCAACAAACAACAAGAGGAGCTTTGTGGCCCGTCACAAGTGGCCACTCCGGAATGTGTGGGACGCAATTATCCTAAGTGGTTGTCCCCAAATGCTTGAATGAACTGTTTACATTATATAATGAACGATGTGATTGCCGCCGTTGTTATTAAGCGCTGGAGTCTTCAGTTACCTCGGCAATTAGGCCTAGCTAGCTTCAGTCGGTTGAGCACGAGACTCTTTAACTAGTTTCCGGAGAGAAGTCGGTCTTCTTGGATATCAGGTACCTGATACTGCACAATGGTTTTACTAACTTCTCTTGGCTAACAAAAAAAGCTAATTAAAATTCTGACATCAATGAGCCAATAGTGAAAATGACTCCATGATGACCTCAGCTAGCTTCTAGCTGGTGACCAAAAGGCTTGATGGCTTTGACCGTAATGAGGTGTGACTACGGCTTTCCTGCTTGCCTCACGGTCGGAATGCTCCGCTTTTGTCCTCGTCGGAACCGACCTCAGCGCAGCGGCCGCGAGCTGAAAGTACGCCGCTGTAGGGGCTACAATGGGGATGATGTCATCCCTTTCATCGGGGATAAATCCCAGCGAGCAACTCATCCCCTCCATCCCCGGCGAAACATTCTGGAAGTTTGATCCAGCAGAAATTCACGATAACTCAGGCGCTTTGCAGGTGGCGGCGGGTTGTTTTCAGTTTCCTCAGCTTCTCTTGGTGGTCTTTTAAGTTTTTGCGAAGAGGAAAATCTCAAGTTGACTCATTCCTATCATCCCGTTCCCGACTTTTAAACCAACTGCCACAATTATGCAGAAATCCCACCACCACCACATCGATGCTGGAAAGAGATGATAGCGAGGAACCACTTGAAAGAATCTAAAGTGAGACAAACAGAAGAAAACAACTTTTGGGATGCTGATGATAATCTGCCGCCGGCGATCTCTTGACGTGCTCGTTATTGTCCGGACATGTCTGCCAGTTGCTACTCTGTCTCTCAAGTTTGGTTTGCTTCCCTCTCTGGAACACATTACACACACTTCTGAGGGAAATCCAAACACGCAGAAGCAGAGTTGCAGGCCTGCCTCTCATGCCGAGCGGCGTGGAAAATAATTGAGAAAAAAATAGAAAGCAAGAAACCACAGAGGTTTTTCTGTTGTCCCCGCGGTGGGCCGAAATCTGAGACAGAGGCAGGAATGCTGAAAGCTTGTTCATGACTGAACTTGAAGCAGATCTCGACGTATAGACAGGTCGGTTCAGCTCATCTTCATTCCTACCCGCTAGTTGCGTTCAGGTGCGACATGTGATGTTGTTGTGGAGTATCGGCGGAATGCTGACACATGGCTGCCTGTTCAAACACTTACTTTGCTGCTGAGCATAAGCACGCCGCAGGTTGTGTTCTCAATTGCACATCCTCGGCCTTGCATCCATTTCCACCCTTTGACTTCCTGCCCTGCTTTTTAATAGTGAAAGCAAAGAATGAAAGCAGAGTAATTCAAAGACTTCCTTTCCTCAAGCGGGATTACCTTTCAAACTAGCTCAGGTGGATTCAGAAAAACATCCCTCTTTTATGAAACCTATTGCTTTGACTAGCTAGGAAAATTTCAAACTAGGTCGATTTAAAAACACTTACATTTGGGGTTATATTTCACATCTGTGAAAATTGCCTTTTAAGCGTCGGATATCTGACCACAAATGGCGCAGCAACACATGTAAACAAACAAAAAAATTCATATAGTCTTTACCCTCTGCGGCAATTTCTGACTCATTTAGTGAAATAACTTCATCATCATTAAGTTATTAAAAGAAAATTCCTAAATATTCTTCAGGCCCCTTCCCATCACTTGTCAGTATTATCTGACAAACTCGTAATGAAGTCTTTAGCGGTGTTGTTCCAGGTGCACAGGTCAGATTGGGTCCGTTCATAACAAACATGGCTGCTTTCCCACAGTCTTTCCTCTGTGGCTGCCTGTTTCCTGTACGTTTCATTGATGTGTTCCTGGATACGGACTAGCATAACACAAAGTTGGGCGCTATGTGTGAACCGCGAGCTTCGGTCGTTCACCTCCTCCGGGGTTTCGACCCTCGGAATCGGTGTAAGTGGCACGTTGATGTCATCGCCGAGGAGGAGGTGAGCTCTTGCCATGTCTCTGTTGATGCGATACTTGACCTGAATGCTAATAAGGTGCTAGTTGCCCTCGGCTACTGGAAAGTGACAGCCAGCATCTTGTTTTTTTCTCGTTTGTGTGGTTGTGACCCTTTGTTTATTTTTTGCACCATCAGAATGAGAAGGCAAGTCAAGCCGACTGCAAAAACGTTTGTTCACAACTGCCAATTTCAAAATCTTTACAAATAATACAAGGACGTAAACGGAATTATTACTAGAAACCGGTTGTGGGGAAAAAAATAACGGCTATACTGTTAGCATCGGTTGCAAAATCTGATAATATCACATTGCAGCTCGGTCTCTGTTTATTCTCTTTCGGCTTGAGTGAGAGAAGCGATCAAAACAAAAACATCAGATCCGTGGATATCTCCGATTTTGCTCCTCTTGCGTAATCTGGCATTTGCAGGCTTTGTGTTTAATGAAAGCAGAAATAGTGCAAAAGCTGCATCGCTACATTGCAGCTCGAAATGTCATGCGGCTTGTGTTGGAGCCAGCTCGTGACCGCGCTAAACCGCAGCGAGCGAGTTTGCGTGTGCCGCCCGCTCATCAAACCATCGCAAGCCACAACTTGCAAGCGCAAATATCTTCCAATCCTGTTTTGGCAGGCCTTTATTGTATTCAACAAGCATCAGTTGTTTTATCAAATTGCTCAGGCGGATGAATTTAATTTGTCGTCTTTGACTCAAAGGTCCTTGTTTTGTTCCCTCCATGCGTAATCAGGCCGAGGATGTGAAGTGGCTTCTAAACGTCGCAGGTTTCTGTCATATTGACGCCTGTGCTGTGAGAATTTCTCAAGTCACCGTTGACTCCGCCCCCCCCTGACCTCTGACCCTGTCCTCATTTCAAACATTTATTTGCTTTTATGTCTTTTCTAGTCTAGAAGCCAATTAATAATTAAACTTCCTGAAGTTTTTTTTCCTACAAAAGCCACACACACACAAAAATTATTAAACTCATAACACGTTTATATTACCGAGGGTACGGGGAGTGACCCAAACCCACCGGCGGGCTCACCACACGTGCATGGTGTGTGACCGCCGCATATTTACACGCTGCACGGCATACCATAAAATAAAAATCTTTGCTAGCGGTGTTTGCGCAATCATGATTGACATTTTGATTTCTTGCTGTATGACCTCATTGTGTACTGTCTCTCTGCTCAAGCTTGCCTTTTTTATACCCTCGGCGTTTCTTCTTTTGTGTTCCAGATCCATTCTCGCAAAGATTTGACCGAAATTGGCACAACACCCTCCACCGTGCATCAACGGTGCTAATTACCCCGCTTCAATTTTGCCCCTTTAATCCCAACTTTGCTGCAACGTTTGCATCCCAAAACGCACTCAAGTAAACAAAGTCGAGCGCCAAGCCTCTTGCTGAGCACGGCGTATTTGTTTGGTCACAAATGAGGAGATATTTACCCGGCGAGAAGAGAAACGCTCGTGAAAAAGCCCCACACCAAGACCGCAATTTTCTTTATTTGTTGGCAGATTATTTCTAGCGCCACAACATTGGCATTAAAATGCTAATGCTCACCTGATGTAACCTGTGCAGCAGGTTACGACTCAAAAAGTGTGTAAATGCTTGTTAGAGCTGTTAAAGGGCAGCACGGAGGAGGGATTGTTTTATTAAATGTAGATTTTGAATGTCACCTCAAATGGGTCGCCCTCATTAGAGGGCCTCGGGGGGCTTGTTTGTTACCAAGGATACTCATTACTATCGTAGTTGGCTCCAAATGACGCATTGTTCCAGCAGAGCGATTTCTTTTACTGCGGTAGCAACTGAAATAATAAATTATTTGGAGTAACGGTTGTAGAAATAGTGATTTAATCTGTGTGTGAAATCAAGTGCCTTCACAAGTTGGAGTGTTGTTACAGGTTGAACTCGGGGCTTTGTCATCAGTTTCTGGCGAAGTGCCACCACTTGTGGTTCCGCCGCTTTTAACTTAATGACGATCTATTAGCTGTCATCCGCACGTGTAAATCTTTTGTCTCGCCGACAAATTAACCTGCTTTAAGTCACAAGCGGCCGAGCGGTTTTCACAGACGGATAATACGCATCGCAGTTTTTATTGCTGATTTTTTTTTTTTGTTTCAATTCTAAATTGAATTGGGGATTTACTTGCCAAGTCATATTTCAAAGAGTGAGAGAAAAGTCGTAAAAAAAGACTGAGCTGTCTATGACTGAAAAATGTGACCCCCTGCTGATATCCTCTTTTTATGCAGAGCTGTGCCGCATTCTCTGCATTTGTTTAAAAGTTGGAAAATGTCGAGAGAAAAAACCTTCACAGAGAAAGTATTCATTGTTAAATCTGGTACTAGGAATAGTACCTGATTGGAGCTACAATTCAGGAGAAAAGAGGACCTCATCTGAGGGTGTGCTAAAACGAAAACGCGAATCAAAAGGCTATAATCGGATTATGCTTAATTGATTTAAAATGTGTGCATGTACAACATTATGTACAGTAGTTCCGAATTTAATGGCCAATTAATCCGCTAATCTTTTGGAAACAAGCCCAAATTGAAGTGCTTGTACCTTTTACAGTATATCTAATTTGGAGTTTTACCTGACTTGTTTTTATTGATCAGATGATATCTTGGCAGAGATTAGAGGTCGCGCATAATGAAGAGCGCTCGGAGAGGAAAAAAAAAAAGGAGTGCAGTGCTGCCTGGAGAAGAATGCAAAAAATTCTAATGAGGTGACCCTGCTACTGAACTGCGGCAGTTGGGAGCTGAGGTAGCGCGTCGGGGGGGGGGGGGTCTGCTTCAGGCTGCACTTCCCCTCTCCCCGCACCCGCCGTCAGCCTGCAAACCACCGACCGCATTAGTGAGATGACGAGCCCCTGTTGCACATAAAAAAAACATGCGAGCAGCCCCTGAACAAAACCAGCAGCAGGAGAAATGTTAACAAAGAAAAAAATAAACGCTCCAATTGCCCCACTGGAAACATAAACGTCGTTCTTTACTATTCCCACGCTTATATTTACAATGATCGTAAATCTAATATTACATTTATAGGGTATAACTATAAATTAAAAATCCCTCGGAAATTGCATGAAAATGTTCCCATTTCAACAACATCTCCAGATAGCATGGAAATCACCCCCTCGGGGCCTCCGAGGAGCAATCTCATTGGATGCCTTGGCAAATGCTTTGAGCTGATCTCAGCGTATCATATCCTTTACCACAACACAATATTCAACTCGATGCACTTCGACTCATTCTTCAATGCCGTTTTATCGGAAAGAGAAGATACGATGCTGTTTTTAGTATCTCATCGGCAAGGGTTCCTAAGTCCTGAGCAGGTACCAGGTTGATGCTACATGGCTAGAAACAGAATATATGCTCGATTAGCTTAACCTGTTGCTTGTTTTAATTTTTTAATATTCCAGTATTATCACGACAACCATCGCAAAAGGTTCAGTTTTTGACATTTTCTCGTAGAATCCTTATTGGCGCAAGTAAACACGCATGCTAATGCTAGTTTACGCTGTTCTTCTCTGAGCTGTTATCTTGAGTTTCCTTTCAAATGTTTGTTAGCATCAGACAAAAGCGTTGAGTGTTTGCAATTCTTTTTCAAAGTGGGAAAACAAACTCCAATCTTAGCTAAGAGGGCGCCATGGCGAGACTGTCCTGTGCGGTGCGAAAGTGGCATTAGTGTCACTTTAATGACAAAGCAGACCACCTCAGCGGTGTAATCCCCTTTTTTTTGTGCCTCTCCGACATTGGACATTTCTTACAAAACCTCCTGGACCACCCAGGTAATGACATTGTTGACAGTGACCCCATTTGGTGTCGACGTCTCGCCATATAAAAAAAAAAGCAGTGAATGTAAAAGATTGCGGACGGCTGTATTCGAGATAAGACAATGTCTGTATACATTCCAAGCGCTCCATCCGAACTTGAGTGAAATCCACTTCGCCAACGCGGCGCTCACACAATAATAGCGATGATGAATGGTGACGCGCTGTCACCGGTTTCTCAAGCGCTTTGACGCCATGTGATGTTTACACCCATTTGTGGTCAGTTGAACAATTCGTCTAGCACGATGCACATCTCTTCGAGACGCGCTCGCTTTGCCAGAAGCGGGGGGACCTCTCGTCCGTCAGAGCTCCCCGAGCAATTCGGCTGATAGGGCCTGAAGTCATGATGTCATCAGAAGCTTAAAAGTTGTTGAGAATTTGTCCCAGCATGCCCTGCTACTTTTCTTCCTGCGGTTCTTGCAAACAGTCATCACTTCCAATTGGTGGCATTCCAGAAAGTGACTGGACTCTGTTTGTCTGCCAGCAAGGCCTTCTGTCTGCTTTTTCTCTCAAGTTGCCAGACTGGCAAGTTTGAGCTTAGTTCTGTTTCTGCCAGATGTTTTGATTTAGCCGACCGTTGTTGCGGCAGCTTTCTTTTCGGAATCAATCCGTCCACCTGATACAACTATATCAATTTTATTATTTATGCAGTTAACCCATTGCCCAAATTTGCTTTTTCCATTATTTTGTGTCATTTCCCCAAATTGTTGAATCAACAGTGTGTGATTGCGTTACACAACTTATTTAATGACCGTCATATGACACTCATTCCCATTTGCGTGAGAGTTTATTCCCCTCCCTAATAGTTGCCACACTCTTGTCAAAGACTTCTTCCATCCCTCTATGCTTCTTCCAAAACCAAATCCCCTCCTCGATACTTGTTTCTCAGCCTAATCCTTATCTCCGCAACTCCTTTTTTTGCATCTAATTCATCTGTTTTTCCTGGCAGCCCTCATGTAAACAACCGTAGCAGTGAGCAAAGTATCCCTTGCCAGATAATTTTTCAAAGACTTCACTGTTTTGGAATGAGGCCTCACTTACGGGCCAAGCCAGGACAGAGAGATCTTTGTGCCTGCTACCCATCAGGCCCGTCGAGTCCTTAGAGCAGGGTGCGATTAGGGAACATGTCGGACCCATGGGCTGTGTGGAAGGGGAGCTTTTCAAAAAAAGCGTACGTGTCGGCCAAACAACCCCTTCAGCTCTATTCAGCCGTGCGGCAATTACCGGCTTGTACGACAATCTTTCCCGTCCTTTGTCGCAACTTTGAAAACATGTTGTTTGTGAATACGTGTATTGAAAACCAGTCGGGACTTGTTCTTCGGATTGAGTAACGAGTCTGTTCCTTACTCATCATGCTACTCATCTTTCCTCCTGATTTGCCTCCTACCACTGAAAGTTCCTTTTTTTTTGGTGTGTGTGTGAGTCACTCACAGGTCATCTGTTATTATTCTCTCTGTCCTCTTCTATAAGCAGTACTTTGATTATCTAGCCTCGGTTCTTTAGTCATCTCTCTGTAGTCACTTTAAAGCTAACCAAAAAGGAGGTCAGAGCTAATTAAACTCACCTCGTCAGCACATCTAGATCTCTGGAAATGACCTTCAGACCAGTGAAATGGTGGCGGAGAATGGCGAGAGTAAGGATGACAGGATAGGGGAAAAAAGAAGATGGCTTGTTTTTTTTTTTAATTGCCTGTCTGACAAATAACGTGTACACACACACGCTCCGCTAGGCAATTTATACCTTTTATTCCGACAGCCGCCATTGTCCTTTTTTGTCTGCGAGCGAGGAGATAAGCCTTTTTTTTTTTTCAGGGATATGCGTTTGTGTTGTGCTTTTCCACCATGATCATTCTAGATGCATCATTTGTATGTAGGTTAGCATTAGCGGCTATTCTGTATTAGCAGAAAGGACAATAATATGTATGATGGAGTTTGACATGCAGAGTACACAAATACTTGTTATGATTAGTATTAATTTAGAGATGCTTATGATATTTATTTTTACTTTCAATAAATAAAGTTGGCTGTGATGCTGTTGATGTGATGTGCTGCTGCAGCCTCGTCACAGTGAACATTGAGTTCTTGTGGTTAATAGGATCACAGGCTCAGTCAGTCAGTCAGTGGGACTCTCATTTCCTCCACGATCCAAGTGCCAAATAATGGGGGGGGAAAAATCTGGTAAAAAAATTGGGTCATATGTCTAATTTTTTTTGACAAAGTACACAAATGTGCACTGAAAATATTAAAAATGCACCAGTTTAATTGCGCAATAGCTTTTTGTGGGACTACTGTAATATTCACATGAAAACAAAAACAAGTACGAGAACGTGCCTCATGATTATTTTTGTCTTTTCAGGTCAATGTTTGGAGTAAAAACATGCTAATGGGGGGCTTTATCGCAGCGGCAACTGCTATGCAAGCTTGAGTGAGGAACAGTCGGGCTTGCCCCTCCCCCCTTTTTTTTTCTTCTGCTGACAATCAACCTGCTCATGAAGTCAGGGAGCAGCAATCCATTCCTGAGACAGCCATGTCTACTTGCTGAGTGCCTTTAGCCTTCGGCGCTCGTGTCATGACCAGCCTTAAGCGCCCACCAATGGATTGCACCGTCGGGGGCTCCGTCCCTGCCACCGATGAGTTTTACCCTCGCCACCTGCGCGTGGTGAATGGCGGCGGCGCTGCGCCGACCCGCACGGACAACGTCCACGGTACCGTGAGCGGGGGAGTACCCAAAATGGGCGTAAGGGCACGTGTGGCCGATTGGCCGCCAAGAAAAGACGTTTCACGGGCTTTGTGGTACACGGCCACGCCGCCTGAAATCATGAACGTTCCTCTAAAAAATCACGTTAAATTAGGATCAATCATCAGCCCTCAGGACTCGTCAATGCTGCGAAATATCCACAATACTTTAAAGAATCGAACGCAGGCCCAGGCGAACAACTACTGCACGGACGCTCGGTATTTAGCACCAGGAGACTATGGAGGTCGCCGGAACCCGCAACAGAAGCGAATTCGTCAGCGCAGCAACAGTGACATGACCATCAGTGAGATGGAAGCCGGCGGAGACAGCGGCGAGGAATGGGGGTCACCGACAACCCCTAAATGGTCGCCTCTTCACCGCGAGTACGGCAGCACGTCTTCGATAGACCAACACGGGGCTGCCGGCGAGAGCTTCTTTGAAATGCTTAAAGGCTACCAAGGAGAAGTGGATCAGCGTAGCCCAGCTCCAGAACAACTGGAGGACATGCTGAATGTTCGGTCCAAGCAGGCCACCCGTGACCTTTCGGAGAACGCCGTGGACGGTCAGCCTCCGAAACCCAAAGACAGGGAGAAACCCCCAAAGAGACGCACGAAATCCGAAACCGGGGGCGAGTCTATATTCCGTAAGCTTCGGAACGTACGAGGAGAGTCGGACTCTCCGAGAGCCGGATCGGACGTCGAGGACAGTCGACTGGATGAGACGTGTCCGTCGTTAAAACCGTGGGTCTGTCAGAAAGGCTTCGCCCACTACGACGTCCAGAGCACGCTCTTCGACCTCAACGAAGTCATTCAGTTGCGGCAGAACGCCGGCAGGAGGAAGAACAACACCACCACCGGGGCTTCCGCCGCCGCCGTCGCTTCGGCGACCTCCACCCTCTCATCCACCCACAGCCTCCCGTACAGCTCCCCTAGTGGCAGCCAGGAGGATCTCGACTCCCGAGAAAGCCCCGGTTTGGATTCAGGGGACGAACAGAGCAACGAGATGCTACTCGGTTGCCCCTGTTTCCGAAATGAAATCGGCGCCGACGGCAACGGCAGGCACAGGTTGGGAGCAAATTATTATGGACTTGTCGGCGGTGTCGCTGGTAGCTCCGGGAATTTAAACGGAGAAGGAAACATATACGAAAGCTCTTTAAGCACACACTGCACCAACGCTGGCGTAGCCGTGCTGGAAGGACCCAAGGAGGGCCCGAGTACGCTCAGCGAAAAGGCCAAACAGTACATCGTGGAACACGTGGACCTTGGTGCTTACTACTATCGAAAGTTCTTCTACTTAAGGGGTAAGAGTTTTTTTGTTTTAAACATATATTGCGTCTATATTCCTTCACGCTCTTCTTTCTGCCTTCAGAACATTGGAACTACTTTGGGATCGATGACGCTTTAGGTCCGGTGGCGGTTAGCTTGCGCAGAGAAAAGTTGGAAGAAGACAAGGAGCACGGTCAGCAGTATAACTATCGCCTCATCTTCAGAACAAGTGAGGTCAGTTGCTCTTGCCAAAGTGAGACACACACACATTCGTAAAAACTGGAGGAACCACTTGCGGCCTACCTCCCAAATATGGCAAACACAGGTTCATTGTGAAGGCCTGTAATAGAGAAAATACTCGGGCTGCGTATGATAGCAAAGTGATTGAGTTCAGACTCGGAGCACAATGTGGACTTTGTGTTCTGCGAGGATCCCGACTCCCACATCTTCCTTATTTCCTCTTGAATTCTCTTCTGTTGTTTTAAGTCAGTGATGTGTTTTTTTCATTCTGACGTTTGGGGAAGGAATTTTTCATCTTCTCATTCACTAAGGAAAAAAAGATTTTGGGGAGTGCATTCCATGTCAGTCTCATCAACCTTGTCATTTTTTTGTCCTGTCAGCTCACAACACTCAGAGGTTCTATCTTGGAGGATGCCGTGCTCTCCACCTCCAAGCATGGCAACGCCCGAGGGCTTCCCATTAAAGAGGTCCTGGAGTACATTCTCCCAGAACTGGATCTGTCTTGCCTCCGACTGGCCTTAAACACCCCCAAAGTCACAGAGCAGCTGATGAAACTGGACGAGCAAGGAGTAAGATTTCGGCAAAAGCTCCACAGGAAGTCCCCGTGATTACCGGATTGAAGGAATTACTGTGTTTGTTTTTTTTCTCATTCCCAGCTGAGTTTCCAGGTAAAGGTGGGCGTGATGTACTGCCGAGCCGGCCAGAGCACGGAGGAGGAGATGTACAACAACGAGATGGCGGGTCCCGCTCTGGAGGAGTTCCTGCAGCTGCTAGGGGAGAAGGTTCGCCTCAAGGGCTTCACCAAGTACAGAGCCCAGCTGGACACGAAAAGTAAACACTCGCTAAAGCACGTGTGTCAAACCTCCGGCCCGTGGGCCGCATTCAGCTCCAAATACATCCTGCCCCTAGGACATTTGTTATTTATTTATTTATTTATTTATTTATTTATTTATTTATTTTCCCACTCTCTCCAGCGGACTCCACAGGCACACACTCGCTGTACACATCCTACAAGGACTACGAGCTGATGTTCCACGTGTCCACTCTGCTACCTTACACACCGAATAATAAGCAACAGGTAAATGAATACTATGTGGAAGAAAATACCGTTGTTGTTTTGGTTGTCGGATGTTTTTCTCACCTCATCACTTCTTTCTAACAAACGACTGTAATTGTGTGTCTTTGGATCAGTTACTGAGAAAGCGGCACATTGGGAACGACATCGTGACCATTGTGTTCCAGGAGCCAGGTGCACACCCCTTCACCCCAAAGGCCATTCGTTCTCACTTTCAACACGTTTTCATTGTTGTGAGGGTGCACGATCCCTGCTCGGATAACACCTGCTACAGGTAGGAGACCTTCTCTGCCTAATTTTCCAGAATTTTTTCCAGTAGAAAAGTTATAAATAAATAAATGCATAAATAAATAATATTTTTAGTATTATATATTATATGTATTTATTTATTTCACGGTTCTGGACACATCCAAGACAAAATGAAATATTTTTAGAGTCAACTGTCCCAAGGTCTGCAGTTTATATTCTGAGTCCATTTTGAGCACACCACCTTGAGGCTGACAAGATGATGGATGTTACGATGACCAGCTATGAATAAGACCACATCCAGAGATGGAGAATACCTGTAATAATTCTAACTAAGTCGCACTATTGGATGCTTTGCAATAACCCCCGTAAGCTCCTCACCACTCAGGAGTGCATTAAAGACAAAAAGCATAGTCCAGAACCGGAAGGCATGGGTCACACTGAAAGTAAACAAAGGGGAAAAAAAAAAAGGATGAATCTGTGTCAGCAGTCAAAAAAATGGTGGATACTGTTACACTTATAAGTCGAGTTTACGCAAATGGGGCATGCTTCTGTATTATATTTTTAAGTGACCTTCATTTTTGGAATGACTCAAATATTGTGGCCTGGCTGATTCTTGCTTTCCCTCTTTTGAATGGAACATCTCCAAGCAAACACACACAGTGTGTGTACACATTGTCGCTACCTCTCCTCGCCTCGCTCGCTCACTAATTTCTTCGCGAGGCTCGCTCTCCACGCTCGTTGACAATAGAAGCGCCCGCTTCGCTTTTACTCCCAGCCCCGCCACTTTGCCTTTAGGGCGGCATGAGCCAGAGTGGTCTGAAGGAGTTAGCGGCATGCACATGAAGTGCTCACTTGAGCCAGACATGCATGTGATCGGGAAGGATTGCAGAGTTTCCCAGAGCTCAGCGAGACTACCTCAGGAGCGGACGGGTCAAAATCGCCTTGGACTGAATTATTTGAAAAACCTTTTTGGCCTTTTTTTATTTTTTTACAAACTAACTGATGGACACTTAAATTCCTGTTTGGATCTTGTGGCTTTTTAAATACAAAGAAAGGTGACATTCTGGTCCTCCTTGTTTTTCTTCTGGATGAAATTGAGAGGTGTGGGACAATAGTGGAACTACCCCACCCAGAGGTGCCCCCCCCCATCACTTCACATTAAGAGATTAATTCCTGATTGTTAGAGTTCTTCCCATGGATGCCTTTCACTTATGACGGAGTTTAATTGGTGTCCGTGACTTAAAACCGTGGGACCGGGAGGTAAGTTCTAGACTTCTTGTTGTTGTTGATGCAGTGGTTTGGATTCCTGACGAGAATTTCAACGGATTACACCCACACGCAAACGCATTCCACATGTCGTTCCGTGCAGCGTGTTTGATGGCTACAATTTGTTGAGTCATCAGGATATTAATAGCTCGCTGTTGGGATTCGATAATGTTCCCGGTCAACACCGGGCCAGAACGGAGCATTAGAGGAGCGGCCCGGGGGCCAGCAGGGCGCTAATCTGCCGCTTTCAACCGCTGCCCCGCCGCGGAGACGTCTTGCGTAACTCCCTCTTTGTGTAGGAAATGAAGGCTGTTTGCGAGCTGGAGCCACGGTGGCTTTCGTCCAAACCGGAGCAGCGCTGAGAGTGGCAGGTTGGCTGCTACGCTGTCAACTAAGATGGGATGTATAGTATTTATATCTTGGGTTTAGTCAGGCGGAATTTGCAACATTCCTCCTACTGCCAGTAGATGTGTTTAATGAAGTAGATGCAAACTTGTCACAAGTGTCATAGCCGCTTATTCAAGGCTACTCCCCCCCTCCCCCTACTGACACTTACACTTATTTTCTGTATGAGTGACTTTTCAATGTTTGAAAAGGAGTCAGCTAGTTTCCTTTTAACTAAAGCCAACCAGAACCGAAAACGGGTGATTGGCAGTAACCGTAATAATTTGTTTTCTCCACAGTGTGGCTGTTAGCCGCTCCCAGGACGTCCCCCCATTTGGTCCACCAGTCCCTAAGGGCGTGACCTTTCCCAAGTCTTCCGTCTTCAGGGACTTCCTCTTGGCTAAAGTCATTAACGCTGAAAACGCCGCTCACAAGTCGGACAAGTTTGGCGCCATGGCCACGCGCACGCGGCAGGAGTACTTGAGGGATTTGGCTGAGCGTCATGTGACTAATACTCCAGTGGAACCCACTGGGAAGTTTCCATTTATTTCCCTGGCGCACAAACGACGGGAGAAAACCCGGCCGTACAGTGGGGCGGAGCTCCGGAGCTTGGGCGCCATCACTTGGCAAGTTCACGCTGAAGACCAGGTGGCAGGTGCGGAGCGGGAATGCCTGTTGGCCGTTTCGAACGATTTCGTAATCCTCCTGGATCAGGAAGCCAAAGCCGTTGTGTTTAATTGCGCCACCCGCGACGTGATCGGTTGGTCAACCGGAAGCCCCGCCTCCTTGAAGATCTTCTACGAACGTGGTGAAAGCGTATCGCTTCGTTCCATCAATAACAACACGGAAGACTTTGGAGAGGTGGTCAAGAGACTGGAGGTCAGTCCGTCTCATCTTGTCAAGATATATTTGACTCAAGTGCTGGTTTCATCTGTTGGTTTTTATCCTCCAACTTAGCTTCTGACCAAGGGCAGTCAGACTACCGAGATGACGCTGCGTCGCAACGCCTTGGGCCAACTGGGCTTTCACGTCAACTTTGAAGGCATCGTGGCGGAGGTGGAACCCTACGGCTACGCCTGGCAGGCCGGGCTGAGGCAAGGCAGCCGACTGGTGGAGATCTGCAAGGTCGCCGTGGCCTCGCTGTCACACGAACAGATGATCGACCTACTCAGGACATCCGTCACCGTCAAAGTGGTCATCATTCCTCCGCACGAAGACTCCACACCACGCAGGTAATTGGACGATTAGCATACCCCATTTTGTTTTTAGCTTTTCACAATATAATACAAAACGTTTTCTTTCCACAGAGGCTGCTCAGAAATTTATCATATGCCTTTAGTGGACTACAAGAATCACAAAGAGGGAATGCCCTATGAGTTGAAATTCCCCTTCCGCCCGGCCACCAACAGCAACACCAAGTGGCCCAGAACATCCTCCAGCCCTCAGACGCGGCCTGCGGGCTCGGGCGGTACGCTCATCAAGGCTCCTCCGCCGGACTTCGGCAACTCTGCTGCCATGCCGCGCAGTGTGTCCAGCGATGGTCGACCCGTAGTTCCTAAAAGGTTGCCTATAAGCCCAAAGGGATAAAAACGAAATATACATTGGTGCTTTATCTGACCCCTGTGTGACATCATCCTCACAGGTATTCACCTGGAAATGAAAACTACGCCCTCGCCTGCTCAATCGTGATGGGCCGCACGCTTCACAACACAAACTCCCCCTCCGGCCTGCCCTACACCGACAACATGAGCTCCAACCACTGGAGGCAGAAGTCTATGCCTGAGGGGTAAGTGCATTTCTCTATTTCTACAATATCACAAGTAAAGAAAAATAATAATAATGCAGCCCGGTGATGAAAGATGTTTTAAAACTTAAACAAGTTTGGAGCTTCCCGTGATTTTGATGGAGTTCAAGTAATACCCCTGTGGCGCCTCTCTTGTAGGTTTAATAACAACAACTGCCAGTCCCATGTGTCGTCTGCGCGACTGTTGCCAGGTGACAGTGCTAGCGCCATCAAAATGGGCTCCAGCACAGGAGCTGCTTGGTCCCGAAATGGCGAGAGTGAGGTTACGTGTACACAAGGGGGGAAAAACACTCAAGGTAAGAAGAGTCTTTTATTACAGTACTTGAATCAGAAGTGACTTGGTCCAAAAAAAACTCATTTCTTATCTGCCGTGTCGGCGCTGGCAGAAACGTCCAAGGTGCTCATTCCTCGACTCCAGCCACCCGAGCTGAGTGGACATATTTCACCCAACAAGAGCGCTAAGGTGAGCAGAACATGTTGACATGTCGACGTGGTCTGAGATGTCAAACCTTTCTGTCTTGTGTTTTGGCACAGGTTGACGCTCCTTATTCCTCCAGCCAGTCCAGCAGCAACACGTTGTCAAGCAATGCCTCAAGCTCCGCCCACAGCGACGACAAGTGGTACGAGGTGGGGTCGCGGTCAGGAGTGCGCGGGGATTTGGAGCTCGGCGCCTACCTACAGGGCGCGTCCACCGACAGCGGCATCGACGCCACGTCTTTCACCGCCACCCAGAGCAGCACGGCCTCCTCCAACGCTGCCTTCAGGACCACCGACGGCATCCCGTGGCAGGACGAGACGGGTGGGCAGAGCGGGACCAACTCCTCACCGCCCGCTCCAGACTCCCTCGCTCCTCAAGGTGGTGAGAATCCGTTGAAGAGCCCGTCAGCCTTCCCAGATGGAGCTTCCTACACCCTGAGTGACTCCGCCTCCCAGTCCAGGTTTGCACTTACTTGTTATTTTGTCCTCCAATGTATTTCAGATTCAGTGATGCTACATTACCATCGTGATGCTAGCACTAAGTTGAAAATCCACTTGACCGACTAGCAAAAATAAGCATTAGCGTAACGTAAACATAACATAAAAAATACTGTGTTCTTCGTAATTAATCAAAGTTGGCCTCTTCTGTCTTTTTTTTTGTAAGTATACTGCCAAGTGTGCACCACACTGCCCCCAAGAGCCCAAAGAGCACACAGCAAGACTTTTGTAGATATTCTATTGCCATTATTTTAATATATTATTATACTTTATTTGTTACAAATTTATTTTCTGATTGTTCTTTGACGTTATACTTAAAGCTGAATTTTTGTAGAATTTTGTTTGGTTTTTTTTCTAAATCAATGAAGAGTATGTATAGGAAATGTAATATACATTAAGTTTATCTCTTACAATCTTTTTATGTTTTCATATAATATAGTGGTGTCTTTCTTAATTAAAATCACTTTTTTTTCCTTTGGGGGCATCTGAAATAGATTCATGGTATTTCAGTTCTTTTCAATAGGGAAAATTGATTTGTTATACAAGTAGATTGAGTTACCAGCTTGGTCATGGAACAAATTAAATTCGTCAAGGTACCACAGTACATCCTGCATCATCCCCGGCGAAAAAGTCAGACGCTCTGCGGTTTGGGTTTTGAACAAAGGATGTGCTTGCGTATGTGTGTGTGTGTGCGTGCGTGTGTGCGTTCTCCATCCCCCCCAGTATCCATGATAGAAAGGAAATGCTTGAAGTTGCTAAAAAAGCAGACTGTGAGCTCAGCACTGTTTCCCCCCCTCCTCTTTTAAATCCCACTTCCTTTGAATCAACCAAAGCTCCCTTCCCTCGCTTCTTCACCCAGCCAGAAATAACTCGACGTGTACATTGGAGGCTTTGTTTTATAATATGTGCATGCACGTGCGCACGCACACACAATTCGAAAACTTCTGCAGATGCAGATGATGGGCTCGATGCAAGGACATTGTGTCCTGTTTTTAATCGGGCTGAATTAATCAGCATGCAACTGGAGAAACATTTTTATTCAGTGAACATCTATTACGTATCAAATTTCATCTAGAAGATGCCAGATTATTTTTTTTCCCCAATTCATGTTGACATGGCATCTATCCCAATAGGCGCTTTATCTTTCTGTCATCCCTCGCAGCACACCGATTTCTAGCCCCTCCGGAAACCAAGAGGAGCCAGCAACCGACACCTCACCCACCTCCCAGAATTCCCCGGGGCCCAAGACCTTCTATCCGAGACAGGGGGCCACCTCAAAGTTCTTAATCGGATGGAAAAAACCCGGAGGGACCGTCAACTCCATTGACTTTGGCAGCACTCGGAAGTACGTTTTCTCTGAATACTTTAAGATGGATCTGGTCCAAGTTGTCATTCAGGGTAGGGAGAGAGCGCTGCATCCTCCTGCTTCCTGCTGTTTTACTTGATATATGACTGACTGGGAGTGAATATATATAGGCTCACTTGTCATGCTCCCGCATCAGCCCCCTCCTCTTTTTTAAAAAAAAATAAATGTGGGCAACAGTGACACCATGTGGTGGTTTGCGGTAAGAGCTAATTCCATTTTGACAATGAAATTTTACTTAAAAAGCATCTGATAGTCACCAAAACGCAAAATCCTCATTAATTTAATTCATATTTTTTTTCTGTCCAGACGGCACCAGAGTGATGGTTTACTGGTCAGTCAGCCGCAGCTCCGAGCCAACCTGCGGGGCTCGCAGTCACCCCAGCGGCACACCGCCAAGTCCAACCTGGAAGAAGACCTGAAGAAGCTCATCATGCTTGACAGCCCTCCCCCCACCACTAGTGAAGAGAAGGTACCCAGGCAGATGATTCAATATAGCCATTTAGAGTGACCTCTAAAGTTGAACGGCAATTTGTCGTTGACACCAAGTGGAAGTTTTACAACTTTCTGGTGGGCTCAAACAGGAAGCCTGTGACGAGACGACGCCGGAGTGTCAATATTTGCAATTCGCAAACACACTCCAACTCTTCACACGGGGAGGTCTTTTCAAACAGTAATTTTCAAAAAGTCGTTGGGAGTTCAAACAAAATGTTCTGGAATAACCTGTAGTGTTTTTTTTTCTCTTTTGGTCTTTTTTTTGGGGCAGCTGGAATGGGCCAGACTATATGATAATAAGGTTGATTTAAGTTGATTATGCTTTTTCTGATATCCGCCAAATAGCAAGGCCTTACTATATATTGATAAAAAATATATTTTTCCTCCCCCCAAAGCCATTCCCTGCTCCGACGCCTACCCGCCGCACCCTCCAGAGAACCCTGTCAGATGAGAGCATCTATAGCGGGCAGAGGGGGTCCATCTCTAGCGACAAGCGTGACACCCCCACAGACCTTCTGTTCAGCTGCTCGACCGTGCCGCGCTCGCCCACCGCTCGCAACGCAGCCAGCCGTCGAGCGCCGCGCAGATCCTCGGGTACGCTTGGGCTAATATTGCTAAATAGCATGGAAACAGGGCTGTGGGGTTTCATTTTACACTTCATTTTCTTGTTCCAGGAAACTTATCCGCTCCTGAGAGCACCGACTTGGAGCAAGAGAGGGCGAATCAGCAAGCGCAGGATCCTGCCCTTATGCCCCTCCCTGACACCAAGACAGATGGCCCTCTGGACTGGGCCCACCTGGTAGATGCCGCCAAGGCCTTTGAGGGTAGGACCATGTTGGAATATTTGAACCGGAGCGCCCCTGTACAGATAAAGTTGATGCAATACCAATCACAACCAAAGGGGTTCGCCGTTGGACCACTTTGTCTCCACTTCTGAATAATAATCTGTGTGCTTGGTTCTACAGAGCAAAGATTGGTCTACCTGGCGGCCCAGGAGGAGAACGCCGCCGTGGCTGAGAGCCCAGCTAGTGTCAGCCCCCAGCAGGCTGAGCCACAGACAGCCCCACTGAGACAGCCATCGCCTGGGTAAGATCCAGTCACCGGCCTTGGACCATTTGCTCTTATTTACTTGTGTCCAGCCCTGTGCCTGCCGAGTTTACTACCACCAAAGACCTCTACTAATGAATTACCACCTCTCCTCAAATCGTGGCCCACTGTGTCTCAATTACGCATGACCTGCAAGATCCCCCTTGAAAAATAAACCCTTCCATCCGAAACTGGAAAAATGACTTTTACTATGACACCTTCATTGTTCACGCTATTGCTTACTCGAACATTAAATAGGCTGATTACCAAAACAACAACTTTTCAGTCTAGTCATTCTAAATACTAATTTGCTTTAATATAACTTCAGCACCTTATCACAGATATCTCTGGCGCCATCTAGCGGCATCCCAGACAAAAACAATGCAAATAGGTGAGTTTTTGGAGGAAAAAACTTGGGATGGATACACAAGGGAAAAAACATGAAAAGGTAAATCATTTTTTAATCAAATTGATATCCATCTGTCAATCAAAGCTGGGGACTGTGTGTAAGTGGCGCATGGAAACATCATCAAACAGAATCCCCCTCCAAAAAAAAAAAAAAAGACCTCACCCCGAACAAATGACCTACACTTAATAGACACGTTGTACTCTCTGAAGTTAAGTAAATAAACGCTCCAGGCCACTAGGTTAGACATACCTCATTAATGCTGTGCAGTAGAATCGGTAGACCGGAACCAGGGAAGGATTTTAGTGTCCGGGGCTCAACTGTGCTGTGAAATGACTGCATTTTAAAGCACCTGTACAAGTGCCAAAGTTTGTCTTGAGATAATGTTTTGTTTGTCTTTCTTTCTTTTTCACAGCGAGATGCCAGCCTGTTTAATGGGGAAAGTCAGCCAACTGGAGTCAATGGTGAAGGCGCTACAGGAAGACCTGAAGAAGGTGAGTTGGATTGACTTTGAATGTTGAAAGTAATGTCAGGTGGATTGCTGACTTCAATTATTGCCGTCTTAAAATCCTTACTGACTGTACGAACAATAGTTTACGTTTTATGATTCATGTTATGTCACAAGATGCAAACAGATGGCGTCAAAGCACTATTTTTCGATTAGACAGCAAACAGGTGATTTTATCGGCCAGTGACACAGGTTAGGCTTCACTGTGCTCTCTTTCTTGCAGGAGAAAGATGCAAAGGTGTCCCTCCAAGTTCAGATCCAGGGCTTGCGCGAAGACAACCAGCGCCTCCTGGAGGAGTCGTACAGCGCTTCAGCCAAGCTGAAGAAATTCACAGAGTGGGTCTTCAACACCATCGACATGAATTGACGATGGCGGCGACGCAGCCACAAAGGAAGTACGACCACTAAAACTCAGCTGTACGTGCATCTTTTTTTTTTTTTTTTTTTTAACCCTTCGAGAAGGACTCACTCGTGCTCTTTAAAACCAACAGACGCGTTCTCTTGGTGTTTACATCATACCAGTGCCAACATCATCCGATGGTTACAACTGACCGAGCACGCGTGCTTAAGAACTGACCTATGGTGCAGACTTGTCCCTGCATGTCAGAGAAAAGAACCAATTAAAACAACAGACGCAGTTAATAAAAGTCTCGTATTCTTCTGAAAGGGTTTCGACGCTAATTGGCATTTTGTGGAGGACAGTGATTTTTTTTTTTTTTAATTTCACACAGTGGTATCTCTGAATATTTTATTGGACAGAGAATATATATATATATATATATATATATATATATATATATATATATATATATATATATATATATATATATATATATATATATATATATATATATATATATATATATATATATGAGATCGTATCCCATTATTGTAGCATTGTGAGTAAACAGACAGACAGCCTTTGCATTAGCACATCCTGTAAACACTGTAAAGTCAGGCATCTGTCCCGTGTAAAACGATTGTAACAATTTGCAATTGTACAGTTGCAGATGCAAACAATATATCTTTTGTACAAAAAAGAAAAGAGGCCAGATTGCGGTTGTCAGTTAAATAGTTTTGACGGCTCATTTATTCCACCATCTTGTAAATATATGATTTATTTTTCTCGCCTCCTCCCCTGCGCCCTTTTCGAAGAGATATTTAAAGAATATTTATGAATATGTTAATGTTACTGAAGATAAAAAAAGCAGCCATAAACAGATGGGGATACCTCCGTGTACGCTACACAATCAGATGCGGAGAAATTTGTGTATTTCATCTGGAAAAATATCAGTAAATGTATATAAGTCATAATATGTTAAAATATTTTTTATTTTAACTTCTCCAAATTGCTTGAAATGATTGACTGTATGGTTGAGAAGGGGTCCAAAACTGTTATATGGGAAGGTTAGCTAAGAATTTTCAGTAATATTCCGTACTACATAGAGTAAATTATTTCATAATTTTATTTTTTAATAAATATGTGTATAATTTTTCCAATTATAGCTTACACTGAAAAAAAAACATTCAAAATTCCCCTTTAAGAATCTCCCTATAGGGATTCAAATAAATATAAATTAAAAAATATATAGAGAAGACGTGAATTATTCCAAAACATGGAACTGACCACGCATGCTGAGAGCCTCCAATGTGACCCTTCATCTGGAACTGTTCAATATGTTAACAAATATCGTGCTTTTATGTGTCTTAAGCCTCCCCCTCCCAAAAAAAAAAAAAATCGACTTCCAGTAAGCCTCTTTTTAGTCTCCTCACAATTTGCACCATCATTGCTATTTTTCATAATTACTTTAATAACAACGGAAAGTATAAAAAGTCAGAGGCCCCTTCTTGAACCTTCACCCCGAACACGTGTGACGACATGTGACTCGTTCCATTCACCTGTGATGTGTACAAAATGTTTATATCTATTAAAGATATTTTGTTCAGTTATTACACATCTCATGAGTTTATTTCTGCCGAGTAGTGTGAGTTATCTCAGAATGAGTAAATGGTGAGCTGTCAATAATCCGCCAGCCGACGGCTGATTGTGATTACCTGCTGCTTTCTCACTCAGGCATCATTAATCAAACGCAGATAGATGCGTCTAGACGGGACAGATTGATGGACGAGAACAACCTAAGAGGTGTCGGCTATTGACGTGGAGCGCATTTAGATTGAAGAAATGACACTTTGCCAAGATTGAGTTCCACCACAGTAAAGTTGCTGAGATCACTTTGATGGTAGCAATAAAATTTGGATTCCAGCGTGATCAACAAATCATGGAGGCAATTTTATTATTGAAAGTCCAATTATCAACCTGTTATTAAATTAGAAATTTACAAAGTTGGAAAAATCTATGCCCCAAAAATAGGTGCTGGCTAGAAATTCTCTAATTTCCCCAGGTGATGGCGCTGTTATTCACGAATACTTTAGAACCAAACAAGTAATGATTTCTTTTAGTTCCTAAAGAAATTACAGGAAATTGCTCATGGGGAAAAAAAATCCATTGTACTCATTTACTCAGTATTGAAGGACTTATTTTTTCTACAAGATGTACAATTTTCCAATAAGTGATATTTCCTATTTAGTCCAAATTTGTCATAATAGTCATTTTTATTGGTTGTTTGTCTCATATTCATTCATTCACCAATTATCCTTCCCCTGCATGATTAAGAGTGAAATCCATTGATGCGTGAAATTACAGAATGTTGAACCAGCAGAGTTCCAACTTGTGTTTGCCTTATATCACTTCTATTTCATTTCCCGGCGTTTCTATTTGCAGCTGTTGAGAGCTAACACGCAAGTAAATGTGTGTGTGTGTGTTTGTCACTGAACAGGACGTTTAATAATTTATCTGTCATGCAGATTAGAGCTGCCTTGCCCCCCCTTTAAAGCAGATTGAAATATTCCATCTCGTCATTTTGTATGAGTGGGACGGCCTAACATATGCACACAGTTGTTTTAAAGGGGACATATGGAAATGTAACTTTTTGACTGCTTGTACGCAAATAAATGAATCTCTGGAGTGCCTGCCCAGTCACCGAGTGTGAAATTACACAACCAAGTCAATTTCATGTGAGCTCCCTATTTCTGCAAATGAGCCGATGAGATATTTCAAAGGGGACATATTAAGGTAATTGACTTTTTTTATTATTTGTTTGTACATTTAGTTGGTAATTGACTTTTTTTATGATTTGTTTGTACATTTAGTTGAAATTAATTCTGGTTAAAAGTTAAATTATCTATCGCTATACTGAAGGCCCTAGGCAGATTAGATTAGCATAGCAACACATTAAGGCTGAATTCTGATTGGATGAAAAAAATATACATACTGGAAGCAGTGCAGCCAAGAGAAACAAAATTAACCAGACTCTTGGAAATAAATTCTATTCCATGCATTTACATAACATCCCTTGCATGGGAATGGAGAGGTAATAATGAAAAAAAAAAAATGCATCCACTGGCATTTAAGCTTGACCGACTCCACGTCGAAGGAAGTGACATGCAAACGGGCATCCTCAAGCTACAAGTTTTTTATTATTACATAACGCAGCCGATTTATGAAGATGAGGTATAAAAATATCTCCTAGCCTACTTAGGAGAATAAGCACGCTAAGCTTACCCTCGCTTGCAACGTTCACAACTTAGCCTCTGCTGCTATCAAAATGCTTCTTATTTTATACTGCACATATAAAATAACACTCTGGCTCTTCACATTCTCTCTAATTCCTTCTCCCCTCTTCTCAACCTGATCTGCCCCCCCTCTTCTCCCTCCCGCTCCCTCTCTCTCAAGCATACAGAGGGAGAGAAGAGGAGAGGACGACGTGAAGCTCTCCTCAACTAAACCACCAGAGTGAAGAGGAGGAGGAGGAGGAGGAGGAATACACTGCAGCAAGCAGCCTGCTCCACTCTCTCTCCCTCCCTGTGTCTTCCACTTCTTCTTCATCCCCTCTTCTTCTCATCTTGCCAATGACACCATGAACCTGCCTGCCGCTTGTTGCTAAGGAGGGAGCCAAGCCGGCGGAAGGGAGCCCAGTGGACAGGACCGGCCGCTCTGTGCTTGCTAAGGTAATGGAGGCTTTCACTTGTGGCAGCTGGCAGGTGTCACACATGTGGCACACACACGAGAGTGACAGGCAGTGTGCACGGAATGTGATTTTTTTTTTTTTGCTGCTTCTTTTATTTGCATGCTGGGGCAATTTTATGGGGAAGTTTTGTATTGTCGCATTACAGTAGGTTTTTTTTTTTTTGCACAGTGGTGAGCAGGTGTTCTGAGGCTCAGGTTGCATGTTCAAGGAAGACTTGTGGTGCAAACTTGGCTTTTCTAGTCACTCTACATTGTGCAGTGGTGTGCAGCTGGTGACTATTCCTATTGCCCAAAATCAGTTTTTTTTTTTTCAATGTGGAAAAACTCTTTAGAAAGTGGATGGATGGCTTTCTCTCCCCCTCAAGATGTTCAGGAAAATTACAATTTCCCATTCCAGCAAACTTGTCACATCACAGATAGACAAAAAAAGTCGAACCCTTTATAAAAAACACATTTATTTTCAATATTTTTATACCATACCATTCGAATTACAGCTTCCCAGGAGACCTATTGTCATGCTTATTGTTCACTTTATTAGGTACCCTGCAATCGTAGCAGCCCAAGACGATGCCAAAGATTAGATGTGTGCTGCAAAAGCACATACATGTTTACCTGAAAGCGTAATTTGATGTGAATTAAATGATATGAAATTTAACATTTAATATGAGGTGTGTCAGAAAAGTTCCAGGACTGGTGTCATAAATCAATCGGTGACCTCTGGCCTTTCATAGGCTTTTCCTTTTTTTTGTTATGGCAATGAAGGAAAAGAACTACAGAAGCAGAAATGGAGCTGTGTGAATATTTGTTTATTTCTCTCAATGTAATGCACTTGTCTTTATTTCTGCAAGAGGCAAACACGAGGAAGCGTGTACAGAGCATGTAATCCAACCCCCCCCCCCCCCCCCCCCCCACCCCCCACCTCTGTCTACGCAGGCCGATTAAAGGACTAACAAAGGCCTTAACCCATTTAATACACACAGGAGCCCTCGGTGGCAAAGTATGTGTGAGGCAGGGTTATGAAAATCCTTTGTGGAGCGGAATTAATTCAACACGGAGCGTCGGAGAGAGAGGAGGGGAGGGGAGGGCGTTTGCGAGGGGAGAAAGCCTGGAGAAAGTGATGGCGGGGGTTGTAAATAAAAAATAAATCTCTTAACAGATGCTTTCAAAGTGCTCGGTGGGCGAGTGGGTGGGGAAAGGGCTTTAATGTGAAAGATCAGCGGTGAGCATCATGTGATCAACACTTTCTAATAACAGCTTACGTGGAGAAATAATAATATTTCACGGTTGTCATTTATTGGAAATGGAAAGGGCAGACATGTTTAAAGCGGGGGGTACATTGCATGTGGTGTGCTCGAGATAACCAAAAATAATTGCAGCCCATGTTTATTTCAGTTGTAATTAATTTAGTTTTAATCCTTTTTTTTTTTAAATAATTTTATTTTTAAAGAATTGCAGCCCATCAGTTCAGGTTAGTTGTAATGAATTTTATTAAAATATTTTTTTAAAGAATTGCAGCATATCAGTTAAGTTCAGTTGTAATGATTTTTTCTATCTTTCATTTATTTATTTTTTTTAATCCTTTTTTTTTTAATAATTTCATTTTTGAAGAATTGCAGCCCATCAGTTCAGGTCAGTTGTACTGATTTTTTTTAAATATTTTTTTTTAAAGAATTGCAGCCCATCAGTTCAATTCAGTTGTAATGATATTTTTAAAACCTTTTTTTATTTTATTTTTTAATCTTATGGCACATCTGTTTTTGTCTGACAGGTCTGAGTGAAGATGGCAGAGGGCTCGGAAGAACGGGTTGGCGTGGACGTCACCGATCCAGATGAGGACTCTCCAAACATGATCGTCTACAGAAAGGCAAGCGATGACCCTCGAATGTAACGCCTTCGCTCGTCCATATCAGTGTGTGTTTTCACACTGCACTCTCATGTTCAAAATAGCATCCTCAGGATTAGAAGTGTCTCCGTCACAAGTCAGACAGTTTTCAGATGTCAAGTGTGGAAAGTGAGGAGGCGGTCAAGTGAAAGCTTTCGTCGATTCTCATCAAGAGTTGAAGTCAGATGCAGCAATTGCTTGTTGGTACTGTCACAGGAGACAACAAACACTTTCCGCTTTTTGTCACTGGCGAAGATTTTAGCAGCAAACGAACAGCAAGACTGCACATCTTGGCGGATTACGCCGGAGCGAGGCTTCATTACGTAACGTTGCTCAGGCCCGCGGGCGTCTCGTCGGAGCGGCAGGTTTTTGCTTGTCAGCGTGTAGCCTGAAGGGAGTTTTTGTCATGTTGTGCGGAAATCATGTGTGGGAAACGGTCAAGGCTGACGGGATTTCTCATTTAACCCTTTTTTAATTTCCAAAGGTGACTTTAGTTTTGCCGGCCATTTTGGATTCTTGTTAAAAGACTTGGCATATAAAACCTTTTCATTGTTGTGCCTTCAAAGTGAGAATTTGTCAAAATGGTCATAAAGTAGATTTATGAGGTTATTATCAGACAGTGTAGATATGGTCATAACAGCGGCGCTAAAACGGCAAATAAAATTTTGCAGGGTACTTTTTAACTCCCCGCAGCACTGCAAATTTTATGGAGGTCAAATGGTCTTTTCAACCGTGTGCATATTGAAGACGCAAGCTAGGACCTGTCAGATTTTAGCAGTCCGACTCCCTCTGCGGAGTCCAGAACGTTCTTGTCAAGAGTTCGAACAACTGCATGTGAATGCGTTGCAAAAATTATTAGTCGGCTGTGTGGGCGTATCGAAGTGGGCTCTTAGTGAGGCTGAGTGTTGAGCAGTGGTGCTTGCTGTTTGTCTGTGCATGTGCTTGAGGTGCTGCAGCATCTTTTCCCACCAAAAGAGGAAGAGAAGCAAGACTATTCATCATCTGCTGGACACATTATTGCTTTGGGCGTTTGTAGACAGAATATAGTATGCTGCTGAAGATGGAGTGTTCATATAATCATACTCGCCGCATCTTCTTACTTCTCTTTTTTTCCAACTGTCCCAAGGCTGCCTAAAAAGTTCTGAATTGCATAGTCATTGTAAATCAATGTAGGCTGATGCCACACACCCACTGGCGGAGATAGAGGGGGGGAAGGCAGGGGGCACTGCCACCCCTAAAATATGGGTATTGTCTGATTTATCTGGGATTTTTTTTCCACATTTGCTTTCATCCTCAGTAGGTAACAGATAATGATTTTTAATCAGAATTTTTTGAAGAATTTTTGGAATTTGTAAAAGTATTTTTTTGTTTTTGCTGAGTGGCTGAGAAACCCTTAGGGGGACATCAAACTTGCCTTGCCCTCAGTTCTGGCAACCCACTATAGTTGCAGTCTCCACTTAGGACAAGCATTCTGTGCTTTATCATGTATAAAAGGCGCTAGCCTGGTCTGTTTTGCGCCAACGTTTATCTCACTGAAGCCTCCATGCTAAGTGCCAGCGTAGCTCGCTGTCCAACTTGGCTTCACACACACTGATAAAACAAGTTGTCTCTTCCATGAATACCGCTCCGCTTTCCAGTTCAGCAGAATGCTGGAAGTCCAACGGAAAGGCATCATAATTGGATGATGATTTAGAGTGTTTTGGCAGGCGCCACGCTGTTGACAGGATTATTCACCTAGAGAACCGCTTGCGAGTGAACTAAAAGGCTTTTCTCCAGCTAGGGCAGGGCGCTCCGTGCCAACAGCTTCTCTATTGGCCGGTCGACAGTAACAAACGTCCGTCCACATGTGCCGCCAATGTTTGTGTGCTTCTTAATGAGATGTAAAAGTTCTTTATGCATGCTTTGGCTGGTGCTAATAGGAAGCTTTGTGTGTCCATAAGAAGGGAGTGTCCATTCATCTAGTAGCGTGAGACCACCATGTCCCACATTCATGAGCCCCCTGAGCCTCCCACTTTTTCCACACTTGCTGAAAAGGCCGTTTGCAAGCATACGGAGGCTTCTAAGATTTTTCTTTTTTTTTTTTATAATATAGGATAATTTGTGCCGCTTTGTCATTGCCAGACAAGGTGGTCTTAATGGAGAGTCAGCAATTCCTGTGTCACCTTTGAACCCAGTTCAACACCTCAGCAGATTCTACACACAAAGCAGTAATTTTTTAAAAAAATTCATAAGGGAAAAAGTATCATTATCGAATTGCTGCATGCGATGGCCGTGGGCAAATCACATTCATGGCTGGGGAAAAAGGGGATGTAATGCTTCATCCAGAGCAGAGGAAAACCTACTGGACTCAACTTCAGAAAAGTAAAATGAAAAATATGTTTCAAGTCATTTATAGTTGGAGTTTAGCGTCAGACTGAAGCCAAGCACCTCGTCGTTCATAATGTCATGTGGTCGTGAAAGCGTATTTATCACAGGAAAACTTCATTTAGCTCCACCAACACAGCTAGCAATGCTAGCATAGTTAGCACTGACGATGTAAACAGGCCACGACTGCTGCAAAGCCACCATGACTTATTCAAAATGGAGTCTTACCGTTTCAAGTTTTAGTTTTTGCCTTTGCTGGATATTCCGCCATAGTTTATGCAAATCTCCTAACGCCCAAAGTAATGTCAGTATGAGGCTAGAGTTGGGGTTTTTTTGGCGATATGTTCCTGGCAAATGATCAACACCTCTTCAGGCGCACCTTCTGTGGTGTCTGATTGTTTTTTAATGACTGTAAAAGATGATTGAAATCATACTAACACATTTCAAAAGAACGAGCGAGAGTGTTATACTCGGCGATGACCTGGAAAGTGTGGATGAAGATGCAATAGCATCTCTGGAGGATGATGTAATGATTGAGAATACATTCCGAAAGATCAGCATGATGTGCACAGTTAACAGCGCAGATGCTGCAAAACCGGCAGCGGTGTTATGTAACTGAAATTTGCTTTCCTTCCCATTTTCAGGCCTGCTTTGTTCAAACCTTGGGGGATCTTCTTTGGGAATGTTTGCACATGTCCCAGTTTCTCTCTCTCACCATTCTGCTAATTAAAGAAAATAAGGCCTGCAATATGTGGCACAATAATCTGTTGGACGTCCTGCCCGTCACGTGTGTCTTGTGACTCCCACCTGATTTCTTATTCGAGGTTGAGACCGGAATGACTCATCAGGTCAAAATTGTTAATCACCTTACCTTGATGGAAAGCCCGGTGAGGCCAGACTGGCGACGTGTGGGTCGGCTCCCTAACATGGACCTGCATGCTGAGCAGGATCCTTGACCTGGCCGCTGATTTGCCGATTAGTCTTGCTCAGTTAAGCTTTGCAGCCGCACATAGAAATGAGATGACCTTGGGTTTGTTCGGCATGGCTGGTGGAGTAACTTTCACAATGTGTTCATTGAATTTGGTTGAGTGACTAATAAAATATGCAAATTAGTGCTAGATAATTGAAAAGTTCCCACCATTGAGCACTTCAGTTTGAGAATCAGATATGCCCTTGGAAACCTTCCCGTGGGCCTACGTCCACTGAAATAGTTTCGTCAATAACTTGTATGCCCGAGGACAAATCTATAACTTTTTTTTTTTTAATTTCCAAGTTTTTGGAGCCTATTTAATGCACTGGAGGATCATCCCACAAAAACCTGATTATTTTTTTTTTTTGTGACTGAATTCTGAGAGATTCTGAGATTGGCACGACGGGTCTATTTTATGGACAGCGGATTGAATAATTGAACAAAATGTGGTGGCGCTGTTTCATATTCTGGCTTTTAAGCTCCATTTTCAGCATCCTCTATTTCCAGCCAAATGTGATCGCTCTGCGTCGACCGCGCATTAGCCCGCGCTCGGGGTGCTTTGCTGACATTATAGGTAATCAATTAGCAGTGAGCGAGGCCTTTAATGCCATAAAACCAGTGTAGCGCTTCACCGTCTATTGATTCCATGTTTTCCACGTTTGGTGAAATTGAGCACGTTTCGCCCAGACCACTTCAGGCTTGGTTCAGTTTCATTAAACAGCAATAAAAGGATGGTAATTAGATGAATGGGCTGAGACCGGGCCGGGTGACAGCGTGATGAAGGCCAGCGCCTCTGCGGGAAGAAACGAGTCTGGGACTGAGGGCACCAAAGCGTATTACGGTGTGGCCGCCGTGTGTGGCCTCTTGGCGCTTGAGGGTGAGATTTTTTCTGCCACTGGAATTTTATTACCTCAGCCAAGTTGGAGGTAGCATGATTTTATTGCCAACATTGGAAATCTGTCACCCAGCAGGGAACACGCCTCTTTAATTTCACAGGGATTAAGCCTGAAAAAAAAAAAAAACTTTATCAAGTGAGAGGTAGTGTTGGCTCGTGAGTGAATGATTCGTCAAAAGAACGAATCTTTTCAGTAAATGAGAGTGAACGAATCACTTTCTAAAGTGTGTGTCTTTATTCAGTTCATATGACTTTAACCAGTAGGTGTCAGTAATGCGCATTGCCACCTCACCGTAAAACCAAACGAAGAAGAAAATGACGTAACTTCCCGTTCACGAAGGAGTAAGCCATTTGCCTTTCCAGTTCATCGCGAGAACGGATCAGCGAGGGAACGAGGCAATGGGTCAACTGCCTTCCTCCCCGTGCATCAACGGTGTTGCGTCTCCCTCCTGGCGTGGACTATGTAAACCAGAATGTGGATTTACCATTTGCCAAGGAAAGAAAGAACCACTCACTGAAACACCGCTTCTTTTATGCACGTTTTCTCCAAGCTAACGGCTAACTTTAGTGCATGCGCCGTTATGCAAAATCGGGGCGATTATGCTTCTCTTCGGGTAGTCTTGATTTTATAACACCTGTTAAATAACGTGTGTGCATATATACGCCTGAATATTGTCCAATATATCTGCTGCAATTTCACATTAGACTGCTGGTTTGAATTTTACTTTTAATATTATTATTTTCAAATAAACATTTATGTTAAAACTTGTCTGGTGTTTTATTCCTTGTTTTTATATTCGTCAATAAAAAAAAAATCTGACATTTGGTTAACTGCTTTATATGACAATATGTATGTGTTTTACGTTGTTATGAGTTGGAGTCCCACAAAATAAATGTCGGCATAGCGGATTTTTTTTTCAACCTTTTATTCAAACACAAACACATTCAGTATAATAACACCATCAACTACAATCCAACAAATACAAAAATAAAACATCAATGTCGGCATAACGTGTGTCGGCTGGCATGGCAGCAACGCTGTCACTCACTCGTTAATCTTCGCGAGCGAACCTGAAAATGGCGGTGTACCTAATAGAGTGTCCGGGTGACGTCACCGATCAGCCAGCCAATCAGGAAGTGGCCTGTTATTAGGTACACCTGAAAATGGCGGTGTACCTAATGGAGTGTCCAAGTGACGTCACAGATCCAACAGCCAATCAGGAGGTGGCCTGTTATTAGGTACACCTGAGAATGGCGGTGTACCTAATGGAGTGTCCGCGTGACGTCACCGATCAAACAGCCAATCAGAAAGTGGGGGTGAGGGCGGGTGTGGCACTTTTCACTTTCAAATAATCTTTGGCCATGATTTTTCCCTAATGAAGTGGCCTGTTATTAGGTACACTTGAAAATGGCGGCGTACCTAATGGAGTGTCCGTGTGATGTCACAGATCAACCAGCCAATCAGAAAGTGGGGGTGAGGGCGGGTGTGGCACTTTTCACTTAAACCAGGGGTGCTGACCTCCAGTCCTCGAGGGGCCGCGTTCCAACATGTTTTCCAGGTGACCCTCGTTAAGCGCAGGTGCGTGAAAAGTTTTAGCTTCTTTCACGTTCAAAAGGAGCTAAAAGTTTTCACGCACCTGCACTTAACGAGGGAATCACACGGACACTCCATTAGGTACACCGCCATTTTCAAGTGTACCTAATAACAGGCCACTTTATTAGGGAATTATCATGGTCAAAGGTCCCAGGTGTCAAGCTCTAGTCCTCAGAGCCGCGTTCCAACATGTTTTCCAAGTGACCCTCGTTAAGCGCAGGTGCGTGAAAAGTTTTAGCTTCTTTCACATTCAAAAGGAGCTAAAAGTTTTCACGCACCTGCACTTAACGAGGGAATCACACGGACACTCCATTAGGTACACCGCCATTTTCAAGTGTACCTAATAACAGGCCACTTTATTAGGGAAATATCATGGTCAAAGGCCCCAGGTGTCAAGCTCTAGTCCTCGGGGCCGCGTTCCAACATGTTTTCCAAGTGACCCTCGTTAAGCGCAGGTGCGTGAAAAGTTTTAGCTTCTTTCACGTTCAAAAGGAGCTAAAAGTTTTCACGCACCTGCACTTAACGAGGGAATCACACGGACACTCCATTAGGTACACTGCCATTTTCAAGTGTACCTAATAAAGGGCCACTTTATTAGCTTTGACCATGATTTTTGATTAATTCATTTAATTAAAAAAAAAAAGATCAGTGTGTGTGTGTTGGAGGGGGGGGGGACGATTTGTTAGGGTTAGGGTTAGAGCTAGGGTTAGGGCTAGGGTTAGAGCTAAAGCTAGGGTTAGAGCTAGGGTTAGGGTTAGAGCTAGAGCTAGGGTTAGGGTTAGAGCTAGAGCTACGGTTAGGGTTAGAGCTAGAGTTAGGGTTAGGGTTAGAGCTAGAGCTTGGGTTAGAGCTAGAGCTAGGGTTAGGGCTAGGATTAGGGTTCGGGTTAGAGCTAGAGCTAGGGTTAGGGTTAGGGTTCTAGCTCTAACCCTAACCCTAACCCTAGCTCTAGCTTTAGCTAGGGTTAGAGCTAGAGCTAGGGTTAGGGTTAGAGCTAGAACCCTAACCCTAACCCTAGCTCTAGCTTTAGCTAGGGTTAGAGCTAGTGCTAGGGTTAGGGTTAGAGCTAGAACCCTAACCCTAACCCTAGCTCTAGCTTTAGCTCTAACCCTAGCTCTAGCTCTAACCCTAACCCTAGCTCTAGCCCTAACCCTAGCCCTAACCCTAACCCTAGCTCTAGCTCTAACCCTAGCTAAAGCTAGAGCTAGGGTTAGGGTTAGGGTTCTAGCTCTAACCCTAGATAAAGCTAGAGCTAGGGTTAGAGCTAGAGTTAGGGTTAGGGTTAGAGCTAGAACCCTAACCCTAACCCTAGCCCTAGCTTTAGCTAGGGTTAGAGCTAGAGCTAGGGTTAGGGTTAGGGCTAGAACCCTAACCCTAACCCTAGCTCTAGCTTTAGCTAGGGTTAGAGCTAGAGCTAGGGTTAGAGCTAGAACCCTAACCCTAACCCTAGCTCTAGCTTTAGCTAGGGTTAGAGCTAGAGCTAGGGTTAGGGTTAGGGCTAGAACCCTAACCCTAACCCTAGCGCTAGCTTTAGCTAGGGTTAGAGCTAGAGCTAGGGTTAGGGCTAGGATTAGGGTTCGGGTTAGAGCTAGAGCTAGGGTTAGGGTTAGAGCTAGAACCCTAACCCTAACCCTAGCTCTAGCTTTAGCTAGGGTTAGAGCTAGAGCTAGGGTTAGGGTTACAGCTAGAACCCTAACCCTAACCCTAGCTCTAGCTTTAGCTAGGGTTAGAGCTAGTGCTAGGGTTAGAGCTAGAACCCTAACCCTAACCCTAGCTCTAGCTTTAGCTAGGGTTAGAGCTAGAGCTAGGGTTAGGGTTTGAGCTAGAACCCTAACCCTAACCCTAGCTCTAGCTTTAGCTCTAACCCTAGCTCTAGCTCTAACCCTAACCCTAGCTCTAGCCCTAACCCTAGCTCTAACCCTTACCCTAACTCTAGCTCTAACCCTAACCCTAGCTCTAGCTTTAGCTAGGGTTAGAGCTAGAGCTAGGGTTAGGGTTAGAGCTAGAACCCTAACCCTAACCCTAGCTCTAGCTCTAGCTAGGGTTAGAGCTAGGGTTAGGGTTAGAGCTAGAACCCTAACCCTAGCTCTAGCTTTAGCTAGGGTTAGAGCTAGAGCTTGGGTTAGGGTTTGAGCTAGAACCCTAACCCTAACCCTAACTCTAGCTCTAACCCTAGCTCTAACTCTAACCCTAGCTCTAGCTCTAACCCTAGCTCTAGCTCTAACCTAGCTCTAGCTCTAACCCTAACTCTAGCCCTAACCCTAACTCTAGCTCTAACCCTAGCTCTAACCCTAACTCTAGCTCTAACCCTAACCCTAGCTCTAGCTTTAGCTCTAGCTCTAGCTCTAACCCTAGCTCTAGCTCTAACCCTAACCCTAACACTAGCTCTAACCCTAACCCTAGCACTAGCCCTAACTCTAGCTCTAGCGCTAAGCCTAACCCTAGCTCTAGCTCTAACCCTAGCTCTAACTCTAGCTCTAACCCTAACCCTAGCTCTAGCTCTGGCTCTAACCCAAGCCCTAGCTCTAGCTCTAACCCTAGCTCTAGCCCTAGTCTAGCTCTAACCCTTACCCTAACTCTAGCTCTAACCCTAACCCTAGCTCTAGCTTTAGCTAGGGTTAGAGCTAGAGCTAGGGTTAGGGTTAGAGCTAGAACCCTAACCCTAACCCTAGCTCTAGCTTTAGCTAGGGTTAGAGCTAGAGCTAGGGTTAGGGTTAGAGCTAGAACCCTAACCCTAGCTCTAGCTTTAGCTAGGGTTAGAGCTAGAGCTAGGGTTAGGGTTACAGCTAGAACCCTAACCCTAGCTCTAGCTTTAGCTAGGGTTAGAGCTAGTGCTAGGGTTAGAGCTAGAACCCTAACCCTAACCCTAGCTCTAGCTTTAGCTAGGGTTAGAGCTAGAGCTAGGGTTAGGGTTTGAGCTAGAACCCTAACCCTAACCCTAGCTCTAGCTTTAGCTCTAACCCTAGCTCTAGCTCTAACCCTAACCCTAGCTCTAGCCCTAACCCTAGCTCTAACCCTTACCCTAACTCTAGCTCTAACCCTAGCTCTAGCTTTAGCTAGGGTTAGAGCTAGAGCTAGGGTTAGGGTTAGAGCTAGAACCCTAACCCTAACCCTAGCTCTAGCTTTAGCTAGGGTTAGAGCTAGAGCTAGGGTTAGGGTTAGGGCTAGAACCCTAACCCTAACCCTAGCTCTAGCTTTAGCTAGGGTTAGAGCTAGAGCTAGGGTTAGAGCTAGAACCCTAACCCTAACCCTAGCTCTAGCTTTAGCTAGGGTTAGAGCTAGAGCTAGGGTTAGGGTTAGGGCTAGAACCCTAACCCTAACCCTAGCGCTAGCTTTAGCTAGGGTTAGAGCTAGAGCTAGGGTTAGGGCTAGGATTAGGGTTCGGGTTAGAGCTAGGGTTAGGGTTAGGGCTAGAACCCTAACCCTAACCCTAGCGCTAGCTTTAGCTAGGGTTAGAGCTAGAGCTAGGGTTAGGGCTAGGATTAGGGTTCGGGTTAGAGCTAGAGCTAGGGTTAGGGTTAGAGCTAGAACCCTAACCCTAGCTCTAGCTTTAGCTAGGGTTAGAGCTAGAGCTAGGGTTAGGGTTAGAGCTAGAACCCTAACCCTAGCTCTAGCTTTAGCTAGGGTTAGAGCTAGAGCTAGGGTTAGGGTTAGGGTTCTAGCTCTAACCCTAACCCTAGCTCTAGCTCTGGCTCTAACCCAAGCCCTAGCTCTAGCTCTAACCCTAGCTCTAGCCCTAGTCTAGCTCTAACCCTTACCCTAACTCTAGCTCTAACCCTAACCCTAGCTCTAGCTTTAGCTAGGGTTAGAGCTAGAGCTAGGGTTAGGGTTAGAGCTAGAACCCTAACCCTAACCCTAGCTCTAGCTTTAGCTAGGGTTAGAGCTAGAGCTAGGGTTAGGGTTAGAGCTAGAACCCTAACCCTAGCTCTAGCTTTAGCTAGGGTTAGAGCTAGAGCTAGGGTTAGGGTTAGAGCTAGAACCCTAACCCTAGCTCTAGCTTTAGCTAGGGTTAGAGCTAGGGCTAGGGTTAGGGTTACAGCTAGAACCCTAACCCTAACCCTAGCTCTAGCTTTAGCTAGGGTTAGAGCTAGTGCTAGGGTTAGAGCTAGAACCCTAACCCTAACCCTAGCTCTAGCTTTAGCTCTAACCCTAGCTCTAGCTCTAACCCTAACCCTAGCTCTAGCCCTAACCCTAGCTCTAACCCTTACCCTAACTCTAGCTCTAACCCTAACCCTAGCTCTAGCTTTAGCTAGGGTTAGAGCTAGAGCTAGGGTTAGGGTTAGAGCTAGAACCCTAACCCTAACCCTAGCTCTAGCTCTAGCTAGGGTTAGAGCTAGGGTTAGGGTTAGAGCTAGAACCCTAACCCTAACCCTAGCCCTAGCTTTAGCTAGGGTGAGCTAGAGCTAGGGTTAGGGTTAGAGCTAGAACCCTAACCCTAACCCTAGCTCTAGCTTTAGCTAGGGTTAGAGCTAGAGCTTGGGTTAGGGTTTGAGCTAGAACCCTAACCCTAACTCTAGCTCTAACCCTAGCTCTAACTCTAACCCTAGCTCTAGCTCTAACCCTAGCTCTAGCTCTAACCTAGCTCTAGCTCTAACCCTAACTCTAGCCCTAACCCTAACTCTAGCTCTAACCCTAGCTCTAACCCTAACTCTAGCTCTAACCCTAACCCTAGCCCTAACTCTAGCTCTAACCCTAGCTCTAACCCTAACCCTAACTCTAGCTCTAACCCTAACCCTAGCTCTAGCTTTAGCTCTAACCCTAGCTCTAGCTCTAACCCTAGCTCTAGCTCTAACCCTAACCCTAGCTCTAGCCCTAACCCTAGCTCTAGCTCTAACCCAAGATCTAGCTCTAACCCTAGCTCTAGCGCTAACCCTAACCCCAGCTCTAGCTCTAACCCTAACCCTAGCTCTAACCCTAACTCTAGCTCTAACCCTAACCCTAGCTCTAGCCCTAGCTCTAACCCTAACCCTAGCTCTAGCTTTAGCTCTAACCCTAGCTCTAACCCTAACCCTAGCTCTAGCTCTAACCCAAGCTCTAGCCCTAACCCTAGCTCTAGCTCTAACCCTAACCCTAGCTCCAGCTTTAACCCTAGCTCTAGCTCTAACCCTAGCTCTAGCCCTAACCCTAGCTCTAGCACTAACCCTAGCTCTAACCCTAACCCTAGCTCTAGCTTTAGCGCTAACCCTAGCTCTAGCTTTAGCTCTAACCCTAGCTCTAGCTCTAACCCTAGCCCTAGCTGTAACCCTAACCCTATGTTTATTAAAAATACTAATATTAAAAGCAAATTTCAAATCAGCAATCTAATGTGAAATTGCAGTAGATATATTGGATAACAATATTTAGGCGTACATAGGTATACACGTTATTTAAAAACGACTATAAAAAAAATAATAAAATAAATAAATAAGAAAGTGTAGCGAACGATTTGGTGAACGATTCTTTTGAACAAATATTTTGAGTGAACCGATTCTAAAGATTCAGGTCACTTAACTGGAATGCACATCACTAGTACAAAACAGTGCAAGCAATTGTAGACTGTCGGTAGAAATAGCCCACTGGTTAGTGACTCGGGCTCTTGCTCGGCAAGAGCTTGGTTCGATCCCAGGTGCTAGGAAATGCTTTCGTTGTGCAATTAACCCTTTATTTATTCTCTTTTTTTTTTTAACCTCGTGTAGTGTACCTACACATATTGTCATATAAAGCAGTTAACCAAATGTCTGATTTATATGTTTTAATTGGCAAATATAAAAACAAGGAATAAGACGCCAGACAAGTTTTAACATAAATGTTTATTAAAAATAATAATATTAAAAGCAAATTTCAAACCAGCAATCTAATGTGAAATTGCAGTAGATATATTGGATAACAATATTTAGGCGTATATAGGTATACTATAAGTGTTATACTACGATACAAGTGTTTACCAGCTCAGTGGCCTGAGAGGAGAGTGTCCGCCCTGTGATTGGGAGGTTGTGGGTTCAAACCCACTGCCGAGTCATACCAGTGACTATAACAATGGTACCCATTTCTTCCCTGCTTGGCACTCAGTGTAAGGGGTTGAATGGGGCCCCCCCTGCTGCTCACGATCATTGGGAGTTTTGGTACTCAGTGGAGCAGGGGTGTCCAAGTCCAGTCCTCGAGGGCCGCATTCCTCCATGTTTTCCAAGTTTCCCTCGTTAAACACACCTGATTCAATGATCAGGCTCCTGCAGAACGTGAGGATTCTTTTTCCAGCAGGGAACAGATGGAAAAGTGGAAAACAAATTATCAGAAAATACCCAAAAGCCAATTATCTGATCTGGAACCTATTTGGTTGCAGGGGATGACGGGGGGCAAGGACTCTATTTCAGCGAGCTTTGCCCAGGACTAAAATTGCAACCTAGCAAACATTTATTAGTAAACGAGGTCCAATGACTTGCAAAGCCTACCTCTTCTCTCCCGGCAAGAAAAAAAACACAGGTAACAGGAAGGTCAATGTCCTTTCCTTGCACCAGCAGCAGCCATGACAGGAAATCCATGCACGTTAAAAGGTCAAGAGAACCTGAGCTGATTACATGCGAGCATATAAGAGATGCTTAATGTGGAACACACGACAACACAAAGATCGAACAATCGATTACATTAATTATTTGGAAACTTGAGCGTGTGTAAATATTGACGTCCATCATCAGCGCTACTATAGAAGAACGTTTTGATGGATCACTGGATGATGATGCATCAATAAAGACAAGGAAGTGAACTTTGCTTTTCCTCCTCTGTAACCCAATTAACAGCAAGTTTCGACGAGATGGATGAGCATCAACCGTAGACAGATGGTTCTGATGTTTCACCACCACAAACCAATCCCCTGCAGATATCAGAGCAGGAGTTTCAAAATGAAGACGTATCGGGCGCAGGAGAGCGGAACTTAAATTCGGCCGCCTCTCGCAAAAGGCGAGCGCTTGCTAGCTCAGACGAGCAGTCATGCTTCTAAATTGGCAATGAGATAAAGCGACTCGTGTCGAGTGTGAAGCTCCCATAGCTCCCACATCTTCCCTCCCAGCGTCCTCAAAATAACTCGGCGTTATCCGCTGTCGGCAGACGCCGTCGCACTCTCTTCAACTTTCTTCTTTGCGCCTGTTAAGGTTGCGTAACGCTCGTACTGCGCCCAGAGGAGCAACAGTTCTGGTTGAAAAAATAAAGCTACTAAATACCCCCATACATGGACGTTTCCATTTTTTGTCGGCCATTTTTTAGCATGCTACCAGCTAGCAATAGCTAGCTAGTACTTGTTCATCTCCCGAAAAGTAGCTTTTATTAATTGCTTTTAAATACCATAAATGAACAAAGGATGACTTTAAGAAGCTCTAAATAGGGCAATTGCTTCTTTTTCCACATCCCACGTCCTGCGTCTCATCCCATTGCGTGTCCCTCTTTCCATTTACGTCATGACTTTGATTTGTTTAGCATATGCAAGCTGTAAAGCAAAGCGAGCCACTCAGGTGCTGTGAATGGAGAAGGACGTCAAGGTGTTTGAGGTGATAGCTGCCCGTGTTGAATGGAAATTGCTTTTGCATGGCTCGTTTGAGTAAACTGTCTCTCCCCACGGTGAACTGATGTGATCCGCTTCCTCCTGAGCAAATGACCTTTTTGCGAGTGGTGATTCATTTTTGACAGGCCCTTGGCAACCCCTCTTCGTGGTCCTCGGAGCGAAATCAACACGCTGCTGATACACTCCATTTCAGACAGCTGCTCTTTTATTAGTAGCTTTCGTCCTCTCCTATCTGCACTTTGTTTCTGAGTGGACTATCACTGTTTTTACTCCACTCAAGCCCTTAGCAACACATGGAGTCGCTAACACCAGACAATTACAAGAGGGGACAACATCTTTTTCTGGCCTCCTTGAGTCTCATCAGCAGCAAGGTGACCTCATATGCTGCCGTGGGTTAGCTGGACTTTTTTTTTATGATAATGCCTTCCCCAACATTAACATGCGACTGGTTCAAAGTGAGGCACAGCATCCCAGTTGGAGACGCCCGGAGCTTCCGACTCGGTGGGCAATCGAGTTTGGGGATCATTAAATTGGGATTCCCGCAGGGCATTGAAGAAAGGACATGAGGGGGAAAAGCTCTGAAATGTTCCAAATTATATCTGACCTAGCCTGAGACGTGGCCTTTGGAGAATTGTCATCTTCTGGTGCCACTCTGAGTTCTTTTTGCCACCTCTTATTATTCAACTTAATTTCCACTTAAGCAAAAACATGCTGGAATTTCCTTTTATGCTTTCTATTTGTGCACAAAGTGGAACAATCCATGCTGATTTGATTAATGACTAATCCGAAGGTGGAGTACTGGAAGCTCCATGAGCTATGAAAATTGTCTACCAGTCACCGTAGACCGTAGTCACCGACAGAGGCAAAAGGTCAAAGGTGACAAAAATACTTAAGTAAATGGAAAGATATTTTTTAATAGTTAAAGTAGTTATTCGACTCCTTAAGAGCACAATTGGAAAGTATACAAAACCCATTTGAATAACTTACGGCTATTTTATATCTAGCGCTAGCTCGGCTTTTATGCTATCAAAACATGTCAGCTTTGCTAACATCGTGGAAAAACAATCATGCTAAATTATTTGCCCCCCCTCCTTCAAGGCTGTCCATCTGAAATACATATGCTCAACTTTACATTTCACCAACAAACATCTTCCACCTTTGAGGGATTTGTCGATCCCCGGCCGCATTCACTCAATTAACTTTAGTGCTTTTACAATCAGTGGTGACAAATGATTACAGGGATTATAATGGAAAGCTATTGGCTCCACAGCAGCGGGAGCTGTTTGTGGACAACATAAAGCGCTCAGATGCCCGGTTATTCCTGTGGCGATGGCAATTTCATAAAAGACATGGATGAGTGAACATCAGATGCTTGGGAGATGCTGTGCTCCCCATGCATAACGCCAAAAATCGACTTAATTGTTTGCATGCATTATATTATGATGATGATCCCATCCCAAAAGGATTTCAATTTGTTGCAATGAACCTTACGTGTCAGATTCATGGTGACTTGGCAACCCAAAGCTGTTTGTGTGTCAGGTTTTAGACAGGGGATTTATTCTCACCTCACCCCGCAGAGCATCACACACCAGCTGGAACACATTCATTATTCACCCAGCATGTCTCAGAGGTCAAAATGGCAATCGGAAAACAAGAGGGATGGCATGACTAAGTTGAAAATTTGCATCTGAGCTGCATACACAAGGCACCGTTGAAGTTTTTATACTACTTGATGGCAACTCGGATGAACGTGTTTCAACTTCAAGTGAAATGAAATATCTTGTCAGGTTATAATTTGTTGTGATCGTTTAATTCCCTCGGATCCTTTTTAGTGATTAAGAGCCAAGTATAGATTTTGCAGATGACAAATGTGTGCTGAAAGCTTGAAATACGCAATGTGAATATCATCTGAGGTGGAATCTTGTGAATGTTGATTATTATATTCTAGGGGGGGTGTACTCTAGTCTCATTGTGGAACACTGGACTGGTTCAATAGGTTCATTACCAGCCAACCTGCTCTCAAAAGGGCACGGGGATTTAATTAGTTTTTCTAACAACCTGCCTATAACACACATGAGCCCATGTCGGAGAAAGTACTGACATCCTGGCCTATGCAATTCTGAAAGTGCAATTGTGAAAATGATTTTTGCAAACAGCCATGTTGAGTTCTTTGAAATTCTATTCCATATACCCTATTGTTCCATCTCTAGAGCAGCTATTCCAGATTAGATGGAGCATCCCAAGCTTTGTGCCTCCATAGCAATTTACAAATCGTGTATGTGTGTGTATGTGGATCTATATATACGCCCTGGTGAGATACACAAGTGTCCTTCAGATAATGGTTAGAGCGAAGAACAAAGAGCCGTTATCTCACCCTCGCAGCCATGTTGCTCCTCCACAGTTGCCATTAGTGCGTACATCCAAGAGATAGGCGGAGACCTTTCTGTTGCCTGCGTGCCATCATCCTAAAGGGAAGGTAATGAGTTCTTCTCAAAATGATAAGGTCCAATATCACATGAAAAGGACTTCAAGCATAGCTTGGGAGTTGAATTAATTCCAAATGAGTTGTCGAGCGTACAGTTGGTGGCAGTACAAATGTCAAATTGTAAACATCCAATCAGAATGTGACTTGTAATCTTACTTTTAAAATTTTATACCCATTCCAGATCGAGGCCATCGTCACCAGAATACAAGATGAGAAAGCGGGAGGCGTCGCTATCCGGACTGTCAAAAGCTTCCTTTCCAAAATCCCCAGTGTGGTATCAGGTGAGCGCGGCACATTCTCTACATCAATAACGCCGCTTTGGGTAATACGCTTGATAGATGTGAGCAAACATTCGAGTCACAAAGCAAACTTGACCTTTGGGATTCATTTAGATTACCGCTGTCACAGCTGGAGACTGCTGATGTCATTTCCCACAAGTCACTATGAGGAGAGCGACCATTGTGGGCCGCTGACCTTGCCACCATTTGCTTGGCTGCTGTTTTTGTGTGTAGGCACGGCGATCCTTCATTACGTGATGATTCATCTTTGTCTCCTGGCTGTTTGAGTCACTCCGCAACCCGACGGACAATCTCGCTCGGCACATGGAGCAGTTTTATGCTGTCCAGGAGCAGAGAAAGCTATTGCATGTTTACACAGCTATGACCTGCATCTTATTTGCTCAGTGTAAAAAAATAATTCTAACCCTAACCCTAAAGAAACTCTATATTGTGATGCTGTTTGAATGCCAGTTAAGTACAGTTCAGTTGTATTTAATTTAAGATAAAATAGATTTGAATTTCTTTCATAATTTATTTTTAAATATTTCATTTTTTATATTACTTTATTTTTATTTTATTTTATTCTTTGGTTTTCTCAAGCTGAAGTCTTCTGAAATGGCCGTTTTGAGACTGTTGTGACCTGGAACTAAAACCAATTTCTCTTTAGATTGCAACCTTTGTCCAAAGTATTTCAGACATGGTGCTGTGACCCGTTTAAAGCAATGTTCTTCTTCTGAACAGGGGTGGACATTGTTCAGTGGCTGATGAAAAACCTCTCAATAGACGATCCAGGTATGCGTACGGTGAAGTCGTTCAATACTAACCGCGTTGGCGCTGCTTTTTTTAAAAGATTCCTTTATCTCTATAGCCGAGGCCATCCACTTGGGAAGTCTGATCGCAGCTCACGGCTACATCTTCCCCATCTCTGACCACGTTCTGGCCCTCAAAGATGATGGAACTCTTTACCGCTTTCAGGTAATCAAATATCAAGTCATCTCCATAGAGAGAGATTTAACGAGCTGGAGATCAAATGTAAATTAAAAGCATATTGATCTGTCTATTTGTTCATTATAAGAAGCAAAATCATCCTCCATTTGCCTCTTTGACAAACTGCGGCTGAAAATATCTTCAAGTTCTAATTTTGCGCTGCGATTAAGAATGCATGCAAGATAGGAGTAATGTATTATTAATCGACTTGGGAATGAACTTGTGCTCGGAACATTAGTTGCGAGAGGGAATGAAATATGGATAGCTCCTGCATCTTCATGGATACGACGATGGGGGGGGCATCAAATGAAAATGGAGTTGCGGTTGCGGTCAAATGTTCAAGTGGGGGGAGATGAAATGTGGAAGATGATCGTTTGTCTAGGCAACAAAGAAAAAATCAAAAACCTGTATCCATCTTTTTGCAGTCTCCGTATTTCTGGCCTTCAAACTGCTGGGAACCTGAGAACACAGATTATGGTGAGTCACTTTTGTGCAAAGAATAATATTGTACTCTATCAAAAAAAAAAAAAAATGAAAGAAAACCTTTAATGAACTGCACATAGATAGACAAAAGGAGCCTGCTTGTTGTCGGGTGTTTTTTGGTTTGCTTCAAACGATTTGTTGAACCGCATCCATTTTATACAAGAAGAAGAAATAACTTCATGGACATTGTACAACTGATTGCATGACCTTCTTTTGTCAAACACGCTCCTCTTTTGTAACCCCCCCAACCTACCTCCTGTGCCCTTTACACGCTCCACCACCGTATGGCCCCGCAGCCATCTACCTGTGCAAGCGCACCATGCAGAACAAAGCCAGGCTGGAGCTCGCCGATTACGAGGCTGTGAGTATTTACTTCCTAGAAAATGCCGTGATTAAATGACAAGCTTTTACGTCATCTCGCGTTTTTGTAAATTCCTAGAAAGAAGTTTGGTTATTTAGTGGAGAACTCTAGGAAGCATTGTCCAGCTTACTTCCTGTCTCTCATATCCAGGTCATTTTATGGCTGCAGGCCTCATTAGGCTCACTGTTTAACACCCGCTTGATGGCTCTCCAAGTATTTTCTCTCTTTGGAATGGGGTCATGTGCTGATTGGATGACAGATGCTTTTATTAAGTCCGCCATAATACAATAAAGTTTGCTAGTCTATGCTGGGAGGGGGAAAATTGCTCGTGCGAAACTATCCAGTCAAGATGATAAATATATTTGCTCAATCGAATCAATGCTGGATCCTGTAGGAGAACCTTGCCCGGCTGCAAAGGTCTTTTGCCAGGAAATGGGAGTTCATCTTCATGCAAGCTGAAGCACAAGTCAAGTGAGTCACGTGATTGCTGTTAAATCAAGCAGTGGCTGCATGCATGTTATCTCACTTCAAGTTATTTTCCTCTACTAGTCCACACTGGACCGCCAATATTCATCATCCACCTGCATGACGGATTTGTTTCCAACACTGCCCTCTGTTGGCGCGCATGCGAAAACACATGTTCCCAATCTCCCCATTGGAAAGTTTCATTTCATTCCATTCATTCTGTTTTTAACCAGTTTAAATAAAAACACATTTATACTGACCTGATTTGGTTGCATATCTTTTAAACAGACTTGACAGAAAGAAGGACAAGGCTGACAGGAAGGTCCTGGATAGTCAAGAGAGGGCCTTCTGGGATGTTCACCGACCCGTGGTGAGTCACTCCCAAATGTTATTCTGCTGAAAAAAAGAAAGGCAAGAAAACATAGTGACACGGTGATCTAACTCAGAAGCGCTCCCACCCGCCCGTCTTCCACAGCCAGGCTGCGTCAACACCACCGAGATGGACATCCGCAAGTGTCGCCGAGAGAAGAACCCACACAGGGTGAAAAAGGTGAGTAGAGAAGAAGAACTTGCACATATTGGTGTTTACATCCACGCTCGTTCCAGTCGGTTTACGGGGCCCCAGATGATGGACAGAGCCAGCCGAGTCCAGTCCACATCAGCTCCCCTCCAGCCAGAAAACTCACCCAAGAAGACATTGAGAAGGAGGTACGGTACTTGATGCCTCCTCCTCCTTCAACTCCTCATGTCTGGCTCCGCCCATCAGATCACCTTCCTCAACATCCAGCTGGGCCGACACTGCATGAAGGTTTCCAAAGTGGCCGACAGTCTGATGGGCCACACCGAGCAGTTCACCGAGTACGACCCGCTCGTGTCGGCGGTTGACCCCTCCAACCCTTGGATCAGTGATGACACCACCTTCTGGGACCTGGAAGCAAGGTATAGCTGAACTCATTTGTGAGTTTGAGTTCCACCATTTTGACTACTTTGTTTTTTTGTTTGGAAATAGTCATGAGCCCACCCAGCAGCGAGTGAAGAGGTGGGGCTTCTCCTTGGAGGAAGCGCTTAAAGACCCGGCGGGAAGAGAACAGTTCCTCAAGTTCCTAGAGTCGGAGTTCAGCTCAGAGAACTTGCGGTGAGAGCCGCCTGTGAGAAAAACTTTGAAACTCAAGCTTTGCGAGTTAACTTTTTCTTTTTACCGTTTCAGCTTCTGGTTGGCGGTGCAGGATTTGAAGCGTCAGCCACTGCAAGATGTCCCCTCGAGGGCGCAAGAAATCTGGCAGGAGTTTCTGGCCGAGGGAGCGCCAAGTTCCATCAACCTGGACTCTCATAGCTATGAGCGCACCAGCCAAAACCTGAAGGACCCCGGGCGCTATAGCTTTGAGGATGCTCAGGTGATGCCCGTAGAGAAACTGCATCTTCGGTTTGTTGGTCTCATCTAAAGAATAGAAAATAATGGACAACAAATCAATTCTCTTGGTATTGCCAGAAAAGACTGAACTATACAGAAATGAGTATTTCTTCACCCTCCTTCTGTTTCAGGAGCACATATTCACGCTCATGAAAAGTGACAGCTATGCACGCTTTTTGCGATCCAGCAGCTACCAAGACCTTCTGCTTGCCAGAAAGAAGGTGAGCTCTTGCTTGGTGTTCTTTACGTCTCATTCACATCCGCTTTGATTGCTTCGTTTTTGTGTCTTTAACAATACTCTTGCTCTATAGACAATCCTGTTTTCCACAATAGAGTTTGGACCATGGCTATTTTTGTATAAAAAAAAAAAGAAAAAAAAAGACCATGTATAGTAAGACTTCAAGTAAAAAAATGACAAAGCTTTTTTTGTTAAAAAAAAAAAAAGCCGATGTATAAACAAAAAAAATACAATGTATAGTAACGCTTTTAAAAAAAAATTTAAGACATGTTTAATAAGGCCCCATTTTAAAAAAATAAAAGGCTTTTTTTTTTTTTTTAGCAAAATGTTACTTGTGTTCACACCAGTCTCTGTCCTTGCTGTTACATTTGTGCTTACCCCCCCTCCATGTTTGAGTCCTTGACCCTTCAATTTTGTGCTTCCTGACCATTTCCCCCCCTGACTAATAACATCACCGCCCATTTCATCGACCCCTGTGCTGTACTTGACCCCAACCCTTCCATAGCAACAACCTGCAGACCCTGAACAAGGTCGTCGCACTTCCTTGGAGAAGTTCACCCGCAGTGTGGTAAGTCGTCCGAAGGAAGTCGTTCATTAACACAAAATGGCTGCCTCACCGCCATTTTACACAGCCCACCTGCATTTAAACACTATTAATGCTGGCTATTCACTAGCTGATTAAATTTCTCATTTAAGAATTTAAAAATACTCAAGCATGCTTAATTCTTGACTGGATTTTCCAGGGCAAGTCATTGACGGGCAAACGTCTATCTGGCCTGATGCAGTCCTCCTGACACACTCTGTTTACGGTGGGCACGTTGAGCTATACGGACCACAACGACCACACGGGACAGGGCTGGTCTTCGGCACTCAAATTCTGCACGGCCCTGAGCCTGCTGGGATGGACTCCAAGAGCAGATTCGCTGACAGGAGGGGAAGCACCACTTGGCAACATGACAACGCAGCTTCATTACACAATGGGTTGTTTGTTGGATGAATGGATACGTTTATATTTTATATCAATGTATACTGTGTATGTCTACATAAAAGCACATTGTTTGGAAAATAAATGCTAAAAAGCTGTTTTTTTTTTTAATTTGCCAAATATTCAACATGGGTCTATTGATTTGCAGCAATAAAGACCAGCTGAGACCATATTTTCCATTTTTTTGTGTATACAAAACCTACTTTGAAAGTCTAGCTCTCTAACCTCAACCCTAAACCAAAACCCTAGCCCCGGGGGTGGTTACTTCATAATCCAAATGGATTTAAAAAACAAATTCCAGTGAAACAATTTGAGTAATGTATCTAACATGGAACCAAAATGACCAAATATTACCATTTCTATTTTTATTGTTCCAGAATAAAAATAGTTTAACAAAGAACTTCATTGTATCCATTTTGACAGATGGTATATTTACAGCAGAAGATGAAGCAAGCACTCAATGATTTCTGTTTCATCTTCTCTTGGCTCCATTCCCTACATAATCATACAAACACACACGCTTCAATCACTGCCCTTCACACAGCACCAAGGGGGGCATGGGATGATGGGCTTAGGGTGGGCTATTGCTGCGTTTTGCTCGAGGTAAGGATGACTTTTGCATTTGGGAGTTGAGTTTGCATTCGGGAGTTGATGCCGAGGACTTTGACCACACTTGAGCGTTTTTGTTTACAGCGGGTGACGGTGAAGCAGCTTGCATGATAGCTGAGGGCTGGATAAACACACATGGGGGAGGGGGTGCGACTGTGAGGAGGGTCCCTGAGGGGAGGGGGGGTGCAGTGAACGTGCAAGTGACACCTAAGTATACAACAGATGAATTTCAGCAGGGATGGGCATCTAAATCATTACAAACGGAGGGCACAATTGGATGGTGTCAAGATCAAAAACTTGTAAAAACTAAGTTAAGAAAATTTACTTAAAAAAATTAAAATTTCCCACTCAGAAATTCAGTTTTGGAGTGATGTGAGCACGGGATGGGGGGGGGGGGGGGGGGGACATCAGATGCCCATCCCTAACCGATGCCTTCAATGTCTAATGTTAAGTAGCACACAAATAGGCCTTCCTTCCAAGCGCACGTACACACACACACATACACACACACACAAGCACATCAACTGAATTATTGCAGTGTTCCAGCAGCGTTCCTTGGTAGTGTGCGCTCAATAATCACGGGACCCGTGCGCGGCGTTAGCGTGCCTCCGCGCCACCTCAATACAATCACAAGATTCTGGCCTGCGACGACAGAGACTGAACAATCAAAAGCGAAGGGATGAAGTCATGAAGGTGGCCTGAGTAGTTTCGGTGGCCAGAGGTATCCCGCAAAAATCAGAAGAGAACCAAAAAATGCACAGGCGGAGCGAGCAGGCAAGACGATTCAAGTCGAGCGATGAGCGAAAAGGTTCAGAGGTCAGCTTGTGTTAGTGGTGGAGTTAAGCACCGACTCTATGGCTGGGGGAATGGGGAGAAAGCTGGTCGGGTCCCTGGTCCAGTCAGGTCGGGGAGGGAGGGAGGGGTATGGCTGTCAGAGCCGGTTTGCAGTGCAGAGCGGCGGGCTGGCACAGTGATGAGGGTAATGACGTCTTAGTGTCACATCGGATCACACTCGCACAACACGAGAGCGGAGGCAAAGAGTAAAGGGCGACGGGGAACTGGGAGTGGGCGGGGTTTTCAGGCCCGACAAGTACAAAGGCCTCTTCGTTCGTCTCGCTGGAGTTCTCAAGGAAGCTGGCTCTGATCCAAAGTCCTCCTGCATCCCCATCATTTTAAAAACAGTTGGGTCAAGGATGACCAAAGAGAAACCAACCCCGAAAAGTCAGGTGAAACTGACCTAAGCAACACTTGGTTCTTTTTTGACCCAATTGTTTTTTCCAAGTGAGGAGATCAACTCTTCACATAGTCAGTGGAGCGTCACAACAATCACAAGTTGGACTGACATTTAGGCCCAAATTCAGGAAGGCTCATTAAATCTTCATGTTTACTCTCCTGTGCCGACTGCTCCTAAAACACAGGAAAGTCAAGTTAGGATAGCACGTGACATCTGCTTTTGTGAAAAAGTTTTTGGAAGTAAGCAAAATAAGAAATGCCCAAAACTTACCTTTTGATTCACTAAGCGGCTCGTGTCTATCAAAAAAAAAATTCGTTCATCTCCGAACATCGCCATTGGATTGCGGCAATCCGTTTATCGGCTCCTTCGTGTTTGAGTCAAAAAATAATCCAGAGTCACAGACCACAACAAGGTCATGGCAAGATCCTTCAAAAAAAAAAATCCGTCGAAGGCTCCTAAGACATTCCGACAGCCTCCAAACAAAAAAAGTTTTTGATTGCTCCAGTGTTTTTGTTTGTTCGTTCACACGTTAGTATGCTCCTTCTGCTCCAAAAAGGGGAAAAAATAATTCAAAGTTTTGCAAGCCATTAGTTGACTTAATTTATAGATATTTATAAATAAAATTTCATAAATTAATGTCCAGTAGATAAAATACAACTTATATATATATTTTTTGTCCTGAAGCGATCACATTGTGCTTTCTGCAAACAAAAAGTTGGGGGGAGGGGGCGAAAAAAAGAGAGAAGAAGCAGCAGATTTTTGCCAGAGATGAATCCAGATGTTTTGTGATGGTTTTTTTTTTTGTTTTTGTTTTTTGTAGATGGAAAATGTTAGCGTCTATCTGTGCCGGCCGGATAATCCGTTGCTATTGGCGGCGGGCTCTTCCAGCTCGTCGTCCTCGAAGCCGTGGAAGGTGGAGGCGTCGCTCTCCGACGTGGTGGCGAAGAGCTCCTCGCTGCCGCCCACGTTGGCGCCGGTGCCGCCGTCCTCCTTCTCCTCGCCGCCGTCAGCTGGCTCGCGGGAGAGAGAGGAGCAGATTTAAGGCAGACTGTCACGTTTTGGGGTGTGATGTCATCATTTGAGGAAAAGCCTGACAATAAACAGAGCAGTAAAAACTCACTTGTGCATTGACAAGTTGTGCAGGGGGAGCCGGATTTCATAAGCTTCTTGTTGACGTTCTGACATTTCTCACAGTATCTGTTGGGAATCCTGGTCCCGATCTGCACCTTTGGACCTGAGACAAGTATTTCAAATAAATATATATAATATTTAAAGAATTATTAACGATAATTATGAAGTATATTATTAACATCAGCAAGTATTTTCCCCACAAGATGGACCGTAAACTTCAATTTGGTTCTGTATGGCCGTACAGAAATACCAAAATAAATACATTTAAAATAAAAAAAATCATAAACCTTTAGTTTATTGGGGGTGGTTCAGTTATGTTAATAAGTTTTGTTAATTACATTAACCTTTATCTTCAGTACTGTGAAAAAGCAATAACTCTCTATATTTACGATTTAAACTGTATAATTTGTCACTGATGATGTAACAAAAAAAAAAAAAACAGTATCTGCAAACATCTTGAGCTAAGAGCTGATGAGTCATTAGCAGAATGTCAACAATACAACGCCAGAGGACATGCAAATAACAGCAAGTAGTACGACTGTAGAATAAAGATGAGCATATCAAACCTTTTTGGGACAACAGACTCACTGAACAAACACACAAAAGGCAAAGCAAGTTAGTGAGAGCAGAGTTCTTACGTTTGTGTCTGTCAGTGGGCTGTGCAGAAGCAGACCTGGAAGGCACAGCGCTCCTCTCGCCGGGTCTGTCCTCTTCTGCAATGTGGGAATTTGTATAGTGGTAACTTAGTCCCGGCCGGCTCCTGTAGCGCTTCGCATAGACTGTAACACACACACACACATCCTGAAACCTCTTCGATCAACACGGCAGCGATGATGAAGTAACTCGAGTTACCTGAAGTTGATGATTTGGAATTATTCCTCTGTTTGTATCTGTCTGGAAAAGAAAAACAGCACAATAAAAATGACAAGGAGAACAGTAATGCAGTGATGAATTTCCAGCACACTGGATGCTGCCTCACACAGGTGAAGCTTGGTACTACGACAAACCTTTTTCCACCTCGTCTACTTGCATGTCAAAATGTCCACTTACTGTCACAGACATATGGCTTGTCATCATCCATGTCAGCCTTCCTGCGGCCCGAACCTCGACCCTGAAGACAAACCACTCGTTTGACCTCAAACATACGAGCAATAGCCCGTGTGGTCGTGAAGGGTACTTATTTTAAGTGTTGACTACTTATGATCCACTTACTTACCCTTCCTTTGCCTCGATGTCTCCTCTTTGGAGTGTCCACCTCGTAGTCGTCGTCGTCGAAAGCATCTTCTGCTGCGTCTGCCTCCAGAACTCTCTGAGGAGGAAAATGAGGATGCAGTTTGAATACTTTTGCATATTTGTGTAGAAATCCTGATTCTTCCTTGGCAGCTTGTAACACCCCTTGCTTTTAGGTTTTTTTTTTTTTATTGTGACAGAATGCTGTGTGAAGACGTTGACGCAAGAGTGCGCCAGATTACTGTGAAGGAAGGCACCTGGATCTCCAGCAAACTCTCCTCGTCGTTCCTGGAGTTCCTCTTATCTAGACCTTCACCTCTCAGCAGAGCTTCTAGCGTTGTGCTCTGGGTGGGCAACGCGTCCTTGGACATGAGGCCGTTGTCTGCCACCCAAAAAAAAAAAAAAAAAAAATTGAAGAAAAAAAAAAAAGACCATCACGTGAAGAACGATTCAAAGTCAGTTTATACACAAAGCTTAAAATGTGTTTTTTTTTCACACCACAGAAGGCCAGCGTCGCTGAACCGTGCAAGTGAGCTTTCAATCAGCCCGTGTTTGTTTATCTTCTCACGCTCTACTTAAAAAAAGCAAGTAGTAATTTACTTGAGCATCTGTTTGCTATTTATTGCATAGCTTTTCTCTTGCAACACAAATGTGTGACAGCCGCTTTTTTCATGTCCATCTTTATGCAGGAAAGGCGTTGTCAATAGCGCTGCACTATTTGGATATTGCGCTGGCTCGGAGGACCTCCGGGGACACATCACTTGAACCTGAGTGCATCACGCAGAGCTCGCCTCCAACAAAACAAACTGTGTAGGAGGAGGCAGGTGGAGAATGAACAAAAAGCTGCGAGACCGACATCCTATTTAAGAAGTATCTTCACCACGGTGATGGAGGATGCTGCATAGGTGAGAAACAGACACACAAGTCCTCCGCAGCCCCTCACCATTGTGTCTGACTTTCAACTCTCCGCGACGAGACAGGGGCCCACCTCCCCTCCCTCGCCAATCACCCACGGGAGCCGGTGGGCTAAAAATAGCGCCGGCAGCAGCCTGCAGCACGGAGCTGATTGTGCATGCAGCCCGAGCGACTACCACGCCATCAGCACGACAGTGAAGCTCGCCGGCCATGAGCGCAAGTTTGGCGGCTTCTTTGCCGCTGATCCACCTCTGGCCAGATGCACAACGTGCTCGGCATCCTAGACGACGAGATGAATCGATGTGTGCGTGTCGCCTCTGCTGGGCTCTCCCTGACACAGCACACGGTTGTCGGGAGAAGGCGGAGGAGAGGGGGGGGTGGGGGTCTCAGCGGGAAAACAAAAGGCAACAATGAGATGTGTTTGGGCAACAAAGGCCTAGTTGAGATGCTATCTCATCACTTTGTTTTTGACTTACAAAACATGGACTGGACAAACCTCAGCTGAACTCCAGGAGTGAACAAGCTCATTTTTTGGCGCTGGCTCCAGAGAAATATTTCATAAATCGATACATATTGTTAAGGCCAACCTTTTATGGATCGGGAGTGAGCACAAGTCAAAAATAAAGAAAAATATGCATGTTTCCTGTTCTGAATCCCTGTTGAAACGTGTACATGAACATTTCTGACCGTTGGCCAAGGATCAATGAGATTATCAATAAATAGCCGTGAGCAAAAATCAATAAGTGGCATCAACTGCGTGTTCGTAGCTGACCTCAATGTATGCAGACTGTCAATGTAAATCGCTCTAAAACATTCCGGCGCTGACAATAATATTGTCAATTCAGCTGTTTGCCAAGCGCGTGAGGAGATAAAAGCAGTTATAGGTGTTAAAAAAAAAAAAAAAAAAACTAGCGGGAGAATGTGAAGGAGCAGGGACAAGGGTCAATGTAACATCTCAAGAGAAGGCCTAACTTTATTGCATAACATTTAAAATGAAATACGCTTTCAAGGAGCGGCAAATCTAATTAGGTGTTCTCCCCACAAAACAAGTTCAACAGGCGGGTAAACGTGGACACTTTAGCACGACACATCATCGTTGAAGATCGATCGCCGAAGAGAAAGCGACAAACTTACCCAGCTTGAGGCCGAAGATGTTCAGGCTGGGGTCGGTGTCGGCGTGCAGTCGTCTCTTCTTCCGCCAGCAGCGGGCCGGATACGTGTACATTTGCCCGGCCGCCACGCCTGCTCAGACGTCGGACACGAAACCGTTTCACTACTTGTGTCCATTTAATTTACGAATAACGATGACTTCAAATCGTAATGTCAATCGTGTGTGTGTCTACCTGGGCTTCGATGATGGCGCTCCATCCATATGTAGCAGTTGTTCTGGGCCACGCCGGTTTGCGAGTCGAGGAACGGCAGGCGCACGCTGCGTTCGGCGCACAGGCGGGCGTTGTAGCTGCGGCACTGCTCAATGGCGTCCTTGTAGAACTGGTCACCCAACCTGCAAGTATCACATTTTTGACATTTACTGAGTCTATTAACATCTAATATACTTGAAAGCCAGTTTCTTGGGAAAAAAAAAAAAAAAAAAGAGCTGAAATAATGGCTTGTGACTAGCGTGAGATTGACAAATTGTTTCAGTGGCAAGATTCCTCGCCGTAGAAAAATGAGCATTTATCATGCGTGTTATTGGCTCGATTCCCATCCGGCTCGTATTAAGTGTCTCCTGTGACAAGAGAGCAGTTAAGACGCTCAGACTTAGTTCCACTTTCCTGAGCACTGCTGAGACTTTGGCTGTCCCTCAGCGTTTCAGTGTTAATATTCAGAGTGGGATAGCCAAGGATGTTTCACAGTCAAAGCCTCACTCTCTGCCACATGCCTGCTATGTTAATTAGCCTACTTAATTAATCTCGGCCGAGTGGCGAGCGCACAAGGGCGGGTTCTAATTTATGTCAAAGACGGAGGGTAAACGCTGAATCGGTACCGTGCGTCCGATTTCTATCTATAGGCCGACGAGGCAAATCGTGTCCGCCGGTCGTCCCGGATGCAAGATGGCATCTCCGCACGGTCCCCTCCATGTGTTTTCAATTACGACATTAGCACGACAGCCGTTTTGAAGGCAAACTAATGAGCCGACGGCCGCGAGTCGAGTCTGGAATGGTTAAGTGGAGTCTCGCTTGTCCTGCTCTCACCCCGCTTTTTCTCCGCCTCCAATCCGTGCTCCTGACAAGACAATGTGTAGCAGATGAACAGCCGTGTCAGGAATGCTGGCGAGCACAAAAACCTTCTATATCGTGGCTCGGACAAAGCCGCAGTGTGTGAGGACGAGTCACAGGTACGCTGAGATTCCATGATGACCAATTACAATTTGAGCTGTGTTCCAAATGATGAGGCCTTTGTGCATAAATGCATTTTGTAAATCAATCATATTAAGGAGGGTGAGGTACAATGCAACAAACCGAAAACAAAACTCAATTTTCATTTTTACACAGGCGAGGGTAGGAACTTTGAATGCGCATCCCTAAATGTGACACATTTCTCCAAATGCACATCGAACTCCCGGCTGCACCCTTCACTGCCATTCCTCGACATCATCGCGCATCGGTGACGGAACGCGATATGACATATCAGCTTACAAAAGCGCACAGCAGCTGTAAATGGTCCCTGAAGTGGGCTCGAGCTCAGAAGACTCACTCAAAGGCTGTGCCACATGGAAGCAGCTCTTGAGACCACTCAAGTTGAACGTCGGATGCTAATCAGGCTCAGTGGCGGTGTTTCGGGGTAGGCGGGGGAGTTGAGACAACAAATAAGTCGTAAAAGTCTTTTGGTGGCTGCAGGCTGGTCTGAGAAGAGTCCCTAGATGCAAGGTACACTCATCTCCAAATAGTGTCTTAAGCTAAGCTTTTTTTTTTTTTTGCTAGCTGACTATAATGTAATGAAATCATCAGCGTTAATCATCTCGCCGGCGTACGTGCCAGTGTACTCCTGTCAGCGTTTTACATGGCTGCGCTGGTAATGTGACAATGTGTCAACGCTCATTTCGCGTGTCACTTTGCGAGTCTTCAGCAAGGCACGCGCAACTATAAACCACGACCCAGAGGATGAGTCTTACTCGGTTTGCAAAGGTGTGCAGCTCATTGACAGGAAGTGGCGGTTGCCACACTGACACAACCAAACACAGGAAATAGAAGATAGAAAGTGAAGAGGATTAAACTGGACCACATATGACCGCAAAAAAAAACAATACATCTCACTGGGCCCAATTGTGATGATTTTTTTTAAATCAAATATTGTTTTTCTTTTTAATAAAAATCGAGTTCATGAACAGTAGAGCTCGAACACACCCCTAGCGCGTTTGGAAATTATCTCCAAACTTCATTCCAAACTCAAAGCGTTGTTCAAGAGTGCGATTTGGTCATTCAGCGTGCAAATAAAAAAAAAAAAAAAGGAGTGGTAGAGTTCAGTGAATAGGCAGTACAAATTAATAAAAACAGTTCAAACATGAGCCGCTTAATTGGTTTGGAAATTAATGGCTAGGGAGCGGGATCTGACTTTTCGAACGCACAAATATTTGTTGTCAGATTATGTTGAGATCTCAAGTGCTGTTATAAAAACACATTTGAATGAGATCCAAATGTAACGACAATCTGTGTTCTGCATGAAAAAAAAAATCTCAAGCAAGAAAACAAACAAGTAAAAATTCTTTTGTATCCCTTGTTGGAAAACAACTCAGCAGCCATGAGCCAAAAAGACAAAAGAAAGAATTCCAACAATGTTATCTTGATTAATGCGTCAAACGTTATCAAGCGCCCAAATAAGCAATCTGGCGGGTTTTTTTTGTTTTAATTTTAAAACAATTTCAAACATTCATTGGTTGAATTATTTGATTTTTTTTCTCTTTTTGGAATAACAAGCCAAGAGAAAAGAACACACCACCATTGGCGACTGTGTTTTTCTTCTTTGTGACAGTTTCCACCGTGTCACGCGACGATGATGTCACAATAATGCTACACAGCCCCAAGGCAAAAACAGATGAGCATTTACCGCTACAAAACATACAATAGCGAGCTAAGCCAAGTTTCATCAATTGGTTGAAATGCGACAAATGGGCCGGATCTACCCGGCGTGATGTCACGCTAGCCGGAATCGGTGTTGAGCCCATGAAACTTAACTTTATTCAATTAATATTCAAAGCGCCATTTTAATCAGATTGTCCCAATTGTCGTCCCCATTCAACAAAGACCTCACACTGGCCACCATCTCTCCAGGCCAATTTTAAACCATTTCCCTAAAGTGAATATTCTTAATACAAAAAAAAAGGTCAAGCTGGTTCTCTGGAGCGACATCCAATTAGTGGCGCTAATTATAAATCACTCTGAAAGGAAGTTGGAAACTAGAATGGTATAATGGCAGATTAAACCGCTTTATGTTAGCAGAATATATTGTGAGAAAATACTTCAATTATTTTGATTTTATGAGAATTAAGTTATTATATAATGTATGAAGATTTAAAACCCCATAACATCTTAACATTAAGTGCTGCTTTGAGCCGTTTGGCTAGCAGCAAAACAGAGCTGATTGCGCAGCTAGTTATAAATGCACGGGCCACAAAACAGATTTAGGTGAGATTTTCTGCTCATTGGGAACACAAGTAGAGGTTGCCATGCTAAGAATGTCAGCAGAACAGCACCCTAACATACCGAGAACATGGCCAGAGACATGACAGGCCACGGGCTGAAGCTGAACACACTCAGCCATAAATTATATGTTGAATTACGGCCGTTGGCTCGACTCCCCCATGTGTGAATGTGGTGAATACGACACACGTGCGAGCCGCGTACATTCGATTAGCAATCCAATCACAACAACAGCGGACAACAACAGGGCAAATAATAATAATGGTGACGGGGCAAGGTGTGGTGAGGTCCACTAAGATCTGGGCTAAGGAGGAGTAAGAGGGACATCTCTTTCTGGAGGAGCAGATGGTTCTCCTGCTTGGGCCCAACACTTCCTCCCTGTTGGAGCATCTCTCTGACAGATGGGCCCAGGATCCTGGACCAGACCAGGCTAATCTCTCGCACTCCTCCACTTAAAGGCACAGTGGCGCACGCCTGCTTTAGTTGCACGACGAGGAGGAGGAGGAGGATGGACTGACTCAGTGTGCAAATCATCAGAGTTAAAGAAGAAACAGATCGGATTTTTTGGATTGTATGTGCACCAGTAAGGCAATGCATGTGAACAAAGGAAATAAGGTGGAGCATTGTAGCATTGAAAAGATAAATATGGATACACTTGTGCATAATGTTGGGGTAGAAATTTGCAGTCCGCCCCCCACTCTGGTGTCTGTGCTGGCACTTTGGTCGATTTGGCAAGCAAGCATGCAAACACAAAATGCCTCCTCCTCCTCCTCCTCCTCCTCCTCGCCGGCTCCTGACCACGTCTGCGCTCCGACGAGCCAAAGTTGACATGTCGACAAATTGCAAAAGTAGAAAGCACTCTCGGAATGTCACTTGATATTCCGTCGCGTCGTTTGACAAAAAAGCAACCGAGTTAACATGGGGGGAAAAAAGAAAGGGGGAAAAAAACGCCTCTCAATTCGTCCGAAAGCAGAGGAGAGGCACCGTGTCGACACTTTGCTTGGCAAAATAAAAAGATACAGCCATGGAAGGCGACATTCACCGAAGAAGCTACGTTGGTGCTAAGCTAATGTCACGTTTGAAGACGACATGTTTAAATCTTGTGAAAATAAAACAACTATACCGAGGCTACTTTGCCATGCAAGAAGTACACCAACATGAAATTAGACAGCCATAGCGGCCGAACACTCGCAGCCAGGGGCTTGCATGCACTAACGGCTACCTGTACCACGCCAGTGGCTAACAAAGTAATAAATTACAGTTTACTTAAGACAAATAAACAAATAAACGTCTAAATTACTTACGCTTTTAGTGGATTCTGAATGACAGCCGCCATTTTGCTACAATGTAATGCAATATCGGCGTCTTGCAGTTCTGAGGGAAACCTATGGAAACGGACCAATCACAGCTCGGGATGGACTCGTCGACCAATCGACGTGCGGTATGTGCGGACGGGGCGTGGCTTGGTGGTGGTAAACTGTCAAAATAATTTTAAAGGGTTTTCCCTTCACTATATATTTTACACACCTCACTGAATAACAGCATATTTAGCTTGAAAGTCGCAACTAAAGTAAAGAGGATTATTTGTTTTGGCATTCCAGGAACACCTAACGACGTCAGAGAATGGACACACGAAAGCTTATTTAATTATTCATTCAACTAATTATTAATTATTTATAGGCATCATCAATAAGCTCGAAGGGAAAACATTTCCTCACTTTATCTGAGGCTGCAGTGGTGAGAGAAAAGAACAGCAAGGAATGCAAACACAATCTTTTCCTCCCACATCGGACTGCAGTTAGTGGTTTCACACACAAAACACACATCAGAGACACAAAGGCAAGTCTCAGTTCATGTTTTGACACTTTTTATCTTTGTCAAATAGTTTCAGCCGTACACACGTTTAAAAACACCAAAGATATGTGAAGCAACAGATTGCACTTTTTTTTTTTTTTAAATAGGAATGAACTCCAGTTTTGTGACATGATGCTGCTATTCTTTCTTGTGCAATGTTATATCACGTGCAATACAACATTTTGTCAAATTTTGCGTCACACGTGATTTTTTTTTCCCTATACCAGATAACTTGAGGGGGCAAGCATTTGTATTGATACACATTCATCAGTATCACATTTCAAACAGATACGTGAACCCTGACAGTCCCTTCATATTGTTCAAGCGGCAGTCACTACATACAAATGAAATGGTTTACAGTAAATGTCAAATGGGAAAAAAAATAGTTAAAAAAAATGGCAAATTACATTTCCAATGGCTGATAGAAACTGAAAAAACAAAAGAAGAATCACGGATGATAGTCAGAGCAAGAGAAATAAACAAGACAGAATTAGAGATGCAAATAACGCAGGTATCAATAATGACCACATTAAAAATTAGAATGTGAAATCTAAGACGTACACTGCTTGGTAAAAGAGATTACGTCATTCAAAGAGCAACCACAAAAAAAAGGCCATGAGGTTCTCATACTGTCATGCATGTCAGATTTTTTTTTTTTTTTCATTTTTACTACAACTCTCAAACATAAATACATTTTCAAGCTCTAACAGGTCTATGTCATCATACACCCACAACTGACTTGCTAAATTATAAATATCATACCAGCACGGACAGTGACCTGAATGATTTGGCACGGCAGATCCATCCAAATTTGGACATCTGTTATTTTGGCCATAGTAAGCAGCAGCCTATAACAGCTGGGGGAAAAAAAAAAAAGGCTTAGTGCAAAAAAAACTAAAAAGTTGCAACGCGGCATGCAATGTAACCTGCACGCATATAAAACATCTCTTGGCCATTAAACACACATTTAAGAAATAATGCTCCTTGATATATGAATGGTTGGACTGTAACAACACTAGCTAGTATTTTTTGAAACGATACTTTCTTTTTTTAAATCAATATTTTCTCGGAGTAAAAAAATACCTCATTAGCCTTATCTATCATACAAATGAGGAAATGTGGACATAATAATCAAAAGTGGAAATGCGGATATACACTTTCAGTCAAGTGCCTCAGATTCCAGCTGCTCTACAAAGGCCACATGAACGCTCACCTTCCCAAATTTGGTTTGTGTCCTATGTACAGTAAATCTAAGCACTTCCTCTCCACAGATACAAAGCCAGAACCGCCGGACAAGGAAGCGAACGAGCGGTTCTGTCCGAGCGCTCTGAGTAAAGGAAGATGGTCTCGGTTAGAGTTCTCCGGCTTTTTGGTTGCAGCCGGTGCACACGCGCACGGGGTGATCCCAGCCGCGTGACGGCACGGCGCGACGCTCAGGCGAGCAGTCGTCGCACACGCCTTGGCCGCAGGCGCGGCAGTGGTGCTTGGACAGCTTGGCGGTGAATTGGCGTCGGCAGATGTGGCAAGAGAGGATGTCCTGGTCGGGCACCCAGTAGGCGGGACGGGCGGCGTCTTTTACCAGGCCTTCGAGGAGCATAAAATGTCAATATTAAATTCAGAGTCGTGCTAGCAAAAATATTGAGGGCATTAAATGCTCATTTGATCCAGACGGCCATGCAACTTTAAAAACAAGAATCATCTCTCATTTTTGTTTTTTTGTGGGGTGCTCATCGTACATTATCATTACTAGCAGTTTGTTTATTGAAAGCGTCTCAGTGCCACGATTTCCATATGGCGGCGGGCCTTTTCGCACATCCACTGTCGCATCTGTGACAGCTGGCTGACTCCGAGGGGGAATGGCAGAAGACCAGAAGCGGCGTGTCAGACTGAAATACTACTTGACTCCGTGTTATTTCCTGTCTCATTTAAAGTCGTCGTTCTGTCGCTCCAGACAAAGTGCAACGGAGTGTCGAGATAAGTAAAGAAGATGGATTGATTTTTTTAGGTGTGTAACTGGAGAACACACATCACGGCAGAAAATACATTTCTGAGCAACATGGTGAGTGTCCAAACGGAAAGTGACATTCTTTTAACGCTACGGGATGTTTCCTGTCGTGAATTTGAATCACCGAACCCTCTGCAGAAAATTGTTCCACAGGCGCTACTATGAGTGATATTTAAATGATGTAAAAGAGTGAATTTGAAACGAGGGCCTTTAAAATGAAATTAACTGAGCAATCGAGCATCTGCTGAATCTCTCGATTACAATAAGACGGCGCAGTTAATGTCGGGGCTGAATGTTAAATAGCAGAGCTTGAGCGCCATAAAATCTTTAAAGGACGTCTCAATGAATGACTTTAGAGACCATATTATTGACATTTGAATTGACAAAAACTTGGAAAATGTAGTCACTATTGTCCACAACAAAAAATTGATATGTTAATTTTCTCGCAGATTTGCAGGCTGATCTAATTTGAGAGATGGAAACTGAAAAAGGATCTCACTACTTGAGTGTAACGACGATACGCCTCTGCCACCAGAGGGCAACGCACGACTACGGCGATGTTTACCGAGTGGCTTACTCGTGTTACACAACAATCCTCTCGAGGTTTTGCTTTGGGGCAACACTCACCGAGCGGGATGTCAATAGCGGTCACAACAACCCCGATGGTGTTGCTCACCGCCTCGCCGACCTTCCTCGCAAGAGTTCCGCCTTCTTCCTCGTCCTCCTCGTGAGCTGCGTGAAGAAAAATCTCTCACTGAGGTGTTCCGAAGGAAGTGAGTGGGGATGTGTGACACTACCTGCGTGTGAGGCTCTCTGCTCAAAGCACACGTCGCACACCCTGACAGGGCCGAGACCCCATCCCCGTTCGGGGACCGGCGCCGCTTTGGAAGAGCATCCGTCGCAGAAGCCCTCGCCACAGGCACGGCAGTGATGCTTGGTGTCGTTCTCCAGGAAGACCGCTTGACACTTATGGCACAGCTTGTGGGAGAGATAAACAAGCCGCTATTATTGACTAAGTCTTGTTTTGTAATAGGTGGGGGGGATGGGCAGGAGACGTCATGTCCACATTTTATCTTGTGAGTGCACATAAAGATTACGTAACAAGCAAGGAACACCACGTAAACATCCCCCGGGACACAGAGTATCGTTGGAGTCGTGTTGAGGGTCGCTCACCAAGATAAGGGAATTGGGTTTCCAGTAGGTGGGGGCGATCTGGTCCGTCAGCCAGGAGGTGACGGCCTTGGCGGGCTTGACGCCGAGCTCCGACACAGACTGGGCCACCAGGTTCACGCCATCCAAAAGACGCTGTGCTGCGTTGCTATTGTCCTTTAAGAAGCCCTCCGACTGCACAACACAGTCATTCGATGACTTCATCACGACAAAATGAATCAATCAATGTGTGGTTATTTGGGCACGCTGTTGCCTGTTGATGGCTTGTCATGTTGAATTTAATAGAGAGTTATTGACTACTATTACTGTCCTGCTGCAATGGCGTGCTGGCGTCTTGCTATTTATGGATCTGGTACAGCTATCCAGTTCCAGCCTTCATACCGACAATCAGAATCTTCATATGGTAAAGACGATTGCGGCTCCCTTGTGGGACTAACCCACGAAATTTGAGGGGTCAATAACTCCAATTTTTTCCAAATTTACTCATAATAATCTAATTGCCATTTTATTGCTCAGTATTGAGATTGTGATACAGGAAATCAGGTCGTCACATCTTACCCCTGGCCAAACGTGCTGGATTTCGGTGCGGACAACGGTGTCCACTGGGTCCTGGTTCCCGTACCAATACTGGCGGCTCCGATAGATCACTCCACAGTGGGGGCATTCGATAACATACCTGAAAATGTATTCAAATTAGCCACAAAAAATTGGGCAGAGGGGAATAAATGCTCGATTGGTTCCTCCCCATCTACTCACCCGGACCAGGCGTATTTGGCGAGGCCCATCCAAGGAGAGTCTGAGGAGGCTGAAGTTTTCGGGATGACGACGACTTCTTTGCCTCCTTCGTAACAAGCCTGAGGTGACGCAACAAGCGGTCATTTTACGTTTCATCCTAGACGCCTTATCAGGCCGAGTGAACGTAAGAATTAAGATATAATTTCCAGTGCTTACCTTACAAGTGTAAATGCGATTATCATGCTGAATAGAATAGCGACAACGATGCTTTGCCTCGTGGCAGACGCCTTCGCCCAGGTGGTTCATGCTGTTTTTGCAACCGGATCTGCGATAGCAATCGGTGGGTCGGAACGTTAGAAGGCATCTCCAAACAGTAGGAGGCATAATTTGGAATTGAACTGACACTGACCCACAACTGAGGCACAAGCTGGAGCAAGTGAAGTACTCATCAGGGAAGAAGCAACTGTGGGCTACCAGCTCGTCTCCGATTTCCCCACTGAAGCGCTCACTTAATGCCTAGCAGGAAATCAATAAGAGAATACTACAAAACAACTCAAAGCTGATTTTTGAAATTAACTGTAAACTGGTTGAGAAGTTCCGGTCTGTAACTGCTTTTCTGCAAGTCCTACCAGCAGAGCTTTGAAGATGACCACAGGGGTGCGTGGAGAACGTGTGGCGTTGCTGTCCAAGAGCTGCTCCAGTTTATTCTGGAGGCCGCAGAAATCAGTGGGTGGAGTGAGAGTCTGCGTGCCCCAGTACTGAACAGAACTGAAGGCCTCCGGGAAACGGGAGACCTTTTTAAAACGCTCCAACAGCAGCCGATCTACTGATTCGTGTGATTTATCTAAGACAGAAAACAAAGTTGGAGTTGAATGTGTGTCATATTTCACACATTGCGATTGGGATATGTTTTTTTTTCACAATAAAAAATTGGAATGGTCCGGTAGGATCAAAAGGTACGCCTGGTGTAGCGGAAGTAGAATTCTTACCTGTACCGAGGAGCTTAGTGTGGACGGTTTCGTGAAAGATAATCACAGCAGGACCCAAAGTGGAGAGAGGAACATCCAGACCGCATCGAGCCGTGGCGGCCTTCAGTTCCTTGGTGAAATGCTTCAAGTAGGCCTCGGAGGCGTCCCCGAGAAATTTGAAAAGGTCGTCGTGGAGGCGGTCGGCGTGGGTCCGGTAGATGATGAGGTCAGAGATGGCAAGCACCTTGAGCAAGAGACGGGTTCTCTGGCCCTGTTTAGAGCTGTTCCCCAGCAGCCCCTCTGTATCGATGACCACCACGTTATGGAAGGGGTCAAAGGCCGCCCACACGCCCACCGTGCAGGACTCTTGGGTGGGAGATGTTTTGAACACCTCCCTGCCCATGAAGAAGGTGTGGTTGAGGGTATGGGATTTGCCCTCTCCGGTGTTACCAAAGATGGAGACCACTTTTAGGAGCTGGCCGGCGCCACAGTTTAGTTTCTTCACAAATGCAGCCTCATCTTTTATCTGCAAAAATTCAAATCAAACAACTAAGAATTTGATTCACTTTTACGACACACAATTTCTGTATAGCTTACCTGCATTTCCTCATTTTCATCAACGAGGAGGAAACTGGACACAGTTTCCAGGACTTTTGCCCTCAGAGACTTATTCTCATCAGTGACTTGGAGGACAGGCTGAACAGAAGGTTCCACAGACTTGAGCTCCGCGTGTTTTGGTGGCGTTAGATACGATACGAGCTGGTGTTTCTTCTTGTTCCCTCCGCTGTGAGTTCGCTTTTGACATTCTTGGCACATATTTACTTTACAATTCTGGCAGCGGACCACCGACCTACTACGTTTGCCATTGTCCCCTCCTTTGCAATTGTCACAGTAAGGGACATAGCCTGAGCTTATCTGAAGCCGCCTGTGGTTCTGGAGCCGCTCCTGACTGTGGAGCTCGAGGTCACAACGAACACACTGCAAGGTCCTGCACTCTTCACACTCAAAGGCGGCCTCCTCCAAGCCACCACAGCCGTAACTTTCTTGACATGTTAGACTTGTATTGACTCCCTTTTCTGAAGATGATGAGCCATGCCCACTCATCGTTTCTGACACTTTCAAAATAAAGCTGACTGCCTTTTGGAAAAGCTTTAACTTTAGCACCAGCGATTTCCAACAGCACTTTTAACGTTAAACTTGGGATAATTCTGGCTAAAGAATCAACAACAAAGTCAATTTAAATTAGCTGCATTCTGACAAGGTTAATTGTTTCTTCTGTAAACAATAAAATAATATTTTAGTCGGTGTGCATTTCAAGCATATAAATGAACAATTTCCTCGTAGTGACACAAAGAATACACCTGACTTGCAACAAGCAGTTAGCTAGGTTGTACCAAAAAGTTATCACTATATACACAGCTTGCACATTTGACACAACAACACGAATAAAACTATAGAGAGACGTGTACGGAGCCGTTAACAAACCGAGAAAAACAAGTCAATGTGCAAATAATGCTAACAACAAGCTAGCTACCAGACTGGCCCGTAATCATAACATTAGCTCGCCGGCTACACGATAGATATTCTTCGGTAACAAAACCAGAAACACTTTCATTAAAGCTAGCGGTTCTGTGCGAATTGAAGCTTTGTCTGAAACAGCGCAGTCGTTTTCCAATCGGCGAGCCCAACAACAAAACGAACAGCAGCCAAAAAAGAACAGCTAGCAAACATACACTTCAAAACATCAACAAAACTGCGGTCAGTCGATATCAAGAGCGGACACTATCAAAAGGGGAGGGGTGTCCTCACAAGATCGTTTTAAAAGTCTCTAAAAAGTGAAGCTCTTTTTTAAAATCCACCCGAGCCGTGTCATTGTTTTTGTTCTTAAATCCCCTCCCAAACAGATTTCTCTAGCTCCGTTATTTTGTCGCCAGGTCAGATCAGCTGATCAGATTATTTTCAGTCAAGGGGGCAAAGGAGGGCGGGGCACTGTTGCATCATGGGAAGTGTAGTTTTATGAGGGAAAATAAAACGGACAACTGGTCAGATTTCATTCAAAGATTAGGTCAAAATAAATGAATAGACAAAATATATATTGATTAATTAATTATTTACAAAGTGACGTGTGAGTTAAATCTGAAAAAAAAAATCTAATTCTATTTTTTATGATTCATTATTTTCTAATTAAAATAAAATTGTTAAAGTGTATGTGGATCTTGTAAATTACTGTGCTAATTAAAGTAAATCTCCAAGTATTTTAGCAAGTGTAATAGATTAACAGGATTGGAGGACATGCCCCGACCTAATCTTTCCCATAGTGGCTGACTTTAAATGGCCTTTGTCTTGCAAACAAGCACTTCAAAGTGTCAGCAGGTGACCATTTGTCCCAAATAACACTTGCTGGGTGCTGCTTTCCCTCCAATTTTTTTTCAATGAGAAAATCTCACACTACTTGTTTTCAAACTGGAAGTTAGCAAGAAAAAAGAAGCATAATGAGAATTAAATGTATGCTGCTCCATAGTGCATTTATTATACACTTTAATACACAGACAGTTACAAAAATATAAATGACAAAAAGAGTGACAAACAACACAGAAATTTAAGGAAATAAGACGAAAGAAGTATGCAGCTTCATTTGTCCAGCTCATAAATCAGTCAATCATGAGCAGCGAGATCAGGACACCCATACAATTCTAAGAAGAACCCAAGAGGAGCTGTATCAAAAGACCAAAATGTTCACAATCGACAAAATTTCCTCACATTGATTTGAACATTCGCCTCCATCCAGATTGCCAAAAAGTCTTAACGCATTTCACCAAACCATGCTTTTTGTTTTTTGCAGCATTGTGCTTGTGCTTCATGGCAGCAAAGATGGCGTAGTCAAACACCTCTTTGAGGTGGTGCTGGGTCAAAGCTGAACACTCCATGTAACCGTAAGCTCGGATCCTCCGTGCCAGGCTCATGGCCTGGCCCGATGCCACCGGTCTAGCGCGCCGCCTGGCCAGATGAACAAGGATGTTTGCATCATGGCAAAGGTCAGACTGTGTACCCACCAGAAGAATGGGAGAGCTGGAGTTCCATGCACGGATCTGCGGGATCCACTTGCAAGCCACGTTGTCAAAAGAAACAGGATTGACCAGGCTGAAACACAGAATGAAGACGTCCACGTGTGCGTAGCATAGAGAGCGAAGATGGCCAAACTCATCCTGTTGACAAACATAAGCACAAATTCATACCTCATTTTGCAAAACATTATCTTGTGAGCTATTTACCTGTCCAGCGGTATCTATCAATTTAAGTCGTGTTTGAACTCCATTTACATGAACCAAACCTGTGAATTGAATAAATATCAGTTCCTTTTTTTTTTTTTTTTTTTATAAATCTCAGATCTCATCCTACCTGTAAACACGTCGAACGCCGTCTGATTGTACTCGCTGTTGTACCCGTTGAAGATGTAGCTGATGATCATGCTCGTCTTCCCCACAGCTCCATCACCAACCAGCAGGCAGCTCAACTCTTCCTTTGGCCAGCCGGCCTTCTCAGGCCTCTGAGGAGCATGCAGTGCCATCTTTAGTTTTCTTCCGATATTCCAAACATCATCGGCGTGCCACACCACTCAGTCCGCTCAGCATGGTCACAATACTGTAATGAAGAGGTCTTCAATTGCCTCCCCCCCAAATGGGAAGAAGGACACTTCCAGTTCAAAAAAACAAAAGCAGCCAATCAGATGAGTGATCCCAAACAGTCACTGTCCAATATCATTTGCATAGTCACGCCCATTTGAATTGTTTGACATGTTTCTAAATAATAAAAAAGAATTTCTCCTCACAATAAATAAGATGAATAAATAAATAACGCAAATAAATCAGTGAATTGTGCTTTAATTTTAAATAACAAGATAATAATTGGTCAAAAATAATGAAACAAAGGATTTCAATAATCAAGCAAATAAATATGTGTGGAGTAGGATTTACGAGGATAAAAATATTAATTTCGCCCTACTTCCATAATGCAATACTAGTTAAGGCCAACAGAGGGAAGTGTTGCTCTGGTTTGGAGACAGTGCAATACAGTATTGTTAGAACTGTGGCAAGGAATAAAAGTTCACAGTTCATTAGCAGATTACAACGTTTTTTTAAAAAAACTTTGCCGTTCATAAAGGTTTTATGATGGTAACTGCTTAACTCTGGAACGGAAAAATATGTCTTGGAACGGATGCGGTTCCACAGCTTTGTCATACCATTTGTATTGTGATTGATTCTTCTTGATGGATAACTCACTCAAATGGTTTTAGTCGAACAGAATATACACGCATTGTAAAATACGTGGTTTAGAGCTGCGGGAAACGTTTAGAGCAGAAAATATGACTTTAAAACAAATTGTTGTCCCTTATCTGTCTATTCCTGCAGGAAACTGCGTGCATTGTGTTGTAAGGTCTGGGCTTCCTGTTTGCCGTTGTTTCAAACTCAATCTTTCTCTCCCCTTTCTCTCCCACTTTTTCCCACCACCTGTGGTGTTGCACACTTTTGAGGTAGGGGGGCAACATCTGGGTCCCCATGTTGCAAGCTCCCATGGGCTACTACCAGCTGCTGCTTACAATACTGTTCCTCCATTCAAGGTAAAATGTCCAACACAGGAAATAGCCCTTACCACCACAATAAAAGCCCATCCTGAGCCTAAATGGCGTTGGACCAGTCAGCTCTTTTTCTAGCTGTGCGAGTTTGGAAACCTTGCAGCAGATGTCAGCAATGCGCCGATGAGCATCTGCAGCCACTCTTCATGTAAACATGTTGTCTGGAAATATTTTCAAATGCTCCTCGGAGTGTGGCTTTTAGTTGGGTTGTCTATCCTGACATGGATTCTAAAATGCCATCCTCTTAGTCAAGGTCCATATAGGAATGTAAAAAATCTTTCTGACAATTTGTGTGAATTCAATAGTTGTATCTCGATACTGGATATACCAGTAAATTGGTAGCCATGTTTGAATTGTAACACGCAAACATGCTTATAACAAATCTGACAACAATGGAGAAATCTGTCAGATAGGTGTTAAAAGATTAAGCCCCACCCTAAGCCTGAGATCAACATGACAGACAGCACACAAAACAAGTGGCTGGCATAAAGATGAAGTGATCAAACCTCCATTTGCATAACATCACCCCCCATAATGTTGCGTTAATTCGCCGGCCTCTTAAAGGCTGGCTGCGGATTACCGAGGGTTGGGCGCTTCCATCACACGGAGACAACGTGTTCTGGAAATGGTTCTTTCTAGACTCAAGGTTCGACTTTTGAGATCTTGGTTGGGGTTCTGCACATATTTGAACCTAATCTGATTTGACATTGTTAATGTCATGAGGTCATGAGGTCAAAGGGCCCGACCCACTCGCTTGATTTCTAATGGATTAAGTGGAGTGCTTGCTTTAATTGCCCTCTATACATTGCGTGACATGTGATCATCACTGATCATCCAGAGTTCACCCCACCTCTGACAGAGTTGACCCTGAACTGCATAAGCGGGTATAGAAAATCATGGCGGCATTGCGTGACAATTGCCTGACCTGTGTTTGGATAAACCTCCATTGACATCATCTGGATCTTTTAACCTGCTCTTATTATCAGAAAATTCCCCCATTCTGATTAAAATTAATTTCTCCCATAATGCCGTGGGGTCTTGACAAATAAATGTTCTTTTTCATAACGACTACTGATAACTTTTGAATGGGAACTAGCTTAGGGTAAAACAGCCTGTCTGGATTTTGAAGTAAGGCCAAAAGTGTTTTGAGGTCCTTGTTGGCCACCAAACAAGCATCCCTGTCAGTTTAGGCACTCCTGCTCCATTAAACCCTGGCAGGAGTCCAGAGGTGGCAGGTCTAATCCTACTTTACCCTCCAGAGAGCACCACAGGGGGTCTGCCCCTTTTTGACTCGTGGGATACGCAGCTCCGAAACCCTGCAAATATTTATTACCCTATCCGATTATTCTATATATTTTTTTTTATATGTATAGAAGTATATTTCTGAAAGTCAATTTTGTTAACAGGACAAAAATAAAAGGATCAGAATTAAGTGAATTAAAGCAATAGTTTGTTGAGCGCATTCTGTTGTAGTAGAGTTTTGGCTTCTTCAAGTGACCCCTCCCAAAAAATAATAATAATAAAAAAAAGGTTAAGCCAAAGTCACGCCCATTTTTTTTCTTCCCCCACCTTACAAAGGCTTTGTGTACCCGTCATCATTGCTTAGAACTAATTTAAACATGGGCTGCCATTCTTTCTGAGAACCTGTTTTCCCTTTCAGAAAAGAATCCTTTTATGTTCTTTTGACTTTTCTAAGAAACAAGTATCAAATTAGAAGGCTCAAACGTTGTAACAAACATCCATCCATCTTCTATACCGCTTGTCCCCACGGGGGCCGCGGGCATGCTGGAGCCTATCCCAGCAGGGGGACACCCTGAACTGGTTGCCAGCCAATCACAGGGCACACAGAAACAAACACTGCAATAAAAAAAAAATGGAGGCCTTAGCATGCCTGTTTCATGTTTTGGCTTCCTTCCACATTCCACAAAATGCGTGAGTACTTCAAATTTTCCATGGGTGTGAATGTGCGTGTTGGTCTATATGTGTCTATAGGTGGTTTTTGTTTTTAAAGTCCAAAATTGTTAGTAGGAGAACAGACAAGTTGTAAACTTAATGTTTTGGAAACCCAATTTAGTAAATCACTGGTGTAATTATAAAGTGCAACTAAGCTACAGCAGCTGCATTCGAGATAGCGAAGGAACGTCTGTGAGCGTGTGGGAAACACCAAGTGGCTTTCCGTTTGCTCGAGAGAAAACACTTGAGAGAAAAATGGCAGGAAATCTACAGGGTATTTTTGCTCAGGCTGACAAAGTGGTGCAAACATGAGACACGGAGACGTCCCGTACTTGGTTATATGAAATAAAAAATATCTATCAATTGGTTAAAATGTATTTTTTTTTAATTCAGCTCAAGACTTTAGTGCAACAAGATGAAACAAAAATTAATCAGATGTCCCTAAATTAATTCTTGACATTTTTTCCAGGTTTTTGAAATATTTGCTTTTTTTTGTTTTAAATGATAAGATTGCGCAATACGGATTTGTGTAATCCACCCAAAAAACCAACCTGTTGCTTAACCCACATTAAATCTTAAATATTGCTAACACATTACATATTATAAATAATATTATCTGAACAAACAAAGGCGGATTCAAAATCACCACAAAAAAGTTGACATCTCTGATTTAAAAATTTGTTGCATTGCGATTTCCCATAAGAGTTGCCAAAACGAATGCATTTTTTTAAACCAATTGAAAAAAAAACATTTAATTTTGCCATCCATTGCAACTAAATCACATGCTTTCCCGTTTTCCCTTACTCGAGTTCTGCAAGGGTTAGTCAGTGTAAAAATGAAACAGAAATCAAAACAATATGACCATAATCCCAGCTCCTGCTTTTTAAATACATTTTCAGTTTCATTTTGAGTCGCACGTTCTCATCTCATGAAGGGGAAGTGGGTTCTTTCATTTTCCCAAACCAGTTCCACCCATGATGGATGGGATCTCAAATTATGACACAAGAACACAGACCTGCTGTAGTCTTTAATCTAACATGAAGGGGACAGAAGCTTGTGGTTCTAATGTGCTGATTAATGAAATATAAAACTGGGATCGGAGGGGGGAGGCTCGCGAGTGACCTTACATCATGACCCATTAGGGGTCTTCATTCATTAAAGAGGATAGGCTCCATTAGCAGCCTAATCGTCTCCTCTTTAACTCTTCCAAGCAAACCTTTGGCCTTCCGCTGACCAAGCTGTGGTCAAGGGTCAAGGTTCAGGCCTGGTGCATATTAGCATGCAGGTGGTAAAATGGATACAATATAAAATGTTTGTCACCCATAGATTAGAAGTTTCTCCCTTTGCGTCATGTCCCTTTTTTAAAGTCTCATCATGAAACTAAAAGGATAAGCGAGACAAATGACCCAAACCCGGGGAGTTTTAGATACATTATGTGCAACATTGTGTAACTGCGGCTCTTTTGCTAACACTCACACAGAAAGAAATCGTGAAACATTCTGGTGAGATATACTAGGCTGCAGTGATTATTGAAAGACACTCCCTAAAGCATAGGTGTCAAACTCAAGGCCTGGGGGGCCAGATACGGCCCGCCACATCATTCTATGTGGCCCTCGAGGACAAATTCTACATCGACTTTGTGTGTCAATACTAAAATTTCAAATTGTCTTCATTTTTAAAAATGGAGATATTGCTATCTCTGATTTGAAAACTAGTAATTTATATATATATATATATATATGGTTACTGAATGTAAAGAGAAGTCCATGAGAGAGTTTTTGTACAAGTACGTCTTGTTGATAACAGCAACAACAAAATTCTCTGAGTCATCTGACATTTAGGTTGAATAGTCTTTGTAGCAGTGCTGCTTGTAAAAAACAAGAAGTTTCTTTTTGTTAGATTAAAATGATCTGCACACACCAACAATAAGATTCTCCGTGCATGCTCAGCAGTGCATGAAGTTTGGTTTCTTTGGAGAACCGACCTTTGGCCAACTTGTATTAAAAAAAAAAGATATACGTGCAATCCAAGTTTTGTTCTTAGTGTATGCTACAGCCCTGTTTATCTATTGATACGCCTTTGATTTATTTTCTTTTTATTAACCCATCAAATGCACAAGTTACGACTCAATGATTAAAGTCCATATAGTCACGTAGAGATTTTTTTTTTTTTTTTTACTCATTCACTTCCAGCAATATTTGAAGTCTATATTTCGTCAATGGCAGTGAATGACTTAATTTCTTTCTTTAGTAGTCTGGCCTGAATATAGGATGCTATATATAGCAAACCTTAACTCTAATGGGTGTTTATTTTGCTTGCAACATCCCCAACTGTATTTTTGTAATCCTTGCCCCCTCAACAAATCGAGTCGTCGGTCCAAAATCCCAAGTCTCCCTTCAAGTCATGTTTGCTTTTACTGTAGTCCCCAGCAGCTCAAATGAACAGTCAGCATTTCCTAGAAGGCTGCAGCTGTACATTCCTGAGTCACGTGAATTGTGAGCGTGACCGCAACACAAATGTATAGGGAATTCCAAACACGTATCACAGCACCATTTAATCAAGGCGTATTCATTATTACAATAAAATGAATTGAGGTATCCGGTATAGAAAATATAAAAGCATTTAGTAGAGTTAGAAAGTGCATCACATGCATGAAACAAGCAGGAATAAAATTAAAATTAAGTGCTTATGTTTCAGGGTAATGGCAACATTTAAGTCGTGTGCTATTTAAATTGCATGGCAATATAAAGTGCTTTTTGTGTTTTAGACACAGCTTTCTATTCCACACTTGAGACAAATTTTCAAAACGGAGGCCTCGATGGAGAAGAGGTGCTCGTCCTTCACCTCAGGGCAGCAGAGTCTCATGAAATGGGCAAGCCGGAGCACGTATTCGATGTTGCGGCCTGTCTTGCCTCTACAGATGGCGACCTGGTTGGCGATCTCCTCGTCCGAAGCGGGGCCCAGGTAAGCGGGGTTGTCGGAAGTGGCGATGTAAACAAGGGCGTGGACGGTGTTCTCGTCCTTCTCCCGAGGGATGAACTCCAAATTTTCTACGACGTATCCTCCCCTCACCACTTCCCGCACGTTGAGGTATTGCAAGGCATCTATTGCCTTTGCATCCGACACTTCATAGGCCACGCCCCATGTGCAAGCCTGCAAGAGAGAGAAGTGGACAGAAGCCATAAACATTAATTAACTGGAAAACACTGCTTATATAATTTTTGAGCTAAGTTATTAAAAACAAATAAGCAGTCCCAGATGCTTACATAGGGCCAAGATAATTGCTTTACAGCAATGGACCAGCTGCTTGTAAAAAAAGGCTTGAGTTTGTTTTCCGCCAGTCATAATTTATGTGTGCTTCTAAGATGAGATGGTTTAACAAGGGTCATAAAATATCCATCATCCATACATCCTATAATGTCCCATCTTTGAAAATGTTGCCACTAAATAGAAAATGCAAAAGGCCTTTTTGTTACTTTTTTATAAATTTTTTAAAATATTTTTTTTCCATAAAATGACAACAAAAAATAATTTCATTCATTATATCTTGACAGCGCATATTAGGAACAGTTCTCAGTATAATAATAAACTTATTATTAAATAAATAATTATTATTTGTTATGCCAATATATATTGGTATCATTTTGAATACTTTCTCTACTTAACCTCGCAACTGTTCAGATTTATACTACAACTTTGCACGCAACATCTGACCTCATTTCACAACTTCAACAGCTTCGACTAGTCTGTCAAATATGTTATATGTGTGTCATAAATGTCATACGACGTAGAGCGCAATTATTATACTTCAGTTTGAAACTATTATAATTGGCCGATACTTTTCACGTCACCGCGTGCTTGCACGGAAGACTAGCCGGATCATCGGGGTGGCTGACAAACATGTGTCTAAAGCAAAATGGGAATGTGGCACGTTATACTGCACACTATTAATAGTGCATATATTCACAATTATAGTTAGATATCCAATGTCTATGAATGAAGACACTCACCTCCTGGTCCTTCACCAGTGTCGCAACTCTTCCTGGCTGTGGAGATATAAAGCACATCTGGGATCAATAAATATAATACAGCATAATAGCAATACGGAGAAGAAAAATGTCTCACATGCTTCTTGTCTCCTCGATAAAAGTCATCTCCATGCCAGAAACGCCGTTTGTAGCCCTTGATGTGGCCGATTAGGCACTTCTGATACACAAAATCAGGTTTCCAGACTAAAGATCCATAACCAAAAACCCATAGGTTTCCTTTCAACTTCATGATGTCATGAGGTTTCATTGCAGCTTGCTGTTTGGTTTTTCACAACTAAACAAAAACTTATTTTTTTTTCCAAGTATATAAAATAAAGATCTCTAAAGCCACACCCAGCAAGTATAAGTAAAAGTCTGAGGCACTTAAAAGAGCTTCAAATTCCTCTTCGACTGGGCGCACACGTGTATTTGTTGTTCACGTGACGTCACAGGAAGGTGACGGCGACCAATGGGAATACGACGGAGGCGGGGTTTGGCAGAGTCGCATCCAGGAGGAAAAGTTGGTGATGCTGTTTCTAGTCAATGGCCTTTCAAAACGAAACACGATTTGTTCAGCAAGTGAAAAGTTTCAGTATCGTTATGACCTTGTCGGTGTCTTATTCAGATAATTTTAAGACGTGATAGGAAGTCTTTATATAATGGTATGATGCAGGTTGGTCTTATCAAGAGTAAAAAATGGGATATTGAACAAAATTTTTAGGGCAAATAAGTAGTGTGGGGGAAAAAATACAACAGTAGAATGTTTGGGAGCAGCAGAGAAATGTTTTCAAATGTAATAAAATAAAATAAATCGTTGTGGAATGTTGCATTAGAAGTAAAGGCAACTGTTGCGTTAAAGGGTGCTGCATGCGACAGGTAATCTCATTACCATGTTATATAAATAGACCTGCAAGGATGTGTTATACGGTAGTTGTGCTGTTTTAAGATCCTTAATCTAACAGTGTGGTCGGTTCAGGTGCAGACGGATAACGTATGAGCCAGCACTCGCCCTGAAATGTTTTCTTCCTGCGTTTGTGGAGTATTTTACAGGCGAAAAGATTGCTTTCTTCCAACTCATGTAAAAATTAGTGCCCTCTAGTGGTGGGTAATGAGATTGCAACGTGAACTCAAGGCATGAATTGCACAGACAGAAACATCACTTGAGATGACTTAAAAGACCACAATGATTATTTATTCCTGCATACAGATTTTTTAAAAATGTATATATCTCTTTCTATATATTTCAATTCATAATTGATTGAGTAGATCTTTACACTGCTGCCAATTACAGAGGTGTCCACCGAATGTTGATTGCTAGCACACTGATTTCACATCACACTCACAATGATGTCATTGAACACAGACATGGAATCCATAAAATGCTACCAAACAGACTCTAGATGACTTAAAAGCACAAATCTCTATTTGACCACCATTGAAGACCAACAAATAAAACAGTGTACCAGATATGTGTTAAGGGATTCGATCCTTATATGTCTACATCATAACAACCATATGAGAATAATAATTAAACACCAAAAAACACTTTCAAAATAAAAATTCACCTTACAAACATCTAATCTTAACATATAAATACATACACTATGTACAAAATAATCTTATATAAAAAAAAAGGAAGAAAAGATCAGTGCGTCATACTCTTAAATAACTAATGAAATACTACAATAACATTATTGGTTCAGTAATTTCCATTGAAGGCGTCCTTGGTACGATAGTCACTTATCTCTTTGTTTTAAATGTGATTTTTTTTTGCATAAGATTTTTTTTTTTTTTTAAAAATTATCAAGGCCTTATCATGATTTTCCCTGCATTTTTTAGCATTGCATCGCTTTGCATCTATTTTTTCCTTATATGTAAAGGAATCAAGATGAGATAAGGCAGGGGGGGCAAATTGTTTTGCTTAAATATTACATAAGGCTTTTTTTTCTTCTTCAGTACTTTTACACAGGCGCCGTGCTGGTATTTGGGTCATGGGACCATAAAAGAAATGGCCAAAAGCCAATTCCTCGTCCAGGCTTGCCGCACGCAAGTTTATGTGTCGATTGCCCCAAAAAGTCGAGGGGGGGGGGGAAGAGTCGCATCAACAAAGTCCTCTTGTCCTCGTAAACATGCAGTCTTATTACGAGCCTCCGGGCCTCACATCTTCAGATGTACGTAAATGTCGGGGGGGGGGAAAAAAATCTCAAACATCCTTATGCACAACGTCGGGTCCCAAAGTCTTTACATTCTTCTGGAATTTAGTAGCTTTAGTTCTATTGCATTCGTCGAGCGCTCTGGCTCCGTCCAGTTATCAAGTTTTTAAGAGCAGCAACTTTGCATTTAAATAAATCCCCGTCTCTCCCCACGCTTGTAAACAGTCCACAAGAAATGGTGGTCACATCTTCCATTTAGTGTCACATTTTTTACACCTAATAAAAAACAGAGAAGAAAGACAACACTCATGAGCTAAACGGCACAACTGGGATAAATGTTGAAAAATTGATTACAAAGCTGAAGAATTGATTTTAAAATTCTGCTACTTGTTTTGGGTCTTGACTATATTATGGACATGCTGAATTAATGTAGGTCAGTAAAAGCGCTTAAATGTGATTAAAAGTATTTTTAATAATTGTGTAAAGGTACCTCAGTTGCAATGATGCATTCTTGCTTCTCTTCTGCTATCACAAAGACCGACTGGTACATGGAGTCTCTGGAGGAACATATTGTTGATATTCTGCATTCTGGCTTTTCACTGCAAAGAAAAATCAAGGTGGTCACGTTGTAAAATGAAGGAAAAAGGATTGCAAACAAATATTCATTCTATATTTGGAAAAATAATCGATTTATCGGATTTTCATTCTGGCAAATCTTTCTTTGAGAACCTACCTGTAGATTCTACTCAGATGCTTTTTGTCTTCTATCATATTTTCACAGTTTTCATCTTTGTCTAGAAGGCATTGTTCATCTTTGTACCCCATGGAGGTTTTATAGTCCGTGTGGAAGTGGTTGATGTGTTTGTGGTTGGACTTCTCGCTCGAGCAATCCACCTCCAAGTCTATCTTCTTGTTGGTGTTTTTGAGTTCCAGTGTTGATATACGGTTGTCTTTCTGGAAATCGGCTTTGGAAAGGTTGTTCATGGTCTCGGAGGCCTGCTGTTTACTTCTCTGCTTCTTCACCTGTTTCATGACCGCGATGAACATACAGGAGAGCACCAGCGCCGACACCAGGCCGACGCCGGAACTGACGGCCACCCAGTTGAGCTTCTCGTTGGACTCCCAGCCCGTCTCGGGGCTGTTGGATGAAGGCACGTGCGTGGACTGGCACTGAGGGCCGCTGTAATGGGCGGGGCAGAGGCACGAAGGCCGGCCTTTGGCGCCGACCGTGCAAGTTCCGCCGTTGAGGCAGATCCAGGCGGCGCAGCGGTCGGCCGGCCTGTCGCAGTGGCGGCCGACGTAGCCGGGCGGGCACATGCAGGTGTAGTCGTTGATACGGTCCAGGCAGGTGGATCCGTTAGCGCAGGGATTGGCGGCGCACTCGTTGATATTGATCTCGCAGCGGAGACCCGTGAAGCCCGCACGGCAACTACACACACGCAAGTTGCCGTTCAGCATGCAATGGCCGCCTAGCGAGAAAAAAAACATCTGTGTTACAAACAAACCAAAAAAAAAAAGTCAGATTCCAGAAGCGAATAGTTACCATTGGTGCATCGTAGTGAGGTGCATTTATCCACTTTCTTCTCACAATTGAGTCCAGTGTAGCCCGCCGGACACTCGCATACGTAACGATGGCCGTTTTCCGTCTCTTTACACTTTCCGCCGAGCAAGCAGGGCGTGTCCTTACACGTCAGCGTCCGCTGTTCACAGCGCGGCCCGGTAAAGCCGAGCGGACATTCGCACCTGTATCCACTCTCCGTCTCCTGAAAGCAAAGATATCAAAAAGCTCAGCGTCGCATGTTTTTCTTTTCATATCCTGCTCGCCAATAGCCCCCCCCTGAACAAGCCCCCCCCCTTTTCTATCCTTTAGTTTTCATCCTATTTACAGTACACTGTAAACTGGGAACTGGGTCATCCAGGACTTGACAATCAATGGCATCCTCCTGGACTCGCAGATAGGCAAAGGCAACAACAAAAACAGGAAAGTCTGTGTTGTGGGAAAGGAGAGCGAGGGACTTCCGCACTCACTAAGCAGTTGCCTCCGTTGCGACAGGGCCGTCCGTCACACTCCCTGACCTCCGAGTCGCAGTTGACACCCGTGAAACCCGGCAGGCAGGCGCAGGTGTAGCTGCCCTGGCCCGTGTTCATGCACGTGGCCCCGTTGGCGCACGGCTTGTGGTGGGTGCAGTAGTTCAGGTCTGGGAGGGGCGAGAGAGAATGCTGCGTTATATTGTGCATGTTTACCCCGCTTGTCCTGGAATGAGTTTGCTTCCTCCAAGGGAAATTCAGCCTACCTTGGTCACAAAGAATACCCCCCCAGCCTTCCTTGCAGGCGCACTCCCACGGCTCCATGCAGGTACCATGTTTACACGACGGGTGCAGTTTACACACATCACAAAAGACGCCCTGCCAGCCTTCTCTGCATCTAAAACAAAGACGAGTAAAACGCCACTATTGTTATTGGAGCAACACACACAATAGAGACTTGGCACAAGTCAACACACACACAATAAGAACTCCTGACTAATCCCTACTTTACACTTAATCCTAGAAAAAAAAAAGCTATCTTTACCTATATGTAAATATTAACACTCACTTGCAAAAAAAAAAAAAAGTCTGATCTAAATAAATTAAAAAAAAAGCTACCTTTACCTAAATGTAAATATTAACACTCACTTGCATTCTCCAGGTATTGTGCAGTTTCCATTATTTTCATTGCATCCTTCCAGACAGATTGCTGTGAGGGGGGGAAAAAAAAAATAGAAGGATGTTAAAGATTAACCTTTGGGTCTTCTTAGTTGCTTCCTGCTGTTTGAATGGAAAGGCATAATTTGCCCACTGTGTTCTGCATGTGACATTGATTTTGCATGCTGTTAAATGGCTGGTTGCTTTGGGTGCACAGCAGATGCTGGTTCTTAGAGCATCAAAAAAAAAAAAAAAAAAAGAAAAAAAAAAAGCATGACAGCTGCCCCATTGTTGTCGGTGGGCAGTTCGAGCCCCGTTTGCAGCTGCTGCCCTGTACCGCCGCAACAATAGAGGCCGCAATTTAGTGGCGCGTGGCGGCCTCTAATGCCGCGATTAACCCGGCGTGTGCGGCTAACAGAGCACCTCACTGGATTAATCGCTGAGAGAAAGTGCGCCAATTCTTTACACTGTCACCTTAACTGTCACAGATAGCATAACTCTAATTCAGGGGTGGCCAAAATCTGACTCGGGTGCCATTTGTTTTTATTAGCCTGCTGCTTATTCTGAAAATTAAGTGGTTATGAGGAAAAATGTGAAAAATAACTCACACTGACAAAATAAAAGGAACTAAAGTTAATGGTTATACACTTTCAATTTAAATCTGACTGTATGTACAGATTATTGAACTGTTGTGGTCCTCATTGAAAAAAAAAAAACAGTGATTGGTGAAAATTTGACTTCAGAGTAAATTCTGCAGCACATTTAAAGCGAAAACAAAGTCAAACGCAGAGCAAACTGCACACACTGAAGATCTACGACTACAAGCCTAGCAAGCAAACCACTGACTTGTGCTTTTTTTTTTTTTTTTAAGACAAACAAAGAAAAAGTGCCCATATGGTGTCTTTACTCGTGCTTACGTTCTTGGCAGTATTGTCCCTTCCATCCTGGCAGACACGCTATTTGCCCATCAGGCTTGCAGGTGTAGTGGCCAAAAAGGTCGTCTCTGGCAGTGCATATTTTGGAACAAGTGTCCCCGTAGTAATTGTCATTGCAGATGAAGCGGTATGAGTACCTTAGCTCCGTCTGCATCCCGCTTTGCACTTCCTGGGACCACTCATTCCCTATTCCCAACTGTCTTTGGATGGCAAAAGAGCCAATCAACAATTCAGGGTTGGTGGTATCTGGAGGAAAGGAATATAGGAGTTGTTGATTATACAACTTTTTTTTTTTTTAAATATTATGAAGTTTGACCAACACAAAAGGTGTACTTAAATAATTCAATTAATAGGCACAGCACGAGTTAAATTTTAACATTGTGCTGTTTTCTTCAAAAGCATTAAATAAAATCATTTGGCTATATAAAAATAGCATATTAGCAATATTTGAATAAGAAATAAAATGCAAGGCAAATACTGTTGAATATTTTGGTTTTAAAATTTAACTTCCTTAATATAAAAAAATAAATAAAAAGGTCCTTATGCTAAAAAAAAATATATATATATTGCTCAAGCTGTGTCTTGGGGGCCCCCTCATGGTGGCTTATTTGGTTCATGCCTGATTTAATATATTGTTAATGACCAATATGATCATTGTGGAGACCATGTGAAAGGGTGGGGATACTTTTTTGGCAAGGCCTCATGTGCTCACTTAACACGGTGCACTTTCCCACGCAGGGCCAAAATAAAACAAAGGAAGTTGCGATTGTGTTGGGAGAGCTTTGCTTGCGGTGTGAGTCACAAGACATCCTAGTGGACACAAGTCCAGGACTCGGACAATGCCAGATGGATTTATTGTCACGTGACCTCCCGCATGAAGACTGCTTATTGAATTTTGGGGAAATAGGTATGATGTAATAGGCCAATGAGTGGTGCTTTTTTTGTAAATGTCTCCCTCTAGCGGTTGTGGTTTTTTTTTTTTTTTTTTAAGTCACTTACCTCCAGGCTTCTCTGCAGACGTTTGCCAAGCTTCAATAATGAGAGAGAAGGCATTCTGGGAAAGAACAAATTGGGAAATAAATGTCACCAAAATTCTGATTGTACAGTTGGACATGTAATCTAAGATCACATTGCAATTTGGATAATCTATTCATAAAATTAGAGATAGTAAAGATAGGTAAGATAGATGGACGCACAGATAATATAATACAACTATTGAATTATTTTGAATGCATACGTTTTTAAGATTATTGTTATTACATTAGTGTTATTATTGTTAGAACAGTTTCATTAAGTAAATTGCTACACAATAATTATTATTTACATTAAACAGCTTGTCAAAGGACTAGCTGTAATTTTGTGATTTTTCATACTAAAAATATGGTTCTCTGCTGACCAAATTTTATTTAAAATCTTTAAAAATATATATATATGTATATAAAAAAACAACAACATCTGATATCCACAAGAAAGTAAGCTCCTTACCGGCCAGGTGAAGTTGAGGGGAAACCGCAGCCTGGCGTCCGGCTGCATGTTGAACGAGTCAGTGCCCAAAACAGGTGTAGTGGCCTTGGCAAAAAGACAACCTCCGGGAGTCACCACCGTTTGGAAATTCTTCAGGCAAACGGTGAAAAAAGTCCTGCAGCCGCTCGTGCCGCAGCTCCTTCCACTGGCCAGCGAAGCTTTGGAATTGTCAAAGTGATGCAGATCGATCTCGAACACACCTGATCCCAGAACCTAGACACGAGGCAAAAGTTGAGCAAGGAAAATGCAACTTTCAACACAAACCACCTCCGAGGTTGTACGAAACAGCCAACGTACCTGAGTAAAACATGTTAAAACTATTGCGAGGGTAGATGTGAACCTAACGGCCATCCTTTAGAGCTTGATGTGCGTATCCGTAGAAGTATCTAGTCCACAAATCCTGGCGCTGGGAGGGAGATCCAAAATGCAAATAAATAGAATCCCGCGGTAGAAACTCCAGCTCGAGGGAGAATTATCCAGTGCAAAACAAGACGTTAGACTAATATCAAAAAAGTCAATATCCACAAGTGAGTCATTCTGCGGTCTTTGTGATGTCCATCCATCGTGCCGGTTACTTGCGTCACTTTGTTCTTGAGGTTGTACTGCTGCTTTAGGGACACTTGAGTGGCCGATAGTGAAGCGTGTGCATGCATGTGGACGAGCATCAGTGCATGGTGTCACCCACTGTGGACCCTGTCACGTCTCCCCTCTTGCTTATATATGCCACAGCTGGCAGGAACATGACAATAAACACCGCCCACTTTTCATGCGTACCCTCCCCACACACACACACACACACACACACACTTCACCCCTCCCCGTCCTCTTATTTGTGTGAGTGCGTGTTGTGATGTGCTTCAGTGGCTGTGGTAAAGAAAACAACTGACGAGGTAATTTTTATTTAGTTTGGAGATAACGTTGAATGTAATCTAGATTTATCAAAAGCACCCCCGCCCAAAAAAAAAAAAATATTTTATTTATGTTGCAACAATAAAATATGTTGATTATTATCTATTGTAAGCAATTAGGGGCTTTTTCAACTAGATTTAAAAATAATAAAGTACAGAAACATGCACTTATGAAAATTATTCTTGTCCTGAGACAAAAATATATGTAGGAAAAAGTCATTCTAAATAATATGAAATAAAATAAAATGTGTTCAAAAATTGTTTCGAAACCACTAATAAATCTTCATTATATGTTGTTTGCGGGCATCAGTGGAAATGCTGAAAAGATTTCCAGGAAAATAAGAAAATTCCCAAAAGTTAATTATCTGGCCTGGCCCCAGGGGGGGTGCTAGCATTTTTCAGCGGGGGCAGTGCCACCCCCCTCCTCCTCAGGGCATAATGGATGACAAATATATCATGACACAAGCTACATTTTTACATTAGCCTTCATTCACTGTATTAACTCAGCAAAATTCCGAAATACACATAGATTTTCCTTAAAATTATTTGCTGCAGGTGAATTTATATTAAATCTATACAAATTGGTACTCGATTGTTAAATCGGGGTTATGACAAATAACTGGATAGTGTGAGAAAAATCAAACTGTACGTTATTGTTTATGGCTGGTAAAAAAAAAAGTGTCAACCAAAACTAAACACCCAGCAATTAATGTACTTTATCATACATCATAATTCATATCCAATAATGTCAGCAATTGAAAAGCCATTTGTATTCATTGGAAAGCATAGTGGGGCTATGTTTACTAAAATAACACCCACTCGCACCACTTTAAGCACACTTTCATCTCCTTTCAAGTGTGAGCAATTGTTCCCACACGGGAGGAAGAGAAAAATGAAGTGAAAACAGTATAGAAAGCAAATTCAAATGCCTTCTACTGTACACCTTTTCTCAGCTCACGCTGGGCACAGGGCATTGTGTGCTTTATCACTCCTGCAACAGGCCAAACGTGTCCGGGCGGGATTTCGATTGAGGGAACAGGATTTTACCAACGTTCCCTGGCCATGAAGGAGCGTGGCTCCCTGGCTCTCGTGTAGCGATGACTTCATCGCCAACTCCCGACTACTCCAATTTAAGGACCAGACAATGGACTATTAAGTCCAAAGTCGTGTGAGTAAGAGGGCTGGATATTTCATAGCGAACTTGAATTGTTTGACGTTCCCACCACGAACTGGGTCTTTAAATAGCAGTTAGCGCTAGCACCTAATTTTCAGGTTTAGATATGTGAAAATTACTATTTTATATTCATCCCGTGAGTTTACAGAGGTGCGATCGAGAAATGGCAGAAACACCTGGGGGTTGTTTGAGTTATATTTGGGCGGTCTACAAAAATTAAAACAATTCTTGGGAGAAAAGTTTGAGAAGTTCTGGTTTATAGAACGCGGGTGGATACTCGGAAACTGGATGCCAACTGCTTCGGGTTCTCAACAGCATATTGAAATCAATCGTGACCTTAATGAATCGAACTGAATCGACTTTCGAATCGAACCGTCCTTGAATCGCATCGTATCCTTTGTATGCGAGAGACGAATTTGGTAGAGCCAAGAAGAAGAGACTTTTGGCCATCTGTTTGCAGGATTTCTTCAGGCGGGGGTTGGCATTGTAATTCTCGGGGGTGGGTAGTTCTATTGACGTCGTAGTGATTTAAACGGTATAAAAAAAGTTAAGCCTGAGACTTTTGAAATCTTTGCTCTGAGCAATAGGAAGTGACTGTATAAATGGACATCAACATGGACGGCACATTCAGCAATCGGGTTTTTTACGCTGGGCCAGTGCAAACAATGACCTCACAAGCTCTTCTCGATAATGTTGCTCTGGAATAAACACAGTTTTGGAAGCTCTACGGTTCCATCTGCACTCACAATAGGAAATCATTTTTCTCTGTGACAGTGTTTTGTAAAGCTGACTTGCAATTGTTCTATGGCCTCTCAGCTGGCGCCCAGATCTTAAACACAGCATGCTGATTAGGGGAAATGAAGTGGTACATAAGGACCACTTGTGTATGAAGGCAATGGATGCGTTATTAGGGATGCGAAATTGTTTAATTCCGTTTGTTTGGTTCAGCTACAAACAATACTTTTTAGCTAGGGATTGAAATCATGGAGCTGCCAAAGTCAATATGTTAGGAAAGTTCAACCAGGAGTTTCCAACTCCTCAGAATTTGCTGAGATCGTTCATCCTGGAAATGAATCGGAATTACTGCCAGTAATGCAGACTAAATTCTGAATCTGGGAATGAACTTGTATTATGAGCTAGCTATTGCTAGTCTCTTAGCATTTGCACAGAGTGCCAAATGGCCCGCCAGTGACACTCACATTGTGTTGATAGTCATATATTTTGACAACATATTGGTCCTGGTCAGAGTTAGAGAAAATAATAGTTAAATGCCATGAGTGACTTCATCTTGCCTCCTTTGTAGCTTGACTGTGGTGACCTGCTATGGTGATGTGGGCCCTTCTTCCAACAGGGCCAGAAAGGAAATGAGCTAGTAGTTTTAACAGATGGGCCCACCTGCCATTTTTAATGAGAGGCAGTTTAACACTTCTTTACAGCACGTTTGATTTTGGATGCCACAATCTGTCCAGGAAATCAATGAGGCTTTTGATATACGCTGCCAGTGGATGTCGGCCATTGACGTCCCTGCCCACTGAAGATAAGAAATTTTAAAAAAGAACTCAGGTAAAAAAAAAAAAACTCATGTACTGAATAAAAGTCTTTTTTTTATATTGTATTTTTTTTTAAAGAAATAAGAAAAGTTTAAAAAAAAAAAAACCTCAACTACTTGAATAACTGGTATTTTTTTTAAATTAGCATGAACATCAATTTTAGTAAAAAAAAATAAAACTACCAAGATGGGCAATGGATAGAAAAAGTCTACACACCCCTCTTCAAATGCAACCTTTTTGTTGAGAAAGAAACATTAAAACAAGGTAAATTATTTCAAAACATTTTAGATCATTTATGTGACCTACTGTATAACCTGCACAACTCAAGCGATTCCTTAAAATATCTTCTTTGTGGAACTTTCCAGACACCCGCTTGCTTGCGTGTTGCCACAACACGGCACTGTCAGCGCTCCTGTGTACCCTTACACCGCAACTAACAACACTCTGCTTATTTAAAGTGCTGAATGTTGATGGAAGATTAAATGTCGACACAGTGACGGGGCATCATCTTGAGGCAAGCATCGTAACATCAGTTAGGCTTGCGGGTATAATTCACACACAAACAACTTGGAAGTTTGTGCCAGATTGCCGAAGACTGTCATTAGGCAGGCCAGACGGAGCTTTTATTGATCTGGCAGTCCTGCTCCAATTTTGACACATGGAGGAGGCATTACCACTGCTACTCAAAGATTATTTCACTTCCTGTCACAAATTAAAAACAGTTACGAGGTAGCTTAATAAAAAGAAGAGTTTTACTGCATGTTAATTTTCTCTCTCTGGTTTATATTAATATTATATGTATTAATATCACAATAATAATAAAAATACTCTTTGGAATAAAATCAGCTTTTTAATGAACACTTAGGCCTACTATGCTACTGCACTTTACTGTTGGTCAAGATGGTGGAAAGTTACTTTTTCAAGAACCGCTGGTCTCGTTCAACCTTAGACAAAAAAAGGTTTGTCCACGCAGTTCATAATATCATCAAAGTCACATTAATCATGGAAACGCTTTGATGTTCTAATCGCCGCAGGAAATTCACGTTAGCACTATTAGCGTGATTGGTATCTGGTAATTTTATCTTGATGGTATTTTTGGTGCGATCAGGACCTGCTTGAATTTTCAAACAGCTTAATGATGGCTGTTATCTGTTGTTGTTCTAACATTTCCTGACCAAGGGCACATGACCTCTTCAGCTTCTCTGGAACATTGTTTGTTTACATGGATACATGTAGAAACTGCCCTTACTTAAATCGCCATGTTCCCACAAAAAGTCACCAATCCTTTTTTCGCCTTGGTGGAATTCGACTTGTTGAGTGCCAGATGTTAGATGAAACACGATAAAGATTGTGAAAACGACGATTGCGCCACCTACATATTTGACGAATTGTGAAAAATTGGTCATGTAAGACCCCTGAACTGTAATTGACCTTCCGAGTACGCCTTGTCTACATACTGGACATTCACTCATCTCCACTCGGAAAAGACAAACAATGCATGCAAATGCTTTTGTGCTGAGTAATTCCTATTCAAGTCGGCAAGATGGCCAGATGGAAGATACGGAGTTGAGTGGGCTCCATGCCATGTTTGATCGTGCTTACTCAGCAGCGTACTGAGGTCGTCTGATTTATCCTCCTGATGGGAGCCTTGTGGCCAAGGGTCCGACTGCAACCCAGCCCAATGCTTCTTGGCCCAATCATTATATAATTTTCCCACAATCCTACAAAAAGGCAAACAAGCAGTCAAAATAATACAGGAATATCTTTCAACCATATGAGGAAAAAAATGACTAAAATGATTGCCGACTGCTGTCCAGTGTGAAATATTCACACATTAAGAAGCTTCATCCAGACAGAAAGTTGGTGTATTTCCCGACAGTCACACAAACAATTCACTCCATTACGCTTATCAATCTCTCTAAAAGAATTTCGGCTCTCATACTTTCCACAATGATCTATTACCCCGGGTGATGAATGACACTGATAGTAAAACAGCACGCGTGGAACTGTTGGAGCTAATTTGTTTATCTTACGACCCACAGCAGCAGGAACAGAACAAAATAATTGTTTGTGCGGTCAATGTTTTGCAAGAAGGGAAAATAATTTATAGTCGTAATTTTCTGAGAAAGAAAGAATCACTACTTTTTATATATTAAAAAGCACATTTTAGGCATATATACTAAAAATTGGGGGTTTATCAAAATAATTCAGTGTAATATGTCAGTGGCGATAAGGCTCTGAGAGCGTAGCCGTGTGTACCCTCTCACGGTAATTATAAACATGACAAGCTTATGTAACCTCTGAGGAGAATCCAGCTAACCTGCAACACAATGCAAAACAATTGTTTGTTTCGGGGGAGAGTGACTCAATTTAGGTTTATTTATTTTTAAGGATTGTGTGACGTGAGCCAACTGCAATTTCGACATCAGTTACGACTCCGGCAGTGGGAGTATAATTTTTTTTATTTGCGTCTTGTGACATGCCGTAATTTTTCGACGGGCGCCGCTTGACTTTACCTCGCGTCACCCGCTCGGACGGTAACCCCTCCCGCCTTCCACCTCCCGCCCTCTCACCCTAGTCCCATCCTCCCTGCCTTTTTACGCCGAGCCTGGGAGCGGAATTCTGTGAGCATTTTTCCATGTGAAATGCCGAGGTCCAGTCGAGGGGTGTGACGCCAGTGCATTGTTCCAGCTGCAAAAAAAGGAACCGCTTGTGATGAAGCCAATTCCTGTCGGTCCCGAAAGAACAGGCACTTTCTCACACTGGTTTCCTTCCTCATTGGACAACGCAAAACAATCACACGGCGAGCAGCAAAACCCGAAAGAAAGAAAGAGGAGAATGGAGACAAAAAGGTAATCGAGTGAGATGGCCAATAGGAAGACGCGTTTCCCTTTTTGTTGTGTCGGCAAAAGTCTCGCTTTATCGGACTTTCTCACCTTGCTACCTCAACATGCTAACTGCACTTATCTTTACTACCTTGTATATTTGTCATCATCGCCCCGATTCATTCTCGTTGCTTTTCACTGACTGGTGTTTGCGAGCAATCAAGAGGAAACATTCAGGGATGGAAGGTGCTTTTAGGAAAAGTGCGGCGAGGCCGTGCGGGATTCAGGAAGCACCTGCCTACGTGGCCTATTCATCTGAGCCGGCTCACATCAGGTGATTTCCTCTTTCGCCCGGGCCCCTATTGGTTCCGGCGGACCATTCATTGATCTCTCCCCGTTTGGTATGGTTCCGACTTTCCCACTAGGATCCCCTCGGAAGAGACACTTAATCGTGATGGAAGTGGCTGGCAAACAGAAGGAGCGCTTTAATGAGCCGCGACTCAAAGTCCTTCCTGACGCGTCACCTCTGTCCTCGCTACACAAACACAACAGCCTTGGAAGACGGCCTTCCTTTTCCTCCGCGTGCCTATATCGAGACGCAGTGAAAACAAGTAGGCTCATCAATTAGCCTGCCTCGTATAGCCTTCACCCCTGTCCTCCATGTCACCTGTATTGCTTAACCCCCAACCCGCATCGTTTGCGCTAACGTTTGCGCTAACCAAGCTTTTACCATTACAGTCGAATCAGCATTTTTTTTCAAACGGTGTTGTTATTGAGGTTTGGTGCAGCTGTTGATATAATTATGCTTAAATGACTATTTCTCATGGCTGAGTGATGACTGGGCACAGGTGGCGAATATAATAGTGGGGGCATAAGGGATGCAAAAATGATAATTTGACTCAATACATATAATTAAGCACTGCAAATGCACACTTTTAGCTTCAGTGACGTCACACATGTAAATGGCTGGAATCGAATGTAGAATTATCCGAGTTAACTCCACAAAAGCCCCCCAAGGTGGCCTTTCGGTGGCCCCGCCTTCCGTACTATCTTGTTATCTCAGCAAGTGTTTCCTGTGAGCACCTCACTCTTCTCTAGGGCATGCGGTGGAGCTTGTGCCGGGTTAACGTCCGCGGGGTATTGTTCTCCCACAGTTTGACCATCGTAAATTAGCTGGAAACGATTTGTCAAACATGAGAGCCAGGAAAGGGTGAGAAACAACAACAAAATCAGGGTCCTGATGTGGCCCCCTGAACCTTACATGGCACAGATATGGTAATGGTCGCTCGGATTACAGCCACTCGGGTTTTTCAGAGACGGATTATCTAGAACACTCGAGTATGAGCAAAGTGATTGGAATTTGCATATTTGAGACTTCCATGTTGAGCAATCGTAACCTCCTGTGTTTAGTTGAGAATTCAAGAGGGACCACCCTGTGTTTACGCCAGATCCGGATTGCTAATAACCTTCAACCTGACACACTTTAATGAGGGAATTCCTGCGCATTAGAGGATGTCTCACACACATCCTGGCTTTTAATCAATCCTCGTGCTCCAGCGACCTATTTTAGGTGTCAGTGGAAAATCCAAAGATTTTTTAGAAAACAAAATTGAATGAAAAATGTGTCATATCCTAACAGCAGCTGACTTGGACAGATTATTCAAATTCTAATTGTATTTTATGAGAAAATGTTTTTAAATGACAGTAAATTGGAAGTCAACAAGCATCACAGAGCAACTTTGACAGCGTGCTTTTTTTGGCTTTTACTCGGTATTCCCTCAAGGGCTCTCCTACCCGTCATGACCGACGTTCCCATGGTTGGCAGTGACGTCAGAAGACGCTAAGATTGACGGGGATGGAGAATTAAAAGTTCTCTGTAGAGTCAGGATAGAGGTCAAAGGAGTGAGAATCAAAACATGTCGTAAAGTATGCCAACAACAGCAGTGTGTCCTTTGAAACCAACAGGCCAATTTAATGTTTTAAATATAAGCACGTCAAAGAAGTCCACGCTGAGATGGACTATACTGGGAACTTGTCACATTAAAAATATTTTAAAAAATAAATCCCCTTTAATAATATTTAATATTGCTTTGATAAGGAAAAAATGGCCCTGGCAATCATTTTGGGCAAGGAAAAAGAATTCTATATGAAAACACAGTAAAATAACTTTTTTTTTTCTTCCAAAAGGAAATTCCTTCCTAACAGCAAAGCGGATTGTTCTCCAGCTTTGATTGTTTATGCAAAGCTTGATGTTTGCTCCGAATTATGTTGCAGTTTAGCGCAGGAACAAATACAGTTGGACTGAGAGAGTAGGTGAGACTCGTTTAGTAGCATGAGAAAGTACATCCAAGCTTTTCACTTTCGGGCAGAAGACATCTTCACAAGTCAGGAAAACAAAAAGACACAAAGGTCTGACTCTTAGTATTTTTTTTCTCCACTACACAATACACCGTTTGACTCAAAGGACTGTCAAAACAACATTTAATTTTCCAATGACGAGACAGCAGTCACGGGAGAACAAGATAAGCATCTGGGCTACATTGAAGTTGGTTCCTGTTTGTCCTTTGGGAAACTGAGTCTTTATTCCTCATCGTGACTACTACTACTGCTGCTAAAACTATCATCGCTTGAAAGAGAATCTTTGTAGACAACATGGCTCGCCCTGGAGACAATAACAACTCTCAACCATCCATCCGTCTATATACGTCAATGGTAGTGAATGAGTAAAAAAAAATTGCTTGTAATAAATAAATTATATTTTCAGGCAAATTAAGTGATTCACATAGTTGATGATCTCTCAGAGAGCACTGATTGGGAATTACTTCTCTAAGTAACAAAAGCAATTATCACCACGCCACCATGTTTGCGGCTGGTACTCAAAAACGACGTTAAGCAGGCTACTGATTAGGAGAGTAGCCGACTAATTAAGCAAGGACAAAATACAAACAAACCCCTCTGTTGGGAATTATGATGCTACAGTTCATAGGGGAAGGTTAATCTCATTATTATTAGGTATAACAAGAGTCAAATTTGTGAGATCAATTAAAAATTAGGCACAGTGAATATTATTCTTTTCATAGCTAACTGAAACAAATCTGTGAATGATTTTTTTGAACACACAGAGTGATCTCGTATTGGTAAAATAATGCAATGGTTGTCAAAAATAGCGAGCACCAAGAGCAGCATCACAAACACTTTGGTCCCATTAGAGCGCGGCGGCCATTGTCCACCGGCGGTAATCGTCCATTTTGCTTTCCCCATTACAGCACAAAGAGAGGGGAGGTAAAAACAGTTTGCCCACAAATCTCCCTCTGTGTGCCAACTGGTTTCCTCCACTTATTCAGGCCAAGAAGCAAAGACCATCTGCTCATTTCTACTCCCGCCTAAAAACACTCGATAATGCGTATTCACTGCTCGCATTTGTCGTTTGCCAGCACACGATTTGACCAAACACTTACTAAAACTCCCTCCAAAACACATCTAAAGCTAGCTTGACCGAGCCATGAATACGGCCGCTTTGAATGCGTGAGTCCTTCGTCTTCTCCTGGCTCGACTTGAATGGCATCCACCAAAGGGGAACCGGACAAAGCCGGAATTGAGGTGTAAGCCAAGATACAGTCAGCTAGCGAAAATGAAATGATTTGGCAGTACATCGTACAACATTGCTTTGTTGATAATTTTTTTTTTTTTAATTGTTGGATTTAGGTATTTTGGATCTTTATTTATTGCTTGGCGAACCATCTAAAGACCTCCAATGTCTTTTGGCATGTCTGGGTATGACACTTTGATCCACTTAGCGGCTCGCAGTGCAGGGCCAAACAAACACGCTTTGAATGAATATTCACATACAGCTGTCTGGGGCAAGGCTATAGCAGCTGCTACGCTTGACACCCACAAATAGACCAAAGTCGTGCCTGGACATGGGCGGCTACATCTGGGCCAGGTTCAACCCGCCAAATCCCACCGGCAGGTCTGCGTGAGGCCATTTTTATTACAGACCAGCAACACGGGGAACGGATTCGTTTTTATTGGGCCACTCATTTGTAGAACCTTTCATGCACAATCCGAGGAAATTATTTTTTAGAATGAAATATTCTCTTAATTTAAGAGTCTATTTTGTCCACAGATATTATTGTTTGCTTTATGTGTTCAGTTCAGGGTGTACCTAGCTTGACAAAATATAGCTAAAGGCAGATGTTGATTTTTATAATTCCACTTGTGTAATCTCAATAATAAAGGATTTTTTTTTATTAATTAAAGTGAACTACAATCCCATATAAAAAATGTAATATTTCAACAAAACAAAATTCCATTTGATCAGGTTTCTTCATTATGATTCAATATAATCAGCTTAAAATGGCATTTCCCCTTTCCAGTGAATGTAATTTTTTAATGAGCAAATTTAATCTTATCCTAATCCAATGGACTCGCCATAGCAAGTACGGCGAGCGGGTCGGAAGACAAAAACCGCTGTTGTGAGAGTTTGTTGGGCATGGTATGGACACCCCCTAGCCCTCATGGGTTGTTGGTTGGCCCTGACAACACACCTCAACACGGTGCCAGGCTGTCAGGGTGCCAAGGCCGGGCAGCAGCTGCCGGCCCAAACCAGCGGGCACTAATTGAGGCAACGGCAGGGAGCCTCATCCTGCCTCCTTCAGGCTACGACCACACAACACACACACAATGCCGTTTTAATTATGAAAAATTAGCCAAAAGCTAATCTCCAATCTTTTCAATCAACAATGTGCCGGGGCCTGCTAATTAGCAATTTTAAGCAAAAATAAACACGGTTCCCTTTGAGTAACTCTCATTTTTCTTCCGAAGCACCCTATAGCCCGTTTCACATAAATAATATTTAAATTGATCATAATCGCAATTTCATTTAATACCCGTTTAATCCAGCTTTATTTTCGGGGTGTTTTTGATTTATTAATGTTTAAGCTACATTTATTGACTCGATGTCAATGTGAATTGAAGGGCAGTTAGTACTTAGACTTTTTAAATACAAAATGGAGGACAGTCAGCCGTCACTTCAATTTGACAATGCTAACAGAGTCAGAAGGACATATGTCATATTTTCCATCGTACTTCTTTGTTTACCGTGCGCCTCTTTTTTTGTTGACTGTTTTAGTATGTGATGCTGGTATGATGTCACACTCTTTCCATTCATGAGGTCATCCTGCTGTGTATGAAACATGTCTACTACTAACTAGTATGACTATCTACTACTCTTGATCGGATTAGTGTTCAGGTTTGTACGCATTTGTTTTGATGCATTTTCAGAAACCTTCCTGCGTTCAGGTACCGCTAATAAAGTAGTTTGAAATATTGATGCTCTGTTTTGTTTTCATTTTTGGTGTACTTGAGAGGCCATCTGGATCTGCGGTCCTTTCTCACGTTAAATATTCATCGACCTGGTGAATGTGACCAGGGGAGAGCAAAAGAGGGTCATATTGTAACGTGAGCAAGGACCCGGGAGAGGTGCTGGTGGTTGGGGGGGTTGAGTGGAGGGGCCTGAGCAACATTCAACAATAGCTTTGGCTAACAGATGGACGATAGTGTGCGGGGTTATAGTTCAGTGTCATCGTAGAACCCGATATCTGATTATGTCCAGCCCAACCTATAAATACAAAAGGATTACATGTGGTTACATGAATAATGAATTGGAGATTATTTTGTTGACATGCTTCTAATTTGTTGTGGCCTTGCAGAATACCACAAAGGAGCAAGCGGATCGTGTTCCTCCAGCGGGCCAATTAAATAAGTTCCTTGTGACCGGCTCTCGCGTGAAGTGAAGCTATTAATTAGCGCGAAAAATGTCCATGCTAGCAGGTGCAATCAGGAGAACATTTTTAACAAGCTGGAAAACAAAGCGTTTATTAATGGGCCAGCGCTCCAAATTGTTTGGAACCTTTTTTTGTTCGTTCAGCAGTCATAATAAAATGAAGCGTGGTTTGCGTGTACACAGTCAGCAAACAATTCTAATGATGTACAAACACACCCTCACATGAAATGCATACAAAGGGGCTGCTTTTGGACTCAATCGCCTTTTAATATTTAATGACAGTCCATCAATTATGAACAAATCTGCGGCTGAACACTCCTTAAGAAGAGGGACGGTTGCTTAGGAGCGCTGGTATGTTCTGTCACTTGTGCGGCGTTCGTAACTGGACACCCTGCAGTGTGACAGTAATACGGTGGAAAGTAAATAAGGCAGCCGGTGCGGGGACCTTTGTTGTGGGGGGCTGCCTCAAGCGTGCTACAAATCCAAGTGTTCAATAATGCAGTCTGACACGTGTCCTGCTTGCTTTGTTACCCAGCACCCTGGACATGCCCAGGCGTGTGTGAGCTAATAAAACAAGACTTGCTTTAACTTTTTAAGGAAGCCTTATTAGGCTATTTAGTAGAGCGTTTGTCCTCATTAGGATCATGTGATCATGGGACCCCCCTGAACTGGTCGCCACTCAATGTGTGAAAAAATATATATCAAGTCTACCCACCACTGATCAAATTAATTTTTTTGGGTGACTTTTAACATGACCTAGATTGTCTGTACAAATTAACTAAAAAAACAGAGATGTTGCAGAAGTGTGCACACCCTCATAACAGTTGTATTGAGATTTAACCAATCACATTCATGTTTAATGGGAGACTGCACACATTTGCCACTATAATTAATGAAGTTCAGTTTAAATATGTTAAAAACTTTTACAAAAGCGGCCATTTTGGTTAATTTTCAAACTTCAACATTTTGCGGTAGCGGATGGTAATGTTAAATACACTGATTTATTCATACTAAAATCGAAGTCAAAACAATCGTTGGCCTTGCCTCCATTTTTAGGTTATAAACACAGCTGGACACCCTAAAACTTTTTGTGTTTATGTCTGTTTGCTACCTTTCCAACTTGAGGCTAAAAATAGTCTCCGTGTATCCGGCTGGGATGCTAACAGTGCAGTCATCTTTCCCTGTGAAGGACACAACACTGTCTGAAGTTTTGGGAGCAGGGAGAAGGGAGAGAGGAGGGGGAAGGAAACGGTGACTACCGTGTGACAAGCGCCCTGTTCCTTCCTCCCAGGCCTGGGAAACAGGAAGTGCTACACACAAGGCATTATTGTGACGGAGAGGAAATGCAAGGTCCTCTAAAATAGGAACCTCAATCTGGTTGTCAATGACATGGGACAGAGACCCCCCACTGTTACTACACACACACCAACAGTATCTGAAATATATAGTTAAAGAAAATCCAGATATGGATATTTATTATACAGGCCTGAATAATAACATTTCAAATGGGGCATGCGTTAAGCAAACGTTAAGGGAGGGGCTGGTTGCTAAGAGAGCTAATCAAAATCTTCCTTAATCTGTTCCATGCTTTCAATTAGACAGGTCTGGAAATGGCCGACTCCTCTGTGAGGAGACACTGGCAGAAAACTGGCAGAGCAGAGTTGTCGGCCATGTCTTATGATTTCACACACTATCATCCTGGCAAATTCGCAGCTATTTCCCCCCTTTTGCCAAAATCAGCATGGCAGCTCATGTAGCACATTATATGGATAAGATCTCCATTGTGCGCCTGTGGAGAACATAGCAGATGTTGGCCACCTGACTTACTTTTTTTTTTTGGTCAAGTGGGGGGAAAAAAAAGGTCTGAATTGTTTTTGTTTTTCTCAATTAAAACTAGATCCATCAATGTCGTTAAGCTTTTCAGCACCAATTAAAAGAAAGGAGGAAGCCAAGATATTAATCACTCTATGTAAAGTAAGATATGGCTGTTAATGCATTCAGGGGTACCATATACGCCACAACAAATTATGATTTGTAAAAAGATTAGGGCAGATACAGTCAAATTTTTTGAATCAATTGTTTACCATAGAATTTTTTTTTACTATTATATTTTACTGTTCTACAGAACTACAAACAATTCAGACATTGTTAAATAAATAAGCACACAGAATAATATTGTAAAGGTAGAACAATACAGCTCTTGTAATGGATTTCAGTAATCATCAAGGTGGTCAAGTACAGAATATTTGTGGCGTAAGAATCACTCTTCACTCACATCTGAAAGAGGAAAATCTTATTTTAATCCAGAACTCAAAACTGGCAGCATTCTACATTGCAAACAGATGCAAAGTAGTTGAACAAAACAGAATGTTTACTGCCATCTAGTGGTCAATGTATAGACCAACAAACACACTTGGCTTGTGGCTGTCTGAACAGTAAATGACCTGCCTGAACCCAAAGACTACTACTTCTCCTCTAACTTGGTCATTCTTTGCTAGAAGGGCTCCTTCAACCCATCACTTCCATCAAAAGCGATGCTAAATCTTTAACTCCACCACCGAAAGACATTTCGCTCACTTGCTCTGATGTGGAGTCTGGGACCGGATCTGGAGTGGCCACATCCACAAAAGTGGGGAAGGCGTTTTCATCGGCTTCCATCGGTGGTGGCGCCGATTGCGGTTCCACGGTAGGCTCTGTGGATTCGTGTTGCTCTGGCGCAGGTGAGGTTTGGAGTGGGGTCTCCGTTCGAGGACTGGAACGAATCAGCAGACCTTTGTCTGTAGTGGAATAGCGTTTGGCGGCACACTCCCGACGCTCGCAGTGCATCTGATCCAGCAGCCTGAGCTCGGCCGGCAAGTCAAACACTTTCTCCTGAGGTAGAAAACACAGCATTTAAATTTGTTCAAAAAGTGATCATAATTCAGATCTCATTAACATGATCATCGACGGAAGGGCTAACTGACTTATTATAGCTCGAATTAATGGCATGCATTTTTAATGCTAACATGGATATCCCGCTATAAAGCTCAAATTACTTTACAGGAATTATATTTTGATGTTACACAAAAAATAAATAAATAAATAAATATTTTACACATACCTGTGATTGCGGTTTGGTCCTTTTAGAACTGGGCATCTTCTTTGTACAAATTTTTTTGTCATCCATTGAATCAACGTATCCTCTTCACCGACAGGTTCAGATGAAATAATTTTTATATTTTCTAAGTAAATTAAAAACCCTGAACCCTTTGGCGTCTGACTGACACAATAATACCAAACACTTTTTCAATTTAAGTCAGCAGGAGTGACTCTTTTTCTGCCAAGCCGAAGACACAGCAACCAAAAGTAACCCCACCAAATATTTCATGGAAAGTCTACCACAATCCAGACCATGACCCCAGATGACTTTCAAGTTGTATGCACATTTAAAACTAAATAAATAAAAATAAAAAAAGATCATTATGGTGCTGCTAAATGGCTGGATGACATTTGCATTATATATTTTAATGTAATAATACATATTTAAATTTACTACCCGGAAAACGGATTCCTACCATATTGATGCTTTCCAAGTCTTCATTTGGGTACTGGCTATTTGAGAGGTAGACATCCACTAAAGCCATGTAGTCCGTGAGAAGACAATCCAGCAGTGCCATTCTGAGAGGTTGCAAGTGGATCACAGACAGCGCCATCACATTTAGCAATGGTAAAGGACATGGACGGTTGTACCACAACTTGCTTTCCTCCTGCAATTAAAAATAAAAACACACTGCTGTCATGACAATTGACTGATCAGGTGGAGTAACCTGTATTGTCCTCCATCAAGATGTACCTCGGTAAACCGGGACTTGGTCTCTAGGACGGAGAGGTGGGAGGAGGGCAACTTCAGGTGGCGAGTCACCAGCTCATGAAGAGTGCTTACTTTGTGAGGAAAGAATCCTCCAGTCTCAGAGTGAAAGCACATGACATCTGCCACCTTGGTAAGGTAAAGGTAGCTTTAAAAAAATGGTGCCACAAGGATGTACATATTGCCACCATTCTTTCTTCCTGGACCTGAGTGTCAAAGACATTCGTCATCTTCACGCCATGTTGTGTCATCAGACACCCGGCAATCGCTCTGCAGTCATGAACGACCTGTGTAACATAACACAATCAACAAAGGTCCCCCCCCAAAAAAGCATGTACGACTTCTCACCTTCAGTATGCGCTTACTCTCGAGAATCATAGTCAGACCGTTTTTAAAGGCTTTCTCTCCAAGCAAGAGAATGTCAAAGAGATAAACCTTATGTTTGGTGGCAATCTAAGACACAAACAAAAAACATAAATACAGATAACATTGAGTGACCCTAATGTTTGGAATTTTACTGAAAATGCAATACATGATGACTAATGAACATTATTTTGTCCTAATCTTGAAATGACACCAGATTTCTCACCTGAAGCCAACACAGTCGGCCATGCTTGTACATGTCCACCCCATCAGCCCCAACGCCAACCACATGCTGCTTCTTAATTTGCATCATCTATAAATTAACATCACAAACAATCTAGCGATTGTACAGTATGGAATCCTGAGGACTCTAAAAACTACTTACAGCGGGTCCAAATTTCTCATGAAAGGCATTAATAACTTCAAATTTGATGTATTCATCATCATCATCAGCTATGAAGATAAAGACATTATTAATCAGCAATTAGTGTTTTGATTTTGATGATTACTGACCGTGGTAAAAAGTCTTGAATGGCTGGAATTCAGACAGCTTCAAGTGGTCTTCAGGAATATTTCTGTACAAAATTTAATAGCTCTAAATCCAATTTTTGCTTCCAAGGTGAGACATATTGACAAGGACTTACCCATGCTTTTTGTCCTCGTCATTGGCAAACTCCACTATGAATTCACAGCTTGTTATTTTGTGGAATTTTCACAAAAAAAGATATTTGTTGGGCTTTTGTACTCACCATTCACAAACTCATGGCCGAAGAATAATCTACTTCCGGGAAGTTCGCGGCCATTATCGCCAAACACGACTGAAAAGACACAATTTTAATTTAAAAAAAAAAAGATCTGTTTAATGTCCTCGGTCATTTGAGCGCAATGAATTATTAGCTTTAATTTTGTTTAAGTAAATAGTTACAATAATAAATAAATATAAGTAAAACTTCAAACCGTTCGTGAGGGTCACCGTTTTGCTAGAGCTGATTCGTTGCACAACGCCGACGCAAAACGACGATTTAAGAGTAATTTTAATACGTTTGCCTTGGAATATATTCGAGAATGAATAATCTGCCATTTTGAGCGGCACTTGAGTGTCGTTAAATTAAACAAACTCACTAGTAAGTTAACTATCGAACGCGGACATCAACACCTTAAAGAGGCAATCAAGCTAACTCTTTGTTGCGTTCAAGAACAACCCGCGCGTTTGGGAAATAATACAGATTTTTTTTAAAAATATATTATTCTTGAATATTTTTTGTTGAATCATTGTTACATGTAACACATGTTTTATTTCTTTTCAAATAAAATTGATTTCGCTATCCGAAAGACGTGTTGATATTTATTTATTTATTTATTTATTTATTTATTTATTTATTTATTTATTTATTTATTTATTTATTTATTTATTTATTTATTCATTATTATTATTATTATTATCATTTATTGTAACTCGTGTAACCAAATTAAGCAATATGACTACAATACATAATTGTATTGCTTTTCAGCCACATGGGGGCAGGCTTATTGCATGGAGCACATTGCAATAAGCCATATAAAATAAGTTCTATCATGAGCGATACTTATGAACATTATATAAATAAAGTAGTAAAGATGTGGGATATGTTTAGTATTGGATGTGTTTCTTATGTAGTTCTGCAAAAGCTTAATTGGATCCAATGTCAAATCATTTCTGGTTTATAGCTTTTGTATGATCACCTGCTTGGACATGGACCTGATTTAAAAAGTCGACAACTGATAATTACTGATCACATCTGATTTAAACTGGGTTTGAGATGATTGAATTCAATTCCAGATATTCACAAAATGGATCAGTACTGGATTGCATTGGTTTGTCATTGCATCTTATGCTGCACATCTCTGTGATAAAACAGTTTAATCCGGGTCAGAATTGGATTAAACTTGGGTTGACAGTACAAGTGCTGATATGCATGCCCACATCACATTTGTTTTAACTGGCATTAAAAAAAAAATTAATCATGCTGTCACATACACAAACTGGAACTACAAATTCTGATATGCATGCCCACCACATTTGTTTTAACTGACATAAAAAAAAAAAGTTAATCATCCTGTCACATGCATAAACTGGATCAAATTAAAATGCTGCCTATTGTTCAATGTGGATTATTTTTTGATTGAATTTTGACCCAGCAGTCACACACAGACAATTTTCTATCATATCTGAGTTATGTTCGTGTTGGGATTTCCCCCAAAAAAACAAATTTACATCATATACTTTAGGAATATGTCTTCACCAGTCTAAACACCTGTGAAAGTTGAGTCAAGAAAAGTGACTGGCAACCGAGTGTGACGCTCAGAGGAGTTCCTCTACCCACTTTGCAGTGCAGTTAATGACATAGCGGCCACAGTGCAGCCTGCCTCCCGCCCACAGACAAGCTGCGTCTGAATGTTGCCTGTTGCTTGTGTCACGTCCATTGACGAGTGTGCGTGCGTGCGTGTGCGTGTGTGTGCGCAGCATGCTGCTAAGAGTACCGGTGTGGCGAGCACAGTGATCAGATGCTCCCAACGAGGAGGACGCAGATGGACAGCTTAGTGCAGCCTCTCGTCGCCCAGTACCTCGCCATGGGCTGTCAATCAAAAGACAACAACAAAAGTGAAAGTATTTCCGCGGACGACAAAGGGAAAGACGATGCGTAAGTGTCACACGAAGATTTTAGTCTTTTCATTGAATTCTTTTTCAAATTCTTTCCGTCACTAATTCTGTATATTTACTTTTTCATGTGTGTATGCATATTTTGTCTATACGTAGGCTCTTAAAGCAAAAATAAAAGCATAACATTTAAGAAATGTTGCGTTTTCATCTTAGTTGAAAAAAAAAAAGATTAGTATTTGCCGGTCAGCCATCAAGCTAAAGTGGATGTCCGTAATTAAGTGGTATTTCCCACAGTTGGAGGAAGGAAATGAGAACAATGAACACTATCTCACGGGAGTTCCTTTAAACACAAGCCATCTTTTGTACTTTGCATTTTGTGCGATGGATGTTGCGGCAAAAAATACTCACACTTTGTATTTAAGGGGAACTACTGCATGCATAGAAGCAGAACATATTATATTTTTATATTCAGAAGAAAAATCTGACGCGATCTTGTGTGTGTTTATTTCCAAAAAGGAGAGGGACACCAGGATCCGGCCCCAGGTCGAGAGTTTCCCCTCCAGGACGTCCTAAAAAATTCCACAAGCCAGGTCAGGTCCAGACCCCCATGGGGAAACCCACAGTGTCAATAGGGCATCTCGCCAAAGGAGCCAGCTGGGAGGAGCTGATCCAGGCTTGTTTGCAGGCCTTTGGTAAGCCTTCCTTGACATGTTTTTAATGTTGAAGTGGTTTCAAAAGTCTAAACACCCCTGTTGCTGACTCGCATGAGTTTGAATATGATCAGTCCATTTTCAACACTGTAAAATCCAAGTTTTAAGAGGGTGTGCACACTTATGCAACTACATTTTCTGTTTTTATTTTGACTTTCCCTTGCAATTTCAATTAGACATTTATTTGGATGACTTGTTGTTGAAGTAGGTTTGTGATTTGGCTTACAGTCATCTTACTAAAATCTGCAGATTGATTCTGGTATGATTTTATGTTGTAGATGTTGATGATATGTTTTTGCCTTATCCAGGCAGGAAAGGTGTTTACGAGTGCACCACAGGTTGGTTGAGAAGGTTGGATCAATCAAGCCAATATAATTGGCTTCATTAAGTTGTCAGGAGAGCTTTCTGAGTTTTGGTGATTATATCTCTGGAAAGAGAAGCTTTCAAAGTGCCGTTGCCCTGGTTACGCAAATGGAGCAATGGGGGAGGCGTTACAATGGGCCGCACATAAAAGGGCATCCCATAAAGAGCGGTCGTCAGCAGCGAGCTACAACCAGGTGGAAGTTTGTACTGCCACATAAAATATCAGCATGAAAATGACAAAAAATTGAAAAATGGAAATAGAACTTTAGGGAGCGTCAACATTTGTTGTATTGCTCGTGAGTGTGCAGTTTTATGAATATCTGTGGATGGAAAATCGGCGAGTTTCATCTGCTCTTCCAATATAAGCATGCTGGCAAGAGTTATTTGAAAAGTGACCCTATGGTACCTCCAGGCTCTGCTGAGCCTAAAGGTCAACTCTTCACGTAGCGTCGCTCGCATGGTGACCGGCTTTTGAAGAACACTCCGCTGTGAGACATCGATCAATATCCACTGACATCATCGCTCACTTTGTGCTTTGAGTTATTCATTGGTGCACCCCCATTTTTTAAAATCTATTTTAACCATAAGCATCCACTTGGATGATTTCAAACAATTGAAAAAAATGCTTACATCATGTTCTATTTTCAAACATGGACCACCTCCCTTCAAGTCTAAATGTTAATCAGATTTCAAAGGAAAGCCATAAAAGGATCATCATTCCATTTGATAACATCTCAAAAGAAGGAAAAAGCCACACGCAGATTTGGAGTTTGCTGATGAGCATCTAAGATAACCTTAAAAGTGCCTTTCCACCACCGTGGGCGTTTTTCCTAATTATCCAAGCGTCGTGAGATAGCCCAAAAGGGATTTACTCCCAACAAACAACCCTTTAGTGGTTGTCAAAACAAGCATGGGGTCATTGTTTACCTTCCATGGAATCATCCCTTTCCTGTTGTCCATTTATGGCTCTCATTTTGATGCTTGCTATAAAAGTAGTAAATAAATGAAATGGAAGCTTCGAGTGAAAATTCAGGTAATGGCTGAGTGGCACCAACGGAAATACTGCCCAAGCAGGATATGAGAGAGCAGCCGGGAGAGGCTGGTTGCTTACAGATAACACAGATTGGAAAATGTGTTGCCATGGAAGTGCCAAGTATATCCAAGGTGATAAAAGTGTGTCTTAAATTCTCCTGAGGAGATGGAACGCTTGAAACGTTGGGCTTATTGTGATGCATTTTTTCGTCATCTCGTTGAGTGTCTTTTCTCTCTGTTCACCGCGACGGCGGTTTTTCTCAGAAGATAAATGGTCAGGAAAAGGTTTGCACGCTCTGAAATTGGAACGTGGCACAGCATGGTGTTGTGCGGTTTTGGTGCATTTTTTTTTTTTTTTTACTTTGCTTTGTGTCTGTCATGACAATAGAGGAAGTGCTTGAGTGTAAATTGGTGGAAAAGAGGAACATAAAATGTAAGTCTACATACGTAGTTCCAAAGGTCAATGGCCTCTATGACATCATTTATTAGAGTGTCTCCATCAGTGGTTTCCCCGCCTGGGAAAAAGGGATGGCAAAAGTTTGCATACACAACATCATACAAATCCTTCAGTTACAACACCCGAGTATTGTGTGATTCCTAATTTAATTTAATTTAATTTAATTTAATTTAATTTAATTTAATTTAATTTAATTTAATTTAATTTAATTTAATTTAATTTTCTATTGTATTTTATTTATTTATTTATTTGTCAATCACTAAAATCAATTTGATCAATTTCAAATCAAACCATAGTTTTATTTTCATAAATCCTCCTCCTACCAGCTGTTATCAAACGGAACGATTTTTTTTTTACACAAAATTTGGAACGCTTGTTGATTTTACATGGTGATGATTACTGACGATTGCTGCGTGCTGCATTTGTACAGCATCGCACCTTTTAATCCAGTTGTGATGAATCACGCAGATTCTGCTTTTGTGAAACAAGGACGATCATGAGTCACTGATGATATTTTTTTTTCCCCTGCGGGTATAACTTGACATTTTGCATCAAACAATATAGCCACATTTCTACACTCAGGTTTATATATTTTTTTTTTATTTCCCTCCAGATTCAGATGGTTACACAAGTGAGCGCAGCCACTTGTTGAACATCACACTGACCATGCATCGCCTTCTCATCTCCTCCAGCGACCTCCTGGAAAAACTCACCGATCTATATCCTTCCGCAACGTCACAGATGCATTCCGAATCGTGCGTTTGCCCGTATTTAATTGTCAAGAGCGACTGCCAATCATCTGGCTTGGGATAATAACGCGGGTGAAGGGCTTTGGGTCTCGGCCTCCATTCAGGAACCAACGGTGGCGTCATAAAGCCTCTCTGAGGAGCGTGTCGCGGTTTCAGGTGTTAATTACCTCTGTTTCTTTGGCGGCCGTGTACACGCAGTCCTCCTCTTCAACTATATATAAACAGCTTAAAGAGGAGCCCGTTCGCACAAACCACGTCAGCGAGCACAATAACAAATGTCCCTCTGCTATTTTTAACCCTCTCATTGAGAACCCAAAGGCCCCAGAAGAATCCATCAAATAGATTGAGAGTGTGTTACGATCAGGGAGGAGACGCGGGGGCCATTAACAGGCTTCCTCATCACAGTCCGGCCTTGGGATTGCGTAGGCGCATCTTCTGTTCCCATGACGCCATTAGCCTTTTTATGCTCATCACTTGAAGATGATTCCTGCCAAATGTCAGTCCGTTTATTTAGGAGAGCTGGGAGTCACGTCACACTTTGTCTTGATCTTCTTTTGTGTGGCCGCTTCATGTTGTTCGGCATCCTTAACCAGAAGCTTTACGTTTAAAAGTGCCGTGGAGAACGAGCAGCCGGCAGAGTGCCAGAGAATTTGCTACTTCATCAGGTTTGTTCATTTATTGGACACTGATATTAAAGGTGTGACGACTAATCGATTAATCGGCAACTAATCGATTACCAAATTACTCAATGGTTATTTTTGATAAGCGATTGTTTGTTGCTCAAGATTTCTCTACAATAAATTTAATCCAATTTCTGTAGTCATCCATGAAAGCAGACTGATTGGGTCGATTCAAAAAAAAAAAATTATTTTGGAAAACAATGATCAACATTTATGTTTTTGGACTATGTTCAAAACTGAATATCATTAATTTCAATGTCACCTTGAATTGACATATTTTTAATTAACTTAAAATTAAAAAAAAAATAGTAAATCTGATTTATTGATTAATCGACAAATTAATCGGTTGCCAAAATAATAGTTGCAGTACGAATTGATATCAACACCTTTTGCTATGGCTACCGTCACACACATTGTCCTCTCTGACCTCCAGGCATTGGATTCAGGAATTCTGGATGATGTTCCGATTGCACCACAGCTTGTCAGACAGCTTGGACCAGCTCCGAGATCTAATCAGGGAGCAGGGACAGGAGCATCTCTGCTCTCTTCTCGAGACCAAATGGATGTAAGCGTGCGACCAGCTGTCAACTGAGAGGCTTGAACACGACAGCCAGAAAAAAAAAAAAAGAATCGAGTCACGATTTGTTGCCATCGTGTATTCTAGAAACGAGCGAGACTGGTCGTGGAAGGCCAGCCAGAAGATTAAAGCCAACAGCAGTAAAAAGAGGAAGGTATCTCTTCTCTTCGACCACCTGGAGCCCATTGAACTGGCCGAGCATCTCACCTTCCTGGAGTTTAAATCATTTTGCAGGATTTCCGTAAGTGCACGCTCATAAGAGCATAAATGACTTTTGGTGCTCGGGGGGGTTTGCAAGCAAGGTGCAGATTTCCTTCCAAAGGAAACGTCAAGCTGCTTGCTCTCACCTCTTTACTCTCTACTCTCACCGCCAGTTCATAGACTACCAGAATTACATCCGCAACTGTTGCATGAAAGACATCCCAGGGATGGAACGTTCCATTGCTCTGTGCAACGGGGTCTCCCAGTGGGTTCAACTAATGGTGCTGAGCAGGCCGACGGCTCAACTTCGTGCCGAAGTTTTCACCAAGTTCATCCACGTGGCCAAGGTAGAGTTTCAGTCAAATCACCGCGAGTCTGAGCGTGTGAAAATATTTCTCAGTTATCGGCGGGACTGCTAGCCTGCGCTGGTTCGTACCATTAAATCAGCAGCCTGCTGCGGAGCACAAAACCCATGGGGTGTGGAGACAAATTTCACACCATCATTCTCCAGTGACAGCAGGAATTAGAGAGCTGAGAAGAGATTTGAAAACGCTTTGAGTCAAAAAAAAAAAGGAGAGAGAGAGACGGTGTGAAAAAGCAACAACAATATAAGTGGTTTATGTAACTGCCGTTTTATGTATTATATAACCAGAAGTACTTGAAACTTGTGCCTATCATCGCTTCAAACTACAAACACAATCCCGAGCTTTGTGTTTTGGATCTCGATGGATCGCGCGGTGTCCAGTTGAACGACCTTGTGTGTGTTTGTGTGCGTCCGCCAGGGTTTACACCTCATGCACAACTACAACACGCTAATGGCGGTGGTGGGAGGGCTTTGTCACAGCTCCATATCCAGACTGAAGGACACCACCTCTCATGTACCCAATGAGGTCATCAAGGTAATGAGTAATCACAAAAGCATAAGAAAACCAAGCGTGGGTTGTATTGAATAAGAACACATTAATTCTAATTTAATTTATTTCTAATTTAATTTAATTTAATTTAATTTAATTTAATTTAATTTAATTTAATTTAATTTAATTTAATTTAATTTAATTTAATTTAATAATAAATGCATGATATACTTGCATTGGCTTATTTCTGGAGTAAATGTGTCCTTCCTGTCCTCCTCAGGTGTTAAACGAAATGACAGATCTGCTCTCGTCGTGCAGGAACTTTGATAACTACAGACAAGCATACAACAAGTGTACAGGTTTTAAAATCCCCATCCTGGGCGTGCACCTCAAAGACCTGATTTCAGTGAACGAGGCCATGCCGAACTATGTGGAAGACAATAAAGTGAACGTGCAGAAGCTGCAGGCGCTCTACAGTCATATCAATGAGCTGATGCAGCTCCAGCAGATCCCACCCAGGCTGGACGCCAACAAGGACTTGGTCCATCTCCTCACGGTATATTTCATAGCTGACACGCTACATCCGATCCGATTAGCCGATTAATCGTGACTAGCAAAGTAATCGTTTGCGGCTATCTCGATTCCAGCATGTGGTTTGTTGGCATGCGTGTGGGTGAGATGAGAGTCTATGATCCATGAGTGTGTGTGTGGGTGGCAAACCGAGTGTGAATGAGAGGGAATTCAAATTGCTACGTTGTACTTGTGTGTCATCCTCGCAGTGTTTTGCATGAATACAGTATGTCCTTGAAAATCTGCTCTTCTACAATGTGACCAATCCTCTTTTTCACTTTTTCTCTCTCTGTCTCTCAGCTGTCCTTGGACCTTTACTATACCGAAGATGATATCTACGAACTGTCTTACGCCCGGGAGCCCAAGAACTGTAAAGCCCCTGTGAGTGATAGACTCATTTAACACCCACAAGTCAGAGCTGTGTACATCTATGGTCACATTTGAGAAGCTAATACAGAAAAAAAAAAAAAAAAATCTTATTGAGACTTATTTTTCAACTATGATTTCATTTTCCATCAGCCAACCACTCCTTCTAGACCTCCAGTAGTTGTCGACTGGGTATCCGGAGTGACTCCAAAACCGGATCCTCGAACTATTAGCAAACATGTGCAGAGAATGGTGGATGTGAGTCTTTACAATTTTTTATTTTTTGCATTGGGGGCATTATTTAATTTATTCTTTATTTCTTCTCCTCCAAGTCGGTGTTTAAGAACTACGATCACGACGAGAACGGCTTCATTTCTCAAGACGACTTTGAGAAAATTGCGGCCAGTTTCCCCTTTTCTTTCTGTGTCATGGACAAAGACAAGTAAGTGCTCGGCAGGTCGCACGCTCATTTGCAGCTGCGGGGGAGAGCAAAGTGGTATTTGTAGTGAGACGTACGGCAACAGGAAGCATCAAGTAGCTGCACAACTAACCATAAACTCACCACTTTCGAGTGTTGTTTTTTTTTTTTTGCACGCCGAGACAATGCACGTTCAAAAACCACAAAAAAATCAGGCAGTCCCTGTCAAAAAAAAATATCAGCGTAAATAGTGTGTTTTATTGATAATACAGTTTTTTTTTTAAATATATTTGTGCAGGGAAGGACTTGTCAACAGAGATGAGATCACAGCTTATTTCATGCGGGCCAGTGTCATCTGCTCCAAACTGGGCCTGGGCTTTGTTCATAACTTTCAGGAGACCACTTATATGAAGCCTACCTTTTGCGACAACTGCTCGGGATTAGTAAGTCACAAAAAAATAAATCATTTTAACCCATTCAGTGCCATTGACGGTTATAGACGTCAAAGAACTGGAGCGAATGAGTTAAATGTTGGCTTTTTGTATGTTTTTTCTAGCTGTGGGGAGTCATCAAGCAAGGCTACAAATGCAAAGGTAACTTCGGATATTACTCATGAGAGGTCTCTTCAGGGTGGGAACCTCGACATAACGACCATTCGCACAATCTAATTGGAGGAAATAGAAAAGCTCCAAATAAAACAGTTCCTGTTTTGATTTTTTTGCCTTCTCACAGACTGCGGGATGAACTGCCACAAGCTGTGTAAGGACCAGGTGGCCTTCGAGTGCAAGAAGAACACCAAAATGAACAACAACAATATCACAGACAGTCCCACGACTAGCTCCACGCCTGTAACCACGGGAACCTCGGAGGGTGGGTTAGGGCACCACACTTATCCCGTCATGATATTAATTATAAGGACTTACGCAAATGGCGACCCGGTGGCAGCGCATAGAATCGCAGATTCATTTACGTTTTGTTTTTATTTTTTTTCCAAGAGTCGAAAAGGTTATCTGCTATGGGTGGGTGGTTTCCCTCTAGCTGTTTTTCTTTTTACTTACAAGCTGCCCACCTGCGACAAGAAATTTGCATTATTCAGCTGCAGGTTAGACATGCAAAAAAATGGAATGTTGCATTTTGACACATCATCTGAGTCATTTTGTTTTGCATTCATGACCTTCCTCTTAGACCACAATCTTTTCTGTGTGTGTGTCTACACAATTAAAATGTTGCCCTACTTTAACCAATCAAAATTTTTTTTGTTGACCCCAATATAATAAATGCCGACTGTGCATTATTTTGCCACCTCAACATCCAATAATATTAACCCCAACCACTATCTCACCATTCAGGTTCAGATGAGTTTCCTTTCCAATACCCGCCTGATGACAACAAAAACTGGAGTCCAGACTCTCCAGTCACCTCCCATTTGAGGCAAAACCAGGTCCACAGCGCCACTCAGACCGAGGGTCCGCCGCTGTCCCCCGATGCCACTCGCCCTCATCCCTCTTTTCTGGGCCCGGTGGCATTATCTCCCTCGACAATGTGCCCCAGCCCGCTGCTGCAGAGGAAACAGCGCCATTGCGCCAAATGGGAGAACCGAATTTCTATTGTACAGAAACCCCGAGAGCCAGAAGAAGACAACAAATCCATCACTGAAGCCTTGCAATCAGTGGGTGGCACACTTTTGTTTAATGGTACTTGAACGCACCACGATACTTATAAATCTTTTTTTTTTTTTTAAATCAGGAGAACGAGAGGCTCCAAAAAGCCAACGAGACACTACACAGTAAGTTGAAGGACTCCGAGCAGGAAGTGGAAATGTTAAAGACACTGTTGAAGAGGCACGCGCTCCATCCTGTGGAGGAGGAAGAACCCTACTAGACACGTCAAGGACATACGGTATCATCTGACCAGCTTTGTAACATTTAACAGAGTATAATACACACAGTCAGGGTATTACTGTATTTTGTTTTTAAATTAAACATCACTGCAGAATGAGGTTAATTCTAGAAATTAAATAAAATCACTGTAATGCACAGGAAGCTGTTTGCAGAGTGATAGTGTCACCTAGTGCTGGTTGCCTGAATTATTGGGATGAAGGGTTCTCACCAAAGCAACATAACAGTATTAACTGTTCATTTGGGGAATAATGTGCTTAAAAAAAAAATGTATTTTTATTCAGTGAGTGGCGGTTTAAATGCTGCTGGAACACAGTGCATGCCTGTTTATAAAATGTTATTTTGCTCGTAAACGACAATCCTGCCTGGCGAGGTGAAATGGAGTAGAGGAAAAACTAAGTGCCATAAAAAAAAAAAGGTGTTCAATCAGATTTGGGCAGCAACATGCTTGCGAAATATGTACAGTATCATTTTGTAAAAAATATTGGGTAGGCCTAATAATTAACTTTAAGTGCATCTTTTTATTGTGTGGAACACTACACAGTTCACATAAAGCGTGAAATGATAAATTGTTTTGTACTTTGGTAGGCCCACCTTCTGTTAGATGTGGTTTTTGCTTATTTGTGCACGCTACTTTTGTTTTTAATTTTTATGGTCAGTGTTGTAAATGGAAATTGTGGTGTTTGTGTTTATTGAAAGTGCCACGATGAGGGTGGGGGTGGGAGGGGGGTTGTTAAGTTACATCTCATTTTTCATGTCAGTATTTGTGAGCTTTCTAGTTAAAAATAAATGCTGTGCATTCTGCATAAAATGTCCTACTTGTGTTCTTCCATTTCAACAGTAGGGGGCGCTGTATTCTCACAAAATCCCATACAGTCTTCACTCCATCAGTGCTTTTGAAGAAACCTTTTCAATTGATTAAAAAATAAATTTTAAATTTAAATTAAATTTTTTTATTAATTAGTAACTTGAGGAAAAAAAATACAACATCAAGTCCCCAAATGACTTTTTTCTTTAGCAGTGTGATGTAGTGAAAGTGTAAATTCCTATCACAGGTTTTCATCCCATAATAAGCAACCGAAAGCTCTCATTGAGAGTCATTGTGTGTACATTTCCAGCAATGTCGTGTGCAAAATTGCCTCTGAGGTGTAAAGCAGCGCCTCGCAAGTCAATAGCGTTTCTGACAGCTCATTTAGTTCGATTTGAATGGGAAAGAAGGAAATAACATTGGCCCCAGTCCAGCAGGCTGCATTCATGCTGATACTGAACAGTTTGTAATTATTATGGCTGGCTAATGGAAAAAGGCTCTATTATACGCATCTTTAAAAATCCAGCTACGCCATGCTGAAGATGAGAATTTTGGTGACAAATAAATCAATTAAAAATCAATATGCAACTCACAATCTAGACAAGCTAATATTGTTTTGCGTGAAGGACAAGTGCGGGCTAAATGAAATGCTGCATTATAAAACAACCTAAAAGATTCCAGTGTTTTGAGGAACCGCCCATCTAACACCCCAAAGAAAATCTGAACTATTTTTTGTTTTTGCAATGCCACCATGATAAAGTATTAAATGATTTTGCACAAGCATCATTCATTTTTGCTCCTCACTTTTGTCTTCTGTCTACATGTGCTGCTGCACCCCTTTTGTTCATTCCTAACAAACACTATTCACAATCTCATCTAAGTCGTTCCTATTATGTTTTATCATTAAGATATGTTAACTCTATCAAATGAATGTGTTCTTAAGCTAATTAGGCAACATTATCTTTGTCCTCCCCCGGCACACAAAACACCATGACAACAAAGTGCCTTGAACACACATTTGAACACAAAAGAACAACAATGCCTACGGGGTGTTTCAAAGCTGCTCTAATTCTCTTGAAAGTGAGTTCATTAGGTTGGTAATGATGGCCGAAGGAGCCGCATGGGCACCGCGGTGAGAGCCTGTAGTGATAATCAAAAGGAGAATGACTTGAAATAGCCAGAATTGCATGAAGACATGATTTCATTAACCTTAATGATACAAAGAGGTTGTCCGCCAAGAGAAACATAACTGCTATCTCATATCTCATTTGAAATTTCATTATGGGATGCGATGCACGTGCTAGAGGAGGAAAATTAAATAACTATGGATGATAAAATGAGTCTATGCGGCACCATACTAAAATTCGAAACATTTAAAGTGTAAAAGTTTCTCATCCCTGCCAAGAAAATGCATAGTGTACAAAGTATCTCGAAAACAGCGAGGATAACAGCGGAGTAAGGTATTAAAAATAAATAAACCCATTTTTTTAAAGAAGTGCTCAGCAAAGATGAGCTGCTGCATACAAATGTGTATCGAAATGACACATATCTCGAGTGTATTGTGAAGCAACAGACACAGTGGGGTTGATGGACCAAAGTCAGATGGGACTTGCTCCCCCAAATGAGAATTCCGCAGGAAGGGGGAATAAATTTAATTCTGAATGTCATTTGCCAAGTTGTGGTGAAATGCACACAACTCATTTCCAGCAATGAAACACACCTCTGGTATTTTAAATGTGACCTTGTGAGCTGAAAATCAATAAATATGAATACAATAATGAATAAAGCACCAATTCAAATTTTACATTAAAAAATAAACAGTTGTGTTGGATTTCGAAAAATGTATTTTAATGATCTGCTAGGCCACATTTGGCTCCACATCGGAAGGCAGATAAAAGTGGCATTAAAATTCAAATAGTTTATTTTACATCTGCAAAGAGCATTTCAGAGCACATTACGAATAAAACTGAGGGATGCAATTAATATGTGTAAAAAGACGCTCTAACTACTGAGCACATTGATGAAATGTCGTAATATTCTTTACATCATTTTCAAGTATTTGCTTCTGAGCCTTGATCTAACAAAACAGTTTATTTTTTTCTCACATCGGCACTTAGTTGCGTCCCTATCAGCGGCGGCCATTAAAGCCACGGGACCTAAATGGTGAACATGAGAGCTGTTTAATGGCTTTACTATTGGCTGACTACTTTCCCTAGCAACTCCAGATACTTTTGGAAAAAGTACATAAGGTTCCAAATAATATTAAATATGTGTCATCCAGCACGTACAGTATCTTCACATACTCTCGAATGAGTTCAGAGACAAAAAGCCATAGACTTCCTCTGCAAGCTCTTCCTCCTCTACCTACTTGGTAACCATGACAACATTAGGTGTCATTTTGTCAATCTATTTTAAGAAACTATAGTCTCACACCATCCACTGTAATACACACACAACACACACACAAATTGTAGGAGGGAGTTGGTCATGCAGACACTTAGACTTGCATAACTTTAACTCCATTTTCGAGTATATTTTTGGGCCACATTAGTGGTTGAGGGTGTGCATGCAAAAAAAAATAAAAATGTGCATAGCAAATGGGCCAAAGTTATTCTGGGCTTATTCTGTTTTTTTTCATTGACCTGATTTTTTTGGTCACCTGACATGATGAGATTTTTTGGGCCTTGTAAGGTGATGAATACAAACAGGCACCGACACTCTCAGCGTGCTCTTCAGATCAATACGCACAAAAAAAAAAAAAAAAACGACGGTGCAGACATGTGGCGCTCGGTAATTATGTCCCACTTGGTTCTTCACTGTGGAAATGAGAGTCACAGACTCCTAATGGTCCATCTGAGGCTTCCCAAGTGATACGAGGTGTGGAGTGAAGCCCTCCCTGACCTCCTTCCCTTTTGAGCCCCCCCCTCCCTCCGGAATGCCACAGCCTCTGTGAGCTTGTTTACTGCTCTCAAGTGCACCACAGCGACTGTGTACACTGAGAATGGCTTTTTTTTTTTTGTTGATAAATGATGTCGTGGGCAGCCGTCTGCCAGGGCACGGATAATAAACCCAAAGCGCACCTCAGTGGGGGAGAATTCAAAAGCAAAAACAAGAAAAATATTGATTGAAAGCTGAAGTTGGGTGCAGGGGTACATGAAAACATAAAACAAAAGCTACTTAAGAGTAAAGTCTTGTTATTTACGCTAGCCCAAATAGTTTTAACGTGCGGAGGATGGTGTCGTCTACTGCAAGATGTTGTATGCTGATAGTAAATGTCTATCTCCTCAGTGAATACACAGCCATCAATCAAAAAGTTGCAATCGTGCAGAGCTGCAGAGGAAGCGGCAACACAGTATCATCCTGGTATTTTTAAAGCTCTCCAGGGAACTCGCTTTTATTGCTATGCGCTGTTGAGACTCTGGTCGGACAAAATGATTTTCCGTGGATTTTGACACCCTGTTAAAAAGGGCAAAATATCGATATTAATATCCCAGTTCAATAAATGTCCTTACTATTTTCCCATCAACCAGGGGTTTGGCGCCATCTAGTGGCAGAAAGCACAAATTCTACCATTTTTTCAGGAATCGCTAACCATGAGTCTATTGATTGGTAAAAACAAAATATCAAAACAGCAAAAAAACGCAGATCGTGACACGCATACCGACTGTCAAGCTTGGACGGTTTAATCGTTTTTCCCTCTCGATGGTTGCACAAAATAAAACGGTCCTTCTGCAACAAGTCACCCCTGAGACTCACCCCAGAACATTCCATCTGCTTTTACAAGATTCTTTTAAGTGGTGCCGTGTCATTACGTGTCAAACGGTATTAAACGTCCAACTATAAATAAGCCGCGCAAGCAATGTACACAAGAGTTTTTTCTCGGGGTGCTCTTCTAGCACATTAAAGGAAATCCATCATATTAATGATCTTCAGCTCGCTTCATTATTCATGGAGGAAGAGCGCGGCTGTCCAAAGAGATTATCGTTGGCCATCTATTCGGCGATGTAATCAAATGTAGTTGATAATATCAAGCTGCAATTTGTCTGATTTACTGATCGGCATACTTATTATATAAAAGTGAAAATAAACTAGCTAGCTAGCTAAACTAGCTAGCTGACGCCATTTTAATGTACACCATCAATGATCATTATGGTAATACTGTATTTTGTAGTTATTATTTCCAAGACAATTTGTTAGATTTATCTTTGCCGCATTGCTGCATTTATTCTTAACGCAATTATAATAATGTACAATAGGAAAAGCTTCATAAATTGACTCTGGTTGCTTCACCTCCTACAGATCAATTCAAGTGCTTTGCTACTTTGTGCTCCCATCGGATTAGGCTGACTAATTCCCACTAGTGTGGACGTGATTGAAGCTAATGGACGTCGGGAAGATTTGCAGCCGCTCGTATTCCGCTACGCTGGCACCGTAATATATACGACGAGCTGCTTTTTCTAGTTAGCGCCCAATCGAGAGAAAATTGATATCATTCCGATAAATGTGGCCGCTATAGCAATCATGCCTGCGCTATGATGACATGACAGCTAAATATAGGGCAGGAAAATGGAGCAGAGAAGGCCACAGTGAAGACCATAAATATTCACAGTCCAGAGGCTGCACTCGAAGCAGAAAATCGGACATTTTTCTTATAATTTTTCACTAAAATGCTCTCATACACACAAATAAAAAAATCTTCTCGTTTATTCCACTGGTGTTAAATTTTTTTACATGCAGCTCTTAAAGTCTGATGAGAAGATGAAGCAGGAGGAGAAACTAAATGGTTGTGACCCCGAGCCCTCCAGCTCCTCTCCAACCCTCGCTTCCAATATCCCCCGTCCCCCGAGGGAGCGGTATCCATCATGAAGACGGCGAGGCCGTTATGGCGCCTCGTATGGCGCAAGACGCGCTGGTGTAAAATGCAGCCCGTGTTCCTGCCGTAAAATGTCCATCAGAGCCTTAATGCATCTCCCAGTGAAAGTGACAGAAGCTCGCCTTTGCACATTATTAACTCCAGACGTTTTTATGAGCGCACAAGAGTGCTCTTCTGCATAAGATATGTGTCCACCTTAGTTTTTGGCATCACATCACTCTCCCTGACTGTGGCCCTTTAAATACTATCATTATGTCATAATTATTCATTGGTGGAAGCCAAATAAATTAGGCTGACGGATTAATCTATTTTGCTACACATCTTGCGGGCGATTTATAGGAACGTTATGTAAACTGTTTCCGGTGATAAATGGTGACGTGAAAGCATAAGAAGCTTGGCAGAGGATGCTGTAAAGGCATAACCATTTTGGCAGGCTCATGATAAATACATGGGATTTGTTTGAAATATTCATCAAATATGAACGAAGCGATATATTTATTAATTCTTTTTGTGTGTTATATTTAAAACCAGATCACAGACATTTGAGTCATGTTAGAATAAACTGCAAGCTTTTTCTTGCACACTCGCTTAATACCGTATTGGCTTGAATATAAGACGACCCCGATTATAAGACGACCCCCTCTTTTTCAAGACTGAAAAAAGCCTTTGTTTAGACCCCGAATGTAAGACGACCATCCCCTTTTTAAGTTTTATTTCAATGAAAAAAAACCTCATCTTATATTCGGGCCAATACGGTAAATGATGGACTTTGCTTGTCCATGGATGAGTTTTGTCTTGAGCAAAGATGTCAAATTTAGGTCTAGAAAGTAGAAACTGTGTCCCTATATGGCTCCTGGGATCTTCTACACTGTGACTAGAGTACTTTGGTCACATCTGCGGGGTGAGACATCCTCATTAATTGTTACATTTTATTCGGAGGAGTACATCCACCCCCACCCAACCTGTTCCACTAAGCACTGATCACCGATGCGTAAAACCGCATCCAACCCATGATGCAACAGCAAGGGAGGAACGACGAGCAAATCCGTGATCATCTCCAGTCGAGAGGTGACATCCTTACGAGCCAGCAAGCTCCTCCAGTCAAGTCAGTCCACCCTAAATAGGTCGTGATCGAGATCCTTTTGGGACTCTCCGGTGGGCGTGCATGCGTGCGTAAAATGGAGCCGCGTGTGTGCGCGGCGCTGCGCGGCACACTTGTGTGTCACACCGACGGACAAACTTGCTTTTAACGAGGGAAAGCTGCAGCGTGCATGGCGGCTTCCCCCGAAACGATGATGTGAAGTCACGAGCGGGCGAGTCAGTTGCGCCAAGGAAGGAAGAAAAGATGCTGCATGAGCGAGGCTGCGAGAGGACATTTAAACCAAGGTGAGAGACTCTACTTGTCTTCAGCTGATGGACAGCCTCGCTTTGTTGTTATTGCCTTTTTAACAGGTGTGTGACGTCATCTATAGTTTTATAAAGTCTGCATGCTTTCGATGAGAGAAAAAAAAAAGAGCTAAATGAACAAATTGGAAAATGAGCATGTATTATTCATACCAGAAGCGCACACACCTGCTAAGTGCACATCTTATGGTGTTTTAATTATTTGTGAATGTGGGATGGGCTTTTGTTGTCTAATGTTGTGTGTAATGGAATTGTGTGTTATTTCCTAGATAAGCGAGTGCGCCTTGTGCGCGCGCGCGCGTGTGTGCGTTCGCAATCACACACTTGTTTTTTCCACATTATTCACGCGTGTCCAGGCGGAACATTTGTGTCTCGGCCTGGTTTTGTGTTGAGCGCAGGGCAAGCATGTAGAACACTGACAGAGGCACTCATGTGCATCATATTCTATGTTTGTACTGATTTTTCTCTATAAACAAACCTGTGCTAAGCTAAGCCATTCTAAAAAAAAAAAAAAAAAAAAAGGTCATTATGCACAATTGATGGAGTTACATCCATAACAACAATGCAAGCAATGTGTTCACTGAGCTGAAGTCTCACAAAGTTTGCTGGCATGTCACGTGACTTTTCCCCAGGTTCCATTATACCAGGAAGTGGATATATTTCATCATTGATTAAATATATCCACCTCTCTCACTTTAAGAATCACATTTACGAATATATAAACCCCAAAGGATAGCTTATATCAATTGGCTTCTGGTTATTTCTCATTATACCAACGCGTGCACACAATTTGCGGTCTTACCTTTATTTGTAGATGAAGTCCATGCGTCTATCCTTCGCCATAAAAGCTCCATTTCATTGTAAAAGTCATTTTCTTTCATTTTAGCCTGCACCTCATGAAGCTCTGATGCAATCACAGCAAGCTCCGTCATGTGTTTGTATTTCTCCAACATTCCCAAGACATACGTAGGAACAGTTGACTTCCTTTTTGGCTCCATTGCGCAACATAACAAAGATCTGCACTTTGTTTGACACATCCGTTGTCTCGTCTACCTTTGCAACAACAAATGGGGCAGCATTAATCACCCTTTGGCTCACATACGCCCCCCTTCAGTGCGGCATGCAGAATACCTGTGACCCGCAACCTGTGCTTTTTTTTTTTCTAAGGTCTTATGTCCCGTCAGCAAAACAAATATGCAATTTCAGCTATTTTAGCCATAAAAATGTTCGAAATCAGTCCTACATAAAGATCAAATATTCGTTTTATGTTCTTTTTTTTTTTACTTGTCATGATCTGCCTCACCTGTCTCTCCTGCTATGTGAATATATGAATCATCATATATTATCCTTGTGCAGCTATGCTCATAAAAGTGAGTCAGCAGACCGAATTCAGCACCTGCTTATCGTCGTGGATGTCGGTGAGAGGGGGGGAGAATGAAAAAACATTGAGCAGATGGTGATTTCATTGCACAGGATGGTAAAAGTGTGTGTGCTGAATATTGACAAACAAGAATATTTATTCAGCCGTATATTGCAATCGAAAACCCCCCGCAAAATAAAAATATATATGCTGAAGCATTTTCTCATTTTCTCATCAAGCCTTAATTTAAATGTTGATATTATTTCAGCTTCAAGACCACCTAGCTCCACTTGGACTGTAAGCAGGATCACAATGGAGAGCCTCAGTGAGCTCCAGAATCCTCTTCTGGACAAAAGCAGCAAGCGTCTAGTCCACGGTTACCATGGCGACTACCCAAGCCAGCAGCAGCACCAGGACGGCCTCATGGGCTACCTCTACAGCGGGAGCCATGACGAGCACAAATCTCAACAGTTCCTGGACGCCACCTCGCTGCATCTAGCGGTGGAGGCCTTCTACAAGCCTGATTTCATCCTGTGCAAGGATGACGTGAGCCTGCACAGCAAAGACTCCAAGAGCGAGAGCTTTGAGACCACCTTTACCGAGAACAAAGACGTGGCGCCGGGGGACGAGAAGCAACTGGGCGGCACCCAAGGAGGGAAGGATGTGAAGATCCAGACGGTGTCGTATGAAGTGGAAGACGAGCAGGCTCCTGAGTATGAGGTCAGTCAAACGAAAATAGTTTGGGTTATCTTCTATAAAAGCAAGAACATCTGACAGGAAGTAAAATGTCAAACGTAAAATAAGTACATGTTATTTTCCACAATCATTAGGGTGTGTGAATTTTAAAGAGTATAAATTCAAATGTAGAAATGAAATGTCAGTTCCTAATGAGGCAATATACATTTTCTGACGTTCAATGGCTGCTTTGGTGCGGCGGGATCGAAGAGCACTGTGCGGCGAGTCACTTAGTTCATTAACAATAACTTATAAGGGTTCAGACATTTCCGTGTGGTGGGGGGGGAGCCATGGGGATGTTTTGTCATTTACATTATTTTAACAACCTAAGAGACCAGCGGCACTATTCGTGCTCATTTGGTATTCCCTTCTCCTCAGAAAGGTCATTTCACTGCCAGGCTTTCAAGTTTGCTGTGGACTCACTGTGTTTTATAATTGTGATTCTCTCCGTCCGGGCGATTGTTCTTGAGAATGACTGGTAAGCTCTTCAAAGAAAAGTCTCGAAAGCAAAGCAGCAAAGTCATTTCAGATGTGCTTGAAATCTCATTTCACCCGCAGACCCTGATCGGAGCACTTTTTTTTTTTTTTTTTTCCTCGCTCTGGCTCACAGATAGAGAGATGCGGCGTTGCTACAAGTAATGCGGTTGGCGCTTTGTGTGCATTAAGAGTCCCTGGAGCAGGTGGCCACTGGCTGAGGTTATTCCCTCTCAATTCAACCGAGTAAATCCCTCAGACCGAGTAAAAAGTCGCCTCTCCGGCTTCTGGTGTGTCCACTGACCTTTAGCTCCAGTGTGCGAAAGAACCTAACCTGTGAAGTGAAAATGAATTCACCAACGGATGACTTACTGCATTTATAGTGCGGCTTGGAAAATAAAATAACATTCAGGATGATATCAGGTATGAACAAGCTTATGTTCTCAAGGGTCACTGATTTTAATAATAAATCGATGGATGGGCTAATAATGTCAGCACAAAAAAAAAAAATCTTCAAAAAATGCTGATAAACATTCTGTAGATGTTCCCTATGGTGGAATATATGAAATTATCTGGAAAAAAAAAACCCACCCAATTATCTGCATAATTTGGGGGAGTCAGTGCCCACGTGGCCACCCCTCTAGCTCCGCCAGTGGTCATCCATCTAACAGTTTCATTTTGATAGAATTCAACGATAATGGGTGACATTAAAATCCAGCCGAGAGTCCTGAGACCATGTTTGCTAAGGATGACACGTGTCTCCACAAGAGTGCTCGGTCGCATTGGCAAATAATCAACAAGCACAGCGGGAGTGTGTCTCCAGTCCGTGTCAGCGACCTCGAAAGCAGCAGTCACTCAAGAGTCCTTATCCGGTACAGCTCACCAGATAAAGGAAGATTAGGGCTACTGTGTACCCGCTGCTTTATTCATGGGGTGTCACATCATGGAGTGCTTATGAGCGGTCGCCGTGGTGATGGATCACAGCCGCCTGTCCAGGTGCAGCGTGTTCATAAAGCAGATAACGGGGAGACTCGTAATCTTGTCTTGGCACGGGGGCAGCTGTTGGGAAACAAGTCCGGATGATTTACCGCTGCACTTCACTGTCTAAATAAATACGACGTAGTCACAATGGAGGTTATTTATTAGGGAGTCTGGCGGCGATAGGATGTTTTAATTGGGAGGGGGCCAAAGGGTATCTAAGGATGTCCACAATTTTTTTTTTACAAACACAAATACTTTTTTAGAACACGCAGATAAACATAGGGTAGGGTGGGTAATGTGGAAAAAAAATGATCTGAAAAAAACCTAATCGTCAATTATCTGGTACCTGCATATTTAGGGAGGTTCACTGCCCCCACAGCCCCCCACTAGCTCCGCCAGTGGTCAGTATTCTATTATTAATTAATTGTACCCTATACGAGGTTATGCTTTATTCTACAGTGTAGTGGGAGGGTGCAGCATCCACAATGTTTTGCTCCCGCCTTGACTGATGGCTGCAGGCGGTGGAACTAATGAAAGCTGCTCTCTACTTTCTACTGGTGCAATCTTGCACCGTGCGCTCAGGACAGCTGAGCGAAGCAAAGGGCTGCGGCTTCGTCAAAGGTCACCCCGCCATTCGCGTCGCCGTCCTCATTTCGTTGGCCTGGCTCAGATCGATGTCTGTCTGTCACTAATTAGCCCCCCACTCGGTCTTTGTGAGGTGGCGAGATGTATGTTAGCGATGGTGGAGGGGGGTCATGCTGGAGAAGCAATTTAGCAACTAAATGGCACTGTCCTCGGGCTGTGTCCCTGTCACCTCGAAATGACGGAACAATCCGTTAATCCCGCTTTATCTGTCAACCAGCTCACGGGCTGTTGACAGGCTCCAAATCCACTCCGGTGGGCGAAGCACTTCCTGTGTCAGTGGTCCAGCGACGAGGGCACGGTACTCTGTCAATCAGCTCCGTGGCTTACTAACATCTTCATGTGTCTGTCAGTGAATGTTGCTAATTACAGTGTAGCTCACCGCACTGTATTATTTTCATAACAGCTATTTTGAGTGGGCAGGTAATTGTATTTATTAAAATTGCACGTTTGCTTCCTCCCACATTACAAAAACATGTTTGGCTGTAAAGTAGACAAAGTCGTGAGTGTAAGTGATGAACTTTAGTGAGGAAGAATAATTGAATGTTCTTCCAACAGGGTTAGAGTTGGCAGACGAATTGATATTTAAACATCTATATGTTCGTTTTACTCATCCTGTTCTTAATGTTTTGCAGAGTGACAGCTCCAGTGAGAGCGAGAGCGAAGACAACTTCCTGGTGCTTCCTCCTCGGGACTACCTGGGCCTGACTATCTTCTCCATGCTCTGCTGCTTCTGGCCTTTGGGCATTGTTGCTTTCTGCTACTCTCACAAGGTATAAAGTTGACCTGCGGCATGCATATATAAATATATATATTCTATAATTTCTGATGACTAATGATTAGTTGCGGCCATTAGTCAAAACTTTGCAAAGCACGACGTATACCATGACTGTTTCTCTTGGGATTACTGCAAACTGACAATTACAATGGAGGGTATATTTTTCATAGCTCAAAAAAAAACACCCAAACAAGCAATTCGTCACTGTCAGAGCCATGACCTAATTGCTATGGCAACAAATGGCAGAGCGAGAGAGAGAGAGATTACTTATTTTCTCTCCGCTAACTGGGGCCCAAAACACCTACTCACGCACTCGTCGCTGATGATGACTAACTCTCCGAATTTTTTTTGTCCTTTCTTTTTTTTTTTTTTTGTCAGACCGGCAAGGCCGTCGCTAAGGGAGACTTCTCCAGAGCTGGAATGAGCTCCAGGAGAGCCCTTTTCTTGGCTGCGCTTTCCATTACCATTGGCACGGGAATGTACGTGGGGGTGGTGGTGGCCCTCATCGCCTACCTGTCCAAGCCTGGACATGTATAACACTGACAATAGAAGCAGACAAATGGGAGGAGGAGAATGGACTTCATCATTCCCGTGGGCTGCTGGTTGTCAAAGTAGAATCAGAGGGAAGGAAGAACAAGAAGTCCTTTTAAGAGTGTTTGGACTCTATATGGATCTTGAATTTCGGGGATGGACTCTTAAAAGAAGAAAGGAAACAGCCTCTCTATTAAGAAATATTTCCCAGCTTAATTTAGAATTAATGTATTCCCTCTCAATACAATCGCAGCGTCAAAGATTTCTTTTTATATTGTCCAGATTGAGAAAAGAAATGTAGATTGTCTTTGTGTAGACAAAAGCTGCTGAGCAGTGGTCACTAGGGATATTTGTGTTGATTCTGTACTGTCCACCAAATTAAATGAACAGTTTTGGCATGAATAATAAATAAACGTCGCTTCTACAAATGTCCTTCATCTTCTCCTCGTGGTAACGAGTGAAGTCATTTGTATGGATGAGTCGCGCAGTCATGTTTACACATTGAAAAAAAAAAAAAAGATGCACAATAATATTCTGACCATAATGCATTTTTGTGCCACTCCGATAAAAATTGTGGTGGAAGGTCGAACTCCAAATATGATTATTTATGCTAAGACATTTGTTCTTACCCTTGTCTGAGGTTACAAAACATTTCGGGTGTCTGTCAGGCTGATATTGTTTGCTATTGCAGGCGACACTGAGTCTCTTGGCATTCTTCACTGTCAGCGCTCGAGGTGACTTTTGCTGCCAAAGTGAAGAGAGCCTCGGGAAAAATGACTGCTCTCCGCAGTTAGAATGTCAGAATGCACTTTATTCCTTTCCGGCACTTGGATTCAGCATTTGCATTTTTGCACCACCTGACTGGCAGTCACAAAGTTTGCCTTGGAAAACACAACATCAACTTGGGAAAAGAATCCAAATATTTTCAGTAATTGGTTTCTAGAAAATACACATCCCACAATTTACACTATGTGAGATTTAAACAGAACCTCAAATGAGTTTCCTAAATTTGATTAAATATCAAGTAGGGAGAATATACTCAATTTCTCATTAAAAAGCATTTTGATTTATATTTGTTGGAAGTTCTGAGGTTCTGTTAATATGGTTATTCATTTTTTTTATTTCATTTTTAACTCCTTAGCACCTGTTCTCATTGAAGTTTCATCTACATCAGGGCCGTAACTAAACCTTTGTCAAGTCAGGTGGCCAAGAGGGGCCCCCATTGGCCACCACATAGCTCCGCCCCCACTATACAAACAATTAACCATCAAAATGTTAAACAAACCACAAAATTTCCTCATCTCAACATTGGCTTAATGCCAATTGTAGTATATCAAAACCTCAACCATAAAATATCATCTCAATAATAGCTAGCTTAATGCTAATAGGCTACATCATGCAAAACGCTAAGCATAAACCTGATGTACATAATTTCACGCGCACAAAAATCTTAAAGGAATCCGCGATATCTACAATATAGGGTGAAAACGATGAACCCCTGACAGCAGGGGAACGCTATCTCCTTTAAACTTCCAGTGAGGTCTAGTAGGCCTTAAAGAACAGCGCGGCTGGTCTCCGCTATGCTCATGTTGTCGTCTCTCCAAACAAGCGTGAAATGTGACTCGATGGGGGGGCGAGAGTAGCGCTGTCATCAGCGAGAGCTCGACGCGGGCGCTGGAGTGGGCTCGCTCGCCCAGCGAACGCCGTGTGTTTTCTCTCCCTCGGCGTTGGGGATTCAGGAGGAGGCTTCACCCACGCCTGCTAGGCTACTTCGATTAGTCATCCACCCCCGAGTGGACACAACGCTTGCAATTGCGCAGTCAGATCGCAACCTCGGCAAATATATAACACCAGGACTTAAATCCCAGTAGGAGATTCCAGAGTTGAAAATATCATCATCTCTTTTTCAGTCAGTTCTGCAGAGGTCAAGTCAAACATGGGTCAAAGGTCAAGTATTGCTCTTCAAATTTCAAGCGAGTCCCAAGAAAAAGAAGTTGTTTGCGTCTTCCAGAAATTTTAGCCAAGTCCTGCAACTTACTCAACATCTTACTAATGTGACACCAAACGAGACACCATGATAATGACAGACATTAGGGCAGAAGAGGAAAACAGTGATTTATGCGCCGAGGTGAAGTTGATCAAGAGAAAAGAGCACACATTGAAAAGAGGAAATGAGATGATGATTTATAACAAACACACTGCTGTTGACGGTTCGCTCGTCGGAAGACATTCCTTCCATTCCTATCGGTCCTCAAATGAAACACCTGTCAGCCGGCCCGGGGACAACACACGCATAAACAATACTAAAATGGGGAAAAAAAAAAAAAAACAACACCGGCCTCCATACTGCATACAATCTTTCAAATTAGGATCCCTCATTTAATCCAGTAGATAACACATCCTCACATGCTGTTTGAAGCTCATCCGGAGATTATTCGCTCACTCGCACGCAGATACATTTAATGTATATTTGATTATTCCAGGGAGACTTTCTAGGTCAGCACCAGTAAGTCCACTAGCGGATGAAAAAAAAAACACTTGCTCAGCATACATCTCACCGTCAGTTAAATACAGATATAGCTAAAGACTCTTTAAATGACGAAGTTGCCTTGGGACTCTGTAATGGAAGACTCGGAATATTTCGATCCAGTCTACAATATTGTGCTTAAGATGGATGGAGAGCATAAATTGGAACAACAAAGATCAATCTTTTTCATCCTTCACGCTATCCTTCTTTAACGGCGTTTACAATAACAGTTGGACTGTTGCCGATAAGGATTTGTAAATCATGGCAGCAAATGCTGTCCTTGACAAACTTGACAAAATTATGTGTGAAGTGACAATGTACTGTACATGTATTATGTTTGAGGCAGTCCAACAAATTCCTGGACAATTTTGAAATTTCCCCTGACATTTTTTTAGGTCTTAAAAGTAGTCTGGGAAAAAGACGACGTCTAGTCACCCTAATCAAAATCTATTCGATTTTTTTTTTTTTTTTTATTGCACGCAATGTTGGTTTGTTTGCTGGGCAACAACATGAAACGTCCCACGGTCCTCCGCTAGAGGGCGTCCGAGAACTCTCTGAAATGACATCATCATGACGTAAAGTAAAGCGATGACGGCAAAACCGCACGCGGCAGTCGAACAGAAGCTTATCGCCGTCTATTTGGCTGCATCAGATCAACACGCCACATCAGAAATATTAGCTACATTTGAACTGCCACGACGAAAGAGGTAAGTTACGACTGTGGACCGAAGTTGCCATATTAGCACCGTTATTTGTAGTACTAGTTGATTGCCGTAAAGAAGTGCGTCCTGCTTTCATTAACATGGTAGCTACCGTAGCATAGTGCTAACGTTATGATCTTTTAGCTTGACTATTGGCGTTATCATTGAATTACAGCTGTTTTTTGGTCATGTCGCTGCAATAAGTGTTGTGATTGCAGTGTGAAAATGTCTGCAAGGACTACATCAAAGGACCGTAGTCGTCGACGACTGGAAGATCTTTGGCTGCAGCCTTACGTTGTGTTACGCAGAGCTGGTTAGTACTTGCTTAGGAAAGAACTATTTTCCATTATGAATCCTCTTCTAGTGTTTATTTGTAGTAGAATTCTATCAAAATCACGTGCAATAAGTAGATTGAATAAGTCCTTGTATAGGTTTTGCCAGTTTCTCTTCAACAGTAACTTTCATTGTTAATATACATTGATATGTGTGTTTGTCTTGTTTTGTAGACATCAGTGAAGCTATTCGTCCTAAGCAGCAGGCGCCAGAGTGCACTCGCATTAAAGAGGAAGATGTAGGCAAAGAGATTCACCACTTTGATGAACAAAGGAAGCAGACGTTTCTTTGCACCATGAAAGAGGAGGAAGAGCCGGAGCGGCTTTGTATTAAAGAGGAGGGAGAAGACTCCTTCAACATTAAAGAGGAGGAGGAGGAGGAGTATACATGCAAGATGCTAATGACTGGTGTTCCTGTGAAGAGTTTAGATGAGGGTCAACATGAGGTGAGCAAAGGGGCGGAGCCTCCAAGCTGTAGCCCAAGTCAACAAATGACCAGGAAAGGTGATGGAGACCACTGTGGAGGATCACAAGCAGCTCCACCATCAGATAGTGATGATGTGCCATCACATGCTTCTGCTGCTGATGACGAGGAGGAGTCTCAAAACAAACACAGGCAAGACATGAGAAGAAAGAAAAAGTTTTCTTGCTCAGTTTGTGGCAAAAAATTCTCTCGGAAGGGACATTTAAACTCGCACACAACAATCCACACTGGCGAGAAACCGTTTTCATGCTCAGTTTGTGGCAAAAAATTCTCTCAGAAGGTACATTTCAACTTGCACACAAGAATCCACACCGGCGAGAAACCGTTTTCATGCTCAGATTGTGGCCAAAAATTCTATCAGAAGAGAGATTTAAACGTGCACACAAGAATCCACACTGGCGAGAAACCTTTTTCATGCTCAGTTTGTAGCCAAAAATTCTCTTACAAGGGAACCTTAAAATCTCATACAAGAATCCACACTGGCGAGAAACCTTTTTCATGCTCAGTTTGTGGCAAAAAATTCTCTCGGAAGGGACATTTAAACGTGCACACAAGAATCCACACTGGGGAGAAACCGTTTTCATGCTCAGTTTGTGGCCAAAAATTCTCTCAGAAGGGACATTTAAACGAGCACACAAGAATCCACACTGGCGAGAAACCTTTTTCATGCTCAGTTTGTGGCAAAAAATTCTCTCAGAAGGGACATTTAAACGTGCACACAAGAATCCACACTTGGGAGAAACCGTTTTCATGCTCAGATGGTGGCCAAAAATTCTCTCAGAAGAGTGATTTAAACTTGCACAGAAGAATCCACAGTGGCGAGAAACCTTTTTCATGCTCAGTTTGTGGCAAAAAATTCTCTCAGAAGGGACATTTAAACTTGCACACAAGAATCCACACCGGCGAGAAACCTTTTTCATGCTCAGTTTGTGGCAAAAACTTCTCTCGGAAGGGATATTTAAACGTGCACACAAGAATCCACACTGGGGAGAAACCGTTTTCATGCTCAGTTTGTGGCCAAAAATTCCGTGAGAAGGAATACTTAAAAGTGCACACAAGAATCCACACTGGCGAGAAACCGTTTTCATGCTCAGTTTGTAGCCAAAAATTCTCTTTCAAGGGAACCTTAAAATCTCATACAAGAATCCACACTGGCGAGAAACCTTTTTCATGCTCAGTTTGTGGCAAAAAATTCTCTCGGAAGGTACATTTGAACTTGCACACAAGAATCCACACCGGCGAGAAGCCGTTTTCATGCTCAGTTTGTGGCAAAAAATTCTCTCAGAAGAGAAATTTAAACGTGCACACAAGAATCCACACTGGCGAGAACCCTGCTGCCCACTCAGCTACTTGCTAAAGAGTCTATTGAGAATTCCGAGTGTTTGAGCAGACTTCATGAGTTTTTACATCAACGATAATTCTATTTGTTTACCTTTTGATTGGGATGCTGAACTCTTTTTCTTTGCCACAGTTTGTATTTTAGTCAGCATGAATTTGAGAATATATACCTTATCTGACCATTTTCTGTTGGAGAAATCTAATGAATGTTATGTTTTGATTCACTGAAGTCAAATCAATAACTAGTTGCAGGGGTGTGAAAAAATAAACGTATCTTTGAAATTGTCAGTGTGATGTCCTCTCACAAATACAAAATGCCAATTACGTTGTGTTTTATAAGATCATGCCAAATCAAGTTTGCCTTGATTGGAAGATTGTTTTGTGTCAATTAAACTCATACACTCCCAATTTGATTAGGTTTTACAGTTTTTGTGGAATATTACCTGATGATGAAGTGTTCCTCCAGTTCAGTGAGCCACAGTTTCTCCACGGCCGCCATTAATTCACATACAGCAGACAGTCTCATCTCTGCAGGCCTGATTACACATGAGAAAAATGATCAAAACATTACATCATGTCTTTTCAAAACATATCCATTGTCCCTCCTATTCAGGTATGTGTAAATCCATTTCAAGGCTTCCATTACGTTGTGAAAAGTAAATCAACTCTAGTTTAAGTGTAATTACTTAAAACATTTTTTTTTTGTGAAAAATGACTTAATAGTAAGACTTTGATGAGCAAAAAATATGAGCATGTACAGTCAGGCTTTTTTTTTTGTAAAAAACAAAAAAAGACCACGACCATACAATTGCCTTATGCATTCTTTTCGGTTAAAACTAGAGCGACACTGCCCTCGTGTGGTTTATTATTGTACTGCAAGTCAACCTATTTGTATTAATACAGAAAAATATTTTAAAAAAGATCTCGTTTATTCACAGCAAAGTAACTTCTCGTGTACATGCATGCATAGAGCACTACGTGCAAACTAGTAAAAATATAATGGCATCGTTTCACAGAACGGACAAAATTCTGTATGAAATTTTGCAGTAATGTGTTTGTGTGAGTCAAACGTCAGGATAGTTATCCAGCTTCTGCAGACCTTGCTGCAGGTCAAATTAAAAAATAAAAACCTTGCTTATTGCATGATCATTTAAATGAGTAGAGAGACAAAATTATTAGAGACTTTCCTGAGGAGAAAAATCGAGAGTCGGAACACTTAAGATACTCAATAGCAATATTGATCTACAAGAAATGACAAACTGTGCTTCATAATAATAATAATAATAATAATAATAAAACAAATAAATAAAAATATCTGCATTTCTCCGTATGACCAGTAGGTGGGGATATAAGACCACTTTGGCGCACTCTCACGTCAACCCGACCAACAGGACATCTCTATTTTGATGAGACTCTCGCTGAGGGGTTTCCCAAAATGAGCTGCATGCGCTCGCTAATCTCACCAATGTCAATCAAATTGCTCCAAGGGAAATTGAATGTTAATATTGCATTAGTGAAAATCTTCCCATAAGCCTCCGCCTGATCTCACTTTGCATGGATTGAGATGATCTTGCGGTGGTCTTTTACGAAACATCCAGCGTTTAGGCCCACTGTGTGAATGACCTCGTGGCTTCCAGTGTAAACAGCTGGATCTTCCACAAATCTGATCTATCATAACCTCTTCCTCTTTCTCTCTCTCAGAGGATTAAATAGATTTGCACTTAGAGGACTAATCCTCACAGAGTTGCATGTCTTGGCCTCAATAGATGAATTCGGATGGAGCCTTGCAGATGAAGACTGAAAGCATGTTGTTAGTTGAGTGGTGCCCACTGCTTGAAATGTGATCTCAATCCTGCAGTTAGGTCAGCGTGAATTTTTAAATACATTAAAACTAACTGGGTTTAGTCTACAATGAATAATATCATAAATATTAAACTGTATAAAACATTGGAAATGTATATTTGAAAAATATTTGATTTTAAATCACTGTTTTTCCTGCATTTGTAATGCTGTTTTGTAACGGACAATGCTTCTATGTCCGTTTCTGAAAAAAAAAAAAACTGTATTTGATTTGTACAGAATTATCCATCTTGTATTCCAAAATTTGTCATTTCCAGGGTCATCCTCTCAGACACTAAAATTTCCACTCAGAGGAGTCAATAAATTGACAAACTTTATAGAAAAGTCCCACGAGCTTCATAAAGTGGCCTTCAGGTAGCTTGATAGAAAACATTTTGAGCAGACAAGAGCGGTGTGAAGTCAAGCTGTCATTCTTTGGATGTAGAAAAGAGGATGCGTGAGCGGCTTAAATGTTGGCTGTTAAAGTGATTTCAAATCAGACATTCTCTGCTTTCGCTCTCGTTGCCCAGCCCCTCCCACTCCCCTCCAATTTCATCTGAAATTGAAGGCTCTCAACTGCGACGGATTATAGGAGCTAACCCCGGCATGCAAGGGGGGGGGGGGGGGGGGGGGGGGGTCGCTGTGCTAATGAGGCAAGCCAACAGAGCATCAACAAGTAGCTTCTGCACTGAGGAGACAATTTGCAGTGTCAGACCAGTTGAGCCGGAAGAAAAGTTAGATGACAAACACCGGAAAATCACATTTATTAATAAAAAGATGTTTTCTTTTTTTCTTTTGGATGCTTTGTGAATGATACATTTGTTTTTTTGACGTGAAAGTATTCAAATTGTATCATGGAATACATCAGCAGTGGTTCTCAAATTGAAGGTCCGGGAAGCTGCAGTTAAATTCCGAGTCAAATTTATAAATATATAAACCCAAAAGGGCAGCTTAATTGAATAAATTATACAATTGGCTACTGGTTATTTCAGATTTCATCAGCAGTTTGTGGTCTTACCTTTGTTTGTAGATTTTGACTCCATGAATTAAGCAGCTGCTACGTCATACTAGTTTTTCCACAACAGCTGTATTTCTCCAAGACATACACCAGGGGCGCTTCTATCATCACATCCCAAAAACGCTTCCTTCACTTCCCAGTCCACTTTTAGCTACATAGCGCAAAAAAAATAACTGTGCTTTATTTGTGACAGCGGTCTACCTCGACGGCAAAAAAAAAAAAGGTGCAGCACCTGTTGGCTCACGTACGCCCCCTTCAGTGTGGTAGAGTACCTGTAACCCGCAACCTGTGCCTACTGCGGCTTTATGTCCTATCAGCAAAACAAAGCGTTTCACGTTTGTATTTGAACAGGAAATATGCAATTTCAGCGATTTAGACTATAAAAATGTTCAAAATTAGTCATACATAAAGATCAGTGGACAAATATTAATATTCATTTTATGTTATCAGTATTTTTTTTTTCTTATGATGCTCCCCTGACCACACATCTGTAAAGGTGTAACTATGGGGTCTGCAAAAAAATTGGCCTTTTTGGTGTCAATATTATGAAGGGATCATTTGACTTGAGTTAGATTTTTTTTTTTACAATGTCAGGGTTCCCTGGACCCCAAAGATTTGAGAACCCCTGATATACAGCAGAACACAGAACAACAATTAAGTTTTTCTCTTTATGAGCGGATCGTTGGCGGGATGGTTTGCATTGGAAATGTAAACCCCAAAAAAGTGCATCTGTATCTTCTGTATCGCAGTGAATCATCCTCATGAGAGTCCAGATGCAGGCTGCTTGAGAAGAGCCAATGAGAGGTCAGCGCCCTGCATTCAGTCTTTTAAGGGCTGCTCGCCTCCTCGGCAGGACTTGAAGGAGCGCCGGACTTCTCCCGCTGGTCCTCATCCGGTCGGTCGTGACAAACCGTCCCGAGCACTTTGGCACTGTGCTCCTGCGCTTTGGCCCTAAGAGCAGCGATGCTGTTCTCTCTCAGTTCTTCTTTAGAAATGACTGACTCGCCCTTCGACCTCCTCTCCTCTGCCTCAGAGTCTTCGGCCCTCTGAGAGCCGGGTCGCGGCGGCGGCTGAGGCTGCAGCGGCGGCTCGTCACAATTGGCGACCGCCGGCTGAGGGGGCGGCGGGGTCTCCATGGACTTTTTGTGCATCCCTGCAAAGAGTTGCGGGCATTCAGATTTAGAATAGCGCCTGCTGATTGGTAAGCCATCTTGAACTGAAAACAGCAAGCAAAGAAGGTTCTGGTTTAGAATTGAATGTCGCAACAGCAGTGAAGGAACAAGCTTGGAGGATGAACATGACATGAAGAAGGAAAGAAGGAAGGACAAAAGGAAAGAAGCATTGCTAAAAGGATACAAGTAATATTAAGGATGGGGGGATGACAAAAACAAGAATGAGGAAGAGGATGACAACGAGGAAGGTGGCTCACCTAGCAACCAAGGCGCACAGGACTCCATGATGCCATCCTTCGCTGACTTGAGGATGGACTCCGGCAGAGGGATGGAATGCCGGACCATGGCCCCGTAGAGGCCGTACTCGGCCATGACGGTGCTGCGACCCCAGCACTTCTCTCTCTTCCTCCACTTGGCTCTGCGGTTCTGAAACCACACCTGTGACGACATAACACGCTTCTTTACTATGCTTGTAATTTGCAATCGCTTTCAACTGTGGCTGATTCTAGTTGAGAGAACTGAATTTGAAGTCAAGTCAAGTCCCCCGCTAAATCGATTCAAGCCAAGTCCCATGATTGGTGACTTGCCTCTGAATCACTATGGAAACAGATGTGGAACTCATTTACAGCGACATTTTATATTTTTGTCTTTAATGACATTTTGGGTGTCATAATTGTCATAATAATTCATATGTCCAAATGGGAAAAGGATTTTTTTTCTCATGTCAAATATGAAAACAAATGATTTTTTTTTTTCTTCCAGTGGACGTGCCTCCATAAAGTTTGTGGGAACACTTCTTTATCAGATGACGTCTGAGGTCAGCCCCGGACGTCAAAGGGAGCTGCGAAAAGGAGCAGCTACCCTGGGGCATAACGCCGTCTGATTGAAAAATAAGTTAATTTCAGTCCCGATCAATGGCGGCCAGGCGGACAAATATCACGGGAAATTAAACTAGCAGGACTCGGGGGTGCAATGCTATTGACCCGCGATAATAAATTCAATGTAGTTATTTCATTTGAGCCCCCCCCCCCTTTCTCACACAGCAGTAGCCCCGAAGCCGGTCTCATTTAACTAATTACGCTCAATGAGCAAAAATTGGGTGTTAATTTTTCTTAAGCAGAGGAGCCAGCTTGATCCTATTTATTTTTTTTTTTTTTTATCCATCCCTTTGCATGAGGTATTATTTATTGGGAGATGTTTTGCGCCCTTAATGAGAAACGAGATTAAAAGGCGGGCTTGTGCAGGCAGATGGATGGTGTGGGGTCACGGCGCAATCTTCTCCCGCCTTGATCGCTTGATTAGGTCGTTAGTGTCTGCTTCCACACAACAAATTGTTTCACTTTCCAAGTGAGCCTGATGAAAAACGATGTGTCCCGGGCAGGGGGAAGGCATCACTCAGAACCTCGGAAAGATGAGCAAAATGCAAGGTGCACACACGGGGAACGGGAATTTTCATGATTATAGTTCTTCTCTCTTGTAGCTACTAAAAATGTGCCGAAATATTAGGAACAACTGATGACAATTAGTCTACATCCCAGCCACAATAAAACATTAATTGGCCCTCTGATAGTGTCAATCAAAAATTAGTATGAGACTTTAAAATGTAGATTTTATGCACTGACCTTGTTTTATTCTAATTCATGTCAGGAAATAGCCAAAAATGTTCCTCGTTGTTTACAAGCAGATATTTCAGATGTCTTATTTTCATTCAACACAGAGAAGTCTGCTTTCATGTGGAATACAGATATTCTGAGAATATTTGCTAATAGGAAGCCTAAATTCTGGGGATTTGAATATTTTTAGATTCAACACAGGCTTGAAACAATTGATGAGCAAAAATAATTATCAATACATTTTCTGAGCGATTACTTGATTAATTGACGCACCTTTAATGAAAATAATCTCTATATGCATACTTAATCTACACAGGCCTTCATCACACAGGAGTATGCTATGGAGTCTTATAGGACGAAAAATGTGAATTGATGTTCAAAATATACCAACAGGTGACTAAAATTCATATAGGCCTGACCTACAATTTTTTTTAAAACAACTTAAAGTTAGCTCAAAATAAAAGATATAAAGGGATATTTATTTGAAACTTGGTGCAAAATATAATCTCGTATATAATGTACGTATCTGTAGGTGTGTGTGTGTGTGTGTTTGTGTGTGTCTGACCTGTATTCTGTCTTCAGGTAATTCGGTTTTCATGGCCAACATCTCTCGTGCGTACACATCCGGGTAATGAGCCTCATTAAAGGCCTTCTCCAGCTCCTCCAGCTGGTACGAGGTGAATATAGTCCTGTTTGGACAAATCCGTCAAATATCACCCACGCTCAATTCATGCACAAAACCATCCCATTCCCTTTTTTTTTTTTTTGAATATTTGATTTGATTTATTTTATGGAAATATATTAAAATATTGTATAGGGAAAACATGCAGGTGTATTTATCAAACGTGTAATAGACATGACATGGGGTGAAAAAATAAAGATAAAAAAATAATCATAAAAGGCACAATATGACTCCTGACTATCCAGTGTTTATTAATATAGCCAAAATCACATTTAACATACTGTAGTTCTTTTGTTTCCTATTTTTTTAGATTTCTTTATTGCACAAGAAAGGCAAAAGATTTAGCCTGTTAAAAACAATACAGAATTTAACAACGTGGTACCGTCAGATAATTTGGAATTATTTTTTTGGGAATACAGATTTTAATTCTGAAATCATTACTGACCTGTGACGTCTTTTCTTGCGTTTCTTGCTCTGAGCTATTGAAGATTTGGGCAGTTTTCTTTCACTGGAAGACAAATCCTCAGAGTCTGGACAAGGAAAATATTACGTTTGATCACACATGAAATAGCATATTTGTTTTTTTAATTTACGTGGGAAAAATAGTAGACTCTTGAAATTTAAATTTAACTTTGCACTCTCAAGTAAAAACACACGAATAGCGGACGTTGTATTGTCATATAGGAGAAAAATGCGTTTTTTTTTTCTTTCTTTCTTTCTTAAGGCATGTAAACTGATTTCCTGCAAAATAAAAAAAAGATGCTGACCGGAGCTTGCAGACTGCCCGGCGTCCATCCGCCCCGCAGAGGTGTTGTTGTGCGGCCGCAGGTGCACATCCTGCGGCTCCAGCACGCTCTCCAAAAACGCTGGCTGACGGTAAAACGCCGGAATCCCACCGGGCCCGATTAATCCCATCCCGACACCCACGCCAGCATGGCCCAGCATGGACCTAGCCGCGATGAGATGCGCCCCTGCCGGCAATGAGCTGAGCGGGTTCCTCGGGGCCGCGGACGGCTCCTTGTTGAGCCCCAGGATCTCCTGGATTCCGAATCCCGTGCACCTGCTTGGCGGGTGGATCACGGTGGTCTTGGCCGGCTGCTGTTGGTTGTTAACGCTGCTGCCTCCATTTGAACCCAGAGGAGTTCTTCTCGTCTCCACGGGGTTCAAAGTTGCTGATAACACCGCGCCTTGTTTGCCCGTCATGGTGGCTTGGCTTCAACAAGGTTTTTTTTTCCTCTTTTTTTTTTTTTTTTAGTGGATGTAACAGGCTGCTCCCCAGTGCATGGTCCTCTGTGCACAAGTGCATGCGGGGGCTTCTTTACAAAATGGTCCCTTTATCCAACAGGTCCATCCCGACGAGAGGCAGGGCCCAGCAGCCAATCAGCAGCGAGGATTCCGGATTCCTGTGGATCATCATCGATGCATTTAGACAGACGCTTTTTCCCTCACCCTCATAAAATCTTAGGACTAAAGAAACACACAGCAGTTTACGACAGGCAGGGCAGATCGTTTAAAATTAGGTGAATTTGGAAATCATGTTTTCATGTGGGGGCGGGCGGTGGATTATTAATCCTCACCAAAACGCGTGGCCATAACATGTTTTTTTTTTTTTTTTCTGCAGATCACCGACGCATAATTGATCTCCAGATGTTGTGTGCGTGGCTCTGTGCGTTGGGGCTTCATCAAAGGCCCTCAAAAACACGACAGGTGGACCAACGACGTGGAGCCAGCGCGCTCTGGGTGATTGTTTTTTGCATCCGTGGACCCAGCATCGCGTCCTAATCCCCCAGCAACACTTTCAAGGGCAGGTTGAAAAAAGAAAAATGATACACGTATCGGTTGAGTGCACATAAAAGTGGCTGGAAATCGGCCAAGTCACATTAAAACAATGATATAACAATAATAATAATATAACAATAATAATACTTACCGTTCACATAGACATTATCGTTGAAGAATATTCACAAATTAATTAATGAAAATATATTGAGGGGATTAGGTAAAAGATTTTGGCCTTAATCATGACATCATCATACATTAACGGACGTGAAGGAATGTGAATACAATTCGAAAATCACCTATAAGTATTAAATCTGTACATACATTTATAAATAATGACATTTATAAATAAATGTATCAATAATGAAAACTCATCATGCCATGCCTCTTGATTGACTTTGGTCAAAATATTTCTTGATATAAAATGCATATGCAATAAAAATGCTCATTATGTCTAAAAATAATTAGTTTCATTTGGCTTTTTTTTTCATAAATGGCTCTTTGGCCTTTATAAAATAATTAAATAAACTGAAACAACCCCTGACAACTAAAGTGCTATGCTACTATTAATAATTATAATGAAAAGTCATAATGTCAATAGACAATACATATATTATTTTTCAAATACACTGTGTTGACATTTAAAGTACTTTAGCACAAGTGCAGTAAAACATGTCCATTAATGTGTTTTGACTCACTTGGCAGTGACAGGCACACGTCAATGCTTTGTTGAGCAGAGCAGCCTATACTGCTGAGAATTAAAAGCGCATTTAAATGCATGGCACAGTATTTATTTACTATAATACTGACCTCAGGTGCTCCAGTCTGTTGGCATCCTTTGCATACATTACCATATCATCTTGAGCTCACAGCTGATAAAGTGCAATATTGACTTAGAGAGTCATCGCTGCGTGCACATCCACTGATCCACTAACAAAGTCGTAATTCACATCAAACATTTGGAAATGAGCCGCTGATTTGAAGGCAGGAACATATTGCTGCTCCAATTAGTGCTGGGCCTGTTGAAACTAATTAGAGCCTATTTAGTGGAAATTCCATTAATGAAGAAATCAATGTTATTAAGGTATGCTAATGATACATCAGCCTGTTGGGATCTAGTCATTTATTAAGATGGAAGGGAAATGGGAGTGGGGGGGGGGTGCTACGTGGTGGTCACTCTCTGGCCTATCGATTACAAACAACATATAATTTTTTATAAAAAGTCTTTTGTTTTTGTTGAGGGAGGGGAACAGTTTATGGCTTGTACTAATCTCCTGCGTGAGCATGGCGGCATGCTGATTTGTATGTTTCGGAGATGCGGCCTAATAAGGCTCCAGATTAAGCTTGAAGCTTTACAGTATCTGGTGATGCCCATCAAAGAGCATGCAGATTAACAAGTAAACATCTGTTGTGACTTTTTTTTTTTATAGCATGCAAAAAAGGAAACAAAAAAAGTCTGAAGATGAAGCACCACCATAAATGATGATGATGACCTTACACACACACAAAAAAAAAAGTTTTGCAAGGTCAGCAGTTTTCTCATGGCCCTACTGCAATTAATGGCATGTTTGGTAGCTGCCCGCAGATATTGTTTAATTAGGCGAGGACTTGATTAATTTGCACTAATTGACGGCTAATTTAAAGACTGAGAAGTGGGGGGGTACATCGGACTTGGGGGCTCAGAGGGTAACGTGGGGTTAAGGTTTGAACTAACCCCGCCAGGCTGTCTGCCTCCATGTGGATGAGCAGGTCTGCGGACAGCGACCCGATCAAACATGGTGACAGGCAACATGGAGAGTGTCAGTGTGGCTAACATGTCAGACCAATTTGTATGGCGTGGGAGAGCAAATTTACCGTGGGATCATTTACTAGTTCATCGTCCAGCCCAAACTTAGAATCTATCTTAAGTGACACCAGTCCTGGAAAATGTTCTGCCACATTTTGTCTCTGTGACCTGGTAAATCGCACAAATGATTGTTCGGAAGGGGTGACCCGGGCGGGTGCGAGAGGTGAAGTCACCCAAGCAGAGCCGGCCGGCCTCTGTCCGTGTGAATCGGAAAGACCATTGGGGGCTTATTAGAGGCCCGGGAAGAAGTGTAACTGGTTGGCAGCGAGCGGCCAGAGAGCGAGCGACATCTCCAGCCGGGAACAGTCAGAGGCGTTGTCTTACCTAATTACGGCCGAGCAACTTCTTTTTTGTTTCCCATTCGGCATGCCTGTCTGATTCTCTTTTTGCCTGAGCGCTCGCTCCGACAATGCTGAAGTGTGCTAATTAGAAGAGAAATGGTCCAAGTAATTATGTCAACTCTGATTAAAGGTGACGACAATGAGCAATATTATTTTTACGCAATGTTTTGTGTATAAGGGAGCCTGCTTCCAAAGCTCATTAAAGGAGAAGCGCTGAACTGGCGGCCCAGGGAGACGCTGCTGCTGCTTCCTTGGCTGTCTGAACCGAGTTATTGCCCAAAATAAACAAGTTTGGTGGGATTTGGGGGAAAAAAAAGGAAAGAAAGATGTTATTATATCAAAACAAGCAACATTTTAATACATCATAAAAATGCAAATGAGCATAAATAAGAAGCTTTAAGTAAATGATAATACAAGGACAGCAGGTTCTTGAACCATAGCCAGAGGAAGGTTTCATGTATTAATAACAACTCACCTTTTCTGTTTTTAAAACCTTAATATTTTTTAGTATTTGAAAAAAAAATTGGTTGGATTCATCTTGCAGGATTTAAACATGGGAACTATTAAAAACGTCATTTGACATCACTTCTTCGGCCTTTCCAGGATGTTCAGAAACTTCCCTCTTGTCATTTCTCTGGCTGTAAAAAAAATAAAAATAAACAAGAAAACTAAATGAAAAGTGTGAAGCAAAAACATCTGCATCAAGTTTGCACGGAGAAACTTCAGGCAATCTGTGATCAACGTTCGCCTTCTTGAGCTGCACCATTAGTGATGCAAAGCATGAATTTAATACGCGCATGCAAAGTCACAGCGGGAAGGTAATTATTTCACATCTGTTCACTCACAACAGCATAAAAAAAAAAAGACGCTTTGTGATTCACTTGACAAGTGCTCCGACGTTCTCATCGCACAAACATTATGCAAAGCATCGAGATAAGAAGAGCAGAATACTGAGGCCCAACGTCGCCATGTCATTTAAGGAGCGGGGGGGAACAAAAAAGTAGGATTCATTTGTCCCGATTACAGAAAATATTTTCAGAAGAGTATCAGATGATCAATACTACTTCAGTACCATCAGAGAGTCCGAAGCGGCACCATCCAGGTGACCGTAATCACTCTTTGTTAAAGATGAGAAGCCGCTGTTGGCCGGGCCGCTTGCTTTTATGAGCCGCCGAGCCGGAATTACCTCCGTGACTTCATTTTGCACATCACACAATATAAATGCACGGGTACAAAACGGTATTAAGCAGAATGTCATCCACTTTCATAATAGTCGCAAGAGACGAGTGTCTGCTGCTAAAAAAGGCCCCTCCCCTTTCCTGGGCATGGGGGCTAATGAAAAAAAGCCGGGCCCGGTTGGTAATTCTGATGAGGTGGCCGGTACGGAATTTTAATGGCGCTCGTGCTAGCGTCACCTTGAGGTGTGTGCTATCGGGTTAAAGACGATGCTAATTCAAATGGCGCAAATTAATTTTGCACTTTGCCATCTCGTCCCATCCTGGAGAACATCTGGGGCGTTGGACACAGGTAGAGAAGCGGTCTGATTGGAACAGTCATCAAAATGCTTGAACGCAATTACACCGGGATGACCCCGACGGCGCACTTTCTTATTGGGAGCAGTTATGCTTGAGAACTGTCTGTGGCAGTTAATTTTTTTTTTTTTTTCATTTATGATGTCGCTCTCGTCTTTTCTTCAGCCTCTGATGAGCCCGAGATGAACGCGCCACGCCTCTCGAGGCCCCCCCAACATCACGGAGAGTCTCATTAATTACAGCTCGTCGCATAAATCAGCACTTTGTTTTCACGCGCGGCCTGTCGAGAAACTCCGACGAAGTTCGAATCATCTTTGTCGGAGTTTTATGGTGACTGTTAAGCTATCCAAAAGAAAATGGCGGTTTGTCAAATGTTTTTGATGCATTAAAAACTACTTGCGAAAAAATGTAAATATCGGAATTTATCACATTTAATGAATTCAGATTGAGTTCAAGATTGCCTCAGATTACATTTTAATGGCACAATTGGCAGCAAAAAAAGTTTTTCATTATCTTCCAGCTGGCAATTTTTTTTCCCCCATGCATAAAAGGGCTCAGTAAACAAACAAGGCGAAAAAAATAAAGGACAATGATGACAGGAACAAAAGTCCCATCATAATCTCTCATCTTTCAAACGCAAGCGCTCGCTCGCTCGCCACGCGCGCTTTGTCATACAACGGGCGAGATCAATACTGATTAGGGGAACTTAGAGATTTGTTTAGTTGATTAGAAAGGTCAATTACTAATTTTGCACTAAGTTAATCAGCATCTTGTTACTACTGCCATCCATACTAAATGACACCTTATGGATTGCCGGGGCTCGTTTCCTTGCCCTGCTGATTTGCCGCCGTCTCATTATCATTTAGGCGCTTCTGTCGGCATGCAATTACTGAACCACGTATGATTTTTTTTTTTTTTGGCCTATTTCTTATTTGGGCATTTTGGATGCTAATGTGGGCGGCTACTACCTCCAGACTGTTATAATCCTCTCCAGAAGTCACGCTTAGTCCCTGAATCCATTGTCGGTAAGAAGATTAAACTATATGTGAAAACAAATGAATGTGTTCCGCTGCTATTTAAAATGCAGGCTTTTTTCGAAATTAAAAAAAAAAAAAGACCTGGATGGAGTTATACACCCAAAAGAAATTTGATGTCACAAGTGAAATGTATTTTACACGCTATGCATCGTTAAATCATTTTGGGTTTGGAGTAAATCACAAATGGTTGGAATGGAAATGAAACGCTGCAGTGGAACATCTTACTTGCACGCATTTATGGCGATTGATCTGCGTGTCATTGTCCCCCCCCCCCCACTGCAATTCCCCTGTGTATGAAATGAGAGTAATCATCACTCCACCTCTCGGGACGGCAGGACCCCTGTTAGCCCCCAAAGGCAGCTGACCACCCGGGTTAACAGGAGTCCTGGACCTCGGCCCCGCCTGCCCCCGATTCACTTTCATTAAGAGCTAAGAGGACTTATCTGACCCTCTCCGTCCGTCTCAAAGTGCTGCCCGGCTATTACGGCCTGTAAGCTTTATTTAATGGGTTTAACATCCACTTCCCTGGGGGGGGGACACGGGAGACACAGAAGATGAAACACACAAGAGTCACACACACACTCGGCCGAGCGCCGCATACACCTGACGCTCATGTTTGTGTTCAAAATTCAATTACCCACTTATTGATACTTCACAGGGATATTTAAGATGCAGACACGAGCTGTGATTTCCCAAGGGGGCCACTGGTTCCTCTTTATGTCCCATCGGGGTGGGGTCTAGTCATCCTCGCCTCATTGACACACACATACACACACCAAAACAAACACCTGCACTTCCCAGCACCCCCCGGCCCCTTACTATGCCTGTTCAAGAGGTGTCCTTATTAATAGGCAATCAGTCAAGAATCATTCATTAAAAAGCCTAAAAGGTTTTACACCCGGACTATGATTAGCTGGGAAGGAAAATTCAATGAATTCCTAATGCCTTTATGGAAATGAGATGTCATTTCCGATCCGCTCAGGCGGGAGGCAGAGATGAGGAGCCGTGTGTGTGTGTGTGTGTGTGTGTGTGTGTGTGTGTGTGTGTGTGTGTGTCCACAGCGCTCTGCCTCGTCTCCTTTCACAGAGCGCCAACACTGCTGCTGTCTGGTAAACGAACAGGCTGCTGCAGACACAGCCGCAACCTGCTGCACACGTTGGGGTCATTTCGTTGCAAAGGGTTTGCCAAATTATTTTTTTTCCAACCAGGGGCTTACTAGAGTTGAAACTAAACGGGAGTGCGGGTGATTTTAAAGGCTAAAAAATACGCCCCCCTCCCAAAAAATGGAGAAACTAGCAAACCGCACAGCAGTTTACAGCATTGAGCCGGCGAAGAAATTGGCTGGAGGTGAAAAGATGAGGCGAGCGTATTAGGAGTGGTAAAGAGGAGGAGGAAGAGGGCGAGGAAGGGTATCCTCATTCAGCGGCTGTCGGCGCAGACACTTCATAACCGCATGTCCTTTGGTCAGCCCGCCCTGATGGATTGATGGCGGCGCATTAGTGCCAGTTGGGCCCAGTGAATGCAATCATATTCAACGGCGGCACGCTTCTAATAGGCCGGAGATTGATCCCGGGGCGGGTGCCGAGGAGGAGGAGGAGGTGCCGAAAGCGGGGCTATTAGGAACTGTCAGGGCAGGCTGACCTTCAGGCTCACCTTCACGTAAGGAGAAGCAACAGGGGTCGGCACGGGACGACGCGGGGAGGGGCCCAGTTGGTCTGGTGTCTACTTTCTAAACATGAATAGTTGGGACGACAAAGAAGGTCGGGCAAAGGTTGTGTGGAATATATGCAGAATTAAAAACGACATAAGAATGGATTTCTTTATGCGGCAGAATTGGGTTAGCTTAGCCGTGCCAGCATTTGGACATAAAAACCTAAAGCCAGATTTGGAGGGGGGGTCGTTCTGGCTCCAGCGCCCCTTGGCGATGTTCAACATGCTGACGAGCTCATGTGTGTAATTAAGAATTATGACGCCATGAATTTGGCTGCCATTATTAACTCGAGGATGTATACGTGGAAAAACCGGTTGAAAGCTCTCGACTTGTGAGTCTATCGGTAATCTTCAGGGATGCTACTGACGGCGCTTGAGACACAACAAACTAATTGAAACTGCAACTTGACACAGATGAAAGGTAACGCCGGTTAATGAGCAGAGATGCTTTTAATGAATATAATGTTTCCCGGTTCAAGTGTTGCGCAATATCCTCGAGCCCACCGGCGGGATAGACTACCACCGACGCCGCCTTGGCAAAATCCTACGCTCTTCAGAAGCTCCCAAAGGAACACTCAGCTTTCAATTACCTCCGATAACAGAATTTACCAGAGCGCCGCGCTTTCCCCGGAGACGCGGGGCCTGCTGCCCATACTCGGCGGCCCGCGACAGAAGCATTCATCACTGGGAGGAGTAACAGCTGGGCCCGAGGAAGAGGCACGCGTCAAGCCCCAGTGGGAATTGACTAGGCCGGCGTCATGCAGCCATTGTTGCAGGGCGAGGGGGGGGGCATGCATGCTGATGAATTAACAGAGTGTGATGAGCGTACAGGAAAGAAAAATCGACACAAACTCAGTTGCTATATGAGCTCAAGGGAATTTTTTTTTATGCGTTTTATGAAAGACTGTCTCAGGTTGCTTTTCTTACTGCAGGAGGCTGGCTGAGTTTTCACTACTTGATTGTGTCCTGCCCTTTTTAATAGTCCACATGCCCGAGGAGGGCGGGGGGGTAGTAAATCCCGTCCCCCTCGCCCTCGCTCTCCACCGAGTCTGGTTTACGGGTCCTGAGCAACACGGCAAACGTGATGAAAAAGTAGCTGAGATTTACAAGCCCTCCCCTGACAGCCAGGAAAAGGAGAAAATTAAACCAGAGAGCTTTAAACAGGCCGCCCATTACAGGGTAGCTCCGACACCAATAATAACCATCGTTGGGTCTCGTCAAGCGCGGCTACATGACAGGACTGCAAATCTTGCATCTGTGACAGCAAACATCTTTATACCCAACTAGATTACTCGTTCCTCCTGGTTAGCAGTAGTCCTAGTTGCAGTAAACAAAAGCTGCACTCGTCACTTTTTCAGTCACCAGCCTTTGCATTATTTCAATAGAAAAATAAGCAGCCATTTTCTCTTTGGAAATTTTGAGCACTTAGCTACAGCTCTCTAATCCACACTCCAGTGGGATTATGACAATGGAGGTAGTAAAAGGGGAAAGGATTAAAAACTCAATTTTGCATGCATCACATGCATCCGGCACTTGTTTTATTATCAGAATTCATTGTCGTGCTTGTGTTACTCACCTTTGATGCAGTAACAAGATTGACCCAAATAGGTTATTTTGACGGTTAACTTGCTTGAGCGGTTTATTGCAAATACACATTTCGACCTTGGATCATGCTCAACGCTTTGTGATTTAAAGGCAACAGCTGCCATCTAGTGGCCAAGTAAGAATTTACATGGGTAATTTTAACAAAATATAAGATATGTTTAACAGAAAAGACTTGTCTTTATACTCACGTGGAAGTCATTGTCAACAATAGTATTTTGTGTTGCTAGTGGTACTTACATTCTTCTAAGCCCAGTTGGTAAGCGAGGTTCTGAAGGCCTTTGACCTTCTCCGTGAGATTAGCTGTTGTCAAACTACCCAACTCTGCAGGAAACAAATAAAACATTTAATACTTATATACTATTGCTTTACATGCAGTCAATATCAATTAATGAACGACAGATTTTCTCAAACAACAATAACATGGCATGTCAAGCAGGCAAATTGGTTTGACCTTTTAACATCTCAATGTCCTCGCTCTCCAGCTCAGCCATCCACTTGGGCGGCGAATTTGTGATGGGCTGCGGAGTCACAAACAGCCATTTGATTAGAATAATCCGTCAAAAGACCCGAGATGCTAAAGACAGATTAGACTCACATTTTTACAAGAGGCAGCAAATTCAACAACTCCAGGAACTGCAAAAAAAAAAAAAAGAGGACGGATAAGACATAAGCAATTCAACAAATCCAAGACTGCAAAAAAATATATAATAATAATAAGAGAAGAGAAAATTTAGGCTTACGCTGCTCAGGCCAAAGTTCAGGCGATGCTCTGTCCAGCTTCTCATAACAGAGCAGAGAGCTTCCAAAATCTTCAGCTATCAAGACATGAAATTCGTTTGCTATTAAAATGGATATTAATACGGTATATTCTGCTAACATGTGCAAATTTGAAAATGCAACCCTCCATATTACATAATTGCTTTTCCATTCCATCCTTGGGGGAAATTGTGAAACACAAATTTGCTACCAGCAAGTGTACCACAAATGATAATAATAAAGAATTAGAATAACATGAATTAATATCTTCAGCATTCTCACAACAATAACGTTACGTCATCGCAACTCAATATCATTGTGATAATTATGTCAATAATGTAACTCACTATGTCACAAACAGAGCTTGCATTTTTAGCAGCTAAGCAACAAGCACATTTAGCTGTTTACGTGTGTCAAATGTCTACTGTTATTGCTGAACGTACATTCGACATACACAAACAAGTCCACTAGAAGAGTTCGCGTCAAACAGAAAATTGAACAAAAGATGTAGACTTTGACCCGTTATGACGTTTGAGTGGGGTCGATGATGAGTAACAGGGCAGAAAAATAGCGAAATACGAATATAGACACAGAACGTCTCGGTAAAGAATTAGAATTTACCTCCATTCGGAGACGCCATCTTCGAATTGAACACGTGACCAAAGTCGACCAATAGCAGCCACGAACATACGGACGTCCGTGTTGACAGCAGACGTTTTCCAAGCAACATTGAGGGTGTAATTCGCCTTATCTGCCGCTAGGGTTCTACCAATCAGTATTTTGATAATTTTGCAGGAGATCGTGATAATTAAAGTACTGCAACACACAGGCTAAAAGAATATCGTAGTTTATTAACATGGACTGTTATGTATGCATAAAAAGCTATATCACAAAAAATCTAGATCAAGATAACAATAAAAATAGTCTTTGAATGACTACCAAAGAAATTGAGTTATTTTCAGAATTTTTGAGGCACTTACGATTGTTCTTACAACATTAAAATTACAACGCAATTTGTAAGTTAGCGCTGATTACTCAAGTCCTCCAGCGTCAAACAATTCAAACAACTCTGACGGCGTACAGTACTATGACAAAACATTTTCTTCAACACTGCAAGACTGTGCAATAAATGACAATTAGTTGAAGTCATTTCTGCTTAAAACGGTTTGACTTAAAACTTTAGTGTCATGTTCACGGAAAACTTGTTAGAACTCCCAGGACTCCATCCACTTCAGTCCGGCCATCGAGCTGCCTGGCTCGTGCGCCAGAGGCCCCGTCATGCCATAGGTGAGCGGGTGGAACAGGTAGAAACTGAAAAAGAGAAACAATACAAATAAAAAATTGCGATACAATTCACAATAATTTGATGTACTGTAAATTAAAAAACAAAACAAAATAATCTAACATACATTTAACAAATTATTTTATAAATCAAAGAATGACCTGGCCTGTGAAATATTGGGTCTCACCTGTAAAGAACAACTACCAGTAGAAACACTTTTCCAACTCTTTGCAGCCAGTCACAATATGGTGGCTGGAGAAGAAGGTCAGCCATGTTCAACAGGAAATCCAACGTAATTCCTGTCATCAGCAAACATCACAATTTGTATCCTCTTGAGCACAACGAGCGGGAATACTATGCTACCTGTTAGCATGCTGCTAAAGAGCATTGCAGGGAAATAGTGATGGTAGTAGAGAACCCGGCTCATGGTGTAGAATGGCACATAGTGCAGGAGCCAGCCAAGGAACAGGAGGCCTCCTCCTCTCATGAGCACAAAACAATGATCTGCAAGACAGAGAATGAGACATCACGAGTCGCACGGTTGTGCAATAAAGTCCCAAATCAATCATACCTCTTCTCCTTTGGCCCACAGAGATGCCTCTTTGGAAAGCAACGGAAGCGACTGCTACCAGAATAAGATATAAACCCAAACTGGCCAGATTTAGCCACCAGACCACCTATGAAAAAGAAGGTGTGCTGATGAAGCGCAATCCACAAAGGAAGAAATGTTTGAAGCGGAATACTCACAGGGTTGCCAAGTAAGTACACGCGATACTCTGTTTCATTCACTCCTGAGAACCTCAGACCCTGCACAAGAAACAAACATCAGTGATTTGAAATTGTCTACACAAGTCACACTCCATTTTTTTACCTGGTAGTTGATGGGCCAGTGCCATGGTTTGGAGTTCATCTCATTGTCTTTGGGCTTCAAACCACTGTTACCCTAAAAAAAAAAAAATCATAATGTTTCATTGCATTTGCTGAGAACGACAAGGATAGTTTTGCACTTACTCTTATCATCACAATGTGAGACTCCACGAGGATCTCGAGAAAATGAGGCTTCAGCACTGCCAGACTAATGTTGGGCACTGTCAAGAACACAAGAGCAGAAAAAAAAAGATAAGTACTTAATATAAAAAAAAATAAAAAATTAAGACAAACCGAAGGAGTGGCTCATACATTTGGCGTTGACGTGATCTTCAATGTTCCACTGTGAGCTGGGAGTCTCCTTCAAGTACGGACTACAGGTGACCTCTACTTGTTCCCAGCCCCTAAACGCAAAACATGTGCTCAGCTTTCCCAAGTTATAATTACGACTAAATGAGGTCATCCTTACCACTTGGGGAGAGTTTTCCCAGATGAGGAAAGCGCACAACCGATGGCTTTGTGCAGAAAGCGAACTTTGCTACGCAGCACCTTCACAGGGTCACCTTTGCGACCTCCGCACACCTCCACTTGCCAGAGGTCATTGTTGTCACCGGTATGATTCTAAGGACGAAAAGGTCCCGATTGCAATGAGCTCTTTCAGACACACAAATATTTTGTAATTCTATTTTTATTTTGAAATGCTGCCACATAAACATTTGCAGTAAGTTATCTACTCACAATGCCATACCCCGTAACTTGGAAGTGCTTCGCGGTGAGCGGGGCTTCATGGAGGTGACTGTGAAGGTTTCGAGTTGTTCTGGGGGAAACCAGGGAAAGCATTATTTGAAGCAATTGATACAAAGCAATTGCCATCTTACTGACTCTTTGTGCTCCAATCTGATGATGTCACCATGACGAACCAGATCAGGGGACTTGGATTGAGCTAAAGCACAATGAAAAAATAATAAATGTTAACATTGAAAAGTAAAATTACAGATTGACTGGTCTCCAACTCTCCTTACAGTTTGTATCGTTGTGTCTGTGCACCAACCACAAGTTGTTGTAGTCCTTGTGAAGGTAGGCTGTAACCTATAACGGTATATATGATTTTATAAACATGCGAGATCGATTTTGTGTGTGAAGTTGAAATAAATGAGAACAAATGATGACCTGCTGCTGCTTCGCTCCAACTCCGTCAGGGTACAAATGCCAGTGAGAGTGCAAGTAGCCTCCAGCAATGCGAAGGTTCTTCAACGTAATGGTGGAGCCGTACGCCAGGTCTGCAAAGAACAAAAAAATTCCTCACATAAACAAGCAATTCTAAAACTTTTTTTTTCTAAATGTTGCAGCACACTCACACTCAGGCATAGACGCATTGTGCAGGTTGTTCCCGATGAGACGAGACTGGAAGGCGGAACTGAAGAAACCATCTCCTGGTCCGCTGAGAACAAAGAGCGCGATGACTCAAACAAAATTATCCGAGACATTAATCTGCATCCAACTTACCTTTTGTTCAGCACCACAAAATGGACTGCAAATATTGTAACATAGAGGAAGATGGGAAGCAGGATGAGCGCCACAACCCTCGCCAGGAAGTTCTTTGCGATGTCCACCTAAAGCCAGGAAAAAAATTACGTTAAACAGGTCAACATCATCATTATTTTTGTATCCTGATGATTACCAGTGATAGATCCAGATCTCCTAAAAGTCTCCAGAGGTCTGAAACTGTGTTCAGTCCCACCAGCAGGATGACAAAAAGACCCACAAACTTCACCCCGAGAGCCCCAGCAAGATTGACACCAGTAAGTATCATCCAAAACCACCAGGAAGCAGAAAAAGGCCTGAAAAACATACAATATAATAATAATAATGATAATAATAATGACGTGAAACAGTTGAAGGAATGTTAGGCAAAAATATTGTGAACCTGTCTTTTTGCTGCTTGAACTTGACCATACTGAACACTGCTGCCATGATGAAGAACAAGAGGATGGGGTCCAACAGAATGTACTGACAAATCGTGATGCAGCCCGTGTCTGTCAGGAACAAGCGGAGAATATCAAGTGAATGATAATTCACAGAAAAAAATGGAATTGACTTTGAGTCCTACCAAATATGAGCAGCCAAGCAGCAATGAGAGCAGCAGTCTGAGAGTGCGACAGCTCCAGTACGATGAGGTAGGCAAAGATGGGGAGAAAAGAACCTAAGCCCGCACAGAACTGGAGGAACAAAACACATTTTTTTAGAAAAGCAGATTTTTTTGGATGCAGCAATAGTGGCAAATGCATACATACCATTCTCATGCCCCAGTAATTATGATGTTCATATTTATCTCCTGGCTTTGTGAATGGAAACGTGCCATCGTAACCACTCATGTATCCAGCTAGTCCGATCAGCATCTGGAAAACGATGGGAAAAAAAATTGTTGTATTTCCTTCACTAGAATGAAGTTCAGAAAAAGAAAATCACCTTCCCCAGGGGTGGGTGGACATCAAAAAAGAAGGTCCTGTTGATGTAGTAGCTTCCCATTTTTCCAAAGTGTGTCTCGTCCCAGCTTCAAGAGCCGAAATAATAATGAGACCATGTTAGGAAGCATCCACATCATCAATCCAGACAAACAGTATGGAAAATTAATATTTTTCCCAACTCACCACACATGAGGAGGCTCTTTTATATTATAGAGACGTGTGGAGAAGGACAATCCAGCCACCAAGAGAAGCAGTCCTCTAGTGGACTCATCACTGGTGGAGCTTCTTCTTTTTCTGAAATGACTCCCATTGGTTTGCCGACTGTCATCCTCAGTCAAGTGTCCATCCTTGTTGAAGTTTTTGTCAGTAGATTGAGGAGTGGATGCCTGGAAGGTCTTTCTGTGTCTTATTGATGTATCCCCTGCTAGGACCATTGTCCTTTTTCCATTAGAACGCTAAAAAAAGAATGTCCATTCCAAATGTCGAGCTAGCTAGGGCAAAGCTATTTTTTTATTATACAGTTTAGATATACTGCAATATGAGCATCATGACCTTTCTCCATTGACAGCCACGTGTGCCACTACTGTCCGTGAATGTATCACACCGTTTATGAAACTCATATTTATCGCATACTTAACTTAGCTTGGTCGATTCATCTGTTAAAAAAAAAAAACTGAAACTGGTGCTTCCAGATAGACAGACTTGATTTGCGATTAATTTAAATTATTACAATAAAAAAGCCTTACGAATGCAATTATAATTTCGCGTTGTGTTATTGACCATAATCAATCTAGTTTGGGCATAGCGTGAGCCGACAGCAATGGAGGAGGGTTAAAGGTGGTTTGTGGGAGTTGTAGTATACTATTATATTCAAACAGTTGTTAGAACGCCTAAAAAACTACATATCCCATGAGTCTCCACTTTTAATAAAATCGTTCGCTGCTGGCCAATCACAAAACAACACTGTGTTACTGCATTTTGACCACAAGATGGGGCTATAACACAATGGTTCGTATTGATTGTATTTTTTGTGCCCCTGAATGAAATAAATACGTTAACATATTTGAATACCTGCAGAAGTAAAAAATAAAAAAAGACTACGTAAATCCAGTTAAATTATTAAAAAAAAAACACACAAATAAAATTAGTCAAAACATGATTAGTGTTATTTACTAATAAATGAAAAATAGCTAATAATAATCAATGTACTTATAATATTCTGAGTTATTTCAATCCATAGACACACAAATGTACTATTTGAGCATTCATTGTATCTTCTCATTTGTTCATTTATGTACCTTAATTTAAAATAATTGATGAGGCACAGTAATGAAATGCGTTCCTAGTAAAAAAAAAAAAACACTAAACAGATGTCTATTTTTACATTTTTATTTGGATGACTGACAGTGATTACAGTCAAGAGGTAAACAAAACGAATGAGCGTGATATTTCCGATGGCCACCCGCATTTCAACGAGACATTACCACTAGGTTATTTGTGGCTTTTACAGGAGCCTTGATTGTTCCAACTTTGACCCAAATGTTAGACTTCCCGTCTGGTTCAGGTGATAATTAGAGCAGCACAATCAAAGTACAGTGCACATCGCATGGAAACATTTGCGTAATTGCAGCTTTTATAGTTCATTAATGCAGGTTAAGGGGGATATTGAAATTAGACTGTGCTGCCATGATTGTTTTGCCAGGTGCCAGTTAAACAAATGATTAAATTAAACCTGAAGCACAAACAAAAGTTGCAATAAAGAAAAAAGCATGTAGGCTGTCTATGATACATTCATGACTCAGAAAAACAACAGTTAATATTCAACCAGAGAGTTGTAACATACAGAAATCGGTGTTTACAATTCAAAAAGCGTTGTCTTTGTAATGAAATGGAAAATGTCGGCCATCAAACTAAGAACAGTGCTGTCACTTCCCCCCCAAAAATATATAGTTCATATTCTGCTCCACAGGGCAGGTTATACACACACACAGTTCCTCTGGTACAGTGTCAGTCACTCTCCTCACACATAAAAAGATTTGCTTTTAAAAAATAGTTTGTTTTTACAGATGTATAAATCTACAAAGCTATATTTTTTTTTCCAGATTTTGTGTTTTATGTCAAACAAAAAAAAAAAAAGTTGGTCGTGCTATGTAGGAAGCATTAAAATGATATTTAACAAAAAATACATAGAGCTAGAGCTGTACAAAATATACCAAACCTCTCCAATGGAGCCTTTGTCTTAGTGGGAATGAAATGTTTGATTGAATTGTGTACACAAATTTGTTTTTACTTAAAAAAAACAAAAAAAAAACACCTATACTTGGTTGATCAGGTCTTGAGACTAAATGTAGCATCCCGCTTTGAGAATCTTCCTCCTTTGTCAACAGAATAAAATAAGTTAATACTGGTGGTTGGATTTTTTTTTTTAAGTCTTAAAAAAAGTGGTCAAACCAGATGTAGGCAAGTATTGCACCTTTACAGAACATCATATCATCAGATCCTCATATACATCTCAAGTCTTTAGAGGCGGCGGCAAAGCACTATTTTTGAAACGTTTGGTTGTATTGTCTTCCCAGCTCTTGGTCGGCACATTTGAGACGGTGCTGTTCAGCTTCGTGTGAAGAAGTGGAATGAAGAATAAGAAAAAGTTTTTTTAAAACATCTGTTAAGTGCCATCCATCTATTTTCTATTGTCCTCATTAGGCTCATGGCTAAGCAGATGATTCTTAAGGAAGCAGGAGACCTCCACGGCCGTCCATCTCTTGGTCTCAGTTCCCCGTTTGTTTGAGCTCCGCCGCCGGGATAGCCGGGATGCATTTGTGGGGCTTGTCGGAGGCCACGAAGCCGGGCAAGCAGGTGCATTTGTACGACCCTTCTGTGTTGCTGCAGTGGCCGTTCTGACACAACGGCACCTTGTCGCTGATGTCCTCGCATTCGTTGATATCTGCGGAGGAGGAGCATATTAAAAGCATATCAAGCATATCCCCAAATTAGCACTTCCTGGTAAAATATTGCACCGCCTGTTTCCACTAGCTCGCCATCGACCTTGGATATTGTATTCATCGCATTCCAGAAAAAGACAGTCTCACTTTTTTTTTTTACACAAAACAAAGCACACTTAAAGAATATAAAAACCCGATGTGATTGATTAAGTGGCCGGAGAGTCAAGGCCTTCTTCTTGGCAGCGAGTATCCAGATTGTGAGCTAACAGACAATGCATGAGGGGAGTAAACAGCTTTCATGAGATAGCTATAAAACACAAGCTAATGAATGCAAGGTTGTTAAACGCAGATTCTTCTTGAGTCGCGATAAATCTCAAGTGTGACTCCACAAAGTTTAAACGCGGGAGTGGAAAATCACCAAAGTCTGATTTCAATATTTTGACAGACAATTAAACAGGCATTCCATGGAGGCGTGGTGCAGTTCCCCCCAGCCATCCCTGATTTTACATAGCGAGAACGTACCTATGCAGGCCATCTTGTTTAGGTCCAACTCGTAACCGTCGAAGCAGTCGCAGGTGTAGCCTTCCCTCACTCGAACGCATCGTCCGTTTTCACAACCGTTCAGGATGCCGCATTCTTCCGCTTGGAGACCTTCAAAGGCATCGTAGCGCTCTGGAAAAACACAAAGAGGAGTTTGTAGAGACAAAAGTATTGAGACACCCTCCTAATCAATCAATCCTCACATTCCCAACCTACCATTAAAGGAATCCACCGGTCGAGGTTGATGCTCACGAGGTCGATGAATGGGGACTCGCGCTGGCGGCTGTCGGACGCTGTAATCGTTATCGTTGAACAAGGGGACGCTCGCGGGAACGTCGTACGGTCCCGCCGGGCCGCCGTAGTTGTCCCAGTAGGGTGGAACAAAAGGCTCCACGGGATCTTCAGGCCCGTCCACGCCGTACTCGTAGCTCGGCCGCTCTCGTAGACTGTCTGAACCTCCTCTCAGAGGGAGGTTGCACATGACGGCGTAGTCCTCTGAAATCAAAAGCAGAGAGAAGATTAGGGAAAATGTCATTTGAGGCATGGAGAAAATATTTTTCTCACCAGAGTCTTTCCTTGGACAAAAGGCACACTGTCCACTCCATGCAATTCCATACAGGCAGCAACACTCGGTGTAGGTCGTCCTGCGACCCTGCAGGGGTCCGACACACGTGTCGCCGCCTTCCAAACGTTGCCAGCAGATGTCCATGTGCACGTCCAGGTTGGACTCCACAGATTCTGTGAAAACAACAAAAGTTAGTTCTTGTCATGTGACGGATGGGTTCTTCTTGTATGACATACCTTCTGTTGTGTTGACGCTGACGCAACGCCGCAGCGTGGCGTCCAGCATTAACGGCGGACTGCAGAAACAGTTGAACGAGCCCGCCGTGTTCACGCACGCTCCATCAATACAGGCGTTTCCGAATTCACATTCGTCGTAATCTGAAAGTCATATTGACAGAGAAAATAATCTTTAGAAGTGGGATGCAGCTGCAGAGAAAAAGCACACAAGCTCAAGAGAACATGCAAATCCGGAAATTCCACACCTGTTTGAAGCTCAGAACTGTGAGGCAGATGTGCTAAACACTAGACCACCATCTTTGAGCTCGGAATCCAGATCTCTTGACTCTGAGCCTAGCAACTACTCGGCCAGAAATTTATTTATTCGACTTAATCCAAACAATGCCTGGTCCCCTTTTTCTTATTTGTATTCATTGTCATCATCTCAAACATTTTTTCCATTCCATGACATAAAAATAGCTGCTTTCTTTATTCACAAGCAGAGAAGAATGCGGTACCAAAACAAAGAGTTCAAACGTGTGCTTTGTGACTGAAAGCAATAAGACTAATGGGACATGTGGTGTCAATAAGAGAAGTCAGAACAATGGCACGAGAGAGCTCAAAGGCAGTGATTTGAATCAACTGACAATTTCAAAAAAATAAGGACGACTTTCTTACCGACGCACTCCAGTCGGACGTTGTCGTAGTAGAAACCCGAGCGGCAGTAGCAGGTATAGGTGGAGAAGAGATTGACACACTGTCCGTTCTTACAAATGTCAGGTCCGAACATTTCGCATTCGTTTGCATCTGAGGACAAAAAAAAAATATTGGTGAAAAGCTGTTTCAGGAAATGTTAGCAGCGCCTGAGCAAACAATGAAGCGGACTGTGATGAAAGCATGAAAACAGGTGTGCATCCTACCGAGCTTTGGCAAGGGTCTCGTAAAAGCTGGCGAGTGATTATATTTGTATATTTGGCTTCAAAAGCGGCAGAAGGTGAAAGTAAAAGTGGAGGAAACGATAAAAAAAAAATCATTACCTATGTAGAGTCGTTGTTCTGCCAGACTTTGAGTGGACGAAGCTGGCAGGGGGATGGAGCCGCTGCCGTGAGGGCACAACTGGTTATAATCATCTAGAAAAAATATATATATTGTTTACAGGGTGAGCAGAATTAAAATGCATGCATTGAACATTTCATCGCACCTCCTCCTGGAGCGGGACAGCCGTGGACCTCGCAGTTGTCGCCCCAGCCGGCGCCGACCGTGCAGCAGCACTCTTGCTTGGTGCTGTTACGGGATAAGACGTTGTCGCAGAAGTTGGCGTCGTTTAAATTGTAGTAGCATTCCTTTCTCTCCTCGGACGAGGGGGCCGCGGGGGCGGAGCCTTTTGGCTCGGTGACAGCTACGAGCGGACAAAAAAAAATGGAGTTAATCCAACATAAAACAGACTTTACGTGATTTTTCCGAGAGGATAAAGAATATATGCACGAGAGTATTGTTATATTATCGGTCTGGTGTGGATTTTCAGTCATCTATATCTGCAAAGGATTAAATCAGGACAAGTAAAGTCTTCTTAATTGTTGGATTTATTGTGTTGTTCTCTTGTTTTTCTGGAAACTTTTAAAAATTATGCTATGAGACTATTGTTTTTAACTTTTGTCACTCCACTATATAATTGACCAGTATCACGCAGGGACATTGTCAAGTGTCTTTATGAGTCAATGTGTCTGCATGGCGCCTAGTAGGTGGTGCATCACATAAGCTGCCATTTTAACCAAATGGAAACACTGGCATGTGAGTCAACTCTTCACATTCACATGATTGATTAACACACGTCCAAAGCAAACAGTAGAATGTGGCAAAAATGTACACAGAGGCATAGCTGGGGTTTAGAGTAAAAACAACCCTGCCGAGACTCGTACAAATTTTGCCGGCCCGTCCAACCAACCGCGGTACTTAGCCATGAAAGCAGCCAGGTCAAAATGATACACGAAAAGACACCGAGTAGGTCGGCCCATGTTGTTTAGATAATAACGACACGGCTCATTAAATGAAGGAAAACTCCGTCTCCCGTCGATGCCATGCAGAATTAAGTCCGCTGAGGCTCGCGGCGTTCTCTTACCCAGGGAGCGGCAGCGGCTGGCGATGGGATCAAATTCCTCATTGTCGTTGGGGCAGATGCACAGGAAGCTGCCGTCGAAGTTCTCACACAGGGCCTCCCCGCACAGCGCCAAGCTCATCTCGCACTCATTCACGTCTGAGGGAGAGGTCGGGGGGTCAATCAAAGGATCAGGCGAGTACACAAAGGCATGTGCAGTAGCAGTTGCTTAGTCATGCTTAGATTGAACATGTGGGGGTCCATATTTGTGAAAGTAGAATGAGCAAAAAAAGTTCTGGAGAAGATACACACCAACACATTTGGTGGTATCTCCAGTAGGGTTGGCGTAGCCCAGATCGCACTCGCAGCGGTAGGACCCGTCGGTGTTTTCGCAAAAACCGTGGCTCTCACAAATGGTCTCATTGAGGCATTCGTCCACATCTGCGAGGGGGGGGGGGAGCGCCCCAAAAAGAACAACACAGCGTTAAATGTTTGCACTGTAACAACACAAGTTTCTTTTTATGCAAACTCACAATCCAATTCTAGACTTGACTTACAATAACGAGTGAAACCACACTTTGACGTGTGCAAAAAAAGTTCGACATTTGTATTATACAGTTCCGTGACAAGGTTTTCAAACACCGGTTGTTATTCAGTGAATTCAAAAGAAATTTTGCAAAATTGTTTTTTAACTAAATCCAGAGGAGCTGTCAGGATACAGTGGCTGTTAAACTTGGACGGCCACCATTTTCTTTTTGAGGGAAACTTTCAATGAATCTTTCTTACAGACCACAATAGCCACACATTATTTTATTCTTTGTGCAAGAAAATACTTCGAGAGGGCTTCAACCTGATGTGACTCAAGGAGGAATCGCAAAAGACAAAAAAAAAAAAATACCAAAACAATCCACAATGAATAGAGTTGTTGTGGCAACCAAACACACTAAAGAGACACGACAGACAAATTAGTCACTAAGTGTTTTGAAATCATTTGGTGAAATGAAAATATGCAAATAAATCAAATCATTTGTGTGCTTTTAATTGAAAGCAACATTCCAAAAGCAATTTTCTTGGTGTTTGTAATTAAAAGCTATTATTGACTTTTGGCAAAACATGTGACTAACAACTGGCGGTCCAAAATTGGTTCTTTGAACAGGATGCGGCAGACCCACTTGCGTCCGTCAACCGCATCCTTCGTTCAAGAGGAAACGAGCAAGTGATGTCACTAACTAGCCGTGAAAATACCTTCCTAGTTACGGGCTAGCCCGTAAATAACTCTGATGTATTGTTTCCCTCGTGCTCTGTTAGATTTCATAATAAAATAGAATTAATTTGCATTACCTGTTTCGTGAGAGTCCATTTTTTTGGATAGACAAACCGTATCGTTGGACATGAAACGTCGAGTGACTCAGGTGTTGATTGCAAAGTTTAACTTTCGTCATTGTTTTTACAGGCACGAATATTTTAGGCCTTTGTGATGGAGCGTAAAGTTAAAATTAGTGAAAGCACAACATACACTATATCTGTTGACCTTTTCGTGGTAACCGCCCCCTATGAGCGCTGCAGTCTAAAAGTTTCCATGACTAATGGCAACTAAGCTTCGAAAACAGGAAGGCCCTTTTACAAACAAAGAAAAATACCGTCTATAAAACGGCAACAGTGCCCGTCACTCGTGCTCCATTCTTATCAATCGCGATAAACACACTGTTCTTTTTTTACGGTTCGCTCGGAAGACATGTGATGCTGATATCACGAGTTTTTATTTTGACCCTGAGGACTCATAAGGTAGAAAAGAGGAAAATGGGCCAAAAACCCATCTGATTTGAGCAAAGTATTTTGGCTGGCGTCCTGTTTCCTCGTTCAGCACAAACACACAGACTTTGACGGGCTTACTGGTAGGCTCATCCTCACTTGGCTACGTGCATAGCATGAGACGGGGAGGAGAGCTCCCACACGCCAATAAAACCCAGACAAGGCTCTCTTGTCCTTTTCCAGGGAAATGTTGAGAAGGACCTAAATTGCTGGATTGTAGAAAGAGGAGAGAGAATGATGGAGACATTGCTCGCTTAACTTGTTTAGTGGTTGCACAAGTGTGCACACCCTCTTTTTCTGGAAAGTAGATTGTGGGAGGATAGATGGATGGAAGGAAGGAAGGAAGGAAGGAAGGAAGGAAGGAAGGAAGGAAGGAAGGAAGGAAGGAAGGAAGGAAGGAAGGAAGGAAGGAAGGAAGGAAGGAAGGAAGGAAGGAAGGAAGGAAGGAAGGAAGGAAGGAAGGAAGGAAGGAAGGAAGGAAGGAAGGAAGGACAGATGGATGGACGAATCGATCAATAGATTTACAGTTGTACAAATTATCAGTCAGATTAATGGTGGCAAAATTTTCAATTAATTTATCTGGGTGTCAGTTTGTTATTGTAATTAGGTGGTGGAAGGAAAATGGAGATTAAACAAATAAATTCTATAAAAAAAAAAAAAAAAAGACAATTCTCCACCAGTGCAAACCACATTAATAAACATGGTTAACACTTTCATGACTGTCAGTCAAAAGTCTTTGTCAAGACAGTATGATTTAGTATGCTTTGGATCTCACTGGATCGTGCATGAGTGTGTACACAACTCGCTATTTTAATATTCCCTCAGAAATGTCAAATGGATCCAGAAATGTTTCCCTCAAGCGTGTCATTCATGTGGAACAAAATGTGTTGCAAACCGCATGTAATCCAAGGAACATCTCTGGGCAGAATGAAAAGATTAATACCCCAATCATTTTTATGATTGATGTCTTCTTCCTCAAAATGTTATGACGTCTTAACAGTAGCATTTCGTGACCTGCCGTAGAAGATCATCAAGATAATATTTTGGGCTGGTACAACGACACACACCAGAGTTGGGATTTCATTACTCTGTGCTTCCATTTAGTAATCACGAGTCAGAAAATTCCCTCGAGGGGAGAAATGAGTCAGGGAAAAAGGTGAGCAGTGGAGGTTGAGAGCCAAAGAGGAACCCAAAATGCTCTTCACCTCCAGTATCTGAAATCTCTGTGCCATGTGCTAATTCGGAGCACATGGCGGCAGGCAGTCGGTGACAGCCTAAACCTGATTGAACCCACATGCAGACGTTATTTCACGCGTGGGCAAGAATGAAAAACGACGACATATCACGAGAATCCTGTTTGTGCTCTTTAACGCTCATTACGTCAATCTCCTATCTTGGACTGACCACAGTGGATCACAATAATGTGGATTTTATTACAGTGTGTGGGCATAAAGACATGGTAACCAAAACACACACATGGCAAATTTTCTCTTTTTAACTCGGCTGGATGGTTGACATGGATTCGACCGCATACCATTTCCACCCTTAGGCAAGTCTTATTAAAGATGATGCTTATAGCATGAGGGAGCTAAATTTAACCAATGACATATTCATGGATGTATAGCAAGCCCGAAAATCCCCGATGGGCATCCGAATGACCCCTTGAATGCACAGTTGCGGTTAACGTGTCACTGTAAAAAAAAACAGATATCTCCCCTTTTATTATGATTTATAAAATTAAACGAGAAGCGCTAACAGAGCCAAACAAAAGCAGCGTCCTTTCGAAAACAAAGCAACGCCCAACTGCACGACCTCCTCTTGACTGATCGATGATCATTTTTAGAAGTAGACAAACACACCCGAAGTATTTTCGCAACATGACGATAGCGAGGAAGTCTAGACTTCTCCCGAAAAATGGGGTTTTAATGGTGCCCGAGAGACAACAACCCAAAGAGCATTGAAGAACCGCTAATGTTGCTTCTTGAGATGATCTCACAGTTTATATCTTGTACATTCCCTCCATGATGCTAACTGAATCCTAGCCACTAGCCGCTATTAATACCGACGGCTTCCATCTGTGTTGGGACAGCATCATTCCATTCAGATGCTCTCAGCCTGCTTTCCCCTCTTCCCCTGTCCTTCTCCAGTGACTGTTTGGATGAGATAAATGTTTGGCCCTTTTATCTCTCGAAAACCTCATAAGCCCCTTTTTTTTTCTTCTTCTTCTTACGCTGAGAACAACAAAGATGAATCCTCCGCTTGGGGATTGAGAAGCAAGTGAGGAAATCCAAAAGCTGCGCAAGGAACCCGAAGTGTCCGTGCCAGTAAACACACAAGCGTACTCTGGATGTCACGGAGATGCGTCTATTGAAGTTGGACAAGCCCAGATGTAGCGAATGCACAAACGCGGCCAGCGAAACTAGGTGAACTGAAACGGAGAAGGTATGCGGACATCTAAGCGAAGCGTCCCCTGTCCTTCCAATCAAAAGCAAAACAACGATTCAATTTCAACACATCTCCAGACACACTCCAGACTTGTGTGAGCTACTGACCTCACTCACTGGCCCTGTCTTTTCTCAAAAGCGCTAAATCGTGTCCTCTATTCCTACTACATGTGGTTTGACCACTAACCGCAGTCTGTGGCCTCTTCTCCCTCAAGGCCAGGCTGGCAACCCATGAAGCAGCGGTACGACCCGATAGTATTCTCACAGCGCCATGTCCCGCACACGGAGCTTCCATACTCCTTACACTCATTCTGATCTGCAGAGAAAACGAGAAACAGCGGGTCGGTTAGAAAATGGTACCATCCGTGGCACGAATGCAACCCCCCCCCACATCTTCTGCTTCAAGTGGTAGCTACACAGCTGGAGTCATCCAGGAAGCCTGCGGTGTAGCTGTCCTCGGTGAACGCGGCAGGCAAGAAGGATGGCCAAGAACAATATTATCACAGCAACCAAAGAACTTGCAAAGGAGATGTTCCAGAGGGAGAAAACAGCTCCTGCTCACAATGGGGTCATTCACGCTTCTCCTTTTTTTGGGGGGGTGTCATTCGGGAACCCCCTCTCGCTTCTTTATGCCATTTGGACACTTCTATGATGTAATAACCCTACATTGAACTGATTAAAATACATCGTAGCTGTCTTACCTTCACAGTCAGCCGTCTCCTCGCTGTACTTGAAACCGGCTTCGCATAAGCACATAAAACTTCCCTCAGTATTGAGGCATTGGCCCCGAGTGCATATGTTGTCTTTGCTACACTCGTCCACATCTATGATGGAAAGAAAAACGAGATTTATTCCATCACAAAATGTAACTCGATGAGTCTACAGAGAACATTGGTTTGTATTACAAAATAAACTTGCGCAATCTGTTTGAACATGAGACGCATATTTGGATCATGTGAAGGTATACTGGCAAAAAAAAGGAAGAAAAGTAAAAATATCTACCGTTGAGTCATAAATGTTGCTAATGAATGCTACATGCTTGATGAGAGGCACAATGTTGGATGATTGCAGCATTACAGCATAAATCGTGCTGTATAGAGACAGGAGGTGAGGAGGATTCCTGTTTTCCCAAAAATTATCTTGTTATTTAAGTCAATTTTTGTGACATCTTTCTTTGGTGAGAATTTTCAAATTGCCAGACGTCATCCGTGCCAGCAAAGAAAAATAAAAAAATGAGGAGACAACGTCTGATTAATATGATAATCAGTGTCCACGATTTGTTGTGGGCGGGCAGCCAAAGTGGCTGACGCAGGCTGGTAAGCAATCTTCCAAAACCTCAGTGGGAATATCTCCCAAGGCAAATAGCTCACTAGCAAACCCAAGAACCCGGACCAAGGGGACCAGCCCATCCCCACAGGCATCATTCATCTAACTTCACCCTTTACCGTATTGGCAAAGCCACTCGAGAAATAACAACGGCTTCAATTCAAACATTCCAGTCAAATCCTTTTAAATTATTTTGACAGCAAATTTGCTGAAAAGAGAAGCTAACGGATTACAAAGCAACATTATTTCCCCCAGAGCTGTGAGTGCTCGGTCGTTGGGTGCGGCTGGAATAATATAAAACTGAAAGCCCGCTGGTGAGATTGATGCTGAGGTTATGGGCAATTAAAACAGAATGATTGGACTGAGTGCCTCAGTTCTCGGAGCTAGCTAGAAATTCTTTGGGCTAGCTTACAGTCTAAAAACTATATTCGGGACCCGTCAGTATTTCGAAACTGTCCTTCCCCGGAATGTGTTTACCTCTGCAGGAGGTCCCATCGATTACCTCCAGGCCGTCAGGGCACGTGAAACCGAAAGATCCAACGTTGTTGGTGCACTGACCTCCCACGCACCGACTTGTGTTCTCACATTCGTTTCCATCTGTGTCCAAACAGACAAACACGTCATGACCATGACATAGTCCGACCAGCTGGAGACTGCTGTGTTCTTTTCCAAATGTTTTGTCATCTTAAGGAAGATCTTCTGGTACTAATCAACAGGGTGCCCATTGAAATGATTGCTAGTCTTGGAAGCTCAAGTAGAAATGATGGCATACCTTCGCACGCGCGGCCGACGGGTGCCATGGTAAAGCCGGGGTCAAAGGTCAGACATGAGTAGGAGCCCTCCGTGTTGATGCAAAAGCCCGCCGGACACACCCCTGGTGTCTGGCACTCGTCGATATCTGAGAGACAACGGAAAAAAATAAATAAATAATCCACATTGTGGAAATGCTATATCGTCCCCGTCTGCTAATATTATTAACGAAAGAGCCGAGCTTCGGCACAAGTGCAAAGCATTAGGCTCAGTTAAGTAAATCTGGCTTAATTTGATCGCGCTGACTGTTTTATTAAAAAAGGACGGAAAGATAAGTACGCAAGACGATCGTCGGGCGCAAAACAGCAAGCTATCGCAGGTGGTGTGTAATTTCTGGAGAAACAAACAGTGACCGAGATGGCTGTTATGCGATCGCTGAAAATTCCACAGAGCAGCACGGATTAGATTCTTTCGAGGGGGAAAAGAAAGTGCGGGCCACCGTTAAGTGATGGCTCAGTTTTGCCTTTGGGTGAACGGAGGGAGTTCCACATAGCGAGCTTACGGAGGAAGGATGCACGGCGGTTGACTTAATTTCAAATTAAGGCCTTAATATTTTCCATCGTATCATTTAAATCCTATCAGAGGCGGACTTGGACCCGAGGTTGTTTTGTGAAACTTTTTCCCAGCGCAGAAACATACATCAGTGGGGGGAAAGATCATCCTCTCGGGCTATATCCCCACTTCCATTAAAAAACACACAAGAGTGTATGTGAATAACCCAGGCCATATTTGAATTAAACAATCATCCGGTTTTGTCGTTCTCATGAAGTCATAGCGAAGCGGTTTGGTCAAAGCGGACGTTGGATTCCGTTGATCTCATAAATCGTGATGTATTTCGGCAAACTGTAATCAAGTTGAGGGTCTCGGGTAATTTCTTTACGTCGGCTTAGATCCCGTTAGATAATGACTCTGATGACATCATGAAAGGTTGGTTTACCCTCACAACCGTCACCGTCCTGAGACAGCTGCAAGCCGGAGCTGCAGCTCGTGCAGGTATAAGATCCGAGAGTGTTTGAGCACAGCTGGTCCGGGCACACGTTAGCGACCAAGCATTCATCCACATCTGGATACAAATAAACAAATGGACACATCATAACCCAGATTGCCATCTCTGGCGTGAACCGAAAACATCCTGCCTGTTCGAATCAGCGAAATTAAAAATCAGCCAAGCTCGGAAACGTCAACACGTGGATCGTTCCGTTACCCGAAGACATCATGCGCTATTCTGAGACAGATGTGTATTTGTTTTTGAGCTAAATAATCAGCGCTCGGGGGCAATGAGCTTGATCAGCCAGCTATGATGTGATGTCTGAGAGACGGGACATCGGCAAACCTGAACCAGATCGAATCCATTGACACATAAATCCCGCTGGAGACAAACATCTGCGTGCGAGTAAACAAACTTGAACCGAGCCAACATCCGGCCGAGTAGCCAAAAATCTCACCATCGCACTGCTGTCTATCCTCAGAGATTCTGTACCCAGGCTGACAGCTGACACATGTGTAGGAACCTTCTGTGTTTGTACATGTTCCCCGGGGGCACGTCGTGGGCAGCGCGCACTCGTTAATATCTGGCACCAAACAGAACAGGATATGAGAAAAAAAAGCGGGAATCTCTTCCGCCAACAAAAACATCTAATCCACCGTGACAGATCTTCTCCAGTGAAGAGTAAAAGTTAAAAATGAGTGTGCTGAGTTACCGACCTTCACAAAGTTCTCCGTCATACGACACCGAGTAGCCCGCCGGGCAGTTCTCGCAGGTGTAAGAACCCTCGGAGTTTAGACAGATGCCATTGGAGCAGGTAGACAACGACTGGCATTCGTCAATATCTGGGCGGATCACAACAAAAACATCGCGGGACATGTTTGGACCTCACTCGTGAAAAGAATTCTCGAGTTGAATGCGAAGCTTATTTTGTCAAGGCGCCCGGTATGTGTCAAAAGGAGAGAATAAATTGTTTTCTCGGAGCTTACCTTCACATCGGCGTCGATCTGGAGTCACTTTGTAACCCGCTTTACACCTGGTGCAGGTGTACGAGCCAGGCGTGTTGGCGCACACGCCGCCGAGACACCAATCGCCTTGAGAACACTCGTCCACATCTGCAAACAAACACACTTAGCCATATTGTCGCTTTTGCTTGCTAATTATTAAATTGTACCTTCACATCTCAGCCCATCTTCTGATGGTTCAAAACCAGGATTGCAACTCTGGCACGTAAATGAACCTGGTGTGTTGACGCAAATTCCTTCAGGACACTTTTTACCAGATGCGCACTCATCGATATCTAAAGGGAAGAAAAAAAATGGTTTGATTTGGTTATACGTGTAAATCGGGTGATGAAATACACGTCAGACCTTCACAGGTTTTGTCGTCTGGGGTGACTTGGTAACCATGGTTACAAGTACATCTGTGGGTACCCTCCAGATTAACGCAATGTCCATGAAGACACATCCCCGGAAGCAGACACTCATTCACATCTGGAAATAAGAAAAAGTGGAAAATGGAAGAATATAAGAAAACACACTTTTTATAACTTTTTTTTAGAAAAGCTTCAAATTTGCCATGGAGCTTCTGCAGTAGCACGCGTGGAAACTATTTACACAGCTTGGATCTTGCCGCTGACGACTTACCTTGGCATACGTTGTCCAGCGCGAGTTTGTATCCTTGGAAACAGTTGCACCTATAAGAGCCCTCGCTGTTGACACACCTTCCGTGGCCGCATATGTTTTGGTTCAAGCATTCGTTTATATCTGCGGACACGGCGGGGTCAGGAAAGTTATTGTCAGGCTTCGAGACAATAAAAGTTGTTTGCCAAAATGTTGATATCCACTGTGGTTGTTATATTGCACAAAAAGGGAAAGTAAAAAAAAAAAAAAAATTACTTTCTTAAATAGACCCAATACTCATTAAGGCTTTTAACGATATTCCACTTTATTACTCGTGGAAAAACCTCGTGTTTTGTAGCGGAATTTTTTGTCAAGGGTTAACAACAATAATGTGGCAGGATTATGTGGAAAAAAAAAAAATGCAAAGTCAGAAGAGTGGACGTTACATAATACACAAAGGAAGGGTTCTTGTTCATCTGCGAAGGAGCTGGAGAAAGAACAATACGACGAGGTGATACATGGAATTAAAACAGAGGAGAATGTCTTGGATTGAGTTTTTTCTGGCCCGATGCAGTCATGCAAGCGTGTGATAAACTTTGACAAGGCAATGGAGCTGTTCGCTATCACGACGGCAATTAAGCTTATCGGCGACCCGGCCAATTGGACGCAAATTGCCGTCCTCCCGTCAGAAGATTGAAGCGAAAACTGGAAAGCCGCCTGTTTATGCCGGAGCAGCGCCAGTAGGCCCGCATGTGGATTAAGTTGACAAAATGTTTACCTTTAACCTCTCAGCTCCTATTTATTCTTCCCAGATTGCTACAGATTAACAAAGTAGTTCACGAGGAGTTCTGCGTGGAAACACGGCAATTAGATGATGCACCGAAGAAACACTTTGAGTCATTTTCATTTAGTCTCCATTTTTTTTTCACGTCTGGAATCCTCGAAGCCAGGAGCTCGGCTTTCCAAACATATTAAAAGGGGTGTAAGGTCACGGAAAGGGGATGTGGTAAGTCACACCGATCGGGTTGTTATGTAACCGGGCCACATCGGGGTTGAGTCTTAATAGCTTCAAAGCAACCATACGTGCGTTCAAATCTAATAGACCACAGCGAGAGAACACGGCGGTTGAGTGAGAAGATTTGTTTGCAAGTCCCGACCTCTTCGCAGTCGGGAGTTGACCGTTTGACCCTCCTCATACATCTCCAGTGACTGCCCTGGTCCCCTCACCCAATCCCTGCTAATCAAATCCTGCCGGCTTCCAGCGGGCCCAACTGTACAGTGGTCAGAGCTCTCCAACAATAACATGCTGTTTGTTCAAAGCTGTGGCCGAGAGAAAATATTTGGACTCTACCAAATTGAAGTATTATAAACAATCTTTTTCGGGGGCCGCTGATATCAGAAGATCAACAATAACAAGGGGAAGATGTTTAAATAATATTGTGGATATTACCGTGGGGCTGCTGAGCTGATATTTCATACATGGAGGAACTGAATGGACTCAGAAAGGGGCGGGCCGATCTAGCCGTCATCGCTGTGGTTTTTGAACCTGTCACGTCGACCTTCTACCGCTGCACGGCGGACATAAAACATACACGGCGAACTTGTCTGAAGTCGACACACAAATGTATTTTCGATACATTTAAACACATGAGCAGTCGTCGGGCTTTAAAAAAAAAAAACTAAACGCGATTTAATCAAACCAATGTTGGATCACAGACTGTCGGCAGGTCATTACCGCCGGGGCTTGTTGCCATCAGTTGGGTCTGGCAATTCCATTAGGAAAAGGCAGCTTTTAAATGTAACCCAATGCTTTTCAGAAGTTTGAAAAAAGAAAAAAAAATTGCGGCCGTCTCACAGAACGCTTACACGACATTTGGTGAATAAAAATTTCTGATAGTTTTCCCATACGGACAATATTGTCAATACAATTCTTGTTTTATCTGCAAAAATATTTTTTTAACATAATCAGAAAAAAAATCACATATAAAAACATTCTTTGTGTTTTGTGTAACCTTACCTACACATCCATCGCTGATTGGCCTGAAGCCGGAGCTGCAAACCCGGCAGTGATAGGAGCCCACAGTATTAACACAACCACCATCAGGACAAGTGCTTGGATCCTGACACTCATCCACATCTATAAAAAAAATGGAAAATGACATGAACGTTTAGTCGCTATCGAGCACGAAGCGTGCAAACATCCAGGTCACCTTCGCATTGGTCTCTCCAGGACTTGGCAAAACCGCTGTCACATTCACAAGTATAAGATCCTTCCGTGTTGATGCAGCGGCCACTCTGGCATTTGTTGGGCATGCTGCACTCATCAATATCTGCAAGGAAGAAAAAAAAATAAAATTAATGTTCAAAAGCACATCCCAAAAAAGATCACAACTTACCTTGACAGAACTTTCTGTTTTGAGTGATGGCTTGGCTGTATCCGCTGAAGCATTGACAACTATAGGAGCCATAGCTGTTCGAACAAATCCCTTTTCTGTCACATGGTTCGTCCTCACACTCATTCACGTCTACAGAACGGAACAAAAAGTCAGCTCACGTTGATCATTTTTCCATCTTCCAGGTACTCACCTATACAGGTGGTCTGCAGAGCATTGAGTTGAAATCCTGCTTCGCAATGGCAAGTGTAGCCACTCTGCACAGGCATGCATTTCCCATGGCCACAAATGGATGGAGTGGTTGCACACTTGTCAAAACTTCCTAAAAGACCAAAAAAAAATTTGTAATGAGCTCGCTCAGTCGGGTCTCGACCAAAAAACAATATGGCTGACTTATTATGATGGTAGATGCTGTGAAGTGTGACCCAAAAAAAAAAAAAAAAGTCTCAATGGGAGCCATCACGCTGTTTTACTTGGATTTTATAATATAAATCTTACCTGAGTCTGTGTGGGCTGTTTCCTTTGGATCAGGCTTGGCTGGTGAGTTTGGAGAAACTTCTGGAAGGAGGGAAGAATAATGTTAGCTATGATGTATTTGGGTCCAGTATAAAAGGACACAACCACCAACGCTCTGCCTAAATTACGCATTGCTTATTCTACAAAATTCAACTGCTTGAGCTGTCACTCGACAGGCGAGTTGAAAAGAAAAACGATCCCGACTTTTCTTCGAGTTAAAAGAGTACAATAGCGGAATTAGAAATGTTAAAATTGGACCGTCTGTGTTTTTGCTGGCGCGAGAGCAGAGCATGTAAAGAGCGTAACTGGAAATACTGCGTTGAAACAAAACATGCAATATATCTCCACATAGAAATGACAATAAATCATACTTTTTCTTGATCTTGAGGAATAAACTAAATTAGAATGTTAAAAATAATACCTGGATATTTGGATGGTGAGTCGGTCACAACAGCTGGCTGAAAAACAAACACATATTCAGACACATGTCGGTTAAATTATCACCTTTATAAAACAAAAAAAGAACTTACCGGTCTTTGAATTTCCACATCTGGCAGGAGAAGACAAGAAGAGGAAGATAATTAGTAACCTCGATGCCATTGCATTTGTAAACATGTTCTTCTCACCTTCAGGCTGCCGAGATGTTTCTCTGTCTGGGATTAAGGGATGGTGAGGTTGGTGCCGGGGTAACTCTGGCCACTGAGGTATTTGTGGACTTTGTGGGTAAATGGGATATTGAGGCTGGGAGGATGGCAGCTGCGGATATGTTGGGTTCTGCTCCTCCCAGGACAAACCGGTACTCTGAAGATCATCCTGGCCCAGCTGCTGCAAGGAAATCTGAACATCGGCGCGGGAGTAGGTGTATCCGTGACCGACTGGGCAGATCTCCTTGAAATGATCTGGATGGAGGAAAACATGGTAGCAAAACCAGGTCAGGATTCAAGCTTCTGAAAACTGATGGAGTTTGCAGGATGATACACTACATGGTCCTCAACTCCACCGTCTTAGTCCTAACCAAGTCTCAGGTTGTATTCCAGCTTCCAAATAATACCACAATAGACTTCCAAGGTGTGATTCATATTTCATCTTTAAATTCCATTTGTGTAATTTTCTATTATAATGTAATGGAAGACTCAGTGAGAGCAACCAACAAAAGGATTTTTGGAAATACATTTGCATATTTGCATACCCAAATAGCCTCAGAGGATTCCATCGTACTCACTGACCCCCTTGCTGATAATTACAAACTAGACAGACAGTCGGAGCCCAGCGAACCTCAGAGATGGTGAATCCATTACAAGCTAGAAGTGCACTGTCCTCTATTTGACCTAAGACAAGCAACCTAATGCCCAAGGAACCTGGAAAAACGTCGAGACAGCTAAATATGAAGAAGGGACTGACTGGCTGATGAAGGTGTGGATGAAAATTAGCCTTGATATAATCCGCAGCACACCACACCGGAGCTGAGGTGAAAGTTGGTATAAAAGTCGGCAGGATCTTGTTACCTGGTCACAAGGAATAAGCCCGAGTGCTTTGTTCGGATCATGACTAGCTCTTTGTCAGGCCATACAAAAGCCAGGATCTAAGAGATCAGAGGCTACTTGTCAGTCCTGGTCAAAGCAACATCATGGAGGTCTATGATATTTGATCTATGACGATTCTTTAAAATCACTGGCTAAATCATACAGTTCTCCCCGTGAAATCTCAAATGACGGGGTTTGTATGACAAAAATGTTGACAGTTTCCCATGTTTCTTTTGGCGAGGCTATTTTTTTCTGTTTCTGAGTTTCTCTCAGTGGACATGAGCGATAACCCTAAAACTGACTCCCACTCTTGTGCGGCCTCCAAAATATGACAACTGTTATGCTTTTGGTCTTTTTCCACTTCAAACAAATTGTGATTATTCCGAACTCATTTGCAAAAGCTGGCAGACGAGAAGGGTGTTGACTGACTGAACGTCTCAATTCATCGTTCTTTGAGATGGCTTTCAAAAACACCGACAACCTTCACGAGTAGCATTTTTAGAGCTACAAACATCAGCAACTAAGCAAATATGCAAAACTCAAGACGGAATGTGTTTGTAGATTGAGTACATGACCTTGGAGAATATTTGTGTGGAGCCACATACCAGATTCGGGTAAAGGGCAGCGATCGCAGCCATCTCCCCAGGCTTTGCCCACGCGGCTGCAACAGCAGATCTGCTTGGTGATGTGGAGAGAAAGTGGCAGCGAACATGTTCCTGCTGACACCGATCTGTAGCAAAACGCCTTCTGGTCTGAAACGGCCTTGTCAGCTGCGGAGATAGTACATCATCACATTAGGGCTGCAATTGAGGATTATTTCGATTCATCTGCCGATTATGTTGCCGATTAATCAAGGAATTGGATTTACGAAAAAAAAAATCCAAGCTGTTACTTAAAATCCTGTCTTAAAGGGAAATTTAAATTAATTATGATTCCGTTTTGGATATGGTCCAAGAACAGTCAGAATTGTTGATCATTATTTTCCAAAGTAAAATCAAACTTTATATTTTAATTCCACACAAGAAATTAAATAGCATTTACTGTTAAGAAGCTGAAATTCTAAGCATTTGGCCAATTTTGAATTGCGAAAGATATCCAAACAATTCATCGATTATACAAAAAACAATCATCGATTAATTTGGTAAATCGATTCCTCCCCGATTATTCGTTGCACATCACATAAACGGCGCTATTACATTGCAAGCTATGATATCATTGAAATGGAAAATGTTCAAACTAGGGACTTGTTAATACATCATAAGAATCTTTGCTGTCGGCCAGTTCCCGAGCGTACACATCTTCCGGGCTAAACGACTGCCACCTCCAATTTTACAAGTGAATACTTACAGACGCAATGGCTTCTGGCAGGGTCCAACATGAAACCAGGCTTACACGTGCACCTGTAGCTTCCTTTGGTGTTGAGACACTCTGCATTCTTGCAGATTCCCGGCAGCAGGCACTCATTGATATCTGTAAAATATGCAAAGCGTTAGCCTTGGAGCTTTGTTTCATCCTGACAGGCAGAGTTGGAACTGCAAACCATCTCCTGGAAATGAATCTCACATTTCTTTTACATTGAGTATGCAAAGCCGTCAAGACCAACAATGATGTAAGTTTTGGGAATCGTTCGAAAGGTGACAAAATATCGTATCGTTACAAAAAAAACAAATGCCAGCTGCTTGGAGGTGATGACGAGTGGAATGCTTGAAGTTACCTAACGGTATGAAATACAGGAGGAGTGATGACGTGAAGAAAACACATGCATGGAGGAATTGACGTTCATTCATTTTAAAAGCAGGAGAGACAGGCAGAAGTGGGTGCTTTACACATCCCAGGTCAGGGAGGCTTTGTTTTTCTCACTGACTGACCAACCGAGTCCCAGTTCAGCTCCAAAGGCAATAAAACAAGTTAAAGTACCAGCCAGGAGCCGGGAGTCAGACACTTAATTTATTTTACCCATTGTAGTCCCGCTGGACTGTGCAAATGTAAAGTTCAAGCAGTATGTTTTCTGGTCAGAGTTCAGGTCAGGATTGGGCTCAGCCTTTCGTCACATGGGGTCTCTAATCCACCGTTTGGTGGAGTTCGAGATTAGCGCTATTGTTACAGTCTGCTGCTGGGTTGACTGGGATTGACGTTGACTTTCAATGACACCCTGTCCTGACTTGCACTAATCTCAACATCATTTTTGACTTTGAATGCGAGACAGATGTAATTAATGGAATTAATCAAGTATTTGTGAAAGGTCGAGATGGTGTCTTCTGACCTTACATTCTTAAATATTATTAAAAAAAAAAAATGGCCACCTGTAGTATTACATAGGAGCGCTGTAAAGGAAATTGGCTATTAACTGTTTTAGCCAAAGGCGGGATAAGACAATTACTTTTCTGGTCGAAAAGTATAGACGTATGTACATTATGGGGGCAAAAGTGCATCAAGAAAACGAGGAATGCAGCGAGATGGAGGTGAAGGTCGAAGTTGGCAAGCTAGTCGGCACAATTTTGATAATAAAGTCAAAAATTATTTATAAAAAATATATTTTTTTTCTCATTGGCACTTGCAGCAAAGCCTCTGGGAATGAAGCAACAGCTGAAAGGGACATTAGACGTTCCAAAAAAAATACAGTGGGGGGGACTGGCAGCTCGGCTGCTTTTGTAATTAAAGAAATAAGCAGCTGCAATGGAGGAACATCTTGAAACCATCGCATAGGAAAAGCATGAATGTATTAAAGATACATTATTTCACCTGCTTGAAAGACAAATGTGCCCTTGTCTACAAAAAAAAGTTTTATTTCTTTTTTTTTTTCAGTCAAACCCTTTGAGCTGAGGCCAATAAAGCAGATCTGAGATCCAACCTGAAAACTAGCACCTGCTTGAAGACCTCCGAATGTTTTTTTTTATTTCAATAAATAACCCAAATGGCTCCAATATTAAATATATTTATTCTAAATGGTCAGACTGCTTCCATGTCGACACATTGGACACCATGTGTGGCTCTTTTGGACCTGACCTAGCAGACACTTGACAGCCATCCCCCCTCTGGGATGTTGTGATGAAGCGAAATCTGCTGTTTTCTTTTCCAGGAGTGACTTGATGTTGTTTTTTTTACCAGATGGATGGACAAGCTAGCAAGTCACATCGCATCTCCTCCACGACTCGTGTGGGCCAAACCGGCACATAAGTCGACATACTTAAAGTGAACTCAATCAAAGGCTGCTGAAGAAAGGCTAATTGTGGTCTTGACCTCTACGCCACAGGGGCCGAACACACGGGAAGAAAAACGAAAGTCCTCGGGGGGTCCGTATGTAGAAAACATATGGATTTTTTTTTCATCCCATTTGATTCTTACCTTGACAGTGCGTGGCGTTCATCCTTTTATATCCGACAGGACATTCCACTTGTCCGTTTGCAATCACCGCGTACGCTGCGGAGCGAAAAAAAACGATATTTTAAGGGATGCAAGAACACAAAGCATCGCATTCATCGAGAGGAACGTATAACTTGCAGATGTGAGCATCTTGGCAACAGAAAAAATGAGGCGACCCACAGCTGGGCCACACGGGAGTGAGTGAACAGATGCTAATGGAGCCCCGTTAAAGTTTTTTTAATATGACAGCGCTGCCATCGAACAGAATAGTTTGTTTCCATATGAAAGTATGCTGCGGTAAATAAATCAGCGCTTGGTTCGTGCCCCACTGCGGCCATATTGTCGGTGATAGATGGTTGAAAAACATCAGGTCATTAGTCACTCGCCAGCGGGTTAAGCCTCAGGATGCTCCATTAAGAAAGAAGATAAAGATACACACAGGTCAATGTGGTCATTCAAAAAGCAAAAAAAAGTCACACCGTGTGTGTATGCATGTTTCCAACACATTAAAACAATTACACACGAACGTCTTTTATCTTGCTCTTGAGTCATGCAAGATGAGTCACAATATTGCAAGCTTCTTCCAAAGTAATCATTATGTAATTCTGTCCTTCTTGTCATCACTGTCAGATCCAAGCTCGGGCAGACGCGTTTGAGAATCGAGAAGAAAAAATGGCCATATAATTTTTGAAAATAATTTTTGACTTAAAAAAGTGAATAGATGCAACTATGTGAATAAATATAATAATAAAATTAAATTTTATATAATAATAATAATAATAATATTTTAGTTCCTGGAATTGTCCCCAATGATTAATTCCAAATCATGAATCTGTGCCACTCTCCCAGGAGTGTCTGGAATGTGCCAAATAGAATCTTCCTGGGAATAAAAGTGTTTTGTTCCCACTGTGACCCAGTGGACCAAGCGGGTTCAGCACACCTGAAGGTTTGACAGAGCAGAAGTGGGTCAGTATGAAGGGGGCATGGCGAAAAAAAAAAAAGGGGGGGGGGGGGGGGGGGCTGTGTCAGAGTGACGCCCGCACTCCTGTCTGCCCACCGCATCATGTTCCTCCACACCAGCCTAATCCGCCTGCAAAGTTTCCGAGTAATGAGCTGTTGTGGTCGGGTGCTGGGCATGCCCTCCTGCAGGGACGGGATCAGGGAAAGTCTGGCGTGAGTGACAGCGGGGCGCACATGCCAAGGGAAACCCAGTGGGAGAGGTCGGTCTGTCTCAATGAAGCTTATTAATACAAAGGAGGCTGCTATCTCTTCCAGGAGCAACTTTGACATGTATCTGAAATGGTCATGAACGTGAACCTACGGGCGTTGCATCAAGAAATGTTTGCTTCAGTTCAGTGAGTTCCTTTCGGGATTATTAAAGTCCTGAAAATCCAACTAATGAACATTTAGACCAGGGGTGTCAAACTATGGCCCGTGGGCCAAATATGGCCGGCAGTGTAATTATATTTGTCGAGACTTTGTGTCAGTACTAAAATTGCAACTTATCTTCACTTTTTAAAAATGTTTCTACTAGTCTTCAAAACTTGATATTCATCAGTTTGTTGTGTATATAATATGAGACGTTCATGCATTTATTTGGGTTAACGGCGCTCCAATGCAGTCCGTGACAAAAATGAGTTTGACACCCCTGATTTAAACTGTAGACATCTCGTCGTGAGCTTCCTTATTGTTTTGTTAAGTTGAGTCTAATGCTGCAAAAATAAGGCCAAGTTGTTTCTGGTGCGGTACACAAATCTAAGGCCGACCTTGTTTTCGGATCACTTAATGATGCGTGCTGTCTCACGCTGGCTCCTACCATCGTTTGAGTCGAAAATGTCTGTGCGGAGTTTCACAGGCAGCCACTTGCAAGAGTGAGCTCAAGCTGTGCATCATTAGCGTCGCCCTTGGTTACAATGAGTCGAGACGCGGTACTGGTCTGTATCCACTGAATGTACAGAGAAACACTTCCAATTGTTGTCCATCCATTTAGCCCCCGATTAACAAAAGACTTTGTCACCCCTCACTAATTTTGTCTGTCTCCATTCAATTGTGTTGTGAATGCCACTGGCAACTGTTGAATAATATTTGGTTGAATTCCCTGACTTGTAATTCACATCCCTTGGAGCTCCCTGATTGGCGGCTCGGTCCTAAATCTGTTTTTCGGATCAGGGACGACCCTATTGAGCAAATGAAAGGACGTCTTATGCAAAATACAAGTAAGGGGCTGAGAAAGGAGATGGATTTTATGCTCACATGGGGATTTTAGGTATACTAAAATGGCCTTTTAATTCAGTATTTCTGCGGGACCACCCCGGCTAGAATGTAGCTGATTCGCTGGTATGACTCGAAGAACCTTCATCAATGTTTCTGTGGATCTATCTGGAGATCCATATATTTCCAAAAGATGCAAAATGGAAAATAAATTGTAACTTTAGTATTGATACATGAAGTCGATGCATAATTTGTCTTCACGGGCCACATAGAATGATGTGGTGGGCCGTATGTGGCCCCGGGCCTCGGGTTTGACACCTATGATCTAAAGGAACTGGAGAAAGTCAAACTATTCCATTGAGGGCCTCTTTCTTGGAAAACTTTCCCGGCCAAGACCTCCCCTGGACCCTTTTCCGGTAATTCTCCTCCTGACAAACTGCCATGGAACAAACTGGTGGCGCACAAAGGAAACAAGGGGCACACACAAGCACCCTAATCAATGAACGGATTAAGTCTTTTGACCCCCGTCAGATGCCAAAGCCTTCTCCTCTTGGCCTCGGAGTCAACATTTGATTGGAGGGAACAGCTCGAAGGGAAGCTGTTTGCTTTTAAAGTCTCCTTGGCACGCGCCAACACGCAATGATGATTTGCACGGCTGCTTTCCATCAACTTTACTTGGTGCCACATTTTAACACCAGAGATAACGCATGGGATGTATCTCCTCCGAAATAACAACTTCCGTAGTTGTTTTCATATATCTTGAGCGGAAAGTATGTTCCGAGCATTCGGAGGCCTAATGTTGACGGGTGTGCAAAGTCGCATTCAAAACAGACCGACATTCCTCCCTAATCTCCAATTCACTGTGGCGCATTAACCACCTGGGATGGCTCCAAAGCAAGACATGCCAGGGGTGAATTCCTCATAAAAATTTGATCAACATCGCATGCATCCAATTATGAAATACAACACCACTTTGAAAATATATCAGATTTTATTTCCCGTTGCGGTAAGACTCGGAGTCCTCATTAAACGCACGGTGATACATTAGCAAGTCAACACTCCGAACGTGATTTGAGGTCTTTATCAAATCTAAATTGGAAGCTGCTGTGGAATAATTCCAGGGCATCTGTTTCTTTGCTTGCTTATTTCCCCACACCAAATTGTAGCACCTCTGGTTTTCGTTGGCCATTTATAAGTGTTTGATTGATCAAAGCGGAATCAAAAGCGGTTCCAAACAGAATTTGGCTCTTTCCATGAATGTTAGAAACCATGACTGAGGAACTGAGCAGAGTTCACATGGAAGGATGTAGATGTGAATCTTACGTCATACCTCAACGGGCAATTTCTGACATAATGTGAGGCCGCCTGAGGAGTGAGTGACGAAGCCGGGCAACTCCCAAATTCTGGAAAGGGGCGAGTTGGATGGAAGGGCAATGACACGAGAAAGACCTGGCTGACCCAGTGGGGTAGACCGAGCCACGTTTTAAATGGGTGTGGTGGTTCCTTAAGGTCCTGGGGCGGAACGTGTGATCTTCCATGAGACTTCCCATCATCTCATCCATGGGAGCGTCTCAAACAGGGAAGCTGCCCAGCATTGACAGATGAAGAGAAAAATGGATTGTGGAATTCCAATAGTTGTGAATGGCAGGGCTGCCAAGTGTCATGAGCAAAAGTTTACCGAAGGAACCTGATATAGATTTATTAAAAAACATTCCGATATAATCATCGCAACGCAATCCTGGCTCGGAGCTTTTTAAGGATTCATTTTCTCTTGAGGATAAAACCGGATACGCAGGAGAGCCCTAAAATTCGACGAGTCTCATCCCATATCGCAAACTGACAACTGACCCTTTCACATTGAAACAGAACAAAAGAGCAACAACATTTTTCAGGGGCCATTTTCTCCCCCTTGGTTCCATATTGCTCCTGTCAACCACAGGCCACGCTTGGAGGAATGCACCTTAAACATCTCGCCAAGTTTCTAAAGTGAGAACAATAACACTCAGGAATTCGAAGCACTTTTCTTATTAAAGCTTTATATGACTTCATTTTCCTTCTCGTTTTCCGTGTGACCCGGGCCGACAGTATACCGCCAACATGATGAAGAAGAGTGAGCGCTTGTGCTTCTAGTTGGAACTTCAAAGCACCGGAGGAGAACATCTGTGAGCTCAGGGAAAAGTGTTGACTGGAGATGAGCGATATAGGAGGAAAGAATAGATCCATGATGGATGGAAGGATGATGTCTGCTTCTGATTAAGAAGATATTAAACACAGCTTAAGGACTTTGACAGCCAACCGACATTTGTGGCTTTGGCTGATGCCACTATTGCTGCTTTGCTTGCCTTGGTGTGGGTACGCAATTAAGCCCCGCCCCCTTCCTTTGCAAAACACACAGGACTGTCAGGTCGAGTAAGAGTCTCTGTGTACAGTTTGAAGTGTCGCCGCCCACCCAGCTTGTCAGCATGCAACCAGCCTGCTGCTGTTTCTCAAACCTACCGCAGCTCAACTTGGAAAGCAGATGAATTACGCTTGTTCATTTCCTCAACGACCGCTTCGTTATGCCCGCAGGCTGGGTGGTGCTCGCTAGCAACAGCATCTTCATACTTTTATATGCTTTCCAAGTTTTATAGAAGAAAAAAAAGTCATTTTTACGGGATAGTCAAATAACGCAGTCGTTTCGGAAAGTTAATGACGACTGACTGCGTTAATTATTCGCACTCCCCGGTTCTCGGTAGTCTTTAAATCGGTGATAAATGCTTTGAATCGCTACTAATTAGAAACAACTAAATTAGATTACTGACCAAAAAGCCAACAATAAACAAAAATCTGGATAGGAAACTGCATTTAAAAAGAAAAAGGGGGCAAATTGTGGTTTGTGGTTTTTTGGTGTTTGTATACAAAAGCAGAATATGAACAAATTAATATCACCACACAAAAATATACAAATATATACTTGTAAATGGACACAACAAGATCCACCTGGCATTTCCATGTGTTTATCATTCATAAAGTACACTTCAAAACTGTCTTTGGGCAACAGATGGGGGGCCTATTCGAGAACTGGTTTTGGTTTAGCTACAGCAAAACTATGCAAAAACTCCGACAGTGGACCCAATTGTGAAATGAACATGGACAACCAGGCCACTCACTCCTCCATCTGTGTGGTCTTGTTTGCTTTGAGACATCACAGCTGGTAAAAATAGCTCCATATAAACACAAATGTAGCAAATGTGTGTAAGCCACCAGATGATGGGATTTATCTCTTTGTGTCATGTGACCTTTCAATCCAGTTACGACTGGTCAGTGGTGGCTTACCTGGTTTGCTTGGACACTTGTGGCACTTGTTAAGACCCCAGGAGGCTCCCACGCTGCCACAGCAGTCATCTTGCTTGGTTAAGCCCGGCAGAGGATTTCCACACTGCAAAAAAACGAATCGGTGGTAAATATCGGAAACAAGTTTGGCAATAATTGGCTCTGCAAAATTGTAGAATCTACAAATGTAGAGAGAACATGAAGACCTTAGCTTGACTGGTTTCGGTAACTATCAAGCATCGACCTCCTGGCAATTGGATCAGGGACATTTGGCTAATTAGGAGAAATTCCTTGCTGAACTGAGTGGATTTTGGCCAATGGAGATTTACGAAATTCAAGTGAAAACACAGAAATCATTCTTTCGCAAAGCACCAAACGGCTACACTGGCAAGAGAAGTGAGGACAACTGTGGAAAATGGGAGATGTAATCTAATACACACAAACATTCGTGTCAGGCTGGAGACACAAGTCCAGTGTGACTAACTCTGGATCATGACCATTTCGTTCGAAATCATCGTACAAAAAGTTCCGAAACAAAACTTTAGAACGAGCTCCAAAAGAAAATTTGAAACGGAAAATAGCCGACAACATGCCAAACAGGTATGTTGGAGCATTATGTTTGAACAGTTTATATAGCGTGATGCCTTGATAGGTGCTCCTGTTTTGGTTAGCAACATAGTTTACTGTAATGTGGTCGAGGGTTTTCAGCCAGGTTTCGTGTTGGTGTTAATCTTACCTGTCCGTCAACCGTCTCCTGGAAGCACCTTCCCACATGTCCATTCTGACGATGCTGTGTTCTAGCGTAATCGTCCTCGCCGGTGTGTACGTGTCTGCCGCCGACGGCGAGCTCGTGGCCGTTGCCAGGCTGAGAGCGTTGCTGGACGGAGTGAGCCCCCTCGGTGGCAGGCAACCGCTGGCCAGGTTGGACCCGAGCCACTTGGTGGATGTGGACCTCGGCTTCCGGCGGGTGCTGGATGTGGACCTTGACCAAGGATGGGTGAAGTGATGCTGGGAAGGACAAATAAGAATTTTACAGCTGCTCGTCTGGCATATTTAAGTTTTTATTGAGTGGAGTACCTTGTTGATTGGAAAGTGGCAGCGTGTACGTGGAATGGGAGGGAGATTTGTGTCCGGAGTTTCTGGAGTCCTTGACGGCGGGTTTCGTGTGAGGCTGAGCCGGCAAGTGACAAAACTTCCCGGTAGAGTTGGACGGACACCAACATTGGTCCCTGCCAATGCAGCGGCCTCCGTTTCGACAGGGGATCTGACAAAAGACTGCGGGGGACAACACGAGACAATTGTATCGGTTTTTCAGGGTTATCAGCAATGTTACTGTTCAGGAGTAGGGGAAGGCCTCCTTTGATTAGATATGCTGGCTATCGTATCAGCTCAAGGGGGCTATTAAATTCTTTCAGAACGAGTCTGCACTCGTCGGGCCAGTCCCACCCGGAGCTGAAACTATTCATAGACCTCGCGCAGTATTTATGTGTCGGCTCCAAAAAAAAAACACTCAAATGACCAAACGGAACATGCTGATGTTTGTCTATAAACGGACGTGGACCCCATGTGATGTCATGTTTCCAAGTGCTGTGCGCAAGGGAGTCTGTTATAATTACCCAAGCCGGGCTTTTTTTTTTTTTTTTACTGCGTAGGGAGCATAACAAAAGCATGAGATAATTGTTTGCCGTCCTCTTGACATTCCTTGATGAAAACGCACGCCCAAGTGATAACAGGAAGCACACCACCGCCTTTCGATACATGTTTGACTTTGACATAATGGAGACTGACAGGGAAATAAAAATCATTCTCAAAGAGGGGGGGGTGGTAGGAATACGACATTGCTGCCGGGATGCTGAAAATATTGAAATGAAAACCAAGACAGCTCATTCATATAGGCGAGATTGTTCACCTGTTTTTATGTAACCATTAAGGCCTTGTATGTGTGTGGTACCCGTCACCGCTAATCCACAAGCGGTAATTAGTCTGAGCCTTAGCAGGACTTTTGCGACTGAAGAAATAAAAACACGCAGGGTCGCGACCCTTGACCTTGGTCTGACCACCCTTCTCCCTTCCCAGGGACACTACTGTGGATAAATTTTATGTAATCCCTGCTCATGCTGGTTGTTCAGTTTTAGCGTCGCGCCCGTTCTCGTCTTTCAAACTAGCGTGCTCTCCCGGTGAGCATGATAAATGGTTAAACGGCGAGGTGCAAACCGCAAAGCGATGGGGGTAAGTGGTGGGGGCGTGGGACCACCATCTCTTAAATGTGTTTGGGGAGATTAGTCCTTCTTTACAGACCCTGCTTTTAATCTGCTCTACTCCAACCTCAATTTCTCTTTGACAGTTCAGATTTTTTTTTTCTATCTCCTACTCTGAGTTTTAGTATTCAGAATAGACAGCATGACACTGGGAACCCATTTTGTCAAGCCCACCGTGGAAAATAAAAAAAAAAGATATTGGGACTGTGAGAAGTAGAGAACCAGCCAAGGGAAAAGAAGATGAAGACTCACAGAGTCGAAAGCCCGACGTCTTCGGCTGTTGCTGCTGCTGAAGTTGCTGCGAAGTCTCACTGTAGACGGTGGTCACGTCTCCTTTCTCGCAACTATTGTAGCAGCGTCCGTTTCCGCACACCCGGCGGCACGTGGTGGGCGTGAAAACAATCTTTATTCGGTCCAAGTTAGAAGTGAGGTTAGCTCCTGGAACGCACACGCACATCCGTTTGAGAAGGAGCACAATCAGAATTAAAGCGGAGGAGATCTCCATGCCTCCTTCCTCACTGCGACACTCTGCTCATCTCTCGGAAAAGTGACGGGCAGTTTATAAACGCACAAGGGCGTGTACCGATAATCACCATTGGCACGCTGGAAGTCAAATGAGCAACTACCGGCCGGCCGGCCAACATTCGTGCAGCAGATACAGTAAGGCCTTTATCTTTGCGAGAGGGTGTTTTAGATGGGTGAATGAGTGAAGAGGGCAAAGAGAGGTGAGGGTGACCAACAAGCATACCGCCGCTACTCTCGACTTCATTTTAAAGTGATCTAATAAAAATAACTTCAAGTATATTCTTTATAGGAGACTAGGCAGAGTGCCAATAAGTGTTTAGACTCTTCTGCAGAAGCAAGAATGCAGATGAGCAGATTTGGGACACGGCCAATATTATTTTTTTTTTTGGGCCCATGTTCTAATTTTCAGTGACACAGCAGGATGTGTCAGTATTTATTCGGATGTGTTGTTTGTTTTGACATGCCAAGGCCGGGCAAAAATGTTAAGTGTGCATTTATTTCGACAGTTTTTTTTTTTTACCTGCTGGCGACAGCACATTGTTGAATTGGTTGTTACTGGTCGGTCTGTGAAAGTAGTCATGCCCGTGTCTTTGTCCATGGGAGTTCCCGTGCTCATTTGCGTGGGCGTTGCCGGCGGGCAGCGCGTTGGAAGTGATGGGCCCGGAGGATGACGGATACCGCTTGACGGTACGGGAGGTCCCCGTCAGCTGAGGGGAGGATTCAGGGGGTCCCCGTCTCACTTGGGTCCTGTCAGTCACATCATCACAAGACGGCAAATATATGACCTCAGAGCAAAGCGAACATCCCGCATATATATCGTCGAATCGGCGTTGCGTGTGCATCAGCGTGAAATCGATTTAAGCGTGGAAAGCCTGCGCGACAGAAAATATTATTCCTGAGAGATGAACACGGTGTCTTAGGTCATAACTCATCTTAATTAATCAATTTGTACAAATTAAATCTAGAATAAAAGCATAGTTGTCGCAACTAACATCTGCTGCAGGTCAAGAAGCCGTGACCCTTACTCATCCATCCAAATTCTTTTTCATGACACAAAAGACATTTGGTAAGAAAAGATAATTCATCACTTAGATGAAAAAATAATCAGAGAAAAACGATCCCCGTCCCGCAGAGGAAACGATATTACCCTGAGGCCTACGTTAGCTTACCTATTTACTCTGCTTGACTAGATAATGAGCTTGTCTGGACTGAAGGCCAGAGGAAGTATTAAAACGAGGGTCGAAGAACAAAGCTTGACCCCGGGCGGGCATTTTTTTTCCCCCCAGCGTTTTGATTTGGGTCAATTACTTGAGTCCGTGTTGTGCGACCTGGAAGCTGAGCTCATGTGAGCGACGTGGGGGAGTCGCGTGCCTCAGACAGTCAGGCAGACACTTCTACCTGAGATGTCGAGGCTTAGGAACTTTTCATCCTTGCAAAAAAAACACATCTACAGATACTGACCAAGAAGACCAGATCAGTTCTGCAAAGTACACCAAGGACCTTGCACGGTAATTAAACCATAAATCTTCCCTTCAGATGCGAATGTTGGTCCGAGATAATTTATCACAACTGTGATAAATGTACACACAAGTCAATTCATGACTTTTTCTAAACAAAGCAGACCAGAAAGCGCCGCCCCGTTGCTGTCGGGAAGAAGAAATGAAAGGGAAAGAGAGTCAGATAAACATTTGATAATGTTCTCTTGCGTCATCGTTTTGGAAAGGCGGCAGACTGGAGTTGACAGCTGCTGACCTAGATCCTGAACCTCCATGGGCGGCTCCCACGGATTAGGATATGACACTGGGAAACACAAGGTGCTCGAGTCAAGGCGGGGACGCCAGAGAAGGCGGAACGCTAACGGTACTCTGTCGTGCTCTCCAAAGCATGATGAGTTTTTTCCATCGTTTACAATGATACCTGGCTCGCACGCATCCTGCCTTTCTTCCTGGGCTTAGCCAGATGTCGCTGACTTCCAATGGCGAAGTGACTTCCTTCCAACATGAGCTCACAACTGCCCCATCGGACGCTAAGAGCAAGCTGGATGTCATCGGCAGGCCTCAACTCACTTCTTGCTCTGGGTGACTTAAAAGCAATCTTAAGACCTTGGCCAAGATTACACTGAGCTTGATTTTTAAAAGGCACATGGAAAAATGTTTGGGGTATCAAATGGTGGCCATACATGTTCAATTAAATCCCAGATGATCCCGATGAATAAGCTGCTAAATGTGAGCACGTGCGGTTCGTGGACGGATTATTCCGCTCTGTGTCTGCTGGAAGTAAAACAAGCTCGTGTTTCCGAGCAGTTACGGTCAATTACACCGAACAGAAGATGTTGCATGCTTGACCACTAGCCCAGCTTATCTATTAGAGTCGATGTTACAAAAGAAATGTGATGGAAATCTATTGAGGGGGAAGATTTGAACATTTTTTTCAATTAATCGTGTGATTATTTTTTTTCCAATAATCAGAATCATCTTTTTAAAAAACGAATTTCGTATCCATTATAAAGGTAAAATCCTTAAAAAAAAAACTCAGTCCATACAAATGATGTTAATTCTCTTCTCTCTTTTGATATTTGATTGCAAAAAAGGTCTCCAAGACATAACGCTATCGGTCGGGTCCTCTTTCACTCGTCATACGGAAAGCTATTAAACCTCATCACATTTACGGAAATTACAAATCACGATAAGAGCCAAGAATTTACAGTCGGCAACGACCGGGACTGTTAATCTTCCAGCTCATTGCACAACCATGACTTGGCGTTCAGTCACAGCAAATATCTTTGAACTTGTTTTGGTATTACAGCATGCGGATGCTCGCCACTCGTGAAGACATAACAGGCAGCCCGAATGGCAGTTCCAGACTCAGGTCCTAAACCCAGATGGGGCTGGAAAGCAGTCCAGGTCTGAGAACTGGAAGAGGAGTTCAAATAAAGCTTGAAAAACAGCTTCTGCTGATAATAAACGTAAACTATGTGTGAAATTGTGTTCAACGCGCAACACTTGCAAGCCAAATCGTAGCTTTGAAGTTTTGTTGAACCTTCACCAAAGGCTGGGACGTGTCAAACTATTTGGTTAGGTGCTTTGCTTTATTGGCTGCCAGTAAAACCCATTTCAGTTGACTTGGACCGCACAAATTGTCGTGATACCGGGAACTGGATGAACAGAAAAATTCTGGATTATCCGATTCACTCCAAAGACACCAAGGAATTATTTGCATCTCCATGGATTCGGCCTTACCCAATGAATTCTGCGCCCATGTTGATTAATTTATTCACAACCTCGTCTGGTGGCTTTTATTCCTGTCTCTCCTAATAAATTTCCATTTGACATCAATTTTTTTTGTCAGCGACTACACTTCAGAAGTACTACCTACTTTTTCCTACAGTACATTTGTTTGAAAGTGGCCTGATCCAAAACCATTTCTAATAGCTCGGGTTGCAAGTTTATAGAAGGCATTGCAGAAAATAGACTGATATAAATAAGAAGCTCGTCTGGATTTAGGATCGAGTCATTTGGCTCTGAACGTTCTGTCTAAACAAGAGAGTCTGACAGCTGGAAAAAGTGTCTGGAATGGGCATCCCAGTCTGGATCATAACACAGAACTCAATAACGAATGGATTCGTCTCGGTGACCTGATGTGAAATGGCATTTAAGATATTTGTTTTAAACTTAAGTTTTCCATTTTCAGCTCAAAGTATCAAGACAAAACATGTTTTATATGAGAGTTGTATAAAATTCGAGTAATTTAAAGGCTACTTGGAAAATGGGAAAGTAAATGACCATCATTACAAGTGTAAATCAAAGTTTTCATCTCACTTAGGTAAACGCATTAAAGTTCATTTTATGGCCGCGACGCCAAATACGATGATCATCAGTCTGACTGGAGAGAGCGGCAAATATAAAAATTGTGCAGCTGAAAACAATGAAAACTTTGTACTAGTTCGATCAAGCGATACTAAAAGATTTTTTAGCAAAAAAAAAGGCTGATTTATGAACGGATCGGGGTGCTGACAAGAGAGCTTTGTGAGCGATTCAAAAATAGAACACAACGTTATCTCATAAAAGATTTCCATTTCCTCTGTGTCGTTACACCAGCTATTTATTTATTTTACATTTTTTTATTTCTCAATTTTTTTAATTTGTTTTTTATTTATTTTTAAATATTTTTTTATATTGGCACTAAAATGGAAGAAGTGTATGAAGTGAGCTATTGAGTCAGCTATGTGAACTACTACACGACTAATAGCCCTCTGTTTGACTTCATCAAGGAAATCCAAAAATCTACAGTTGGAACGGCAACATGTCCGATGACATCATCAACCTGGAACCAACTGCATCTCCTCAATCCTCACCATTTGTATAAAACAAAGACGTCTTGTGAAATGCCGTTGATGATCTCTAAAAAAAATTCACTTGGACTTTAGTCTACCTTTCTCAAATACGTGTATCTATGACCTGGATGACTGAAAGCCTTCACTGATAATCCCAGGAGATGAAATTTAAGAAGTCCAAGACATAAATACACACTTGTTCGTGTTTTGCTTTCCTAAACCGAGCAGTGTTACAAATCCCCGTCGAAAACATCAACTACAAACTGTATCGGGGAAAGAGCAAACATTCCAGATTAGCTTAGATGCTATCGTAGTTTCAGATCGTCCTTGCCAAGTATGACATGGAGTGTGCAGAATTTCATTTAGTAACAAGTTTTTACAGCGTTTACATCTGATAAGCGATAAAAGATTAATTGCGGTATTTCAAATCTATTTGCTTTTACGTTGAAAAGATATGTTTACTTTTAAATTGTTGATATAGCGAATAGAGGCCACAATCAAAAGACTTTTAGTCTTGGAATTTGGTTTGTCTTAGCAGTCTCGGTATATTTTAAGAGGTGAAAGAAGTCTCGGCGGGCTGAGGAAAATAAATTAATCCGTTTTTTTTTTATACGCGTAAGGCAAAGCACCGCAGCAAAAACCAATTGTGGTCACACTTTTTATTTCTCAGGCTTCAGGCAGCACTCATCCACTCATCGTTTGCCACCGAGGCCTCGTGTCATTCTTTCAATAAAATCCTGAGGTTTGATTCCCAGCTTGTGCCATTAAATATAATATCCGACCCCGGGGAATTTTACATTGGGCTGTTGTTGAGCGTTTCTCTTGGCAACAAGCTCGTGTAAAATAAAAACGACAGTGGCAGACTTTATGCTAATTGGCGATACAAAAATAACTCGGCGACTGCTCCTGTCATAGTAAAGTTAAAATTATAGCTTTTCTAGAAGTTTAATATCTGGTAGTAAACTTCCACTTTATATTTCAAGTTTCGCTAAGCTAAACACTCCAAGTGTTTCAACTTTATGTTAAAACCATTAAAAAGAAAAATTAGTTAGCATAGGCAAGCTAGGTGGAGGCTATGGATGCCAAAACTCGGGTAAAATTTTACCTTTGAAATTTTGTATTAAAACATGCTTTTATTATTAACTATACATTTTTGGCTGAACTAAACCAATTTTCCCTTTCTAAGCCAAACCGATGACTGTGTTATGTAACGAACGAAGTGCTTTGTTTGAAACGAACGCTCCTTGGAAATGACATTTCTTAAAGGTATTGCCAGTAATTTCAAATGAATAACACACTGACACTTTCTTTTAAAAACACGTAAAGGGATAAAGCCAAACATCGGTGAGCAATTAAGGGCCTTTTTTTTTTTTTTGATGACATCTCAAGTCATTATAACTTAGATAATTGCGGGTCCTGGAAGAATATTTCCCCAAGTGAAAATCTGGGTGTGTCTAGAGGCTTATCGCACCCGCCACTGAGACTGGATTAAATCATGTTCTGTGTCTGGACAACCTTCCAAGAATCCCGCTAGTAGCAGCCAGATCCTGGGTGAAATGAATTACTGTGGCTTTGGGTTGGAGAAGGTCTCCCAATATAAATGGGTCGAGTCAAGCAAAAAGGTTATTGAGAAAGAACTTCAGGAAAGTATATTAGCTGGATGTGACACATTGACAAATTAGCAGATGAAATAATTATAATAGTATTATTTATATGATCAATTTACAAATGTTGAATCCAAGATAACTGGACTTTTTAGATTCTGTTGAAAGCGTCTTCAGTTTTGGATTCAACACAAAAGTTCAAGTCGCCTTCAGTTCAACTTTTGAGGATTGCAACGCCCTGGATGACTGACTACACAGAATCTAATGGATTTCGACATGAACATAACACACAACTGTAGTGGGGTAAACAGTTCCTTTTTTGTCTCCTAGGGCGCCGAAGACATAATAAATCCAAAGAGGTTTGATCCTGGATGGAAGCGGAGTGGCGCGGTTGCTGCGGTTCAGGGGTTACAATCATAACGTCTGGAGACATTTGTGAGCCCAGATGTAATTTGATCCTCGACGCTCTCTTGACTCTGATCCGTCAGGACAGGTCAGATCTGCTGACTCAGCTATCTTTTATAAGTGTCACATGTCAGACTGGATGGAACTTTGGAATTTTTTCACAAAGCCATTCCTCCATCTGCTACTAGAAACGATTAGTCCTCTTCGCCGATTTGCTCAAAAGTGGGCCAACTGTTGCCCGGCGAGCGTGTTGCAGACCAGGCTTTAGAGAAATTGAATGCGCGAGTGAAAGACATATCTGTCCCACGCTGAGTGCTAAATTCTCTATGGTCCTTTGTTCCCCCTGGCCTAGCAGGAAGCCAAACACTCATGGGACTCATTTGGCTCTGTATTTTTAGACAGAAACACAGCTACTTTTCCTGGTCCAACTGAGTCAATATTGCCCGCTTTAAACGGGAGTGAAATTCAGTCCACAGTACATTTAGACTGTCTTCGGCACATATGTCAAGCAATATATATAGTGAGCGAAGTCGAAACCACTTCCTTTGTGCCGACGCTAGACAAAAACAACACTCGGAGGACAGAGATCTATTTTTTAAAGTGTCACCTACATTTTCCATGATTGATTGGCAACCATCTTTCATCCAGAGCTACTGAAGAAACTTTTTGGTTGCGCTTTGACATATTTGATAATAATTATATTTCCATACAGGTGCCGAGGTCACCGATAGGATTTTGACAGCAGTTTGTGCCACTGCTGCTGTTGGTGTGGTTTGTCTGTAATGGGAGTGAAAGCAAGCAGTGATCCATGATTAACAAGGAGAACTCCCACTATGACCACAGTTTCCTCTGAGAAACGGCGGTGCGGTTACGTGCAAAGTCTAAAGTCAACAAGCCACACACAAGCGCTCCGCCGCCTTAGTCGTCATTGCCTCGGCGTGGTCATATCACGCTGTTGAGGGTCATCCGTCTCTCTTATTTGTTCCCGGTTGTTAATTCGTCATCATCGTAAAGACTGTGTTGTAAAAATAACAAAAACACGGATGGATCAAAGATGAGAATGACGGACAGAAGACAGGGTTGAACTATCCCGATTTGGATGAGCCTGAAATGTGTCATGGAGAAGTCATACGTGATTGATTGGGAGAGGAAAAGAAATGGAACAACTGAGGTTTCAAAACTTTGTCTTGGATTTAGAATGAACCGTTGGACTTGATGTGTAGGTTTTGCGCATTATGATGGTGATCAATCTTTGGGAATTGGTGTCGCAGATACTACCGTATTTTCCGGACTATAAGGCACACCTTCAATGAAGGGCCCATTTTAAAACTTTGTCCTTATATAAGGTGCACCGGACGATAAGGCGCACCATTAATGCATCATGTCAGATTTTTAATCCAAATCAAATCATTCTCCATTTTATCTTTTTTATTTCAACTTCAGATGCAACAAATTACTTTATAATCACAAAATAATGATCCATAGTCTTTTTGATTCATGATTCATAGTCTTCAGTGGGCCACTTATGATTGATTTCATGACACAATGCTTCGGGCCAGTTTGAATTTAGGAATTTGGTCCATATATAAGGCGCACCGGACTATAAGGGGCACTGTCGGCATTTGAGAAAATTTGGGGTTTTTAGGTGCGCCTTATAGTCCGGAAAATACGGTACATGAAAAGCCAAGAAAAAAAAAAAGTAAAACAGTTTATCGAGACTTTCAAGGCATTTTTTTTTTTTTGCAGGAACTGAAACTGTACAATCTCAGGAACGGGCATACCCAAAAATGTCCTGGAATTGTGACTACTGTTTACATCAGGCTTATTACATACTTTCCCCCGCCGGTGTTTTACTGTGAGCTTTTTTTTTTTACGAGCCAATATAGCGAACGGCTGGATTGCATTAAATTACTTTACTGCAGGAAAAACAAAGCCGTTCAGTGAGCAGTAAGTTAACTTCTTGTATCCTGCCAGTCACACATGCCAATAGTTGGACTGACTGAGCTACATCAAGCGTCCAGGTGTTTTCTTCAGTCCGACTACGAGAGCAAGATGACCTTATCGGGGATGATGTACATGCTGGACACACATCCTGCTCTGCCCCGTTCTGTTTCCTGCAGACTGATGTCATGGAGGTGATATGAGCTCGGGCCTCAATGGAGAAGGTGATTTATATGTTATCGCCATTCCAGCTCAGTCAGGGGAGTTTATCATTGACCTTGACCTTTCTACCGCGACCATCTGCGATCTATAGGATGTCATAGTGATAGTTGCATGTCGCACTTCCAGGAAACGACCGACGTCACAACGAAATGTATTAACGTGTCACAATTCAGGTGAGGAAACAGCTATGCGATTTTTTCTTTTATCTTTCATTAAAATCGACAATTTATAGTCCCCAAGCAGATGCTGTTGAGGCATTTGATATTCATAGTTGAAAGGGGTCACAAAAACTCGGTTGAAAAAGGGTGACGGGTCGTTCCCGTGTCTCGGAGTTTAACATATGTTAAGACTTTCAAGTCCAAGCTGGAAAAGAAAAGATGGACTGCGGCTGCACTGACAGAGTTCACAGGTAGACTTACAGATGAAAAAAAAAAAGTAGAAGTAATAACTGATGACTTTATGCTAAGCCTCTATGACTGAAGACTTCCAGTCCAAGTGTCCACACAACTCAATATTTGAACCATTAACTGAAATAAGACCTCTGGGAACTTAAATAATGACAATAAAGTCATTCTCGCGTTTGATGTAATAAAAAAAAAAATTAGGAACTCTGAAGTCACTAAATATTTTGCACAGGGGTGCAACCAAATGACATATTTGGAAGCACCAAGGCTAAAAATGAGTTGGTCTGGTGCCTTGCGATGACTATTGAGCGTTCATAATGATGTGGTAATGGGTCAGATCATTCACCGTAACAACCTTAGTTATGTTTTATATGGCAGCCCAATGGAATGTGAAAACCATTATATTTAAGGTCATCACTAATCGACAATAAATGAAAATAAAAGACCGAGTTGCGATCCTGACCAATTTATTATCACCGTGGTTATTGAGTTGACATTTTTTATGCAAATGTTTTCTCTTCCCCGGCGTTTGTCTAAATCCTTTTCCAAACTGTTTTTATATTCTACAATGGCGCCACTTGACAAGTGAGGTCAATAAAAAGGGTGCCGCTGACATAAAAAGTCAAACGTGATCCAAGGCAGACTTATTTAGTACCTGACACCCTCGCCAGTAGGACCAAACTGGAAGGAAAGTAGCTGCACATATGGGAAGGAATTTACTCCCTGGGCATTTAGGTAAGAAAAGAAAAAAGATATTTTTGAAGTAACATCAGTCCTCCCTACTCCTTAATCCAAGTACCGAGACTGGGCAATGGTGTTGTCTCGCTATCTCGCTCCATGACTTCATGTTACTCGTGCTTTCTTGGCTTTGGAGCAACGAAACATCAATCAGATATATGAAACGTCAATTTATCTCAAAGATTGCTGGAAGGTGCAGGAAGAGAAATAAATGTTGGCAGATATTCCATCTGTCATGTTAAGAGGAAAAAATCACGTCTAATAATTAGCTTAAGCTGCATGCTGGGAAATGGTGAATTCCGGAAGAGGGGAAATGTCTCATCTCGGAGCCTAACCGCACTTCTTAGTAGTTAGTCAGCTTTCGTGGAGTTATCAAGGGGGGGAACAGTCACATTGAGGGCACGCGTGACTCAGCAACACTTTCTTCCCTTTGGCCCACAACTGTGAGTCAGGAAGCAGAAATACTCAAGAACAAAGTGGAATAGACGCGGCAACTGTGCGATCTTCACCGAGGAGCAATTAGATTTATTATGGCTCTAAGATAACCATTTTGGATACATGAGATTATTCTATCAAACAGCTGCCAAAATTCAAATTGATCGCAGATACCACAAACATGACCGCAGTGAAGCCGGGAAGACACTTCAACATTGGCAAACACTCAATGGGCCCTATTTTCATTTTTTTAGTGGGTGGAGTTTCCTTTAATTTGGCATTTTTGTAAAAAAAATGGGCGTCTGCGCCGTTGTGGGACAAAACACAGTCCAGTGACTTGATTCCCTGCGAATCGAAATAGGAATCGGTCCAAAATCTATTTGACGAATGCCTGCTGTAAACAACAATAAACTATTACCATTTTCCCAGAAAGCATTTGTTTGAGAAATAGCTCAACATCCCAGATAAATAACCATTCGTAACCATGATCGAACGATTAATCAACCCAAAAGGTTATTTCTAAGCAGACGGAACTTAAAACAGTCACACGCATATAAGCCAAGAAACTATTAGGCCTGTCTGATTAGCAGTCTTTGGAGAATTAACTGAAACGACATGTTCATCGGGGCAATTACAAGTTGGACGGGTTGCAGTTATTCGAAAATCGGGAAGAAAAACGGCAAATGTCAAACACTACGAAAATATAATTGCCCCAAGGCTATTTTCATAGAAAATAGTCCGTTTGATACTTGCGTCTAGTAAACCGTATTAAGTTTCCACAGCTTAGGGCTTTACCTTAATACCTCAAGTATGGAAGCAAATTCTTATCGGTCTTGACATTTGTTTTACAACGAGTATATCAAAGATTAGGAGTTGAATCGACTCATCTAGAAGGATTTATTGCTCATGTAAACACGGGCATGTAATTAAACTGCGGCTGTTTGTCTAAGAAAGTTAAAAAATGTTGTAATCTAGTCGGTCATGTCTTTTTTTTTTTGCCGGCCTCCCCGTATGACCGTTAAGGTACTTTAAACAAATTACTCTAGGGATTTTTGAATTTCAGATAAATTATTTGGATTGTTGATTGAGGATGTCTTGCGACAGGGGAGGGGGGGGGGGGGGGGGGGGGCTGGAGTACTTACGTAGAGCGGACTGGTTGCCTGGTGGTCGCAGGTCTCGGGGTCTGGACCTTGGGGCTTTCTTGGCGTCTTCGCGGTTGGTCTCTGTGGAAAGGGTTGCTGCCCGGTTGCACGCGCCTCAGAGACCCTCTGTCGTGGATGTACACCTGTTCGGGGGCCACCTCCTCACAACGGGACCCCTGGAAACCTGAACGGCACACGCAGGTATGCGGCCGGCTGCAGGAGCCGCGGTTCTGGCAGGGCGGCTGGCAGTCGGCTGAAGAGAAAAAACAGATTGAGTTTTTTTTTTTTTTTTTAGAACTTATCGCTTGCCCTCAGTTGTTGCCGTTAGCTTAGCTTTTATGTAGCATTGGGGAAGCTGTCATGTTCAATTCAGGTCATATTAAGTGAACACAAAAAAAAATAATCTAAAAATATCTGACACTTCACAGACATTATACGTACAAGTACAGCTTTTATTTAAAAAACAAACCTCACCTCGATGATAAACGGCCGCATAATATTTATTAAACGTCGGCGAATACATTGCACCGAGGGTCACGTGGCGGTCATGGAAAAATAATCTGTGTCAGTGGGCCGACCCACTTCCACATCCTCCCGTCAGACGACAGCTACTTCAAGCCTCGAAATCCCGGCGGCATGCCATTTATGTAAACAGTCTCTCCATTTTGTGACACATCGCTTTTTAATAGAGGATGCTCGAAGGGGATTTACGACATTGTCCTTTTAACGGTAAATCGGGTCGCAAAGTAAAGAGCGGCACTCTGTCAACACGCCGACGGAATGCTATTGACATAGACGCTGTGAACACGAACAGCTTCTGGATTTGAGACAGGCCCCCCTCTTACGTGAACTGTACTTATCCAAACTAAAAGTCTGTGTTTCGGTTTCCTCGCCATGAATGGTAATCGGAAGAGCAGCCCTATTATGCGGGAGTCACGGTGTGACGTGAGGACAAAAGCTAACAAAGTGAGGATTGAATATCACCACTCTCGAGTTTTGCGGCGGATTCAAACGACTGTTGGGAAAAGTCAGACTGGTTTTTTCGCTGATGAGTCGTACACCTACGTAGGGCGGTGCGGTTCGGTTGTGGTGATGGGAATTTTCCATCATGGGATAAAATGGGAATGCCCTGACTCTGTCTGGCAAGGAGGTCGATACATCATCCAGATTGTATGGTTTGGCTATGTGCCAGCTTCATGTCAAGTTTTGAGGAGGAACACAGAAGCCAAAGTGACGTTCTGGAGATCCCCAACCATATCGACACTGTTTAGGTGTGTTTTTGGTGATGTGTGAAAGGCCAGTTTTCGAGTAACAACATTGTCACAGAAACTCCAACAATGACTCGGCGGCTTCACGGCGTTGATGCCCGTCTTCGGCGGGCCTTGCCTCTGGCCCGGTGAGCGCATTGTCACAGTAATTGCTGTCGTGCAGATTTGTCTTGCACATCATTAAAACTAATTGCCTAGCATTCCAACCATTTCACAAATACGAACAGCCAGCGTCATAAAAACAGAATCCGTCGGAAATAAATGAGAAGAAATGGCAGACATTCCTAACATTGCCGCTTCGCCTTTAATGATTAGGGAAGGCGGTGTGGCCAAGTTTTGGGTGGTTGTGTCCAAATCCGGTCATCTGAAAAGACGATTGAGATTGGTGTTGGCAGATCGGGACAGCCCAAACAAACATGCTGATGCGGCTGAATTAGCAATAAAACACACAATAATATGGACTTGGCGTTTCCACTCAGACTATAATTATTTGTCGTAAATAAATAATTTTCAGACAGACTAAGTGGGTGTTGTTTTCTTTTCACCAGAAATCTTCTTGGCTAGACTCCAATAGAAAAAAAAATAGAACCTCCCGTGAAGACAACCCGCAGAACCTGATACGTCCCGAGAAGCAAGCCAAGTGTTAATTTAAAAAAAAAAAAAATTCTATTGAGAATTTCATAAAACGATTTTGCTAATGATTTCAAGTGAGCGTTAATCTCTTTCCAACATTTGACTTCCACATGGTTGCCGGTCCAGTGCTATCATCGCAGGCCTGCCAAAACCTGACGTCGCTGTCCGCAAGCAAAACGGCATCGACTTTAAAGCTTCTCTATTGTTCTAATATAAAACAGACGGGAGCATGACAAATGATCATGTATTTTCTCTTTGCGGTAAATCTTACACGGCTCGCGTTTCAGCGGATTAGAGCGCCTCCGTCGCATACTATGCGCATTTCGGAATCGAGTCTTTCGGTCTAATACGGAAGCTGGAGCTTTTAATTCTCCACACCACCCTCGGCTCATTGGGGGATTTTGCTAACCTACAGTCGACCCATGACTCTGTGTACGTTCAGATTGATGGTAGTCAAATCCACCACGCCTGTTATGTATTCATTTTTCCCATAGCTGACATTTTGTCATTGACAACAGACTATTTATAAATTCCAGTTTGCCATAATTCAGAAGTATTTAAACACAATAAATGGATGAGGGAAGTTATTGAATCCCAGATGGGAGGAGGTATTTTTGGAAGAATTTTAAACAATGTCTGTGGGATATTACAATTTATGAAAGGGCAAAATGAAGTTTAATCTTTGTAAATTTTAATTTTTAAAATTTATCACCCGATATATTTTTTTCTACACATGAAACTGTTTTCAGGCTTCAGGACAATAGAAAATTCCATCTATGATTTTTATTTTTTTTATAATAAGAGACTCCTAATTGAGGGAAGCATTAATTCATCCCAAGTGGAGTGTCTAAATATAATTACAGGCACAATGGTAAAATCCCCTACTCCAATATAATAAAAAAAAATCCTCAGTGATGATCATCTGAAGATGCACAAAAAATAAACCCTCCAAAAAAAGACAATTACATCCAATACAGGTCCAGACATTTGAGTATTCTCTCTTTTGGCTCCATTTTCAACGATGGTAGCAATTAAAGAAACATGTGGTGCAAGTGGAGGCTTCAAACAGGCCAACCAGCTGGAGTGGCGAAAGCAGCACTCCTGCTTTTGGGGAAGACAAAGTGAGAACAGGTTGTCCGGCTTCAATGTTAATGATAGTTTTGGGGAAGGATGGCGTGTGTATGGATTACAGGCCCTGCCTAATGGCTCATAACTCTCCACGAGGCTGCCACAGGGGAGTGTGAACTCCCGCCACTCGCCCCCCCCCCCTCCCTCGACACATATAAAAGCCAAGGAGGGGTTTGTGGCTGTCTGCAGAACTCTAATTTTACCCTCCACTCGGTTAAATCACAAACTAAAAGGCATTTTAAAAAGCTCCTCCTGTTCTTGTAAAACATAAGGCTGCCACTCATGTGTAATGACGCCTTTGAAAACAAACTTCTTTCATGCTTCTCGGTTGTTGTGGATGCAACGAAATGGATTCCACCATTGTACGGTTCACGTCAGTTCATATTTTGGAGTTCTGAGGATTTTTCGTGTCGCGAGGAATTTTGAACAAATGGCGAACATTTGCGACCTTGGATGAACCCTGATGTGAATTCTCAAGCATTAAAGGAAAACGTCCAAAAAACAAAAAAAGCATAAAATGGTAAATTTGCACCAAAATTAAATGGGTCTAATTTTTGGCGAGTCCTACATGAAAATAAATTTATTTATTTATTTATTTATTTATTTATTTATTTATTTATTTATTTATTTTTAAATTTATTTATTTATAAATCGCACATCAGATGGCTGGACAAAATTAACAATACAAAATCAAGAAGCAAAAATTGGGATAAATTGTACACGTTTAGAAAAATGGGAAACAAATAGCACATATGGTAGAATTCACTTTTCGGGCAAATCGCTTTTTGTCACAATCCTGCCAACTAACAAAGCAACAACAAAAACGACGTGACAAGTATATTTCACATTCTTGTCCCGTAATCTACACTTAACTGTTGAAATGCGACTAATTTGCTTATGTTTGATTTTCTTTAGTTTCTCACGGCCTCCAGCTGCACACATTTTATCAATGTAAATGAGCAACATTGCAGCTCAAACATGTGTTGCTGGATAAATTCTTTCAAGGCAAACAAATAGAATAAAAAATTGCTCCAATACATGCTTGATTGTAAGTGATGAGTTGACCCCAATGTAGTCACTTCCTTTCTTTTACACAACATAAGTAGAAATAATATTTTTTGGGGGATATTGGAGCTGAGGATGATGGTTTGTTTCTATTAGCGTGCCAACATTTTTCAATGCGCATTTAAAAGATTCGAAAACATTCACAGATGGATTGTATGTCCTTGATACTTGCCCAGCTGTTTCACACATGTTCAAGACAACAATGAGCATGTTCTGTTGCTTTCCAAATTCCAAAGGGAATTTGAGAATTCTAAATTGCGTGTTACGATGCTTGTTAAATTATCTTATCAATCAACGCCAAACGGCTCGGAGGGAGGAAAAAGTGTCACGGCATCGGGCGTGATAAATGATGATGATTAACAACTGCATTTTTTTTATTTAGACACATATACCTGTAGTTCATCCATGTAAAGAAACACGCAACGATTTATGTAACAATTTATGTTTGAAATGAAATGATTCATAGCTAGAGTGAGTAAAAGGCTTTTAAAAATGGGGCCCGGCATCAAGCCAAGCGGAAAAAGTTGAAAGAAACTCTGAAACCTTCTATCGTGTTTCACTCATGGTCTAGTCAAGATCTTGACATCAGTTCTCCATCAATGATGCAACTCGTCATCTGCACTCTGTTAGACCGGCGGTGGCTATAAATCTGATCGGAATTGTTCCAGCTTGATACCACGTGAAATAAACTCAATTGTGGTGCGAAAGGTTGAAAAGTGTACCTGGTGAAGAATCGGGTCGATAACTTAAATGACCTTCCTAGCATGCTAGCTAAGAAAGCTAGTTGGGGCAACTCTGCTTAGCCAAACATTTTTTTTAAACCAAAATGAAAAATGAGAAAATAGCGTCACTTTCCTCTTGAAAAACAAAAATCATGCCAACCAAAACTAATTCCAAATTGACCTACAAGATCTAATTGAGGATTAGCCCATACAGACCCAAAACATGTCAGCAATTCAACTCTCATTTTAATTCCACCGCTAAGTAGCTTATGGTTTTGTAAACAGATTTCTCTGGCCATTCTTCTCAATTCAAACCACCGTTGAACCCTGCACGCTTTAGCATTTAGCTCGATGAAGCGTTATTTTGAAATAGCGCCTTTAATATTCTTACATTGACGCTAATTTTAGCGGCCAGCTGCAGCTAACTGATGCAGAACAACTGGCTTGCTATGAATGGGTGAGGCTAAAATATGAGTCCCTCAGCTCGCTAACAAAAACTGCAGATGTGGATAAAGTGACAGTGGAGCTTTCTATACACTAAGTCCTCCTGACACCAAAACAACACATTACATTCATCTCATCCAATTTTAAGATGTACTCCAGCCAAGTCTGCACATGTCCTCATTTTACCCAACCAATGCATTTCTCTTTTTGGCCACCACACTGAATTTTCTCAGTTCCACCAAACTGGAGAGAAAATAAATAGTAGGAGGAATGTTCTGTTCGTCCTAATGGATCAAAGTAGCAATACATTATTATTATGATCATTTGCAGACCAATGATCAGAATTTCTGGACGAAAAGTATTTAATAAATAATGAGGTGGTCCAATTCCAGTCATATATTTGCTCTGAGCTCAACTAAATTGAACAATAAGGTTCTGTTAAGCAGCCATAACCCACGACACCCAATCCGGTCTCTTAAGAAAATCCCGAAGCTGACACTTTTAATATTACAGTCCCTTCAGCGGGAATTTCCTCGACCCTGCTATGTTTTCATATTTCTCTCCCAGCCAACAAGTTTACCCCCTCAGAGTGAGAAGTTTGCTCCCGCTGCCAATGCATAATAAGGCACCTTAAAGTGAGGACAGTTGGATGATAACCATTTTTTTTTTTTATCTTTCCAGCCTAGGGGAGCAAAGTGTTGGCAGCTCGTCAGCCGAGGGGGCTTTACTTTGCTGATGATAGCGTTGCCTTCGTGGTCCAGAGCTATTTTGGCAAATTTAAAATACATACACTTTTATTCGGACCACTGCAGCCTGACGTTAAACGTAATTAACGCCTCGCTAAGTGTGCCTTTAACGGGAAATTGAGTCGGGGGAAAAAAAATGTAGGAAGTGGATCTAACTAGGAGGCTGCTGGGGCCAATCAGTTTGTTGTGTAATCTACTTGTTGGGTTATGTGAAAGAGAGAAAGCAGTAAACAAGTGAAGATACCGTCGATCGAGCCTTGTAAACAAAGTTGGCTTGTAAAATGTAAAAATAAAAGTTCCTCAAAAACATGTTATTACATTGACATAAACCTGAAATGTAATTAAAAAAGTGTTTTTTTATCCACAATGACAAAAAAAAAAACTGTTTACAAAGTGGGAAGAGTTACAGGAACACCTAATATGAGTTGTGTCAAAAAATGCTGACTTTGCAAAGATATTGTGGCAAAGTATTAAAAAATAAATTATTATTGTGGTAGTTGGGCTTACGTTTGATGCAGCGGTTGGTTCCCGGTGCCACGGCCCAGCCGGAGCAGCATTGTTGACCGCCGCACACGTTCGGCCTGCACAGAGGGAAGCATGCTAAGACAAGATACCGACAGCTCATAAAGCGCTAACGATATGCGTGAGTATCTCCTCAGCCCTTCGCGTGACAACCCCGATCTGATTTCATGTTTTAGGTTCGGATCATTCTGACGGGAGGTGGCCGATCGATAATGACACGACACCTTGGAGAATACGATTTAATAGAATTTAAAGCAATAAGACGAAAATCAGGGGAGGGTCGGGAAACTCGATCTGAGCGTGGATCTCTTTTACCCTCATGCGAGAGTCCACAGTCAAAACAAATGAGGGGTTATTTGAACCTTGAAGGGATTATCCGACACACACGGGACTTGAAAAGCATCCTGCATCCTTGATAAATAAATTATAGAGCAAATGAGATGTTTAAAGAAAAATTTTTGGGCTGGCATGGATGTGGGTCACTTCTCAAGATATTACAGTGAATGCATATCTGAGTCATGGAGATTTGGGAAAAGAGGACTCGGATTGACTTCTCGACCTCGCTTGGATTTGACTCATTAAGCTGAGGCGCCACGGAGATAACATAGTAGTTGTTTAGGCCCTTTGGCAGCGCTCCTCCATTGACGTAAATCAAACACGCCAAAGTCATCAGTCAGCGCATACAAATTCCATCACATGATTTACTCACGGAACGGACACTTGGATAGCGCAGGTTACGATAAATCAGCTTGTTAACACCTTGACGTTTGTTTACTAAGAGTGAGTAAAATCAAGGAGTCGTGTTTCGGTTTGACAAAACAGGAGTCGTGAGTCAGTGCGAAAGTGGAAAGGGAAAAAAAAAAAAGCTGCAGGCGATCGCTTTGAATGGAAACGCATCGAGAGAAAAAAAACATTGAGTCATGTGAAGTTGAATGAATCAACGTGTTCAAATTCACGATTCATTTATTACATCGTTGGCAGATTTAAAAAGATCTCTTTTAAATTAGCTGGATTGAGAAGCAAAATCCTGAAGCGGATCTTTTACTTCAGTGTGTGCGATTCAAGGGCAGCCATTCAAATCCCCCATCTGATCATTATGTAAACAACCCCTACCCCCCCCCCCCCCCCACCCCCCCCTCGCAGCATGGGCGAGTATCATGCTTTGTCCCTATGGAACAAACAGAACTGGATGGAGGCATGGAGGGTTCATTAGACAAAAAGAAAAGCGCTTTAATATGGAAACAAGCCATCTTCTTGTTGGAGAGTTTGATGGAGAAAGACAAGAAAAGGGACTCATTGGACAAAACAGGTGGTTCTGATTGTCCAGCAGATTTTTTTTTTTTGTCCTACAGGATACTAAATGTTGCCCCATATGTTGCGTTTAGGGGCATTCACTTATTTTTTTCTCCCACACTCTGCTTTCTCAAAGAGAAGCAAGTAAGCAAGCCAGCTGCAGCGCACACCCACCACCAAGTGAGGCTGGAGGGGAGACGGCCAAACAGCAGCCAGAACACACACACTTGACTTCCTGCTTGTCCCAAAGTAGAGAAGTTGCATGCTTTACCAAAAACATGTTCTCTTTAGTTGCATTTTATCACGTTTTTTTTTTTTTTTGTAACAATGCAGAGCTCTATTTCTTTATTTGGATATGTTCCAAAATCTAGTCTATGCTGATAACATCCCTTTTTTTTTTTCAAAATTGGTAAACTTACCTTAAAAAGTTTGGAGAATAAATCAATGAATATCTCGTAATGTTAAAAATCGTAGCCAAAGAGCTGCAGCTATCACTTTGTTTGGTCTTAAAAAACTGAAAAAGCAGGTGAGGTCCAATTTAAAAAAGATCTAGGCTAGGTAGGTAACTTCCTGTGCTTGTTTTTAATTTGCAGTCTCCAGGTAGATTGTGTACTGCCTTCTAGAGGTTAAGAGTGGTATTACACCCCAAAGAGAAATTATTGGAAACATACTGAGTTGTTAAGTGTACAAAAAAAACTGTAATACCAGGACTGTGAACTTGGAACCTGCCACTTGTTTTGTGTTTTTGAGTGTGTGTGGTTTTGTAAAATATATATCCTTATTTGGGGGTTGTTGAAACTGATTAAATTGCACCTCATTTCAATAAGCAATACTGATTTCATATGTAAATCATAAAAAAAATAAAAAGTGAATTGAGCAGAATGCATCTCATTTGAAATACATTAATGAAATGTTGCAATTCTGAGTCCCACTCTTACCCGACAAGTCTCCTGGTGCTGGACTTGCTGTTCTGCCGACGGTTCACTCTGGCTCTGGGCTGCGGGGGGGTCACGCTGCGGGGGTGTCGAGCGCTCCTGATCGGGACAGCCTTTGACGGGAGCCCGTCATCCTCCCGGGTGTGGGTGGTCTCCGATGGGCTTCTTTCAGCACCTTCCATCAGCCCGGCACTTGGACCTCTTCTCTTCCCACCTGTCAAGGTGTCCGTGTGGCCATCACCACCTCCGTGAACAAGCGCTGTCACGGCCAAAAGCACCACAACAGCCAAACGGATTCGCTCCATTTTGTTTACGAATGAAACCCAAAAATGTCCCTGCAATTCAACTTAAGCTCTACAATGACAAAAAAAGAAAAGAAATCCAGGAATGTGCTTCTCAAGTTGGCTTAGACGTCATTATTTCTTAAAGTGGGTTCCTCCTCATAATGACCAGGTAAAACTTGCAATGTCCTCAAAACGATGATGAAAAAAAAACTCAGAGAAACATTGTCCTTCCTTACTCCTTCAGTGAGGCGCCAGAAAGAGCAGCGAGCTGCTGAGGCTGAGCTCCAAATGTGAGTGAGAGACGCAGAGGAGAGACCATGTGCGTGTGTTTGTGCGTGTGGGTGTGTGTGAGTGAGCGGCGCCCCCATGAATATCACCACCTCCTCGCCTCAGGAGTCACCGGGAAGAAACAGCCCCTTGTGCGCCATATTGTTGCTCCCACTCCACGCGACTGCGCTTGACAGCCAGCTAAGAATATTGACCTATTTTTTGAAAAAAGCGTATTTTTTCAAAATAATGGCATAAGATTTTAAGAATAAAGTTGTATTTTAAAAATATATATTCCAAAAAATATATAAAACTTCGTAGAAAAATGTGTTTCTTTTTGTAAAAGTTATGTACCTATTATTTATTTATTTATTTTTTATTATTTACCTTAAAATTATGGAAGAAGCCCCCGCACCATTTTGAGTTGATTAATCACAAAATATGTAATCATAAAAATAATTTATCTGGATATAATGTTTTTGACATGTTTGCAGGCGAAATAATTCATTGCGATGCCACTAGATGGCGTTTGTTCAAATTCACCCTTTACATAAGCCATTGGATTACATGACAAACGCATTTTTTTGCCTTTTTTTTATAGTCTGTGCGATTTTTCCAATGTAAAATAATGTGCCTTGGCTCAAAAACCATTGGAAACGCTGCGTTGAAGGGACTAGGTCTTTCAAGGCCAAATGCTTACAGCTTTTTTAAACCGAAAGCTGCTGTTTATTCACAATTGTAAACATGCATCTTGGCCTGTTTGGGCACACAGATGTAGTAGATGAAGCTCGCATTTCAAACGTCGGAAACCTTGGAAAAGTGTTCAGGTTATGTAAGAGGTCCCATTCACGGCCTCTTGTCATCCACTGCATCAACCCCCCCCCCCCCCCCAACTGTTTGGAAACAACATAATTCTGCACCATCATTAAATCTCTGCCACCATCAGGAAGACATGGAAAAAGTCAACGGCAAGGTCTCACCATTTTTCTCACGGGTTGATTTGTTCTAATAGGTCTGCTGTTAGAATTTAACTTTGCTTGGGGATTTTTCAATTTGCGGAAAAAATCCAAGAGAGTTGGCACCGACTCCTTACGTAGTCCGTGCCGCCATTGTGGCTTGAGCGCAACACGACCGCACTCGAAGCACGGCGTTCCAAAACACACATCGCTGGAAGATGGAGACAAACAGAGCGACGGATATTTTCAAAGCGACCGAGGCTGCGTGCCACAGCTGATTACAGCTAATCTTGCGGCCCAGCAGAATCGAATTAGAGAAGGAGCTTGTATGTATCTTATAATCGTGCAGTAGTTGCCCGAAACTACGGCCACTCCTTAACAGCAACCGTGCACTCGTTCGAATAGATTTACAAGTTATGAGGAAACTATGGAAGAGCGCTTCAAGCACGAAATAATAAACCAAGGCTGACCGCAATTGTTTGTTATGACCCTTTTCGATTCAAACACAGCTTCAAGGAATGGCCGTGCTTACGATTGCGGCGTATAAACGATCTGTTTAGGGGGAAACAATCATCTGGAGGAAGCCGGAAACCACATAAAATGGTGTTTCGTTAACTCGTCAACAAGCAAGCGAGGGATTGGGAGAGCTTGGTATCTTTTGTCACAGGATTGAAAAGACCGAGATGCTAAGTTGATAACGATGTCTTTTTTCCGAGCGACACGCGGGCGTCCATTTACATCTTGAGTGACTGGCCTGTCGGCGCCAAGTGGGAGAAGGGTTAGAGTTCAAGTGTCCCTATTAGAAAGGCAAAGAGTATCACGAGAAGCCGAATGGCGGGCTCTCGTTTTTAAGCAAAGAGCGTCAACCGAGCTGAATTTTAAGTGATTCGCCTGAATCGGCCTCTGTGATGGTTTTCAATGGCGAGCACCACCGAGGAATGTCAATCTTTTCTTGGAGCTACTTTTTTCGTATCGAAGCTCTCTCCGGCTTCTCTTTCCTCTCGTCCAGGAACGAACATAATACCGACATTGTTTCCGAACAGGCGGCAGTCGGGACCTGAGGGAAAAGGTGGGAGAAGGAGGATTCATTTTGGCAGAGGTCGTGAAAGTTGAAATGATGGACTTTTATTTCATTGAGTGTGACCGATGCCAAATATTGAAGGAGACCTTCATCATTATTTACACTGATGCAGCAAGGCAAATGACATGAAGATGTAGCGGGAGAATCATAAAATGTGGATCCCTCCATGAATCAAATCAGGTTTGGAGCTGTAAGCAACCCAGGATGTTTATTTTAAGCACATCCATGAGGAATAAGCATTACGTTGATTAAGATGTGACCTGTTACTGTAATTCAGCTCCATAAATAGAATAAATAAATAAAATAAATAAAAAACGCCGTCACCCAAGTCTCTGATTTCCAAAGATATCATAAGAGAAAAATCTGTTTGTATAGATCCACCTGGCTTCTCACTTTTCCAGAACCCCGAGTGTAGCGTCCCTCTCGGTTTTGACCTAACTGTAATACGGCCTCGCCAGAACCCTTCTTACTTTTGTCCTTCATAGCGAAACAGCCACGGAAAATTGAATCCTAAGTATTTTCCGCATTACCGGGAGGATAGAAAGTGATATGTGTGGCGACTACCCCGCATCCCTCCAATCCTACCACAGAAGCCCCCCAAAAAATTATGATGAATAAGCAGAAAGGTAAAAAGAAAAAAAACACAAGTCTGGTACCGAGTGTCGGCTTTCCAGTGAGTTGTCCAAATTTTCGAATTTGAAGGACAAGCGGTTCTTTGAGGCAATACCTGTAAAATGTGTTATATCCTCCTCATTTCATTTCTTTACACTAATTATCTCCAGACATAATGACAGCACAGTTGGGAATCTGGACCACGTTGAAACCTCAACTATTTGCTTTTTAGTGCGCCTGCCATAAATCTTTTTAATCGTTGCAATCTCCTCACAATTAAAAGCGCACTCTCGTTCAGGAAAACCACAAAAGGTTTACGAATCCCTGGCTTGTTTTGATAGCAGAGCTCGGCCCGTTGAGTAACGCGTGTTTACCGCGTGGAGCAGATGATGCATAAAGACCATTTAGCGGTTGACTCACGGATGACACGTGCCTTCAAGCAACCCCGACGCCGACAGCACACCGGTTTGGTATGGTGTAGCGAGACGGCACTGACTAATTGCTGGTTGTGTTTTCAAGCTGGGTATTACACATATGTAGCGTTCAGTTTCATGTCATGCTCACGTTTGATGAGCGCCGGTCCCTCCGGACGGGCCTCATGCTTGGTTAGCTGCGAAGTCGAGAATCATGTGCTCTGCGCGACGGTTACGGTTAGATGAAGCAAATGTCTTCTTCACTGCCCCCAATTAACAGTGAAGGTCGAGCAACCAGAAAGTTATGATGCGATTTAACCCCCCGCATGTGGTCAATTTGACCTCGACGGCTTCCTACTAAGCATGATAAATTTGTTATTTTTCAATCCATTAAACCTTTTCCACATAGTCCATTTAGTCGGAACAAACCGCCAGTCTGTCTTAACCTTACCGCCTGGACAAAAAAATTGTCCAAATTAAATGTATATGTATGCGTGTGTGTATATAGAATGTATAATATAATATAATATAATATAATATAATATAATATAATATAATAAAATAGTATAGTATAATAATACAATATAATATAATATAATATAGTATAATATAATAATACAATATAATATATAATAAAAATAATAACATAATATAACATAATATAATATAATAATAATAAAATAAAATAAAATAAAATAAAAATACAATATAGTATAATATAATATAATATAAAATAATATAATTCCTATGATGAATAAATCATGCAAAATAGGATGTTCAAGTGCATTAACTAGGTCACGATGTCCTTGGATGTCTCCCGTTGCTACCTAGCTTGTAAATAGCACCTTGGAGGGAGGTGTTCCTTACTTGTTGTGCAACATTGCTGTCTACAAGCCCACACAACCCTCCGAGTCTTTGTCCAGCCTTCTCGTGCAAACGCTAATACGGGAGTGCAATGTGGTGGCACACTTTCTGACTCAAATTTAGTAAACATGGACGAGCCCCGCGGCAGCAGTGAGGCTTTAATCACTCAGTATGTCAACAACAGATGAAAACTTCCACCATATTCTCTGGAGAGAAAAAAAATCGGTGGGTTTTATTTGTCTTTTCTTAACATTCCAGTTTAATGTAATGTAAAAGTGTTCATATGACTCGACCCCCAGCCTGCCGCTACAGCTGACTTTTATACCCCGGCTCTCCGTAGGGAGCAGGAAGAGGCCCCGTGTGTCCAGGGCCCCGTCTCCTGGGCTGCACTAAGCGCTCAGCAGGCTTCAAGGGCGAATGTTCATTAGGGAGCCAAGTTTTAATAAGCCCGCAGACAGACATGCTGCTAAACAGCCTCGAATGCCAGCAGAGGTGACTTAGCTTATCTTGCCGATCCTCATGACTTCACATGAAAACGTAAGCTATTTTAAAAAAAAAAAAAAAAAAAAAAAAGTTGCACAGAACACCTCATAGTGCAAGTCATTCGAGAATTTAAGGACAAGAAAATCAGACAATCAAAATGCCTGATAAAAAAATGTGAAAGTGAAAACAAGTTGAAGAATCAAGACGACAATAAGCTTGACCATGAGATATGATAAAGGTCATAAAGGTCATACCTCAGATATGATAAAAGCGAGGAATGGCGGCGATTCTGGATCAAAACGTGCACGAGCAAACCCGATATATGTCCTCTCTGTGCGGGATGTTTAGATGTTTGGAGAAGTTTGGCTCGCACACTATGTTCTGCAGCAGGTTTTGTGCTTGGAACAGCTTCAGGGGATTTTAGAACGGGACGGACGAAGGCTAGAATGACAGGGTTGATACTCACAAACAAACCAATGTCTGTTGGATATTTGAACATTGATCCCTGATCCATTGTCAAGAGCGGACTTTTGAAAATAAACAGATTGTGTTGCTCAACTCAAGTGCCAAGTGTCAGAAATGACACATGTTCTTGTTATTTATAATATATAAATAAAAATAAAAAATATACATAATATATACATATAATGTATATATTTTATTATTTTGATTATAATTTTTTTTTTTTTTGGCAAGCGGGATGATGCTCTCTATCTCTGCGGCATTGATCAGAAAAGTTGATGGTGTGCCGTTAGGTCAAAGCACATCTGGATCCAGCCTGAACACCGTTAATCAGTAAGCTAAACAGAATGGAGTCAGATCTCCTCGTCACAAGCACGCTCCTGGAGTTGCGTAAGGCTCTTAAACATGTTATTTACATCCTGACAACAAAAATATGTGAGGATTTGAAGATTTTCATGAGGTACTAACATACCGTGCGCTTTGTTAAATGTCGAGGTGGCAAAGGTGCTCATGCAGAACTTAAGGATATTTGTGTAAGGAAAAAAAAAAAAATAATTCTGGTAAATGTCGAAGTACTGATTTAAAAATTCTGTCAAGGCAAATTTGATGCTGATGTCATCTTAATTTGCTGGCTCGTTTTTGACTGGAAAGATGGAAAAAAATCTCCACCGCAACGCACAGATGAAGTTGCACATCTGACAAAATGCATCCGTCCTTACGGAGGAGCCTTTGGCCCGACTCGCAAAATGAAAGTCTGGAACGGACGACCTCAAATGTTGGGGGAATCCATCGAGGTCTGCGGAATATGCTGGCCTGCTTGAGGTACAGGAAGTTCAACATCCTACCAGGCGGCCAGACTGATGGCGATGACAGAAGATGTCATTATTATGATTTCCTAAAAGCTGGACGCTGTCACCCTTGGGCCTTCTTCCCAGCTTTGTCTTCTATCATCATAAAATGGAATTTAGCCCAAAGAGTGCCAAGGGGGCATTTATGTACTCAAAAGCTGAGCGTACGAGAGGTCATAATTTGAGAAGATTCGGAAAAATTAGAATCCAAATCCGAGGAAGTGGGTTGGGTTTGGACTAAGATTAATAATAAAGTTTCAGTTTGGGATTACAAATCAGATTATGGATAGCAGTTCGGGTTCAGGTTTGGGTTAGGTTAAGGGATGGATTTACCATTAGGCAAACACAGGCAGTTCCCCCAAAAGGCTCATAAAAGTGTTCAGCAAAGTTTGCTTCGATTTAAAAGGGTCAAGTCCAAAATGATCTTGACAATTCTATGTTCTATGCAAGGTGCTTATCCTTAGCTCACAGCGAACATAAAACGCTTCCAAGGCAAATGAGTCATTTTTACCATTGCATCAACACAACTATGAAGTCAAAAGAAGAAAAACGATTGTTTTGTTTGCTTGGGTCTCACACAAATTTCTCCGTGGTGACCTTTGAAGGCAGCTCTTTTACTACCGGTTGCCAAAAAAAAGACAAATATTCAGTCAGCTCATGAAAAAAAAATGACCTTTGTCTGATTCATTGACCAACCACGTGGTATTCTCATCATCCTGCCTGGTAGCTGACACCTCAAACAGGAAGAGACTCCTGCCATGACCCATCAGAGGTTAACAGAGGAAGCACACAAGTCCGGATCACTTTCGTCACAGGAGCACCGGCGGAGCTAGAGGGGGGCCACGGGGGCACTGCCACCCCCCATGAAATATGCTTTGACCCCTCCAAGGTGCCAGACTAGACAAATTACTTTGGTGTATTTTCCCACCTACTTTTTTTAACAATTCCACACATCCCCTGTAGGGAACATGAAGAATTAGCTCCTCAAGTGCCTGTACCTGGCCTAGACTTAAAGAAATAATTTCTGAAAACATGCTAAGACTAACTGCGGCAGTGAGTATCAATACGAGTCATGAGAACATAGCACCAAGGAAATCGAGCTGAAAACATAGTTTACTAGCTGGCTACTCGCGATTATCAAAAACTAAAAGTGAGTTTTTCCCCAATATTCACTCAGTTTTTCAATTTTCGAATATCATTAGATGCTCCAATCGCTAGCCTGGAGGACAAAGGTTAAGGCAATCTGCGGCTTCGGACCGTAAACAGTCTATAGCCAACCAACAAAAAAAATTCGGACATGTGCTGGCCAGATGTGAATACATTTGTGGAAATCTTTTTAACTGGAAAGAAGGAATATACAAATGGCCCGACATGTGGATGACTAAAGCTATACAACGAGTCTCAGTTTGGCAAGACTTTCGGGGTTCTATTCACCAACTGGTCACTTGGGGGCAATTTCTGTCTTTTTATGGCCCGGCAAGACCAGTTCAAGGACAGACAAAGTCAGTCCAGGTGAGGATATCTTACGCATTGGCCTATATCCTGACAATGGGCCAACACGGGCTCATTACTGGGCAATTCCATCCATGGCGTAAGACCTGGCAAACCTCCCACCAAGGTTTGTTTAACTATTGGGGCAGAGTTTATGACTGGTGTTATGAACCGAGACCCCGTACGGTTCATGAAGAAAAACCGGACTCAACTGTACTTGAAGAGCTCAGAAGATCATCAAATAGCTGCAGAGTGCTGCAGCTTGAGTTCTTAGCAGAACAAAGAGATCAGAACTTATTAGTCCAGTCCTAAAGACCTTACAGTCAGCTGTAGAATGGATTTTAAAATAATGCTACTGGTCTATACATCACAAATGGCTTGGGTCCTGAATACATTAAAGTTCATGGAATATAAACCCAGTAGGGAGTTCAATGCTTCTGATAGTCTTTGGGAATCGGTGATGTCCAGTGGCTCCAACCATCCATTTTATATACTTAATGTTTAAAACTGCAGCTGCCATCTTAAAGGCCGAGGGAATACTTGAAGTCAATGAGTAGACAGGAAGACAGCCGTAAACCAAGAACCTTGAAGTTCTCGCCGCTAAGATGCCTGAATCGTACGCCGATGATGAAGTTTACTCATGAGAACGCCGTAGTGTACATTAAAAACCTCACACAGGAAGTACAGCACATCGCCTGAAATGTTTCATGACACATCGAGTATTATCGGGCTTCACCTCCCAGTAGGACCTCGAACGCTATGAATCAGCCTCCCTCTAAGGTCATTTATAATACGGGGCAGCCACCAGCTGCGGGACACTTAATCTCTCGCGAAAAAAAAGGCCGTTTCCCCCCCAAACCGCTTGTAAGCTTCTGCTCGTCTCTGACCGCACTTTAAATCATGTTCACAACAAAGCACGTGTAAGCGCATGGAGGGATATAATCTAATAAGGTGATTTCGGCGGGGACTCGCGGGTGTTGAGAGACAGGTCACGGTACTTAAATGACAAGAGTTTGGAAAAGGGAAATGGAAAAGTCAGGGGGTACGGGGGCCTCCCTTGTCCTGGCTGGAGGATTGGGGGAGTTGCTTCAAACTTGGCGGGCAAAAGAGTGGGAGTCCCGAGTAAAGTGATAGGATACCACCCTGCCTTCATAATGCTTATGGAATCTCTCCTGCATGACGACAGATGATGTCATCATGGCGGGGCGAGGATCCATACATTCTTGGGCTGTGATCGCTTTCCAAACCTCATCCCTGTACACAAACTAACAGGATGCTTTTAGTCTACAAAAGCGTCACTATCTGGAGAGAATTATCTTCTGATACTGTTGGAGAGAAGACAGACACGTTCTTCTGAAGCAGGCTGAAATGATTAAATGCATTTTATCTACGCTTGATACTACAAGTATAAACCAATTTTGAAAAGAGTTTTCCAAATCTTGGGAATAAAAGTCATTGGAAAAATAAATGATCAAGTAGAGATGCCCAAAAGCAACAAAGAATTTCTACTGTATTTCCTCCCACCACTGATTTATGTTAATGACAGTAACTTAGAACCTTTCCTCCAAAAGTGACCCCCCACAGGTTCTTTGGGAAACAGGAAGTACTTCATCCATGGTACACTGCCTCTGGTCCAAGTGCCAGAGGATGACTGATTTGCGGACCCTCTTTAGCAAGCATTCCTAGGGGGGAATTTGAGAGGGGGCATTATGCAAATCACCAGGTGCATGCTGGGACCAAATAAGACTGGACTACCCGCCACACAAGTACTTCAAGATGCATATCTGCTTGTCTGTTTTGGCCAAACTACAAATGCATGTCCACCTCCTGGAAATTCAATTTATCTAAAAAAAAAAAAAAAAAAAGATTGCTTGTGCAGGACGTTTTGGACCACAAGAAAATTAACTTCAGTTTAGTATATTCACAATATGTCTGTGTAAGGTATCTTGTTCTTCTATGAAGAGATTCAAGGTCACCTCCAGACTGGTTTGCTCAAGGAAAGGCTTAGGAATTAGCTTCCGTGTGGAGACACTGCCCCCTGCTGTCTGAATTCTGCATTTTAAAAAAGAAAATTACATTTTTATTTTTTTCTATATTTCCATTTCCAAATTGATTTCAGTTACATTGAGTCCATTGTTTTGTTATTTTTATTCTCATTAACAAAGCAACTACAGGAAATCTCAAACATTCATCATCAGAGGCCTGCCGTAAAAAAAAATAAGCTCCTTATCTTAAATGTCATATTATATAGGTGAAATATAAACAACTAACAGTCCACAAGATGTCTAATCTAGCAATCAATAAGAAACTTGAGGAGGTTTTAGATTTCTTTTCTTCAAATATTTTGTCTGATTTTTATCCAGTAAAGAGCTCTGGTGAAGGCTGGAGTGATGAAACTCAGCAATATAAAAAAAAAAAAAAATACTGGGGAAGAGGGAAGAAATAAATGTCTGGAAAAAAAGAAATCTAAAACCTATTTAAAACAAAAGACCATCTGAACGTTACTAGAGCAGTCAGCGGTCATGAAATCACAAATGCACAACTCCTTCATGTTTTTTCTTAATTCAGTTCATTGGGGCTTTAGAAGTTTGGAAAACAAAAAGTACACTACAATAGTGCTGAGGTTACATGTTAAGCACATAAAAACTTTTTTTTTTTAATAAACCTACAGTGCACAAACAAAAGCTTTCCGTAAAAAAAATATTTGCTTCGCTCTGGTGTTAAGATCTCATAGATGCTTAAATTGAAATACTACATTCAGTATCCTTGAGGGGAGCTGGGAGCATCGTCACGTTTGACTTTATGAATTTACATCTATTGTTACATTTCAACTCAGCAGTATTTAAACTAGGGAAGATTCTTCTAAAAATAAATCGCTTGGGGCGGGATTAACAACGAGGTGTGTACTGCAGGAAAGGAGGCAGCTATGAAAACTGTGCGTTTGCTCAAAGCCACTGTACACTTGTGTCATGTGATGCATAGGCGCCCAATAGGAGATGCTGAGGTAAAGCCATAAAAGGCCGGGAGTGGTACAAAAAAAAAAAAAACACGCCTTGTTAAGCCCTGCGTGTTATCTAACAATTTGTTTTCGACCGTTCCGCTCACCTGTACACGTCTCCGGATACAATCAGAGGCCAAGCATGGATAAGGCAGCCTTTAAAAAAATACTCAACACAAAACCCGTTACCGCTCCTAAAACAGAAGGGTGGGTCAACATAAAATATTTCCTCCAGACACAATAAGCTAAAAACTTACACAAACAAGAGAGTGGGTTCTTCTAAATGTGACGCCACCCCAAAAAAAGCTGTCAATAAATTAAACTTTGAAATGAATCAAAACCCTTCTTCATAAAAGGTCACATGAAAGGAAAAAGTCCGCTGTGTTTAAACACAAAAGGAGTATTAGGACCACACTTGAAAAGAAATCTATCAAAGTAAAGCCAGAATGTTACGAGGAAAAAGAAAAAAAAATACAGCTGGGAGTTGTTTTTTTTTTTTTTTACTAAAGTAATAAAGATGATTATTATTCTTTTTCAGGAATGACGTTATAATGTTCTGAAAAAAAATGGTGTATAACTGGAATTAAATTGTGCAAGCATGAAACCGGTCATATTGTTCATTGTTAAAGAATTAAATCAGAATGTAAGTGGAACTAAGTAAAAATAGAGGAACCCTAACATACTCAACTTGATGACATGAATTTGTTTATTATTAAATAGTTCACCTTTACTGATGAAAGTACCTCATCAAATTTCAACCTTATTCTTCATTTATTATGGCTTCTTTTTCGGACTCCTAATTTTTGTCTTGTTTTCCAATGTTAGTTTTATTTTGTGTGGCCCTAATCCTCCCGTGTGCACACGTGTATATGTACAAGTAAATAAAAGCGAAGGTATATATTTACAAACACGTGTCAAGTCCCTGATGGTTTAAGGCCAAAGTGCTCGCGATGTGGACGGCAGCCACATCCCATGTGAGCTTGCTGCCTCAACTTTCGTCTTCCTCAGTTTGTACAATAATACTCAAGGCCTTTTTGCTCTAGTGTTATCAAGAAAAATCTGCAGTAAGACCAAAAAGAAGCTCAAATTTCAGCCTCTTTTTCTACAGTTTGTGGCTTCCTAATAGAAAAGTTTTTATGTACATACACCAGTTCATAGGATTCCGGCGCGGTCATCTGGGAGGCTTCCTGGGACCCCTTCCCGTCCTAACGAGTCTTTGCAAGGGGTTTGACGAGCGGCCGGTCTCTCCAGAGTACCGTCAGAGCATCCCGAAACCTTCGCTGCCCTCGCTGATGGCCAGCTTCAGCATCTTGTGCAGCTCCTCGTACGAGTCGTAGGTGGGGAGACACAGCTGGTTGAAACTGCAGGAAAAATATAAAAAGTAATAAATATAAATCATTTTGATATAGAAATTAGGTATGAAGTGATCTTCTGTGAAGTCTGTTATGCATTTAATGTATGTACAAAACATTAAAAAGAAAATAGAGGACTCATCATGCACATACTGCAAAAATAAATATTCATATGTACTGTACTGACCAGGTGTGTGCGGTGGGCAGGGTACTTTGTGTGGGGGCAGCAATGATCTGGAAAGAGGGGCACAGCGTGTTGAAGCCTCCGGGGGGAAGCTGCGAGGAGCCGGTGGTGAATTGCAGGAGGCGAGCCAGCTCCTCCTGAGTGAAGCTGGATACCACAGCCCAGAACCACTTCATCACCTGCGGGGGACGAAAGCGGACACTGATAAGCGTTGTCTGGCTTGAGGCGAAGACAATGGGAGACAGCGGCTGACCTTCTCCCGGAAATGCCACGATCCGCCCACGATTACAGCGTGGGCCTTGAAATCTTGCACGTTGATGTCACCAGTGCCGCACATCAGCAACTACAAACAAGCAATTAGTAAAAAAATGCTTTTCAATAATACCTCCCATTTTAATCTAAAACAATCACATACCTCCAACTCGTTCTCATCAAATATGGCTAGCAGGTTTTCTGGAACCAATTCATTCAAACCTGCGATAGATGTGGAAACATTACACTTGTTATGTGTACATTCCCATGAAAAAGATGCACGAGGGTGGCGGCGAGAAAATAGCAGGAAGCTTTTGCGTACCTTTCAGGAAATGTTCCACCTCATCTCTCACCTGACTGGCCAGCCTATATTGGGCCAGCAGGTTGAGATAATGAATCTTGTTTTCGTTGGTAACTGCAATTTGGGCTCCGCCTGAGATCAGCTCCACCACCTGCGGCAGAAACAAATACTAAAACTCAAAGATGGAAAAGCATTAGGCCAGAATCCGTGAGAAAGCAAAATTGCTAAGCTACAGTGATCTACCACCTTAAATTTGGAATAAAATAATTTTGCCAATTAAACAACCTGGCTTCTCTTTTGTTTGCGTTACCGATGCTATCACCTGCAAAACGACGTATTGATTTTTAAAAAACAAAGGCCCTCACCTTTTCCAACTGTCCCAACTTGTTGTACTTCTCCTCAGCAAACACCAGGTCCATTTCGCTCACGTCGTTGTTCAAGATGAAGCACACTTTGGTCTTATACAACTCCTGGTCATCCGTTTCAAAATACTACACATGTGGAGGAGGACAAGAAATGTTGAAATAAACATTTTATCTTCTCAATAATGATCGGGGTCGGCTTTTGAAATGTTGAGATGCAGAGCAGCTGGTGGCTAAAACTTAAATTAGAGCAGGTGTAATATTTCATACCTTGTAATTCATCCTGAGACCAATGATTTGGGCCAAGAAAGAGCGCGTGAAACGAGCTCGGACTAGTTGCTTGTAAGCCCCGCCAAGCGCAGACTCGTACAGGCACTTCCCGACGACGCGGCCGGCAAACTCGTATATTTTCAGTCGCAAGTGTGCCGGTCGCTCGGCATTTGGGTGCACCTGAATGACCAGCGAATGACCATGTGGTGACTTTTTGTTTAAGATTAAAAACCCACAAAGCGACTGCAACTCACCAGGCCCTGGTTGTTGTCACTGAAGCGGGTGAACAACTGGTTGGACGTGTCGAAGAGAGTCTTGCATATCAGTTCGAACCATTCCCTGCGAGGCCCTCCCCAGTCCAGAGCTGCAGAGCATCATCAAAATGTTACTCAGGCATTCCAAGGAAATGTAGCAATTATTTACGATTGTCTTAAACGATTTTGATTTACCTTCCTCATCGTGAAAGAGCACCTCAAAGTTTTTACTCCAATCTGACACTGAGAAGTTCCGCGTTGCCTTCAGGGACTGACATAGGGAGATTTTTCACAAAGAGTTCATAAATCACCTTATCTACTCTTGGATGCAAAAAACACTCACTGAATCAAGAATGGAGTGCCGGATGATTTTTAGGCAGATCTTGGTGCGAGGTCGCTTTGAGTGAATGTGCCTGAGTTCACGTTGAAAGAAGTTCACCTTGTCCTGGAACGTTTCCGAGCCGCCTGTGGACAAAATACGTGTTGGAAAAGCGAACTCATGATCGTGTATTAGACTTGAAAAACAAACCTATGTTTTTGTGAAGAAAGCGGATAAAGGTGGCGGCCATGATGTTTCTTTCTTTGCAACTGAGCTCCACAGGTGCTTGTATTCCATCATCCACCACGAGCGTCAAATACTTGTGAACGGGGTCCAGACCGTGATAGCTAAACTGAAAGACGAGAAATTGGCAGGATGATTCCGTGTCAAACTCAATCCAGTTTACTGCATCATTTTCAAGGCAAAAAAAATTGTTGGCATAACCTGAGTAAAAAAAAATATATACATTTAAGGTAGGTTAAGTCTTAAAGGTTTAAAAAATAATTTAAAAAATACATGTTTTATTTACCTTTGTTCCAGGACAAACTCTAAAAGTGAAAAGGCGCCATGGAATAATTTTCAGGTAAAACTCCTTCACAGATAGTTGCTGTTTTAAAAAAAAAAAAAAAAAAAGGAAATTTATAAATATTGTTTATAGCTACAAATAGGTTTTGGGCTCTGTCAATGCACTTACCTTTGGCGATATGTAACAGTAGACCTTTTTTGGTTTCTTAATTTTCTCCGATTGGCCCTCCACAGGAGAGTCGTGCTCGTCCTCTTCCTCCCCCATGGATGGCCTCCTCTGTGGAGCCAGCAAAGAGGAGGGGGGTAGTTGCCACGGCGAGCTGCTGTAGTTCCCGTTGCTGTAGAGGTACGCCTCAAAGTAGATGCTGTTGCCCGGAGTGGACACATTCTTCTCCACGTAGGCCTTCTCATTCTCTATCAGTCAAAGAAAAAATTGCAGCACGCTTGAGCAACTGTGCAGGAAATGACTGATCTTTTTTTTTTTTTTTTTTTTAACACCTTTTAGATGACAATATATGTTACATATAGAGAATTGCAACAAACACATTGAATTCAATTTACCCACCATTGAGAACAATAATGTCAAATTCCCCATTGCTGAGCGGCTGATCCATATAAGCGATGCGGGCCCTGAAGCAACCGGTCTTCCACAAGGTCAATTTCATCAGAACCTGACACTGCTGCTTATTGAGGGACACCGTCTTACTGAAGAAGCCCTCCACGCTGTCGTCATCCACCGTGCCCAGCTGCAACACAAATAACGATGACAGAGCAATGGTGGCGAGCTTTCAAATTCCCATTTTTTCGAAATTGAAGATGCTCCCTTACAGAGTGCATGTGAAGGCTGTAGTTGACCTCATCTGTGAGTGATGTGGAGTTACTGGTGGGGTTTCCATATTCATCTCTGGGCTCAATCTGCAGAGTGTGCACCTTGCTGTGTGTTAGCACAAGCGTGGAGAAATGGTAGGCTATCTTGGTCTTGGATGGGACGACGGTACCTGGAGTGAAACAAAAACAATTAAAAGTCATCAGTAAAAAAAAAAAAAAATGCAAGAAATTTGAATATAGTCCGTTAAAACCAACCTGGCTGGAAAATTTTATAATAAGGGCTGTAGGCCACGTTGAGGCCACCAAGTTTGACGGCGACCTCGTAGCGGCCAGCCTTGCGCACAGTAAAAGTGACTTTGACCACGTGTGACTCTGTTTCTACTAAGACCTCCTGTGTAACAGGGATATCCAGAGCCAATTCAATGTGGGTAATGTTGACCCTCAAGCCAACGGGCCGATGTGCCGGGAAAGGTTGGCCGTTCTTGTAGAACAGCTGAGAAGAAAGGAAATACCAGGTGAGTGTCACAATTAAAGTCGGTGAGTGATGTTTAGAGCCCGAGGGCAGATCATTACTTGGACTCTGAAGCTCATCGTCTGCCCCACTTCTTGTGGCTCCTTCCAATCCCAGGACACTTTGCAGGAGCGCGGATCCAGGTAGTTGCCCCGCACATAGTCGTAGATGCTGCGGTCGCCACGCCGGCCCGGATCCTCATTTTGCAGGAAGCTGACAACCCGGGCTGCAAGCTCACACAGGAACTTGATGGTGAAGACAAATGCAATGATGGAAACAGTAATTCCACCTGCAGGATGATGTGAGGAGACACAAAGGGAGAAGAATTACAGTCTTTTCTATATTGATGGCTCGACATGCACAAGAGATTTTGTGAATCTAGCACAAATTTAAAATTGTGTTATCATGAATCTCAATTTCTTGGGGCTCGTTATTAATGTTCTTCTAAGAAAGGGGTCAGCCCAGTTCTCTATCAAATGTTGGTTGCTTTGCCAGTGAATGATTTTCAAAAGTGATAAGGCAAACCTTTCTTCGGGCACAAAGCAAACAAACAAAATCCGAGTCAACGGAGGACACCGGCACTGTAGCTCTTATAAAAGCAGATGAATTAAAAGCCGTTTCCTGTCATCGCAACACGCTGCTTTGAAACGGGTCCTTTTATCAACAGGCGTTAAATTAGACTCGCGCTGAGGTTTCCGACGTTTGACTTCATTGAAGAGCACAGAAAAGAAAAACTGTGTTCCTGGTGTCCTATCATGTGTTCATTCTAACTTATAATTGCTCACTGTCCTCTAAAGCCAAGGAAGACAACTCAAAAAATAAATAAAAATACTTCAATTACATTAAGGACATAAAGAAGGTGGTCCATGTGATGGGTCATTCTCGAAAATAAAAATATAGTACACCAAGGTAAAGTCTGATAATCTAGACGACGGCCTTTATATTTGTGGGAATCAAATTTCCATCGGAAAACAAAACACCCTGGTTGCTTAAAGAGAAGTTGTGATCTTCAAAATGGACTCACCAATCACGTAAAACATGAGGTCCCTTATCAAGAAGCACAGTGCCACAGTACAGCCGAATAGGAGCGCACCCGCTGCAAAAGACATGAAGAAGAAAAAAAAAAAATACAACGGTGTGATGACTTTAAGCGGGACAATATGGTCGTCGTACTTGAATGACAAAATGAAAAACCGATCTCACCGAATGACCACTTCTCATTCAGACGCCTTTCAGCAAGACTGCGCACCAGCTGGATCTCGTAGTCCTGGTCACGACTCCTCCGCGAGGTCCGGAGGATCTTGATGCCGGTGGATAACCTGACGTAGTCTTCGTAGTAGTACCCCCAGGCGGCCAGGGAAAGGGGCAGCTGACTGTTGAACTGTGACAGATCGTCCAGATTCATATAACCCAAAGTCTTCAGCCTGTAGCGGATAAGAAAAGGGATTTTATGCATCCCAAATTTTGTACATGCACAAATATCATCACCGCTGAGCCTGATCCATTCAGATTGCTACGAGCGGGATTGCTACAAGCAAATATTTGTTATCACTCAACCAGCATGTCATTCCCATTTTTTCACATTAACTGTGATGTGAGAACAACAGGGGTAAATGACATGACTTTGACATTACAAACTTTTTATACTACTTTATCAAATTCTGAATAATACATCATTTAAAAAAAAAAAAAAAAATTTGGTCTATAGTCCAGTGTGACTGGTTTTCTTTTTTTTCTTCACAATGTATCGCTGGTGCGAGTTATAATCCAGAAAATAGGGTTAATACATTTATACATAATATATACATACACACATATATATATTTATAAATAAAACTATTTAAGCAATTATATTTTGTTCATTGAGCAAATCTAATCTTGGTTAAATATATAATAATCTGTCGATTAAAATGTGGAACAATTCATTAAATTCGCCATTCATAGACGAAAATGCTATGTAAGAAATAATTGATTAAGTAAATTGAGTAAATAAAAGCATATATAATATATAACACACAACTTTTCATTGATCGTTTCCCACCGTACTAAATTTGATTCCCTCAGTAGAAGTCTGTGTTAATACAGCAAATTTCCTGAGACTGTATCTCGTAGCATTCCGATGAACTTACGTTTTATAAAAATGTCCAAGGTTCTGAGAACAAAGCCACTCCTGAAAGGCAAAGTCTCGGAGCAGTCGAATGTGAGCCTCAGCGATTTCCCTCCAGCTCTGTTGTTCCTTCACCACCTCTTCCAAGCGACTCAGTACACTCAGACTTAGCTCCTCCAGTGTCTGCACATCTAACAGAGTACCATATCAAAATTGTCTATGAAGAAGCCAGAAAATGCACGAATTAGCTTCACACATTAAAACAAGTCCTCCCTCCCTTAAGGGGGCACTTGGCAAAGGCGATGTTCTGTTATACGAATGAGACAACTTGGTTGAAGATGTTTATTTTCTACCATTTCTGGAGGGCCGTGTAACAAATACGTCTATTTTATCAACAGCCCAATGTACACTGACCTTCAAACAAATGCTTGTATTGAAAGAGACGGTGTCCTCGTAGCCATTCCTCAATCTGACCGTCTTTGCCTTTCTTCCAGCGCACTTCCCAGAAGAAGATCCACAGTGCAGAGCAGATAAGGAAGGTCAGGAAGAAGCGGCGGTCCATCAGACCATAGTGCCCCTGCCCTGACTATCTGATTTCCTGGTGGAAGTACAACCACAATGATTGCACTGCAAAGCACGACGAGAAATACAACAGATAAGAAGTGATTTTGAGGAAACACTTTATTCTAAACCTAACATTGCAAGAAGCTTGCATTGTGATTGGTTCAACTACACGAACATGAATATTAATAAGGCACTATCAAGGACTAGCCGGGCAAATGAGAGAATAACAATAGCCCTTTTGTTTGACACAATTTCAATGACCCGGAAGAAGTTACCTGATTGACCTCTAAAAAAATCCAACAGAATGATGACAAGTGATTATGACGTCACAAAAAGCTTTCATGACGTGATAGCTAGGGGTTATTCTTAGACAATATATGACGAAAATACCACACGGGAAAGGGAATCGTTTAGTTTACATAATCGACTTTAGCAACTTGGTAAAATAGATGTAAACAATGCACATATACATCATTTCGATCAACTCAAAGGTGAAAACCGGGTAGCTATGACGCTAACAACAGTAAGCACAAAGCTAGCAAACAGCGTCAAATAAGTCAATAAAAGACCAAGACACGTAGGAAGAAGCACATCGTACGCATAAAGGATAACATTCACAACCTTTCAACAAGGTGTTTCGTAGATTTAAAAAAAAAATAGCATTTTTACCTCGGATATTTCTTGCATCACCACAGTGCAGTCCGTGCACCTAACAACCGGAAAATACGCAAAGCGCGTCGACGAATGATGACGTCACAACTGTGTCGCCAAACACGAGGGCCACATTAGCATTCCGTCAGCGGATCGTCAGGGATTAAATCATTATTTTCAAGCATGGTATGTAGACTTTATGTATGTGCGGACATGCATAATGTTGCGAGAGTTTAATCTGTTGTGTTTAATATGTTAGTTTGTGTTGATTAGTTGGTGAAGCATTGGCAGATCAATGCTTCGAGCTAACACTGTTAGCCTAGCGTCTTACGATACGAAAATGAAAATCGGTAATAACCAGCATACATACGTTTATCTCCACGTTAAGGATGACTTTTTTGTGTGATGTACAACATGACCAAGAATGATTTTTTCCCCTCATGTAGCCGAAACAGAAAAAAAAGAAGTTTGCTGCAATGAAACGGATGATCAGCTTGAAAGATCAACGAGTGTGAGTTGTTTTCTGTTGTCCTTTGTAGTTATTAATTTGAATTTAAAAGACACTCACACTCGTTTTGCAGAAATGAGAAAGATCGCCACAAACCCAAAGAAAAGAAAAAGGATCCTTCAGCGCTGAAGGAGAGAGAAGTGTAGGTGGCTAGTTGGATTTTCACTATGACCTGGACAGAGTTGGTGATTGTTTGATTTCTCTCTCTTATCTGATTGCACAGCCCCAAGTATGCATCGTGTTTGTTCTTCCAATACAACACTCAACTCGGTCCACCGTACCACGTTCTAATCGACACCAATTTCATCAACTTCTCCATCAAGGCCAAACTGGACATCGTTCAGTCCATGATGGACTGTCTGTATGCCAAATGTAAGCATGATTGTCAAATTTCAATCGTTCTATTATAAAGATTTATTAACAGCAATTTTTCGTTCCAATCCAGGTATTCCGTATATAACCGACTGTGTGATGGCTGAAATTGAAAAACTTGGAATGAAATACAGAGTTGCGCTTAGGTATGAGCAACTTCCCATGACTTCACCCATTTTATTTCAATGTATGTCACAATTTAAGTTTTTGCATTGCAGGATAGCAAAGGATCCGAGATTCGAACGCTTACCTTGTACACACGCGGGAACATACGCTGATGACTGTCTGGTCCAAAGGGTAACACAGGTATAACATCTGCTATGAGCAGAAGAACATGTTTTCTGGTTTCGGAGCTGTGATAACTGTTTCATAATATTTCTGCAGCACAAGTGTTACATCCTGGCAACTGTGGATAGAGATTTGAAGCGAAGGATCAGGAAGATCCCCGGAGTCCCCATTATGTACATCTCAAATCACAGGTAACGTCGGTCTACACTTGGACTAAGGAGAACTCACAAAAGTAATCACACGATACTCTTTTATTTTTTATACAGGTACAACATTGAAAGGATGCCGGATGACTACGGCGCACCAAGATTTTAGTTATACATACAAACGTGCAGTTGTTGTAAATAAGTTTTCTTTTGTCTACATTAAACTTTTTTTGGTAGTTTGAACTGCAAAAAAATGTGTTTCTACTAAAGATGTGGATCATGCAGTTTCAATAAAGTATTTCATGCAATTCGTCTTGAAGTCTGATTTTTTTTAAATGTTTTTTTGATTTAGTACATGCAAAGTGAAATATTTTTAGAATTTATTATTAGAGCTTAAAATATAGAATAATCAAATTGTTAAAAAGTGTGACAGTATTATAATCTTGTTGACAGTTACTTTAGTCGTCATTGTTTCAATATTTTTACCCCTTCAAAATGTTACAATGCTTTTCTGTTGATTTATCTTCTTTACAAAGGCAAATATGGTTACATTTGCTAAAATATCAATGTTACATTTTACGAGTGTGCCTGAACGCACCCCTCGTCAAAACTGAGCTCATCCTCCTGGCTGTGAGCATGCGCAGTAGAGGGCAGTTAGGGAGTGTCGATCGGGAGCGACTAATCGGATGTGAAGCATCACGCTTCGGCTTTGTAAGAACCAAATAGCATTTTGAAACAATAATCCCTGAAAGGATGTTCAGGTTTTTAGTAAGAAACGCAAAAGAAGTGAACGACTGACGTGGAAATTGGATTGTCGGACGAGCAGGTCATTTGATGGGTATCTTTTGTTCAAAGGACATTCAAATGGACTGGGAATTATGGGAATTAGTCATTTCCTAAAGAGACTTTTGTCTGCTTGCCAAATCCTCTTACATTACCTTTAGTCATTTAACTAGGTTAACCATTCATTTAACCAGCCGCTCCTTTCTATCATTTTTATGATAGGTGACCAATGAATGGAAAATATTTTTCAAATTATGAAGTCAGAAAATTAAGTGGTGCACTTCATTCCGCTGCTACTTTAGATTACCTCATTATGAATCATAATACCTCGAAACCTGTTGGAGATAGCAGTTCCATAAACTGGAGGACTCTCTAAAGCCAATCTCTTCAAACCTGCAAGCAGAACCACCAGGGAGCAGTCCAAAGAATTGCCGTGTACATTCCCCGTGCCAGGTTTCCATCAGTGGGATGCTGAGTGCCACGGCGGACTCGGTGGAGGAGAGGGATGACGAGCAGGAGGATGAAGGAGAAGAAGAACTGAGAGATGGAGGAGTCCCTTTCTACGTCAACAGAAATGGCCTCCCCATGGATGAGGACACCTGGGAGAGGATGTGGCGCCACGTGGGTCGGATCCACCCAGACGGCGATGCTTTGGGGAAGAGCATTCGTGGTGCGACTGACCTGGCCAAGGTAAACTTCTAAATGAAGTTAGGTTCAGAAATATTTGGACTCTGGACAGAGTGCATCAGAAGACCTCATTTGAACCCAACCTAATTTGGGTGCATTTTAACCATTCCGTCATGGAGCTGATCATCTGATGTGTTTGTACACAATCACACACTTGTCCTAATTGTACAAACTGTCCTTGTGAAGTGCACACCAAGTGTAGAGATGTTTCCACCGATTGTATGTTCCATGGAGATCTTGCAGATATAACCAACTGCCTTTCTGTCTTGCAGATTCCAATACCAAGTGTGCCTACATACCAGCCTACCACCGCAATTCCATTGCGCCTGGAAGCCATACAGAAATATATCAGGGAATTACAGTATCCTTTAACAACAGGGCACTGATTTTTATTGATTATATTTGTTGCCTTAACTATGACCTCCAGATACAATCACACCGGGACACAGTTTTTTGAAATCAAGAAAAGCCGGCCTCTTACTGCGTACGCAATTTTTATTTTTTTTTACCTTGATGCATTGAATAGGTTTTGTATTAGAAAGCAGCAACTAATTCTAATCATGGTACAAATATTTGGATTATGGGCCATCTTGTTGTCACATTGTCCTCCACAGGTTGATGGACATCGCCAAGGAGATGACACGTGAAGCCCTGCCAATCAAATGCTTGGAAGCGGTTATCCTGGGAATGTATCTTTACTGTGGAAAATAAAAACAAAAGTTCAGCTAAATTAAGTAAAAACAATATTGTTGTTCAATAAATATCCTTAATCAAGCTCTACAAAGTTACCTCACCAACAGCATGCCGGCTGTGGAGCGTTTCCCCCTCAGCTTTAAGTCTCAGTTCTCAGGGAACTACTTCTACCACATCGTGCTGGGAGTCCACAGCGGCGGACGCTTCGGTGCGCTGGGCATGAGTCGGCGCGAGGACCTCATGTTCAAGCCCCTGGAGTATCGTTCGCTGATGGACTTGGTGCAGGACTTTAAAGAGGCCTACAGGGGTTACTGGCACACCCTACGAAAGGTCAAGATCGGCCAATATGTGTCGCATGACCCTCACAGCGTGGAGCAGATCGAGTGGAAGCACTCCGTCCTGGATGTGGACGCTCTGAGTAAGGAGGAGCTTCGGAAAGAGCTGGAGAGGCATACTCGGGATATGAGGCTCAAGGTTGGTCCAGTGCCATTCATCTTGATGAGCAAATTTTGAACTGGGCTATGCCTTTTTGTGTCCACAGATAGGAAAGCCTGCACCTTCTTCTCCTACCAAAGACAGGAGAAATAGCATGGGTTCACCACTCAGAGTACAAGGAAGCCCCATTCGCAGGGTCAGCCGTGTTGACAGACGGTACGATTCTCAAATGCATACTTTACCTCTTAATTATTCCCATGCTAAATTTCTCTTTTTGGTTTCAGCCCATCTGGAGAAAAGAAAACTTTGGAACAGAAATCATCCGGAGACATGAACATGTATCAGATTCGTGTGTGAAACTCATCCAAAAAAAAGAGCCGCATTCACTGTTAAGTTGTCATATTTATTTTTTAATGACTTCTTGAACATTGTAGTTGCATAACTGGTGCTGTTGTGTGTCAACATTTCGACTAACTGTGCAAATATTCCAACGTACCTTGCATAAAGGTTAGAATATCAATCGACATAAATGTGCTACTTGATATCATCAGTGTCATTGTTATGTAAGTGTGTTAGCATGTGTCAATTTACATCTAATCCAAGTGTGGTGATCATCAATGACCCTTGTGCCTTCCCACCCAGCAAAAACTGGTTGGGAAAATGTTGAAAATGTCACCCTGTCCACAAAAAACCGTCTGGTTTTGGTTGAAAAGTTAAAAGACGTCACTTTCATGTCATTGAAAAGAAGTCTACAAAAAAGATGTCCTTTTATAGTCGAAATTTGGTTGTACTGTAGCTTTGCTTGTGTACATAAACATGCTTTCTTTATAGCAATTTTTTTTTTTTTTACTTGCCTTAACAAGTGAGCACTTCCAAAAAGGTGTCAGTTATGCTATGAGTTGATAGCACTTTTTATCTTTGTACTTTTGAGAACTACCAAGTTCTGCTGTTTTATACGTCACTCTCGTCATATGTAAAATACTCCACATGGAAAACACGCAGTTATTAAATTGCCACAGACTAAATGTTTGTGTTGGGTCTTTTTTTGTTTTTCCACGCTTCAATAAACATATCTCTAACATCTCCAGATGTAAAAACACTTGACCTTGTTTATGACACCGGGAAACAGACGGAACCTTGTTAGGAAGAAACATTTGCTGACCCATTTCTTTCTTCCTTGTATGAATATATTAGATGTTACAAAAGCAATGCAGACAAGCAGCCAAGCAGCATTAAGGTCAAAGTAGTGCACATTAAACTACACATCCATGAAATAGTCTTTGGTATGTCCACCGTGGATGACATTTTTTTTTTTTACTCATGTGACAAACATGGCCTCCCCCAATCACATCTCAAGTATTTGATTGAAATCCACAGTGGTGGGCTATTAAGGCAAAAGCTCTAAAAAAAAAAGTGTCACAAACATTTCCAGACTAAATTACATTGTCCGGAATAAAACGTTTAATGAAAGAAAATGGAAAAATAAAAAAAATCATGTATTCAATACAGTAACACTTTTTAAATACTTACAATAAAAAAAAAAAACAATAAAATGTGCAAATTGTCAACCGCAAAGGTTATTACTACAGCGTATAGAAATGTTTAAACCTTTTTGCTTCTTGTCTCCTTTAACTTGAAACCCAAGTCAGGATATGCATAACAAAAAATCGCAGAGCGATATTGCCCACTACAAAATTCTCTCCAAAGACCCGTTTTTAACACTCTGTGTTCAAGTCCAATTGAAATTTTGCCACAAGACTGAGATGATCAGATGGAAATATGTAGCTGGGAAGACTTTCCATGGAACATAAGCTTTCCTCAGATAGCAGCGAGAGATAGCCAAGCAACTTCAGACCTTCGCGACCAAATTGGCCTGATAAGTAAAACAAAAATGATTGTTACCAAAATTGTGCAAATATTGAATGTGATATAATTCATACCTGCTCCAGCTGAGATGCGTTCAGGGGAATAGAAGATGTAGTCCACGATGGCTCCGCCTTCAGAGTGCAGCGTCGTGACTTCCGGGTCAGCAGAGTCGGCTAATGCGTGTTCATAGGCGGACTCCAGGTCTAACTGGTGTGTGATTTTGTGTTGAAAACTATCACACACAAACATCACAAGAAATTATGTTGTGTATCGCAATTAAAAGGCTTTCTGATAGGCGAAGAGTATTTCGGTATAACAAACCTAAAATCTGTTCTGCTTGACACATCTTAAAAAAAAAGAAAAGAATATGAATTAAATGCATTTGGTGGCGAGCGTATATTTTTAGCTCTACCTAGATTGTTGTCAGTGAAACCCGGAATAAACGGTAAATCACTTGGACGAATACAAGAAAGTGGACAAAAGCGCAGTTCCAAGAGGAAGTCGTGGCTGTAGTGACGTTTTCCACCAGTAGGGGCTTGAAAAATCACAATACAATTAGTCATATTGTTATTGCTAATATAGAACAATAATTCAAATACTGACCTGTGACTGGATTGTGGCTTGCATTCACCTCACCAAAAGCCACATACTGGCATCGGTCAGAAATTCCAAGACAGTCGGGCCATAGAGGAGCATGCAGTACATCATGAGTAGCTCTGTGTGAAAAATCCTTCTGACCCGACACCTGTCGGGGAAAGTGAAAGTGAGTCGATAAAATAAATTAAATGTCATTAGTACCGTTATTGAAATATTTGGTAACATGGCAGCTTAGTGGGAGCCAAATCTGCCTCACAGTTCTGAAGATCAAGCTTCAGTTCCAAAACTGCCGGTGTACCTAATGAAGTGTCCATTAAGTGGTGGAGTCTCACCATCCATGTCGGCAATCCTTGGAAATCGAGTTCCCCGGTGGTGATGAATTGGTAAAGAGGCATCCTCGGCACAGAGTTGAAGTCCCCGCACAAGATGACGTTACAGTGTTCGCCTTTATTCTTCCACGTTTTCACCACGCTGTTGATCTCGGCCAGCATTATGGCTAGTTGAGCTAGCTTGATGTCTCCCCTCCTGGGATTAAACAGCAGGTGCGTGTTGGCCACGCACAGCAAGGATCCCTTCGACGTGACCTCTGACCCCTGATAGACAACAGGCCGAAGCAGCACGATGATGCCCACGTTGTGTCGGTCCAGGAGTTTAGTTTGGGGTCTCAAGAACTCTACGGGCTTGACGGACACCTCGGAGAAGCGACTGCTGCGGTAGCAGGTGGCACAGCCGTCCGTCTTGTTCCCCGTGCGCTGCTTGTAGACACAGTTGTAGCCTGGAAAAGCATCAGAAGAACATTTGAGTGAAATCTGGAAATTGATATCCAGCAAATAATTTAGACGACTCACCCATCTGGGTCAGAAAAGGCTGCAGTTGTGTTTGATAGTGGTTCTCCTGGACTTCTTGGAGACAAAGAATCTGAATAGCAACATAAAAAGTTTTTTTTTTGTGCAATTGTTAACTGTTGTGTGGTCGTATTTGACTCACATCTGGCGCCCATTTCTGTATTTCCTCCAAAAGCAGCCTGTAGCGGTTGCTCCACTCCAGTACCTCTCGAGAGCAGTGCATGTACAGCTCAATGTTAGCTTCCAGCAGGTCCTGAGCCAAGATGTTGTAGGACATGACAGTAAAGTCCATGGAGGGTTTCGTGAGCGCGTCGGAGTGCTGTGTTGAGACATCTTGCCATGGCCGCCACATTACTGTTGGAAAACATAAATGCACGTGAAGGATTTTGAATTGAGATGTAATCTGAGCCAAAAGGAAGATGCCACATCCGCACCTTCAAAGGGCGTTGTCTGCTCCAGTGATGGATGATAGCTCAGAGTAGGAAACTGCCAGCGTGGGCAAAAGATTTCCTCTTTACCGTCGGGTCCTGCAGGGAAGTGCCATCCGCTGGGTGGATGACGGCGATTTTCAGCGCTGGAGAGAAGCGATGTCTGCTTCCAGTTTGCTACACCGGGGAACATTAGAGGATCATATTCATCCCAGCACTCGCTTTGTTGTGTGGGTGCATTTCCTGGCTCGACTGCACTTTCCGTCCTTGCCAGAGCCTCTATAAGACAGATGAAGTCATCATCCTCAGATTCAGTTTCTTTATTGTTTGGATGGACAAGCGGACAGTGCATTTGCCCGATTTCTTCTTTAGGTGTCTCCTGTTTAACTTCTACTCCCTTTGAGGCATTCTCCATTGCTGCATCTTGGGCCTCACTCATGTTTGTGTCTGCCTCCAGTTTTGCATCCGGTGTCTTATTGTCTTTGTCAAAAAATTGTTCACTTATGTTTTCCTTTTTTTGTCCGGTGGACAAACCGCTTTGGCTGAGCCGCTGGTCAGGCGGGATTTTTGGAAGATTGATGGACATCTGACTTGTGGCAGAAGCACTCTCACACACCACCGTGCCATTGACAACTATAGGAGGGCAACAAAATACAGAATCAGACAAAAGCAGGTACCGATGTATTACTTTTTTTTTTTTAGATAAATTGCACATGGCCTCATATTTACAAAATATAAAAAAGAACAGCTATGTTGCCTCAAAACATTGCCACGCCCTGTTATCATGACGTCACACGCAAAGAGTTCTGCTAACAGGTGCAAGCTAACACGTTAGCATGTCCCCCCCACTCACCAGTGTTTACCAAACTCAACAGTTAAGTAGTGCTCTAAAATATTACTTTCTCCACACTTTAGCTTTGCACAATAACATGTCATCATACAAAACGTCAGCTTTAACTCACGTGACAATTAAAGCTACCGAGTCTACAAGCAAAATGCATGATAAACTAAGCACTAGCGACGTAGCTTATTTAGCGTTGCAGAGCGTTGGCCAAAGGTGGATATAATGGTTATATGGAATAAAACGCATAAACATGCTTTTTTCCAATTTTGCTTACCCGAGGGGCGTCTACGCAAGTATTGTGATAGCGGGTACATAGCGTAAAATAACAGGCAGCGGATCATGCTTCTTTTCTCCCGTCTGCGCATGCGCCATCAGAGCTCCCTTGGATGCAGAGCACATAGTCAAGACCTAAATAACAAGTTTTCATCATAAAACCAAACTTCATGACAACGACTGATGGAACTCAGAGATATGTTGCAAACTTAGCTTTAATTCAACAATTCTAAAAACTTTTTTCTTCCATACTGGGCCGCAGCATGTCATCCTTTTCCATCAAATTCTATTTTTACATCCTCCCTGACACCAGCTCATGTCTTCCATCAACCTCTTCCTTTCATACAATTCTATTTACTCAAACTGAAGAAGTCCGGGATGCATGTACATAATTTAGTGTGGTACACACCACGTGCCGTCTGACAGATAGATTTACACAAAGGTGTTCTCTTTCAGCTCACAGACTTCTGCAGCAATGAAGAATATGGCTCCACAGGAAATTCCTTGTTTCTCCATTGCATGTTTTTAGTTTCACAGCTAATGCAAATGTCAACTCTGTCTTTTGAGTCTCTCTGTTTAGAGGATGATGATCCATCTACCAAATTAAGACGAGGCTTGGAAGAGGATTTGGACGCAGATTTAGATGGTGAGTGCATTATAACATAAGCTCTCAACTTAATTACCATTTATTTTTAACATTTTGTGCATCCCCAAAGCTACAGATGATGAAACCTTGGGTTCTACATCTGTAGCTGATGTCTACCTACAAGCCTGCAAGCTGTTGGGTGTTGTTCCAGTGTCCTCCTTCATCCGGAACCTCGACTCTCCCACCATGACCCTCAGCCACTATGGTCTTGGACCGTTGGGGTGCAAGGCACTCGCTATTGCTTTGGTGGTGAGTTGCAAAATTGGAGCATGTCAATCATTTTGATAGATGCTATCAAAAATTATTTTGCACTCAGAGTGACATGCATATCAACACTCTGGAACTGGCAGACAACGACATCCAAGCAGAGGGAGCCAAGGATATGGCCGAGATGCTAAAAGCTAACTTCACCATTCATCATTTGGTATAAAGAAAAATGCTTTTAATGATAACAAATTAAAAATAAATATATTTATGGTGCAAGTGGGTGTGTATACATATTATAGGACCTGTCCAACAACCATCTTCATTCTTCTGGCGCTGAGCATGTGGGTAAAATGTTGCTGGACAGCTTTTCACTAAAATCAATCAAACTTTCAGGTATGTACAGTATATAATGATGTTAATGTTTAAACTCTATTCTGTATACTGTTATGAACTCATAATGTGGACAATTCTCATCCCTGGATTGGATATATTATCAATGTCATTACATGTCATATTATCAATAATATTATTAGCTAGTTAGCTATAGCTAATGTTGCTAGCTAGTCATTATTATGTTTTGTTTCATCCAACAGGAAATGGATTTATAGACGATGATGCAAAGTATTTTGCAGAAGCGTTTTCTGTGAGTTCTTCCATCCATCGACATTTGACCCTTGCACTCTTTTCTTACGTTGCAAATATTTTTACATTTAGGTCAATGTAAGTATTAAGGAATTAGACCTCAGCCATAATAAGTTTTGTGGACGAGGAGGAGAGTATCTTGGACTGTTGTTAGGTATGCTAGCAATCGTTCACCTACTTGTTTTTGTTAATGTGTTGGCATGACTGTTGGATAATAGGTTAAGGTTTATTCCTATTTTACATATTTGCAGCAAATGCCGAGCATCTGGAGGTGCTGAATCTTTGTTGGAATCAACTCAGAATGAAAGGAGCTGTTGCGTTTTGCGCCGGACTCAAGGTACATGGACCTTGGAGTCTTAAAATATAACACTTGGTCTCATTGTCTTCCTCCATATTTAGGTGAATACAATGTTAAAGCACCTTGACCTATCATGGAACGGTTTTGGGAACGAAGGAGCCCTAGCAATGGGTGAAGCTCTGAAATCCAATCACACTCTGGTGCACCTCAATCTCAACAACAATCGCATCACCAATGAAGGTGTCAGCATGCTCTGCAGGGGTCTCGAGTACAACGACACCCTACGGGTACTGATGGTGAGTAAACTCGTGGTAACCAGCCGACTGTCTGATATAAAATCATGTTTTTAATTGCTCCTACAGGTGGCTTACAATTCACTAACAGTAGAGGGAGCGCTGTCCCTTCTCAATATGGTGAAGAAAATGTCGAAAACTGCCTTGGAGGAGATTAATATATGCGTAAGTGAACATCATCAACGACATATATTACAGTCATTTATTTTATTTTTTTATCCGAGCAGAACGTATTGGTCAATGAAACCTTTTTAAATCTGCTGGAGGTGACGTGTGAAGATCATCCTGGTTTGGATGTGCAGTACGGAGGGGTTGGAGGATTTATTGCGAAGAAACCAGTAAAACGCATCGACCCAATGAAAGTCATCCAGGTTGGTTATATGTCCTCATGAAAAGTATATCCAATGTCTGTTGTAAATTTATTTTGCATTTATTGAAGGACTATCTGGATCAACGCAAGCTACGTCTGTGGGATTTCTTCCGAAATATTGACAAAGATGCCACCATGCGAGTTTCTGTGGTTGATTTCAGGAACGCAATCCAGGTTTGAATAATAATTGACCATATTTTTTAAAAATACACTATGGTTTATGTATTGCAAAGTGCGTTTAGGAAGAACTGCAACAGAGTCTATAAAAATAGAACCAAGAGACTTTTAATATATTTCATCTTTCCTTTGGAATTTGAAAAGCAATCAAGCATTCCCTTGGATCGATTTCAAATTGAGGAACTTATCCAAAGGCTCGATCGCGACGGGACGGGAATGGTGGACTACAGGTGACGATGTCTCATAATGTTGACTTATATTTGTCTTTTTCATTGCTCCTCTCTGTGTATTGTTATAAAATATTTAGTGGTGGCAACTCTCTCGTCAAACACTGGTTTTATTAGTTAATGATGCTGTCAAACAGTTTGATTTATAACTCAACAACGTTATGTCGTCATACTCATTGAGGTGTCTGTGTTAATATTTAGCTTGATCCCATGGAGCTATTTTGTTCTCTGCAGGGGACTGGTGGATACCAGAAAGCAGATGGTGCAGAATCACCGGCGACAACTGCGCAAGGTCGCATCCCGTCAGAAGAAAGAGAAGCACAAGAGCGACCGCATCCTCAAGACGTTCCAGAGCGCCGTGGAAGCGGTGACGCCGCACGGCTCGGTGGTCATATCTCCAGGAGAAACCAGAGAAGATTCCACCGGGCCTCATCGCTTCTCGGCTACTCCTCTCAGCTCTTGGCACCATATTGTGATGTCTCATAGTGGTACGGTCTCCAACCCCAGCAGTGACCACCTGCCCATGTCGGCAGGGGTGACGCCAAGCCGATTCATCAAGTCTTCAAATTTACACTCATGTTCTCAACCCAACCTGCTGAGTGGTTCCGCTCAGTCTGCCCAAGCACGGGCGGTACGCTCCAATCCGGAGATGGGCCACACCAAGCTTAAGCAACCAATCGTCAACCACCTGACCAGGTCCAGACCTGCTCTTGATGCCACGCAGCTCGAGATTAACACCAAGAAAGAGAAGAAATCTAGAGCAAAGAAAGATGTGGCAAAATACTCAAAGAATCCCAAAACATTTTAAAAAATATAATCAGAACCAATGTCTCAATATTTTAAAAATATAAAAGGATAAATGTGTCCCAAACTTGACTCGGAAAACGGAATAAACACAAACGTGCCCTCATCATTCTGTCCACCTTTCAATGTTGACCTCAATCAGACGTATCAAATACACACACAAAGAATACATGAGGGAATTCTGTCAGCTGTTGAACACACCCAACCGCATGCCCATGGATAATTTCAACCTAAACGAGTTCCTGTTTGCTGAAGATAAAATTGTTTCATTTTAACCGGAATCCGAGCAAACAATGCTGTGAACCTGGACAGGTGTTCCATCCTTTAAGCAGATTTTAATGGGCTATATAAGCATGGAAGGCTTGGGCCAATGTGTCATTTACCCATCTTGCTATTGCAAAATGATTGTCCCTCTGTATGTCTTGGCTCTACTAGACTCGGCATTGGCCTGGGGGGTAAGTGTATGACTTGAATGGTCTTTTTTTTTTTTATACTTGGGCCTCCATCCATATAATATCTCTGTTTCAGGGTCTGAGCCAGTGGAATGAACTGACTGCGATTGCTGAGGCGGGAAGTGGTGGTGCGGATTTTTGCACTTGTGACGCCTTTTTGCCAAGTGCTACGTTTCCTTTAAAAGATCTCGTGGTGGTGGAAGAGGCAGCTGAGCAGATCTCCCACAGGGTGGAGCTGGAGCTGGCCAAGGTAATCCATTATGATGCAGCATTCCCCTCATATTGTAGATTTTTAAGAAGACGGTTTATTTATTTATATTTTATTTATTTATTTTTTTAATTTTTTTTTACAATTTAAAAAAAAACATTGCATTCAAGACTTGTCCATATTTTTTAGATCGAGGAATATGAGAGTAAGATGTCCCAATATGCGGAAAAAATCCTCGAGCTGACAAGGGAAATTGAGCTACTGGAAAAGGAACCTGATGGCCATAGTGATGCCACTCTGGAAGACATGGAGGTGAAGATTAAACAAGTTGAAGCTCTAATTAAAGAGCTGAAGCTTTCATTCCAAAGCTCAGCTGCTTTCTTCCAGTCGCTTCGTGAAGAGGTAAGTTGATGTGCTGGCTCAAACTATATACTATATAACTATTTTTTTCATGCTCAGATCACAGTCATGGTGGAGACCCTGAACCAGCTGGAGAAGACCCACGATAAGAATTTGGTTCTCCAGACACGCCGAGAGTACATCAAGATCCAAATGCAGCTAGAAGAGTGCGAGAGACGCCACCAAGAGATCTTCAACCCCAACATCGGTAAGCCACACTTTTCGTAGACGTGTGTGTGTGAATGAATTTAAGGACACGTTTCTTTCTCTCTGTGAAGGTTCCTGCGATCATACAGGTATCATCAGGGTCAGCAAGCCTATCGTGAGTCAACTTAATGCTCTTCTGGGCACCTCCTACATATACGGAGGCTGGGGCAAAGACTCGAAGCCAATTCCTGACAGGAAGTCCATGTACTGGTTCTCCGGAGACTCCTCTTGGTACATTGATGACATTAGGTTCTACACAAACTACAAAAATCTGGTTTTAAGAATCCCTTTCTTGCATCATACCATGTCAAATGGATGGAATGGTCTTGGAAGCAATTATATAGTTCGTGACAACACACTATATTATCAGAAACACAGTCCATTTGGGTTAGCTAAATATAATTTTACAAGCTTAAAATATGAAACCAGAGTGATTCCTGGGGCAAGCTCGACCTTTTCCTACGCCAATTATGCATATCAGTTCTTTGATTTTGCTTCGGATGAGAATGGCCTTTGGGTGACGTATGCCACGGATGAGTCAAATGGCAAAATGGTCATTGCTAAAATAAATGAAGAGTCTTTTGGGATTGAGGAAATATGGGAGACTAATATCTATAAACCAACCATTAATAACATCTTTATGGTGTGTGGTGTTCTTTATGCTGTCAGGACAATTGACATCCAGAATGAAGAGATATTTTTCATGTTTGACACTAAAACCAAAGAAGAAAAGCAAATTAGTATAACATTTGAGCGCTTCCAGGACAAGTATTCCAACCTGGATTATAATCCAACTGATCAGAAATTGTACATGTACAATAATGGCTATTACGTTAACTACCACTTGTGGTTTAACCACACGGCGAAGGCTACAGTTGAACCACCTTTTGCTCCAACCCAAATCTGAGATGAATCCTTTGGAAGGGTTGCATTGAAATTTTCTTCACTTTTTGTCTCATGAAATCAAGTATCCCTTCTAATAAATTCTCTCATGCATCATCAGTCATGTGTGTCTTTTTGAGCAGGCATCAGAGTTCCACTATTAAAAGACATTAGGCTGACTACTGCAGATAGTATGGATTATAAATAGAATAAAAATGAAGGAATAATCTTCATTTTTTTTTCCCAGATAATGAATGGATAGATGGCTGTTCTGAAATATAGTTTCAATAAAGAAAAAAAAACTATGAACGGAAGTGACGTGTATTTTTTCGTAATACGTCATGCGTCTCCGCCCAATGGCGGTCGTTTAAATTTTAAGCTAGTCCTTAGCAACGTCAACCCGGCGAGCACACAATTTTTATAGCAGCTATGGCGTCGTATCAATGTGCTTTACAATGTCCACACACTCTGTACCAATCTCCGGCTAAGGTATTTGCCAAGCTTAAAAAGAAAATACAAGACGGAGAACAAACGACGTGTGGAGTTGGACAATACGCAACGCAAATGACAACAGGTTGGAGCGGAAGAGACCATTTCTGGGACTCGAATGAACTCCAGCACAAGTTTGGTGAGGAAGAGGCTTTGACAATTTCGCCGATAAAAAGTCCCCAAAAACGGGATGGCTATTCATACGCAATGGAGCTCCCATACACAACCAACGCGTTACATCGATTCAAATCACCAATGGGACGTTTTTTGGAATCGGCGTATGAACCTCGCGTCTGCACGGACCCACATTCAACAAGAGACCTTCGACAGATTTTTGACAAAAACGTCGAGAATGAAATCTCTCCTACTGACTCCTGCATGCCTTCAGTGTCCAGTTTTTCCCCTGCGAGGAAGAAACTGCGAAAAAGAAAAGCAGAAGAGATTAACAAGATTTGCTGCGATGCAAATGTCACATCAGAAATCGGAGATGACAACATTGACACAGTTGCTTATCGCTGCACCCCAAAGAAAACACGCGAGATGGAAGGTAAGGCGATTTGTGTTGTCTTGAACCTGCTTGTCATTTATGCAGTACTAGTTTTGATTAATCCATTAATGTATTGCTTCACAAAGGGTGCAGTGTCTCTTTGGAACGACTCATGTCTCCTGCTAAGATATTTGCTTTCATGAAAGAGAGGGTAACCAGAAGAGAGAGAGAACAAGACAACAGAGACTGCCAAGAACCAGGTGAACCCCCTGATGGAGGTAACGCTTAACCACAAAAGTCATAAAATCAACAAGACATGTGTCCTAAAATTTGTGTTTATTATTAGTTGGATGTCATAGGCCGGAAATTGGGCCAGGAGTCACCCAGGAGTTTGCAGACAACCAGTCAGAAATACTTCATCTCAAAGAGGACTCGCCCCTCAATGTCACGTCGGAGAATATTTTGTTCGATCCCATCCTCCTCAACGAGCCCTCCATCTGCATTCCAAAGAAACACAACTCACTGTTCAAGAACAAGCAAAAGGAAAACTTGACAAAAATACCCTACGTGAGTACAAGTTTCATAAAAATTATTTTCTCTTAAAATATTTATTGTTTTGACAAGATTCATATTTATGAGGAACATCACAGTTATAAGCGGGGAGGTTGTCACGCAAATAAAGTAACTTGTGAAATTATGAATGACTATTATTTTTATAATATTACAATGTAATTTATTGTTGTTGAAATCAACTTATAGGCACATTACATTTTTTGTTGTTTTTTTCTTGGCAGGAGAATGCTATTAATCTTAAAGAGTGGTTCCTGAGGAGGAATCATAATGGCATATTTGTGGAAGGAATCCGCATGTAAGTCATTTTTCTCATCTTTTGGCCAAGATTTCAAGTACATTTAGAATTTTTTTGTGTTTCATCTGGCACAGGGAGAACAGGACACCATGGAACAGCAACATCATTGTGGAGAGAATTTCCAGCACTGTGTTGAAAACGTTGTCTGGCAACGTTTACATCTTGGTGGGGAAGATGAATCTGCACATGAAGACTGGTAAGATGAATGGAATGCTGATTGTAATGATCGTGATTGTTTCACTGACTCATGTGTCACATTTTGTCGTTAGACTTTCCCCGCTGGCTTTTGAGGATGTTTGCTCATGGATTCCCTGCAAATTGGAAAGCGCTTTACCACAAGTTTTTGGCAGAATTAAAAGAGTAAGAATCTTTTTCTGCAATATTTCAGACCTGTACATTCTTCTGACAATGTTACAATAAATGAGAAACAGTCAAGTAGAATGGTAAATGAGCGTGATGACGTAACTGAGTGCTGTCTGTAACCTCAAAATGTTGCATGTCTTGGTTGGGACCCCCTTTATTGAAATAAAATAATAAAGCCTGGGTTTGATTTATGTTAGCAACAGAAGAAAAGCAAACACTGTAAAGGCAAGTAAAACAACAGAGAAGTCTGCTCCTGCCCCAACAATAAAAAGACACAAGGAAGCGCCTATCCAGAAGAGTAAGTAGAAGAGGGGAATAATTGATCAAATTTGAATATTCATCAATCTCCAGCATTTAACACTTTAACACACTCTTTTTCTGGAGCAAACACCAGTGCGTTTTTCCAAAAAGTGACCCGGAGCGGTCGGATGATCAAACCACCCCTGGAATACTGGAAAGGAGGCAGGATCTTCATGGATGCAGACTTGAACGCTACCATCTATGACAATTACAACAGCCTTAGCCTCAACTCCGTAAGTACAAATTAGTGATGCCATTTTTTTGTACATTTAGAACAGATGCCCATTGTGTGATGAATTTGTGATCATTTTTATTTGACTTTTAGCAGGATGTTTCAAAAGTGGTGCCTAAGGCAAAGTCTAAAAAAACTACCCAGGCTATTCCTCTCAGCGATAAAGGTAACCGCTAATTTGAGCAGCAAACATTTGCCACCTTGAATGAACTCAACGCAGTTCACTTCAAGTCACAGACTTTTACCATGGCAATAAACAAATCAAATCATAAAAAGATTAAATGACTGTTCTCTCTTATGATTCTAGGTCACACACAAAGCAAATCCAGCAGAGATAGCGTTCCGTCGGCGACACCGAAAAGAGACAAGAGGCCGCAAAGTCAAAGTCTACCTGAAGCGAATCACTCTGTTTCACCCAAAGCAGGAGTGAAGAGGCCGAGCCGCCACGCCGTCAATGAAGAGTCCAAAAATGACAATGCGCTACCGTCAAGTCAACCCAAGAAGCTCCCCCAACAGCGGTCCAAAGCAAAGCCGTGCAATGCTCCTCTGAGGAGGTCAGCGAGAAAAAACACCCCCCTTCAGTTATCCACCGCTAATGAAAACTCACTCGCGTCTGAAGATGAGCAGTCGCGGGACAAGGAGGAAAGGCGAAGCAATCACGCCGCTAGCGTCGATGAGAACACAAGACCCAAACCCCAAAAGTTCCCCAGAAAGGAGTCCAAAAAGAAAGCACTTAAATCTGCTGCGTTAAATACGTCAGAAATAAAGCTCGCTTCACAGTTGTCTGCTGATAAAGAAATATTAGAAGAGGAGCAGGCGCTTTCTACATGGAGGAAAAAACAGGACAAGAGGGGGCATCCGTCACCAAGTCAGTCCCAAAATCTCCCGGTGCAAGAGCCCAAAAGGAGGCAGGCGAGAAAACGGCCCCCGCCTCGCTTTTATGCTCAGGAGGAGGAGGTGCAGGAGAGGCCAAGTCCTCACACCAGCAACTCCAGTGATCAGTCAGACATTGAGAACACATGGCCATCCAAAAAGACTTCCCAAAAGGGGTCCAAAACCAAGGGGTCCAACACTCCTCCATCGAGAAGAGAGGAGGCAGTGAAGCGAAGCAAAAGGAAGCCCAGAAAGCAAAACAGGAACCCGAATCACGACAGCGCCAAACTCACATCGCCCGCAAAGTTGACGCAATCTCACAAGAAAGTCAGCCCAAGGTCCACCGAGTCTCCTCAAGGCCAAGATGAGGATCAGTGGACGCAAGATGAGGAGGCAAAATTACAGCAGTAAGAGCAGCCACAAAATAATAAATGTTGTCTTTAGCAGAAACTCACTTCTCTTTGTCAGGGCTTTGTCCAGGTGTTTCTTGTCCTCTCCCACGGCATTCTGCTGGGAGAAGGTGGCCACGATGGTCGGCACGCGCTCGGCAGAGGAGTGCTACTACAAGGACATGGCCTTGCGAGGCTGCCACGTTCCGGGGAGCAGCACTCAGAAAAAACAAAAGAAAAAGGCGGAACCGCCAAAACCCACAGGTAAGGCGTTTGGAATTGATTACAAACGTTGTGCAAGAGCTTGCAAAACTATTTTTCTTTCTGTTCCAGACTGTCCCGTCATATCAGCAGGCATCGGGACCTTCAAGAGAAAACAGCAGGTGCGCCAGTTCCTGGAGACCATGCCCCGAGAGAATACCGACGACGCCTTCAGCGCACCGCACAATCAGGGCTTTGAGGTTGGCGCCGCTATTTCCTCTTTCTACTCCGGAGATGAGCTGACATTGCTCCTCACCCTTTGTAGTTGCCGCCCTTGTGTTTGGATGGATCGCAGGACTTCCACCTGGAGCCCGTGACACCGAGTACGCTGCATTTTTCTCAAGCGAAGACTCCTCGGTGTCATCACGCCTCTCCCGGAGCGGTGCATTCTACAAACATGTGACTGCTTTGTCTCAATTCTCGCCACACAATTCAGAAAAGCCTTTTTTTTTTTTTGGTACTAGATTTTCCAAGATATGTCCTTGACTTGTCTTGTTCTCCTCAAATTTCAAGGCTCTATGGGGACAAGCTCGTCTTTAACCTACAGAAAGCGATAAAGCAAACTCGGGTCAACGGCTGCAAAAAAGTTCCAGCGAAGGTACTATTTACATTTTGATGATACTTTCTCAGTCAATTTGACTTACTTTCTTTTATTATCCCTGCCAGAACGTTGCTCCCCCACCATCAGTCAAACGAACAACGAAAGCAATTAAAAACTTAGGTAAGGTTTTATTGACAGGGGGTTTGGATTGCTTGAAAATAATTCAAATATACGCAAAACAAAGTAGCACATGGAAAAAGCTTCAATAGCTTTAAGAAAAAATGATTTGTTCTTTCAGACCTAAGCAAGTATGCACCCTCCTTTTCTCCCCCCCAGGAAACGATTCCGTTCTGATCCAGGAGTTGTTTTCAATGAAACCTGCCACGTTGTTAGACAGTGGGGAAGAAGAGGACTTTTACTTCTCTGACAGTGACTGAAATCAATTGACATTAGACATAATTGTAAAGATGTAAATGAAATATATCCATGGCAAATGTTTGTTTTGTTTTAATCGTATTTCATTAAACAAAAACCTACCTTTTTTCCTGTACCATATTTCAGTTTTTTTTTTTTTTTTAAGGGGGGTTATTGTCAACAGATCAATCCTTGATCAATTCTAGAATTTGAAGTTACTTTTGTTAGTTGTACCTAATAAAATGGCCAGTGAGACGCTCGCGCTTGGGTTGCTGGTCACGTGAAGACAGTCACGTGATCACTGCACCTCTTTCGCAGCCTGTCCTCCGGTCAACTCATTGTCACACAACAGAGGACACGATGAGTACGCTGTAAGTTTATACTTTATTTCAACTTTATTCACAATCGAAATAAGTATAATTGAAGGCTGTGACGTCACTGTAGTTTTAGTACATAGTGTGTTATAGAAGTCTTTGATTCCGAGACATGACCTACATTCGCGTCCAGTTGTTAGCCGCGAGCTAATCGAGCAAGTTAACTATTGTAAATGTAAAAAAAAATATGCTTTGGTTGTGATTCGATATAGCCCGATATATTATTGTATTATATCATAAATATACAATATTAACACGGGGAGTGCTCGGTCTCTATCACTATAAAAACGCTGTAGTCACAAATGTAGTAAATATTTACATGAAAAACACTTCATAAATGTAAAATAATCAAATAAAAAGCGCCGTCCGTCGTTTACGAGGACGCAACACCAATGGAAGACAGTTGTGCAAGTCGAAACGTGCTGTAAGTGGCTTGGGACAACTTCTGTTGTTGAAAATGAACAAAATACTTGGAAATAAAATTGAACTAAAATTCAAAATAGTCTTATGAAAACGAGTGTTTATTAAGCCAACCTACCTATTTTATGCAAAAACATTTCAATTGAATAGTTAAGTATGGCAGTATTTGAGTAAGACCATACAATTTCCCTGATTTGTAAACTAGTTTAATGCTCGCTGTGACTTATGAAACTGTATATTGAGACAATAAACTAAAGAGTAAGCCCCATGTATACTATATTATATTTCCCATCTCTCTCATCAGGTTAGCTGTGGTCATCTCCTTGTTATTCAGCCCATTGGTGTGGAGTGGATACCTGGAATATGACCAAAATGTCCTGTGAGTATTTCACTTTCCATCCTAACATTGTGCTGTCACATCTGGGGCAGCTAGTGGCCACTGCAAGCTACATTTTAGTAGGGCTTGACTCTAATTGTTTTCCATCTTTCCTTTAGTGTGCCCGCGGACTGGACCCGCGTTGGCCGGGTCAACCCAACCGAAAAGCTGGAGCTGACCTTCGCGCTCACTCAGCAGAACGTTGACGTACTGGAGGAGACGCTCAGAGTGGTCTCTGACCCCGACTCACCTCAGTATGGTAGGACAACAAAGCTGAAATTACTTGCCCTGATAAAATGCCAATGATATTTGTCCGGCAGCCAACAGTATTTACTGTGTGAATCACTTCCTCCATTGCAAAACCAGCTGTTTCGGATAAGGAGAGTCTCACTTTGTCCTTTCAATTCCGCTTTTGCTAAGTACACTGTGCTGATAGGCTTTTACTCCTTCAGGTAAATACCTCCAACTTGAAGAGGTGGCCTCCCTCGTGCGACCGTCCGACGTGTCCCAAAAAGCGGTGCGGGGCTGGCTGCAGAGCCATGGCGTCACAAACTGCACGACAGTTCACACTCAGGATTTCTTACAATGCAACTTGACTGCAGAGTAAGTTTAAATTAATGTTTTGACTCACTTCTTCTTTCTGTTGTTGAAGCATATTCCGCATTTTTGTTATGTTCTTGTGCACTAAGGGTTGCAGAGGTTCTGCTCCCAGGCAGCAGGTTCCAGCGTTATCTCAGAGACGGTCACTCCATTGTGAGATCCTCAGCTCCGTATTCCGTTCCCGATGATGTTGCGCAACACCTTGACTTTGGTCAGCCTCATTTGTTTACATTTAACATGGCCACTGACTATCATGCGTTTTGGAAGTTTGATTTTGATCTTCTTTTATAACAGTGGGAGGGCTTCACCGTTTCCCGACTAGAGGACACAAGGCCTCGAAGGAAATGCGGCGGAGCGACAACACCTTTCACTTGGGAGTGACTCCTGCCGTTTTAAGGGCCCGTTACAATATGACTGCAGCTGATGTGGGATCAGCTCAGAATAACAGCCAGGCTGTAGCTCAGGTGACATCTTGTTCGTAGGTTTATACTGTCGTGGAGTTTTTGGCATCAGCATGTTGTTTCTGTTCTAGTTCTTGGAGCAGTACTACAGTCCTGCAGATCTGGCGGAGTTCATGAGCCTTTACGGCGGCAGCTTTCAGCATCTGTCCAAAGTTGATCGTGTCGTGGGAACGCAGGGCACGGGAAAGGCCGGTTTAGAGGCCAGTCTGGATGTAGAATACATCATGAGCACGGGGGCCAGCATCCCCACTTGGGTCTTCACTAATCCAGGTTTGTAACTCCAGTCTGTGCTGAGTCGCACTGAAGGTCAAAGTTCACTCACGGGATCGTCTCGGGTGCATTCCAGGTCGTCACGAGTCCCAGGAACCGTTCCTCCGGTGGGTGGTCCTACTCAGCAACATGTCTGACCTGCCTTGGGTGCACACCATCAGCTACGGAGATGACGAGGACAGCTTGTCCTCTGCCTACATGCAGCGTATCAACACCGAGTTCATGAAGGCCGGTGTCAGGGGTCTCTCCTTGCTTTTTGCTTCTGGTCAGTTAATAGACCTTTCTTCCTCTGTATGGTTTTCGTTTATTATTTTAACTGTTTTCAAATTTGCTTTTAGGTGATAGCGGAGCCGGCTGCTGGCACATGACTAAAGAACAAAACTCCTTCAGGCCCAGTTTTCCCGCCTCAAGGTAACAACTCTGAACGTCATGACAGTCACAAAATTAATTTAAAAAAAACATATATTTTTTTTCTAGTCCTTATGTGACCACAGTCGGTGGAACCTCGTTCAAGAATCCTTTCAAGGTGACTTACGAAGTAACCGATTACATCAGCGGAGGAGGTTTCAGTAACGTCTTCAAGATGCCCGATTACCAGGTAGGAATTCTCGTTTGAGTCCAGCACAGCAATCAACAGCATTCAAATGAGTGCCGTGCATTGATTCCTCGCAGACCAGTGCTGTGGCAGGATACCTGAAGACCGTAGCGGCGACGCTCCCTCCGAAGTCGTACTTCAACGTCAGCGGGAGGGCATATCCTGACATGGCGGCTCTGTCGGATAATTACTGGGTGGTGGTCAACCGAGTACCCATGCCTTGGGTGTCTGGCACTTCGGTAAAATCGTTAAGATGGTTCCTCAAAATTTTAGCCTGTCAAACTAATGTTGTTGCCTGAGCTCATATTAAAAATGTTTTTCTGTCTTTCCAGGCGTCAACCCCGGTGGTTGGTGGGATGTTTTCTCTGATCAATGACAAGCGTCTGATGAAGGGCCTGCCTGTCCTGGGCTTCCTCAACCCTCGTCTCTATAAGCTCAAGGGACAAGCTCTTTTTGATGTCAGTCAATAAGCTCATGTGAAACACATAAGTGAAATCCGTATCTGAAAGATGAGATCAGCGGTTTGTGTGCTGTCGTGTCTCCAGGTGACCGAGGGTTGTCACCTGGCCTGCCTTGATGAGCAGGTTCAAGGTCAAGGATTCTGCTCTGCACCGGCGTGGGACCCGGTGACAGGTTGGGGAACACCGAACTATCCAGAACTCCTCACGGCCCTCCTAGCGCCGTAAAGTCAGTCACGCTCTACTGGAGATGACAGGTACCAAACATCTACACGTCATTGTTGACGACCATGACGACGGTCATGGATCGACTCACTCAGGTCTAGAGGTTTTAAGTCCCTTTTTTCACTGTTCTGCTACATTTAGCCACGCATTTCTTCCGTTTTCTATTGTCAATCTAAAATCAGTTTACACTTCTTTTTTTTTTAAATCAAACTTTAACATAACAGTTTTTTTATGTTTCAATCTTGGGCTATGATCACAATGCAAACAACAAATTCTACAGGGATTTAGTCCATTGTTTTACATTCACTTGTAACCTGAGCCACAATTTTCTGAAAACAATCATGTGGCACAATTACGGCCCAAACACTTTTTCAATTATTCATTACGTTAGGGAATTAATGTGTATATTTACTGCACTGCTTTTCAACAACTGTGTTTTTAGTGCAAAAAGAAACTTTATTTATACATTATAAATTTTAGGGTAAATTAAAAAAAAAATAGTAACATGAATTGCAAGGACTAAATTAATAAATATGCTATTGTCTTCTTTAGCATCACTTGCCCTAAATACAAAAAGTCCTGATGAAGAATCTGTCCTGTTATGATCTAATTTTAAATCGGCTGCAGCAGTTTATAGCCGTACACCAAACGAATGCACTGGGAAAACATTTCCAAATGTTTGATTTCTTTTAAGCCTAAAGCGGAAAATCAAGTGCTACTGTCTAGTGGTGTGATGTCATAGATTAGTTGCAATTGTGCCAAATGCTTGCAGTGCAGAAAAAAAATGCAAATGAAACGAGCTGCTGTGCAGTCATTTTTGTTCTTTGTTGGAACTAATAAACGGTATGACTGGATTCATTTTCCGACCATACGCAACTGTGCAAAAGTCAGTGAAGTGATGGATAAGTCAATGTTGAGGAGGGGGAAAACATTTTAATCAACAATCTATGGATAATCACGTTATCTACAACATGACGGACATTGCATTGTACAAAATAAATTCCTTTTTCACACGCACTCGAATATTGGAAAACAAAGCAACAGAGATCCTCAATCAGCTCAGCGCGTATGTCAATCAGTGTACAATATGCACACTTGTGGGGGAGTAGAAAATTGAAAAAGGGTCACCGCTCGCTGAGGACTGTTGCAAATGTTTGACTTTCAACGTAACACTGCTCAGCTAGAGCGGACTGTGTTCAAGTATAAATAAGACAATCAAGTAGAAAGTTCAATTTGAGTAGCGCTCCAGTCAGAAGGCCTCGAGCGTCAACGTTCCCATCTCCGTGCGTTCGGACAAAGTCCGTCGAAGGTCTGTCTTGAAGAAAAACAAAGGGCAATCTGTTATCTCACAAGCAAGCAGGCAGGCCGCACAGGACTTCAGATGTCTGTCAAGGAGCTGCGGTGCGAGTCTTCCAGTGTATGCTGGTGTCACCATGGATCCGTTCACTGATTGTTCTTTGCTTTGGCATGTGTGAGGATGTGAGACTTGAGGTTGGTGGACTGGGCAAATTTCTTGTTGCAGCCGTCAAAGGGGCACACGTACGGGCGATCTCCCGTGTGGATACGCACGTGTGTGCGTAAGTTAAAGTCCAAGGAGAATCTCTTGCCGCAGCCTTCAAATGTGCACTGGAAATGGAAAAGACCACAGATACATTTGGATTGAGATCATTTCATTGTCCCAAAGCTGCAGCTGGCAGGTCCAGTTAACCCAGTTTGAAGCACTGCTGCAGAGAACGAAACCAAATTTCAAGGCCCACCTGGAAAGGTTTCTCCCCCGTGTGGACGAGTTGATGTCTTTTCAGCTTGGAGCTCTCCACAAAAGCTTTGCCGCACTCGGCGCAGACGTGCACACGAGGCCCGTGGGTGTGCAAGTGCTTCCTCATCGCAGAATTGTCCCTGAACATCTTGGTGCAGCCCTGAGCACAACATAATGTCAACAAATTCTCATCCCTGATATTAATATCGGTTTCTGAGAAACATGACAAAAAGTGGGTGACTCACTTTGTGTGGACAGGCTATCGTTCGGGGTGCGTCATCTTCTTTCACTTTCTTTGGCTTCATTCTAGAAATTAAAAACAAAATATTAGTCAAGTGCACACAATTCTCCCAGTGTATTGTGAATGAGCGCAAAACATACCTTGCAAACTCTGCCAACTGTTTGGGGTCCGAAAGGTCGATGCCCGGGATGCCCCCTGGCGGCAGCTTCTTCCCCGTCATGTACTCTGAATAGTCAGGAGGAGAGTTTTCACCCGTGATTTGCTCTTCATGGTCAATGTCCTTCTTGTCATCTAAATCACATAGTCGGAATTCAATAAATGCAGATAAAGACAAATGGACCCGAGAACCAACTCAAACAAGTTCACTTGTAAAAGTAGCAGACAATAATGTGCTGCATTGCACATGGATGGGCTCTGCACATGCGACGCTAACTCATTTGGGAAACGCCATAAATATTGATGTAAATATTCGGTAACGTCTCTAATCTACGACGTCGACGTAAACAGGAGTAACGGTCGGAAATGGCGTAAAAACCGAGGGTCCTTGAATGCACCGCCTCCACCGTTGTGAAGTGCGCAATAGAGGCCTAGCTAGGCGGTTCCAAAAGCGGCGCTGCACTTTCCGCCATCTTCGTGGGGCCAAATAAACGCCATTTTTCCGGGCCGCCATACTTTCTCGACCGGGGAAATATGGCGGCGCCCATCGGCACAGAAAACATGGCTTCCCATAAAAACAAAAACACTCCAATTGAATTCCAAGCGGCGTTTTCGAATGGTAAAATTGGCGTTAACTTTTGTTGGAGGACAAGGCCTCGGCGGTGGCCTGGTAACGTCGACACACGCACATCGAGAACAAAGCCGCGACAGGAATCCACTCCAAACTTACCCGAAGCCCACATAGTAACGGAGAACTCCCCTTCCAATGTCTTTATCTGCACTTGCTTCTGTTCCCATTTCCTACCCATGTCCGCACCGCTTAGATAGCTCTTTTTGCCCGATTTCTTTCCACTTGCAACCCTTTTCATCCGACCCGTTGTCGAGCTTCTCCCCGCGACTGTGACCAGAGTCTGTTCGATGTAGTCCTCCTCCACGGCGGGCACTGGGATGAGGATTTGGTCTTGGTAGCCGTCATCCGTGTGCAGTTCCGAGTCATCCTCACCCACAACCTCCTCCCGGGTCTGCACCAGAATCACCTCTTGGTGCGGAAGAATCGAGTGCGGGTCGTCCGTGTCAAGCGTTTGTAAGGCGATCATGGGCTGGTGCTCGTCGTCATCCCCGACAACAGTTGTTTCGATGGTCTCCACTTCGATTTCGTGCAGTTCAACGATTTCGGCGGGCATTTCCGAGCCGTCCGCCTCAATGTACAGGGTGTCCCCCGAAGCCATGACTTGTTATTCCGTTCTTTTGACCCCCTCCACCTTCGAATGCTTACTTAGTCCACCGTGACTTCTCCTCTGTGTACTCTCTTGCCTCCTCCCTCTCCGACGACTCGGCAACAACGTGTACTCTCGTAGCCACTCTGCTCCACTAACCAAGTCTCGCGTGATTTTGACGAATGGATAATCGATAGGTGGATAGAACTTTGGGGGAAATCTATTGCATAACATGTCTGGAAAAAAAAACAGTAAGATAATTTCCTTGTGCAGTTCTCCTTCATCAATTCGGAACTAATTCTTAATCTTATTGTTTGATTATTGACAATTTACTGTATGATCATTTACTTGTGCAGTTCGTCACTAATTTGGAACTTATTCTTAATTATATTTGATTATTCACGATGTACTGTAGGACTTATATTATGTATTTTTTTTTTTTTAGCATAACAGTATTTATTCCTTATTATTCCGTTTTGCACTAAAGTAGAATTAATAACCAAACAAAATTAAACGCCCTAAAACGAGCGTTACACAGATTAATTTGAAACCGGTGCGGCTGTGTAACTCCGTTGGAGAGGAGAGAAGGGGAAGGCGGGGGGAGCAGAGTCGACACACCTGCAGCGTGCTACCTGCTCAAGTGGGCGTGGCCTGGAGAGTGTGCGTGTTGGGGGAAGTTCTTCATTTCCACTACGAGTTGGAGCGGTGCCGGCCAGTCACTCCGCACTTCATCGCTCCACTCCGTTCCATTCACTCGGCGACATGGACAAGACAGGTGGAAGGGGCGACTTCGAATGGGTCTATGACGACCAACCACACACGGCGAGGAGGAAGGAGATACTGGGTGAGTGACCCATACCTCCTTTGGTTTGACTGTTTATTTAATTACTATTATTTTTCCCAAGTTTGTTAACAAGTGCTATGAGCCGGTTAAACCAGTTTACTCGCTCTTTCTCAGCCCGTCCTTACGGCTCAATAGATGACACCAAGGATACCTGAACTGAACCATTTATCGAGCTGAGGTACATATTTGACATTCGAAATAGCTCACGGCTAGGTATATAGTATTATTGATTGATACTGGAAGTTAAATACGACGTTTGTCACGTGTCCGTTTACTTTTTTTTTTTGCTTTGTCAAAAACTCCCAATGGAGCTTGACCCATCTGTTCACCTGAGTTGCACAATAACAATATTGCAGGTGGAGCCGTGATAATGCCTCCGTGCTGGTTTGGTAACAAGGCACGGACTCTATTCTTTCTCCATATGTGTGCTCTTGACAAATTCATACACACGCACGTCCAATTACAAACAATGCAGTGCGTGAGAAGATGGTTTACATGGCAGTCAAATGAGTTTTTTTTTTTTTCCGGAACCCTTCATATATATCCTTGCCCACAGGAAAAAAAAAATCTAGCTCCGCCAGTGGTCATGGGATATTATCCAATTCCTCTTAATTTTTTAATAAATATATACATGATCAAACAAATTATTGTGTTTAGATTTTTTGGTTGACTTGTCTTTATTGTTTTTGTTACCACAAGTGTGAATAACACAATAGGTTGCTTGGCACCTCCAAGCCATGAAATATTAAAGGCTTGCATTTTGAATTGTTTGCTGCCCCGTGGAGCGGAAAATAGGGATTTTTTTTATTGGAAGTCAGCTTACATCATTACTGTATTTTAACTGCGTGATTGTTTTTCCAACTTAACAATGCTGGGCGCTGTGAATCATCTGCTCTTTATAGGATGAATGATGAAACCAGACGCTGACTCTCGACACGCCCTCGACAAGTGTTTTTATGATGTCTGGTTATTTATTTAACAATAAAGAAAGCTAATAAAAATGTAATAAATAGTTGTGGCTATATAACAAACAAATATACAGTGCAAACATACATGATGACATCACATCATGATGTTGCCTCATTCAATACATTCTTAAGTTTTAAGTAATAGTTTTATTCATCATTCCTTCCAATGAACAATAGTTGGAAAAAAAGAGCAATTGAGTTAAATATTAACTCTGAAAAGAGGTATTGGTCCAGTCAAAGGCATATCGACGCGACATGCTGCACAAATGTCATTCTGGCAAGTTACTAATCATGATATGTCAAAAATAAAAACCTCCACAACTTTTAATATTACATAATCTCCAAAACTTTCAACAAAAAATGTCAGATTTGGAGTTTTGAAAAATCAACAAACAACTTTCAAATATTGACTTTCTAATTAAGGTGGAGTAAACTGAAACCCAAGCTGGGTCTCTCGGTTTGTGGTTACGGTCCCTCAGGAAAGCAACACCTTCGCCAATTAAAAAAAAAAAAAAAAAGACAGCATCCTCCCATGAGATGAAGCACTGCCTCCACACTGCATGCACCATTATGTTTCTTGGTCTTAACATAAGTGCTGTCGAGCTTTTGGAATTTATTTGCTACTGACATCAATGACTAGAAGTTCTTTATTTAAAAAAATAAAAAATAAAAATGACATCATCAATGAGTTGTTCTCTTCTATCTCCCTCACAGCCAAGTACCCAGAGATCAAGTCCCTGATGGGTCCGGACCCCCAGCTGAAGTGGGTGGTGTCAGGCATGGTGCTGTCCCAACTCCTAGCCTGCTACCTGGTTCGGGATCTCCCATGGAAGTGGATCTTGTTCTGGGCCTACGCCTTCGGCGGCTGCGTCAACCACTCTTTGACGCTGGCCATTCATGACATTTCACACAACGTGGCCTTTGGCAACAAACTGGCCAAGTGGAACCGCTGGTTCGCCATGTGGGCCAACCTCCCTATCGGCGTGCCCTACTCGGCCTCGTTCAAGAAGTACCACATCGACCACCACCGCTACCTGGGCGGGGACAAGCTGGACGTGGACATTCCCACCGACTTTGAAGGCTGGTTCTTCTGCACTCCCACCAGGAAGTTAGTGTGGCTCTTCCTGCAGCCGTTCTTCTACTCGCTGCGTCCGCTGCTGGTCAATCCCAAACCCGTTTGTAAGCTGGAGATCCAGAACTTTGCCGTCCAGATGGCAGCGGACGCCATCATCTATTATTTGTGGGGGCTCAAGCCGGTGGTTTATCTTATCGCCGGGTCCATCTTGTGTTTGGGACTTCATCCCATCTCTGGACATTTCATCGCCGAGCACTATATGTTCATGAAGGGACACGAGACGTACTCGTACTATGGGTCGCTCAACTTGATCACCTTCAATGTTGGCTATCACATGGAGCACCATGACTTCCCGAGCATACCTGGAAGTAAGCTACCTCAGGTGAGACCGACATCTTTTTATGTTTGTTCCATTTGTGGAATTTTCTGTGGAATAAGTGAACACGACTCAGACTAAAAATTCAATCAAAGCAAGTTTTGGAATCTTACTCATCATGCTATCTTGATTGATAAGTGCTAATCTGTTGTTGATAATTAAAAAAATATATATTACCTTTGACCTTTTGACAACGTCAAACATATCTGATTCTATCACCAGTCTTTCAATCAAATGACAAAAGAAACAGGAAACTAGAATGGCATGTACGGCAGGGGAACAAATGGCGAAAACACAACTGATACTGGAACTTGGGTGTGACCTGTCTTCAAGTTTACGAAAGGAAAAAGCTTTTTATCAGATAAAAGCAGGTAACTGATTAACCAATGCCACTCAAGTGTGTCACAGACACAAAAAGGCTGTGAACTCCATGTCAACAGTTCATGTTCACAAAACCTGTTCGCCCACAGACACCTTCCAACTTTTTTTTTTCCTTTTAAAATAATTACCAATATCAAACATTTAACAATGTAACAGGAAGTGGACGAAGGTAAATGTATTCAAAAGGCGCACGCCACATCCTCCACTCCAACAAAGAGCTTCGGGTCTGTTTCCGTGTGCATTTGCATGTCATCAGAATCAGTGGAAAAAAAGGATAACGTGGCCCTCAAGATCTAAAATTCCTGTCCACTTCCTTTGCAGGTGAAGCAGATCGCGGCCGAGTTTTACGACTCCCTTCCTCAGCACACGTCGTGGATGCAGGTGTTGTGGGACTTTGTGTTCGACGACAGCATCGGCCCGTACTCCCGAATCAAGCGGGAGTACAAGTTGAACAAGCAGGAGTAGAGCAGATGTGTTTCTCAACGTCTCCAGGAAGAAAGGCCACCACTGTGAATGTGACTGGTTGACACACCACATTCCACATGATGTTCCTTCTCAACGCTGGATGCTATCGTCTTTAGTCTGTTCCGTTGCAGTTGAGCATGTTAAAAAAAAGATTCCACTTGAATGGAATGGCCTGCCATGCCATTTGAGACTACAATGAATATTATTCAACAGTGCACATTATTTTTTTTGTAAGGTCTACAGTTTCATGTTATTTTTTTTCACCCATTATTAATGTTGTGTGGTTCCTTTTGCTGCCTCTTTTCTCATATTGTTTGGAAACAATAGGAGTATTTCAGGGTGGCAGAAAGCAATGTGGCTACAAGATTTCAACTAAAAGGGTGAACAGAAAAAAAAATGTTTGGGATTATGCTGCCAATTCGCCTGCGGCTCAAAATTTATAAAACAACCCCACCCCTCTAAACCTAACCTAATTGAGCCGAGCAGCAAAATGGGAGTGGAAGTTACAAATAGTTTTACAGGGAAGATAACGAGACTGTTTGACGTAGTTGCCACGACATAGGTAGACATTTTCTCAAAGGTATGTGGAGAATGTTCCCTTGTGTTGTCAAAGTAATTTATCAAATTGATATCTGGCCTACAACTTAAGATCAGCACTCCTGTGTGTTATTAAAAAAAAAAAATCAATCAAAGCAATAGAAAAATCATTAACTAGCTAGTCTTTTAATGATGACATTAATAATTTAATTAAATAGAAAGGTGTGTTTATTAAGTGGTGCCGTCTGAGCTACTGCCACCCAGAAGTACTACACATTTTCCACAGTAGGGAAAAGGTCTTCGGTGATGCGTTCAAGGGCACAGATAAAAATCAGCACTGAAACTCAAGCGCTTGGACAAAATAGCGCACTAGTGTCATTTAGGCATTTTTTTTTTTTTTTTTTTAAGGCTCAACAATGTTACTCTCTTTCCATGTCGACTCTGAGCTTTACTCAACTCATCAAGAAGTTCAGAAACTTGAGCGGTCGCCAGTGAAAAGCATGTGTGGGAAGAATGAGAATGAGAAGCCGAGTTCAGAGTCCCTTAACGTCAAATGTATTGTGTTAGCAATCAAAACACTTTGGCTTGACCAGATGCTGCTGCGGGCCTGCTGTATACACTTACTTGGAATGTGTGATGTTTCTATTTAAATGTAAAATAAACAAATACATCTAATACAGAAGATACTGACAAAAACATGTTCTCTTGTTTGTTTCTTACAAAACAGCTTACCTATGATCTTCACAAAAAAAAGCCTTACTATACATAAGGGGTGTCGACCTCCAGTCCTCAGGGCCACGTTCCAATATGTTTTCCAAGTGACCCTCGTTAAGCGCAGGTGCGTGAAAACTTTTAGCTTCTTTCACGGTCAAAAGGAGCTAAAAGTTTTCACGCACCTGCACTTAACGAGGGAAGTCCCACGGACACTCCATTAGGTACACCGCCATTTTCAAGTGTACCTAATAACAGGCCACTTTATTAGGGAAATATCATGGTCAAAGGTCACAGGTGTCAAGCTCTAGTCCTCAGGGCCGCGTTCCAACATGTTTTCCAAGTGACCCTCGTTAAGCGCAGGTGCGTGAAAACTTTTAGCTTCTTTCACGGTCAAAAGGAGCTAAAAGTTTTCACGCACCTGCACTTAACGAGGGAAGTCCCACGGACACTCCATTAGGTACACCGCCATTTTCAAGTGTACCTAATAACAGGCCACTTTATTAGGGAATTATCATGGTCAAAGGTGTCAAAAGCTAGTCCTCAGGGCCGCGTTCCAACATGTTTACCAAGTGACCCTCGTTAAGCGCAGGTGCGTGAAAACTTTTAGCTTCTTTCACGGTCAAAAGGAGCTAAAAGTTTTCACGCACCTGCACTTAACGAGGGAAGTCCCACGGACACTCCATTAGGTACACCGCCATTTTCAAGTGTACCTAATAACAGGCCACTTTATTAGGGAAATATCATGGTCAAAGGTCACAGGTGTCAAGCTCTAGTCCTCAGGGCCGCGTTCCAACATGTTTTCCAAGTGACCCTCGTTAAGCGCAGGTGCGTGAAAACTTTTAGCTTCTTTCACGGTCAAAAGGAGCTAAAAGTTTTCACGCACCTGCACTTAACGAGGGAAGTCCCACGGACACTCCATTAGGTACACCGCCATTTTCAAGTGTACCTAATAACAGGCCACTTTATTAGGGAATTATCATGGTCAAAGGTGTCAAAAGCTAGTCCTCAGGGCCGCGTTCCAACATGTTTACCAAGTGACCCTCGTTAAGCGCAGGTGCGTGAAAACTTTTAGCTTCTTTCACGGTCAAAAGGAGCTAAAAGTTTTCACGCACCTGCACTTAACGAGGGAAGTCCCACGGACACTCCATTAGGTACACCGCCATTTTCAAGTGTACCTAATAACAGGCCACTTTATTAGGGAAATATCATGGTCAAAGGTCACAGGTGTCAAGCTCTAGTCCTCAGGGCCGCGTTCCAACATGTTTTCCAAGTGACCCTCGTTAAGCGCAGGTGCGTGAAAACTTTTAGCTTCTTTCACGGTCAAAAGGAGCTAAAAGTTTTCACGCACCTGCACTTAACGAGGGAAGTCCCACGGACACTCCATTAGGTACACCGCCATTTTCAAGTGTACCTAATAACAGGCCACTTTATTAGGGAAATATCATGGTCAAAGGTCCCAGGTGTCAAGCTCTAGTCCTCAGGGCCGCGTTCCAACATGTTTTCCAAGTGACCCTCGTTAAGCGCAGGTGCGTGAAAACTTTTAGCTTCTTTCACGGTCAAAAGGAGCTAAAAGTTTTCACGCAGGTGCACTTAACGAGGGAAGTCCCACGGACACTCCATTAGGTACGCCGCCATTTTCAAGTGTACCTAATAACAGGCCACTTTATTAGGGAAATATCATGGTCAAAGGTCACAGGTGTCAAGCTCTAGTCCTCGGGCCGCGTTCCAATATGCACTCATAGGTCAGGGATCAAAGGCTTGTTCTGGTGTTGCAGAAATGTCCAATAGTGTAGTGTTACCTTGAAGGAATTTTTACATCCAGCTTTTTATTTATTTAATGAGAACATCGCTGACAATGCGAGTGCAACAATCCAAACTTCCGCAAAGACACTTTGAGCTACCGTAACATTGACTGACCTTTCCATTGTGCACATTCTTCTGAGCTAACTTTGCATATTTCCATAGAAACAACCTTCAATGTTTAAATTATGCACCCCTCCCTTACTTTGCGACCATCATCAGCATTCAGGGGTGTCGACCTCCAGTCCTCAGGGGCCGCGTTCCAATATGTATTCCAAGTTACCCTCGTCAAACACACCTGCGTGAAAAGATTTTGTTTATTTTCTCCTTCTGCAGGAGCCTAACTTTTGCCACAAGTGCAGTTAACGAGGGAGTCTTGGAAAACATGTTGGAATGCGGCCCACTAGGACTGGAGTGCAACACCCCTGTTTTACATAGAGACTGGGATTCATTATGGAAACAAACCACTGTTATAAACGCACCACCATTTCTATTTCCTGTTTAACCAAATAAAGAAATTGATAGAGATTACGGGTTCATGCATAACTGGGAGGGCCACAAACATAGGGAGGAAAACTACCACGTTGTTCGGCCATTTCCTTTTTTTTTTTTAAACCGCTTACCAGGGATGGGGAACCTGGGACCATTCCAAAAAAATTGAATTGTACATAATACAGCAGCGGAAGCCAATTTCCCTTAGTAATGTGAAATTTGGTAGGCATGTGTAAAGCCAGGGAAAAAAAACACTCAAGAACACATTTCTGCCATTTTGGTCCAAAAGATTTTCTGTCCCACTGCTACCAAATTTGAGCCTGTTTGTTCAGATAAACTGTTCTGGTTCCTCTTCCCTGATGGCTTTTTATCAGGCGGATGGCCGCTCAGTGGTGTGACCTTGGTGGTGTAGCAGAAGGTGAATTTCAGTGGCTACTTGTCTGCGGGAAGAAAAGGTCAGACGCATGACCCCGGTATGAACATGGCAATCAAAACATCAGCTCAGCAACATTTTTGCCAACTTTGTGCTTGTTTCCAACAAATGGTCTGGAATCAAATGAACAGAAGTATAAAAGGCTGACAAGTAGGGTGCGCAAGTTTCCATTTGTCCTTCCCGAAATACTCATGGTCGACGACATCGGCACAGAATTTTAAATAATACAACAGTACAAACTTAGAAAACCAAAAATATTTTCTTTTGAAGACGGAACAAAAGAAAACGTGGCAACACTGGGCAGTCTGAGTCGAGAGGCGCACGCACGCACAACCACAACAACGAAGTCGCCACGACAGTTCATCTTCTCTTCCTCTCCTCGAGTGCGTCTCGCTCTTTTCAGTACACGTTGCTGTCCGGCAGACTCAAATGTTGGCACAACGTCTCTGTGACGCGACTTCACAGAAACATTGAGAGAACATTCTAGGTGTTCTCCTAGCGGCTCCACCCGTGTCCATCCGACGTCCTCCTTGTCCTCCTCGTCGTCTTTCTCCAGCATCTCCTGCTCTCCTTCCGAATGTCGCTCAGCTGGGATTAAGATGTGCTGATCCGACCTATTTCTTGTCTGATGGCTGACAAAAGCAATGAGAAAAAAAAAATGCTACTTGTTTGCATTGCAGTATCAAGATAAAGATGCCACCCGAAGGTTGAAAACAGCTTACCATGAATTATTTCATCCTTTACTTTATGCAATTCACGTACAACTTCATCCAAAATCTCCTACGAGGAAAAAAACAAAGTTAACAAACAAAAGGACGGCTGAACGGTGGACTCGATTAGATAGAAGCATAAAGGAACCTGTTTCATCCTGTCAAATTCCGTGTCGGATTCACTGGTGCTGCCAACGGGTCTCACTCTGCAACACGAGAGAAGAAACAAATCAGCTCTGGCCTGTTAAAAAAATTGTTTTCCTGTTCGCACCTTGACACCAATGAGGACTTCTCTGAGGAATTGGATCTCTCCCACGGCTTCTTCACAGCATCTAACAAGGAGCAGTAGATCAAATTAATGGTCCGCGTCAAAATAACTCGACTAAAACTATTCTGAAAACCGACCAATGAAAACCAAGCTTTTGAATTGTGGTTGAAATACCTGTAGAGTTCTGACCAGGCCCGCGACTACCAGAGTCGTCCTGCAGGTGAAAAAAAATGTTGCATCATCATTTTGAAGCCTTAAGGTTTGACCAGTCATGGAGCACAAGAATGAAGACTTACCTCATCAGGTTTCTCAGAAGCTTTCCGCCTAAGACAAAAGAACCATGACATTATTAAGGGGAATTTTCTGCATGCTCATCAGATTTGATTTTTGCTTTACCTGCGAGCTAATAAGGCATTCATCTCCTGCATGAGACCCTCTCCGCCACCTCCGCTCCCACCGCTCGATCGGTTGGAGTCACTTCTGCCGCTCGATCCCGGCGGACTGCTCTCATCCTGAAGCACACAAGTGGGCGGGCGGGTGTTTTGTTGACTTTCTATTTATTGCCCTCGCAAAGCACACACAATCACAGAGGCGCTCTCACGCCTCGTTGTGTGGAGTCTCAGTTTTATTGATTGTTCTGGATTCATTGGCTAAATTTTTATTCTGCATGAATTGGATGACAAAACCCTTTCCCGATTAGGGCATATTAAAATATTGTTGTTGATTTAAAAACAAAAAGATTAAGCATGAAAGGGATTTGATGGTTTCCAAGGACACTCACCCTTTGAACCTTACGAAGCTTGGCCCCTGCCAGCGCGGCCGCCAGCCCCGAGGGCTGCTGCTGCATCCCAGGGGGACCCCCGGGAGGTCCTCCGCCGGTGGGCAGAGGAGGGGGCATGGGCGGGGGCACCGCCATCGGGGGTGGCGGCCCCGGCGGCGGCGGAGGGGCCGGCGGGCCGGCCATGGGCGCCGGGACCCCGGCCGAGGGCGGGGCCACGGACAGCATAGCGGGATGACCTGCGGAAACGGGGGCGCCTGCGAGGGGCACAGTTAGAGCTCGGTTAATGGCGGCGGCCCCCTGGAAGGTTGACTCAAAGGTCCTGGGCGCTCAAATTGGAGGTGAGCCATTTGACTTTCATCTTTAACTGAAATTAAATTTTAAAGAGGCAATGCGAAATGATTGTTTCCCACTAATAAAAAATGAAATACAAACTTAAATATTAATATTAGGACTTTTCAAATTGAATCAGATTCAGTGTATATGAGCTCTACAAGATAATGCTCTGTATTATAGTACGCTAAAAATAAATGTAAAATATTTTAAAGTGGACTGAAAACTGCAAAACAAGCATAAAGGGGCAACTGGAATGCGTACTAAAAATCATACGTACCTACATGGCATCAAATCATCTTTAACAGTGAGGAAATGCGACTATTTGTTCCATGAAATGTTATTAACAATGGCCTCTCTCTTCATTTCACTGCATTTCTCTCGGCACCAGTACATGGAGATGCATGTTCGATATTGTGTCCAATCAGATTTCAGGCGCTATGCTTTGCCAAGCCAATGTAATTTATCTGCTTAAAGGCCCTTCACAATGAAGAATAACTTTGCTTAACCTTTCAAATTCACCTCACGGGGCCAGCAAACATATTGTCGGCATTTGTCTAACCCTTTTCTCATAAAGACGAAACCTGGTCCTCTCTCCTCTTCATACTTACTGCTGTTGGTCATGGGGACGGGGGAGGGGGTCTCCTTGGGCGAGCCCCCGTCATTGTATGAGGTGGGCGAGTTGCTGAGGGGCTGGCCCTGCTGGTGGTGCGCCTGCTGCTGAGGGTGGAAGGTGGATGGGTACTGGTGATTGGGGGCGAGGCCTGCGGGCGGCGGGCCCATGAGGGGGGGCAGGGGCACGGCCTCGCAGTACTGCGGGGTGAGCGGCAGCTGGTGGGAGTGGGAAGCGTAGGAGTCGTCCGCTTGGCCGTTGGCGTGAGGGTGGGGCTGGAGGTACTGGGCGCTCGGCTCCAGCGGCGGGGGCTTCATCCTCATATTTGGGAGGGGGTGCGCCACGGGGATGGCGGGCTGCGGTGGCGGCAACCCCTGCCTGGCGGGCACGGCCATCATGACCGGAGGGGAGGAGGAGGGCGGGCACTGGGCGTACATTTGCTGCAACTGAGATGCCGACCAAGTGCCGTGTTTTGGGGGGAGTGTGATGTCTTGGTGGTGCAGGTGAGCGTGGCGCGCGACGGTGGGTGGAGACAGGGGGATCTGACGGACCTGCCGGCCCATCGTGGTCACACCTGCCTGGACGGGTGAGAAGGCGGAGGCCAGCGAGGTGGAGAGCTGGGAGGAAAGCTGGGACTTGTCCCTGGCCGCCCCCGCCTCCTTCTCTTGGGAGGGAGAGGAGGAAGCGGAGGGAGGGGAGGAGGAGGCCACACGCACATAGGAAGGGGGCAGTGTGCTAGCTCTGAACTGTCTGTACTCGGGCGGAGTGTCGGGGTGGGCTGGGGGTGCGCACACTTTGTATTGGAGAGTGGAAACGACTGTGAGGGGCAGCGGGGAAGGGAGGGGGGAAGGGGGGAGAGGAGAGACAGAAGGAGATGCGGACGAAGGAGGGCGACAAACAAAGGAAAACAGAAAAGAGAAAAAACGTGAGAAGAATGAAAAGCAACCAAGCCGAGATGAAAAGATAAAAAATCAGGAGCATAATTCAAAAAACTGATAACCGCAAATAAAGACTCAAAATATCAAGCAGCAGAATGCAACATGACCAGAAAAGCATATGACATTTCCCCCCCAACAGCAGCTGGAAGAAAGAGATGGCAGCAGAGCATGTTGCAGGGGCTTGGTGAGGGATGGGGGTCAAGGGTTAAGGGGTTCAGGGAGGGAGGGTCACCGATATCATCGAGTGGGACCGAGGAGATGTTGAAGTCTCCTTCTGCGGAAAGACTTGAACATGTGTGTGTGTGCACATGGAGAAAAGGGCAACGTGGGAATGTGTTAGTCGTAGGGAACGGGAAGTACTGGAGAGTGCTGGCTAGTCATGATGTCATCACCGCTTACGTTTACTCTGCCTGGCAACACACCGATAGCAAAAAAGACAAAGACGAGCAAACACGCGCCTGCTCCGAGTTCTCGTGTGACTTTTAAAGGCTAGCGGGACATTGAGCCACCCCGGTTGCCGTGGCAGCCGCCCGGCCGGCGTGTTCGTATTTGTCGAAGGCTCACCTGATCCCGACGTCCGTCGCTCCCTCTCCTTGTGCGCCTGCATCTGATGCTGCTCCATCATCCTTTCAAGAGCAACCATGTGGCTTCAGTGTTAACACTTAACTCGGACTGGCGCTCTTTTATTGCACTTTTGATACGCGTATAAAATGGAATGAGGTCCAATACAAAAGTCACGAGTGGCTGTTAAGTACCTCCTCTGGGCCTCGCTTTCCTCTGAAGAAGGTCCATTTTGGCGCTGGACGACTGGACCTGAGAGATAGAACGTGGGAAATGTGAGTGATCACAAATTTACCTTTTGTCCAATTTGAGATTTCAAATGTGGCAGTTTGTCACAAGCATAACATTATATAACGACGAAAGCACAGAAGCGCAGCTAACACACTAAGATTTAAGCGATGAGCGAGACTTGACGACAGTCAAGCGTAAACACCCGTCTCCTGCGTCACGGCGACACTTTGTTTATGGCAGCAGGCACAGTCGGCGGCACAAGCCAAGCGTGGAGGTGAATGCAAAAAAGCAGCAGAACTGCCGGGCGGCGTGTCCCCGCACACGGCGTGCTCCACCTGCACGTGTTAATGGAGCCAATTATCGCCCTAAGCTGCCTGGTGCTGCGAGTGCGCCCATGCGTGTGTTTGTGTTTGCTGACACCAAAAGGTGGCGGGCTGTTGCCATGGTGAAGGTCAAGGACGCTCCCATAGAGAATTGAGGAGGGCTTGATCAGGCTTGTTTTAGATGAGCATTCTTTCATGTTATGAAATTATAAATAACACAATTTATTTATTTTTTTTTTTCAAATCATCTGAATTTTTCTGATGACTCAGCAGCAGCAAATAACCGATACACTCCGATACCCCCAATAAAGGAAGATCAGAACATGATGTCCCCCATAAGTGATATTTTAACCACCATTAGAGTCACAAGGGCAGTCAGTTCAACACATTCTTTTTCACACCCCCCCCCATTTTAAATAACTCGTAACCGGAGTGGCTCAAAGGCTGTTAAATGCACAGCGGGTGACTCCACAAGTACACCCGACTAAATATATGTACTATATAAAACCACAGACAGCTTAAAGTGTCTCACAGTGAGCTTTAGAAATAAAAATACACATCTCCAGTCAGGGCTGTGTTTCACTCATTAAAATGATCCACCACTAGAGGGTGATACAGCTCACGTAAGACAGGGTTCAACATCTGCATGTCAGAGTATTAAAGGGAGAAAAAAAAAAAAAAAAAAGATCCTGGCGCGGTTTAACCCTTGTATGTAATTCAGCTCTATGGGGCCTGTTTTCATTTCTTATGAAAACAAGAAAGATACTAATAATTTTTGCAGACTTAACGTCATTGGCTCGGCTTCTGTGAAACATCGAGCGTGACTCGTTTCAACACATTCGCTTGAAAAATACTGGAAGCTCTAATCAGAATGTGGAGTGAGATAAATATTCATGTGAGATGATAAAAGCAGGGCGCTTGCAACGTGCGCGCTCAAATTCCAGCAGCCGTTCCACGAGACTGCCTTTCCAACATCAACAAAAGGACACCAAAAAGACACATAAATCTTCCGTTTGGCTTTGGAGACCAGCTATCAAATGTCAGGATAACATTCAGCAAATATCTGAAATAGTCTGACACGCGGCCAGGAGGTCAAAAGGATCGTTTTTACCTCCGCTGTCAGGCGAGCTGAGCACGTTGAGGGCGAACAGCATGGCGTTGGAGAAGGTGGTGGCCTCCTCCTTGCTGGCAAAGTTGAGCCCGTAGACTTGGCGAGCGTCGCGCCATTGGTGGAAAGTGGGCGTGGCCTGATTGTATTTCAGGCCCTTCACGATGGAGTAGTTGATCACCACCTTCATGCACAGAAATAAGAAATTAAGAGACTGACGATGGCGGACCTTGATAATGCGTACTCACCTGCTGGTCCTGCAGCTTGACACCCACCACCCTGAAGGTGTTGTTGGCAGTGTTGTGGTAGATGTTGATGCGACTGAAGCCCTGCTGGCCCGGCTTGATGGGCACCCACTTCTTACTGGCGTCATCGTAGACCATCACAGAGGCCCGAGCCTGGCAGATGCTCTGCTCACTGCAACGAGAGGTGGGAGATATTCATCAGTGAAGAAAAAAGAGAGGCACAATTGAAAAAGGAACACGGATTTGGATAAGATTAATCATTTTTACCAGATAAAATAACCATGAGTCTCAAAGTAAGTGGTGCACAGGCTTCCTCTAGTGGTGAATAAATTAATCATAATTAATTTTTTTTTAAGATTTTCATTTTCCTGTAATCATGCACAATGTTAATGTTTAAAATTGTGCATAATGTTACAAGACAGTAACTTAAAATATTTTTAATATACTAAAAAAAAGTATTTTTTTAATATACTTTATCTTAGATATGAACACTTGAGCTTACTACACTACTGTATTTAAATGTTGATCAAATGCTGGCCGAATGATGACAAATGCAACATATACTTGACTTTTTACTATTTATCACGAATAGCACTTCACATTCTAATGGTGTAATTGTGCACAAATGCAATAAAACCGTGACTTTCGTGTGGTTCTCCCAATGTGGTTAGTTTCCTTTCCATCAGTAATAAACAGCAATGTGATGTCTGACATCAAACAAATCAAAAAGACGGTGGGTTGGGTTGGGGGGGGGGGGTTGCTTTAAAAAGCTGCAAACCTCAAAACTAAAAACGAACATCACCCTTCTGTTCTTTGGTGCGGTGAGCATCAGCAATGGAAGAGGGCGTCATGCGTGTGTGTATGTCTCTGGTAATGATATGGTTTGTTAGAATCACTCAGAACACATTGCTAGTTTTGGACACGCACTAAAAGAGCTAAGGGGGACCATGAAAACAACAATGTAAAAGAGACCATTGTATTTTGTATCAAAACATTAGTGGAGAGAGCTGAGAGGCAAATCCCGTGTCTCCCAAAATACTTTGTAGCAAAAAGGTGGGTGTGAATGCTGGTATTTAAATGTCACTGTTGTCTTCAGGCAACAAACCCATGAGAATAAAGAATGATTGTTAGCATCCTCAGAAAAAAGATGTCGGACTTCCTTGAAGACTGTAATAGATACTCTTGTCTCAGTTAATTATGGGATACGTAGCGTAAATAAATGCCCATGCATCGCTTTTCCCCTAAAAAAAAATATCCGGGAGTAACTGTGATTACCTCAGTTCACAGACGCTGCTGCCAAGCTTTGCTTTTCTTGGCCTTCACACCTTCAGGCCATTAATGTGAGCGGCTTTACAAACAGGGCTACACACAGAGTTCCTTATCAAGATTGATCATGCGTATCATGGTACATTAATTATTAAATTACATTTTCTGATCAAATTCATGAAATTAATTCCAAAATAAAATTATATACTGTACCGTCAACAACATTCTCAGTCTTTGGTCACATGCTTTGTTTTTCTGCATTCCCCGCAGAAATATTTTTGAGAAATCAGTGAGCACAGAATGTGGTTTTGGTGGCTTTTTGCTCAACACCAATAGTGACCAGAATGCACTGGGCTCCTTGCCCTCCGAGCCGACGCCCTCTGGGAATAAACCGCTCAGCCAGAAGGCAACACAGGCGGACGTTTGAAAGCATATTTAGCAAGTCACTAAGAGAAAGTGAGACGATTCATCTGGTTACATCGATTAATCGACAAAGAGAAAGCACTAGTCAGCCAATAAATGAGAGCTTCCATAAACAAATAGAGCAAACCTCGTTGACATCATGTTTACAGATACATGCTAATCTCTTCACACTCTCTCCTGTTTAGACAGCAAACAGTTCGGGAAGTTGGGGGGGGGGGACAGTCCCACTTGTGTGTGTGATGGATCTTCTTACAGAAGCAGCAACTATTTCTGGAGTAGCTAGCAAAGGAATGGACTGATGCTTTCATTTCTCCTTTTGGACTTTAAGGGCGTCTCGGTAGGCAAGTCACAAATAAAGCGGCATTCCGGTCTAGTCGCAGCGTCTAATTTCACTGGTAAACATCTCTGACATGCTGATACTTTGCAAGTGTTAATAAAGACAAGAAGGTCTTTGCTAACAAGTTTGACGCTAGTCATATTTGGGCCGCGAGGTGTCGAGAGTACACGTGCGTGATGGATGACGAAGATGCATCTTCGTCGAAAGGTCGTGGCGATGCTCAAATGCCACTCAGTGACTCTCAATTAATAGGATGAATCAAGAGTTTGGGACTGAAAACTAAATTTGCTAGCTAGAGCATTAAGTACACCTGTGCTAAGCGCCCACCGATTCATTTTTAATTGTGCTTGTCCTTATTAAAGTTGCGGATTTACAGCGACAGGCGGGTACATATAGATAAGCCAATGGCGGGGTTAGGGGGGGGAGTGTGGGGGCATTGGTCCCCCTTGAAATATGTCAAGACTTCCCGGTGCTAGGCCTGATAATTGACTTTTGAATTGAATACTTTTTCTCAGAAAGTCATGGTTAAGTATCCATTTTGTTTTTCTAAAAAAAAAAAAAAAAAAAAAAAAGAATGTCTCGGTATTGTTATCCATACAGTGCATGGTGGCTTGCAACTTTAAATATGCATAAGTTCCTCCTAACTGCCTGAGGAGAAAGAAAGAAAAAAATAACAGGAATACAGCTCAGTTTGTATCCTGAACCTCGTGACAAATTTGATGAGCACAAAAATGCATCCTTTTAACTGCGTGCAAGAAAACAGGCTTCATGAACAAGGCTGAAAGAACACGAGAAGACGAAAAGCAAACAAGAAAATGTCAGCGAGGAGATAAATAAAAACCAACAAAGCAATGACACAAAGCCTTCTGCCACACTGAGCACTTTCCTTGTGTCAAACGAGCCTCGGGTAGGGAAAAGGAGGCCACCATGCCAGGCGGCCTTTTAAATAAAGCAAAGCTTGCACACATGCTTTGACATATGTGTCGCCGTTCTCCATCGGCAGTAAGAAATATGAGCAGGAGTGATGGGAGACTTTACAATTCATTCTTCCAGCAGCCGACAGCTACATTATTAATTATAATTAATAACCTTCAATAAATCATAACCTCGTAGTCAGCTGGGAGCAATGACAGCATCCGGGGGAAACTTCCTGGTCGGCGCGGGAGGTAATTAGGCGCTGTAAAGTATCCAGCCTGCTTCTGAATTTAGCACAGATACACACTGGTGAGTAAGGTAAAGAAAACAAATGTGTGTGTGTAACATTTGACAAAAAAAAAAAATGGAGGTCTGTCTGACAGGCAGGATTAGAGACGGCGCGCAGCAGGCCGATCACTGCAGTCTTAAATCTAAATTAACCAACACTTAACTCTCAAACAAGACCTTTAATCTGCTCAAGGGGGGAAAGTAGTGCTTCAGGAACGCCCGCGAAAGCTAAAAACAGCACACGCCGACATTTTTTTTTTCCGGGAGGAATCAATGTCAAGCCTGCACCTTTGTAATGATGCGCTTGTTGAAAACAAACAGCAAAACGATTCCATTGTTTTACCATACAAACATCGAAAGAATGTTCATTTAAGCTTTTCTATTTTTAGACTTTGCAGCCCATCCCCTGCTAATGTAACAAGATCACGTCGAGGATTTTCATCCACCGTTGCAACGTATACGGACGCCACTAATGCATCACATTGAGCTTCATCATACTGTAATCTCGATTTTGTCACCAAATCCGCTCAAGTCCCTGGTGATGACCAGGTAGCGACCTCTGAGCTCCGTTGTAGTGTTTCTATCTAAGTGCTGATACATATAAAGGGCACTTTAACCCTGCGGAACGGCTTGCAACTAAGCCCTCTCGCGTGTGTGTGTGTGTGTGCATGTGTGTGTGTGTGAGCACAGTGAGGCCTTAATGGCATTAATGCTAACATTAATGTGCTTATGTTCTTAGCTAAACGTCCCCCAGTGTGGTTGAATGTGGAAAAGCTCTGGCAGTTATCTGTTTGCAATACTCCTACACTTACACAAGTTAAAAAAAAAAAAACACACAAACGGCACAGTTATTCAGTGCGTGACCTACATAACATTTTTTTCTTGTGATTTGCATGGATCGCAATTACACCCCCCCCCCCATTCTGTGTATTGTGACTACGAGGGATGCTGGAAGAAGAAGCGGCAGATAAAGCCAAGGCGCTAGCGACGCTAGAGCTGGAAGTCGTGCCGCGTGTGAAATAAACATGGCTCGCTCGAGTGTTTGGGATAAAGAAGATGCTTGGTGCAGTGGCTCCATTAGTCAGGCTGTATCCTACGCGGAAAAAAGGCAACGTGACATACCGGGGAAAAAACAACACAAAGCCATCACAAAGACAAAATGACAGTTTTGTAAGAAAGCCCGACGCCGACACAGTAGCTAATCCGAAATAACCTCAATTCTTTGTCTAAACAACAGATTAAGATTAGTATTTCAGATCTGATTAAATTCAACAAGAAAAGATTTGCCTTCTGTGCAGTTGTCCGATCACAATACTTCTCTTTGCACACAATATTTTTTTTTTTTACCTGAAAACCACAAAATATTGTAACAACATTTCCAGGTCTCTGGACTTCAATCACAACGAGTAGCACCAACCTGCAGGAGATGTGCTTGTAAAAGAGTCCAGAGTCACTGACGCTTTGAGGGAGGCCATAACGTAGCACCCGTACCCGTTGGATGTCCATTTTGGTCAACAGCTGTATGGAATATAACCTCGGTGGTCGGACTTCACAAAAAATCGCATGCTAATCCTCCGCTAGCCCTCCCGCAACGCGAATTAAAAAACCCAAATAGACTCGACTTCCAAGTAAGCGAGGCGACGAGGTTGATGAATGTCCACCCGGCAACAAAGAGACGAGCGATGGATGAAGTCATTGACTGGCCTGATGTCGCTCTCCAAACAGATGACCGTGTGTGTCATTGAAACTCCGTGTTATTGTCATTGTGTTAACCCGGGGGGAGATTACCTCATATCTATCTCAAACAGCTCCTAATGCCAACCCCCCTCGCATCCACACGAGCATTTTATTGCGGTTATTTTTTTTTTTAAGAGGATGGCAGATGGACGCTGGGAATCACAGAGTAAACTCATGGTAGGATAATACCACAATATTTTGCCAATGGAATTATGCCCAATGATGCCTCCCCTCCCAAAAAAAAAGAAAAGTGTTTCATATTGGGACAAATTCAGCAACCATTGTTGCCACAATTAAGATCATTCCAAATGAGCTGCTATTGACTAGCATGACCTGAACCTCAGAGGTCACCCAAAGCAGAGAGAGGCAGCTCGCTAATTGTCCATTAACATGCAACGGTCATTGATTACCCCTCAAACTCAATCAAGGTCTTGCATTTGCCGGGTAATGATCAATACATTTAAGAACTTTTCCAACCACTCTAACCCTAACCCCCCCCAAAGAAAAAGTGCAACTAGTGACAATAACAGTGCAGGATTCCCACTGCTTTCTATAAATACATTCAATTAATAAGGAATCAAGACTAGCATGTTAGGTCGGCTTCGACTAAGCGTTCCAGTTTGTCACATGACCTCTTTGGAAAATTATTAGCCCAACCCTGCCTTATCCCAAAAAAGAATCTAAACACCACTGAGCATTATATACTATGTTGTATGGGGGGGGAAAGTGGGGGACCATGTCACCACGGTAACAACAGCAACACTATTTTCATTACTATAGTCCAAAGTTACGGGAAAATTATTCTAAATGGCGTAGACACAACACACACAATGACTCATGCCAGCATGTTAAGCCGGATATTTTGACCATTCATTTGACAGTGAGTGATTGTTATGGATACATGCGACGTATAGACACAAGCAACCCTCCCCCACTCTCCACTTCACCTTCCTCAGCATACTAATCCTGATCCTCAAAGAGAGGCTGCTTCTATTCCGGGAAGAAAATACTTCCTAGAACCAAACATAGCGAGAACATGCAAATATTTTGCTTTTGTGGGTTGGTTTTAAGTAGTAACCCCAAGGCTCCATTTTTTTTTTTCCCCAGAATAAAAAAATGTTGCCAGATTTGACAGGAGATTACTAGAATGCACCAACACAATTTGGGAATAATGTCATGGCGTCCCACACATCTGCGTCTGGAGCATCAAGCAATCACGTGGTCATTTGCCAAGGTCTCGATATCAAGCCGTCATCTGGCTCCGTAGTCCCACTCATGAGCGATTAAGCGCTCTCTATCCCGCGCTTCCTGTACTGACTTTCTCACACTCGCATGCAACTCAGATGGGAGAGATCCCGCCAGGCTCTGTGAACAGCTGACGGAGTAAGTCATTCCTTCTACTCGGGGAAAAGACTGAGCCAATAAAACAAAATGGAGCTTGGCTGGAGAAAAGAAACACAGATTGAAAAAAAAAAAAAAAAAGGCAAGGAAACAAGCAAGATTTTTTTCCAATCCGTGGCTGGAGAGCAAGGGAATTGCATCCAGGGAACATTTTGCGGTCACGCAGCTTAAAGAGGAGCCAACGGACGCATTCCAAAGCCATCTTCTATCACACTCACACAACAAAACACAAATAAGGTTGCCCTACCCGAAATCATCCAAGGAATACATGTTTCCGGCCAGCCGGTCCTTCGGGGGCAAAGAATGGAGGGAGGTGTAAAGGAGGAGATTACGGAGGAGCGGCTGAGGTGCTAATCTGAGAGGAGAGAGCGTCACGCATGCTGCCGGCGTCAAAGCTTCCCTTCTTCACATCCTCGAAAAAGCCGAGTGAGCCAGAGACGCTGTTAAGAGGACCGTTGTGACTGACGAGAGGAAGGGAATGCAAGCCAGAGAGAAAGAGAGAGAGAGAGTGAGACAGAGAGAGAGAGAGAGAGAGGGAAGGCAACACGTGCCCGGCAAAGACCAGTCATCTCGTTCCATTGGTTTGTGAGGAACGCTGACTTTCTGCTTCCATGGTTTTTTTTTTGGTTTCCTTTTAAATGTTGTCGTGAGAATCGCTTTCTGCCGGGGATGAGGAACACACACAGTAAAGTTGGTAAATACAGCAAATAAATCACAACACTGAGTGTTTTGTAAACTAGCTCCTCTCTGTTAGCAGTCCTGTTGTTAGCATACGAGCAACGATTAATCGACAACTAATATTTTAATAATCGATTAATTGTTTAGATTTTTTTCCCTCATTTTTATTCTGAATTCCAACTTCTCTGCAGTAAATATTGTCCATTTTTGTCACGAATTGAATTGCAGGAATTGTCATAGAGCTTCAAATCCCATTCACTTCAATAACACGCCATTTTGAACTTTGACTGAACTTGTCGATGAAATGACAGGAGGACCGGCGCAGGTGTACTTTGTTGATGGCGCAGCATCCGAAGCCGAGACTCACGAGTCAGCGTTTTTACATCCCGCTAGCGCTAGCGGTCAGTCTGCATTAACAGGACAGGATGGGCGCATCTCATTTTGCGCCCGTTTCCAAACTAAACTCACACACATATAAACACAAGCCGAATGAAAGCAGCCAAGAACAGAGAAGCACCATAAAAGCACTCTGTCTAAAAATAACTAATGCACGGACACTCACATTAATGCTACAAAGGAAGCAGTCATGTCGAAAAAACAACTTGAATGGGTTTTCTTTCCACTTTTACAACTCAACCATCATGCTGCCTCTCTTTAAGCGAGCAGTGTAAAACCAGCTAAAAAAAGCTCCAAATCTGAGCTGCTTCGTTGAACTTGAAGCAGTCAAGCGAACATTTCCGCCTGTACACACACCCACAAGAGTTCAACTACAGGCGGGAGGCTCTTATACTAGAAATAGAAGTTCCATGAAGTCGGGCTGGAGGTTTTGGGGCCCCTGCAAATTTAGATGATGGAGGCAGACGAGGAGATGAGCTTTGGTAAATGTGTGACTGTGTGTCATCGGGAAAGGGGAGGCGAGGGGGGCTGCCTAACCTGCCTGGCAACCACCAGAATAAACACCTCCTCTTTCTTCTTCTTCTGGGTCTACTTCACTGCATGCTTGCTTCTCACTCCCTTTGCAGCCACCACCATACCACCTGGTGCATAGTCAATGATGCTGTCGTTGCCATGACTACTTGGGGGATTTTTAAAGCTGCGTCTGTAACAATTGGGGTGCGGATCCACCGTGACAATTGGGGGAGACTAAATTAGAGGAAAGAGACAAATTAGACTGGGGGGAGTGGGCGGCGAAGACCCCCCCCCCCCACACACACACACACACACCACCCTTTTGACGATGTGCTGTAGTTCATTAATATTGATGCAGTAATACATCCCACAAGCTTCTCGTCACAATATATTTGATGCTAAGGCTGAGAATGTAGATGAAGAGTCAATGTTCATTCGTCATGACGCGTCAAATAGGGCGCGTGGGATTAGCTTACCTCATGTCGCCGTCTTTTCTTCACACGACGACGACGAGGAAGCCGATGGAAGTGCTTTCGCCGTTTATATGAACAAAAATACTATAAAACAAGTCAATTAGGCTTCACAGACGTGGAAAAAAAGCGTGCTTTAAGGGGCTATGTGATGAGGCGTGCTACGGCTTCAGGCTGTCTCTCCCATCCGCTTTGTACTCCGGCGTCTCGGCTGCACACGCGCGCCGCGGCGTGTCCTTACATCCATGTTCTTTGTCTTCTATTCTATCTTATTCACTCGGAAGCAGGCTACCGGGCGGGTAACAGTGGTCGTCAGCGGACGCCGCCTCCGTCACGCCATATTTTCTTCCCATTCGGAGTGTTGTTGGTTTGTGAGAGGCGCGAGGCGGAGAGATTTGGCAAGGTTACAATGCGGCGTGCGGAGGAGTCGGCTCAATGCTGACCACTGGTGGCGTGGACACGCAACTGCAGGCAGGAATTGAGACCGCCCCTTGCGAATTATGCAGTGGGGTTAACCCCCGCCTATTCGCGATTAACCATTCGCGAATCTTTCAAAAAAAAAAGTTTTAAAAAAAAAGGAAATAGAGTAAATTCTACAAGTATATATCTAGTTGCTTTCCATCTGATTAATTCATGGTTTACAAACTGGGAATGGGATTTTAGCAAGGGTTCACTGCACACTCAAACAATGACAGATATTATGGGATGTTTTAAACAAATGTGAATCAGAGACGTTTAGTTTGCACAGAATCCTAGGAGGTTTATTTGGTTTTATCTGTCAGACAAATGTTAAACGTTCAGTGGTAATTGCGGATCCGGGTGCATCATAGGAAGACAAATTTCAGTTCACAGCGCTAGCCTCATCATCAAGCCGATTTTTTTTTTTTTTATCCAATTTCCAAGCAACATTTTGAGTGTGAAATGTACCTGTACAATAGATGATTCACAGATCAAAGGGTTGAGAAATAAAAACTACTGATACTTCTTGGAAAGCTTAATGAATCTCTTAGATTGAATGTGTCATTTCTTCCATTGTGGGAATTTAAAAGAAAATCACGTTGAATTCAATATGTTGCCGTGACTGAGTGTGCACTGTGGAGGAGCACATTAAGCAGTTACAGTGATACGGTCTCATGCTTCCAACAAAAACAAGCATGTTGTGGATTATGCTTGCAGGTGGCATTTTCACTTCCCCACCCTCATGAAAAAAAAAATCACCGTTTACTCCCCAAATTAGGCTCTATGTAAAAAAAAAAAAAAAAAAATGTAGTTCTGTTGGTAATAAACAGTTCAATTCAAATGTCTTTTTAGGACATTTGAAAGCAAAAATACTAACTCACTAGTTAGTGGTTTTTTTTGTAGTGCTAATGTCCTTTAAATTTGAAAAATCTGATGTATAAAGGCAAATAAATAAATGAAGTGCAATTTAGCAAGATGACTTTAGGGTCAGGGGTGGGGAACCTAAGGCCCTGCAAGAGTGTTTTATCCAGTCCGTCATGCAATTCTCAAAGTAAATATATAATCCCAGAAGAGCTGTTTTAAAAAGTCCAAAGACATTTAACGCAAAAAGCTCATAATAATATTTGTTTGCTCATTAAAAATTCCCCCAGATAGTAAAAAGGAATTTAGTTGAGTTCAATGTTTGTGTTGCTGTCACGGGAAGGGTTGATTTTCCTGAGTGGTTTAATACAACAGAAAATTAACTAAAAAAAACGTTTCATGTAATTCCATCTAATCCTCCTCTTTGATTTGGCTTGATTAATGTAATGTCAGTCCATAAGCTATTTTAAGAGCGTGCGCAATTGCACAAATAGTGTCATAACTTTGGTTCTTTTTTGAAAATTTGGATTTTTCATCTCAGCAGTGATTTTGAACCAGTGTGCTGTACGAGGTGATCAGATCTGCTGCGTACTGTCTGTGCCATGGCTCAATTAAGGATGGGAACACTGGACTTCAGTAAATTGGAGGGATTTTACATGTAGTGCGATTGAATGAAAATAAAAATAGGGAGAAAACACGAAGCAACACATCACACTTCACCAGCTCATCTCACCAAGGAAGTGAAAGTAGACCCGCAAAGAAAACCCTATGTAGATTCACCTCAGTCAAGATCCACGCAATTAGGCATTTCACTCGGTTCCTTCGTAGTGCAGTCGGGTTTTGCTTCCGTTTGGAGTGAGCACCGTCAGAGGGAAATCCATGCTCCGAGTCTTATCGCTCAGACTATCCTCCATTGCATCACACTCATGTCCTTCCCTCCGGTGGACACCAGGCAGCTGTCGTTATACAGGAACGTCACGTTGGTCACGTGGCTGCTGTGGCCACCGTAAACATGGCTGGGAGCCTGAAATTACGAACACAGCCAAGTGATCTAACATTAGTCACCTTTCAAAAGAATACTTCGCCTTCATTACTGGGGGTGTCCCTCAGGGTTCCATGTTAAGCCCAATTTTATTCTCAATTTACATAAATAATTAAAGTTTTCACATAGCAGAGGAGAACATTTACCCTGAACTGAGAACAGGGGAAGGAGAAGAGGTGGACCTTCCCAAAGTCGTCACCAGTAGCAAGAAGGCTCTTATCATTGGATCTGCTTCCAGCATTGATGTCGGTGCCGTCCGAGCCATCGGACCACATGCCTGGCGGGAAGATAATATTCAATATTTGTAACCCTAATTGATGTCCTAACCTTAAGAGAAGAAATGGAAAAGAGCAATCAGAACCTACCAAAAACCTGAAAACCGAGAGTGCAGGTGTGTGTGGCCCATTCAATATCTCTGATGGTCTCCATGCTGACCACCTGCTTGCACACGGATGGGATCCCTGTGGAAGTAGAAGAATAAATAGTTGCATTATAAGTAAATACGTTCCTTTAAGGTTCCTTGGACCTAAAAAAGGTTGGTGCACTTACAGTATAGTATCTCATAGTCTCCTGAGTTAGACACCAAGTACTGGGAATCCACTGACCAGTCCAGATGGGTGATGAAACTAGAGTGACCCTGGAAACAGATGTGTTGAACACAACATCTTGAGCTGTATCTGACTTTACTTTGAATACAAAGCCTGATAAGAAATGTAAACAAGCTATTGCAGGTGAATGGGAAGACAAAACAGACACTCACTGAGCACTTGCCCACTCTGCTGTACTTCCTGCCATTTTCTGCCACGGCGTAGATGTAGATGTAGCTGTCATGAGAGCCGATGGCCAGGAAGTTGCCGTCTAAAAGAGGTTTCAAAAGGTAAAAAAGGAGGAAATGTAACCATTTTAGTCCTCATGTAGATTTAGTAGGGCACAAAAGAGTTACCTTTAGTTTCAATTAGACTTGTGAAGTGAAAATACTGATCTAAATTCTAAGAGCCTTGACAATAGGCAGTCCTCCAAATCGCAAATAAATGGGAAAATATTTAGTGTATAAAAATGTACAAACCTGGGCCAAAGCTCATAACAGAAAGTTGTTCATTTCCATCTGTGTGCACTGTGACCAAATCCTTTGAGTCAGTGTCCAGTACCAGCCACCTGCAAGTGACAAATATATAAATTGCATTGATCACTTCCTTATGGATTGCGATATTGATTTGTCAATACAACATCAAATATTTTAAATGGTGTCTCTTTCAAGGAAGGGTTTCTCCTCCTACCTTCCAATTTGGGTTCCTATGGCAACAACAGATCCAGACGGGTGGAAGTCTGCAGATTGGGCAGTGTCCTAAAAAGATTGCGGAAAGTTTAATATTAGTAAAGCAAAATGAAAACAGAACAAGATTCAGCTGCATGACTCATCCCCCAAACAGCACAAAACTGACGTGTAATTTAAATAGACCGAATGTGATTCTATTTAAGGCCTCCAGGGGGCAGTGTTGACTTACTTCCATGTTTTTACTCCAGACGAGTTGATGTGAACTGGAATCCCACATACACACTTGTCTATCATAACCACACGTGAGAAAGTGGGGCCTACAGGGGTGCACAGCCAGACCCCACAACTCATCTGTGTGACCCTAAAACCAGAACAAATAGTTTATTTGACACTCACCTCACCTGAACAAAAATATTAGCGTGCAAAAGTGACTAACCTGAGTAATGGGCACAAACTCTCCATCCAAGCTGCCTTGCAAAACAAAGTTCTTTGTGGTTCCGATGAGAACAGTCTCACCTCTGCCCTCTGCTACAGTTCGGATGGGCCCATACAAATCTGGCACCTGCGACCGACCATGTACACTATTTATTTTGATTAGCCATGAACATCTTTTAATGCAAAGTACTATCTTGCTCACTAGCAAGAGAAGCCACCATCTGTTTTATTTATGAGGTGCAAAATCTACCGCCTGCGGGACTGCTGCTTCTTGCCAACATAAGCAGCAAAGTTCTTCACAAGAAAGTAAATACGGTACACACTGTTTAATATTTTATCACAGCATTCAGATAGCTCTTTAAATCCAAAGACGAGATGCTGAAGAGTCAAAAATAGAAATCGTTTGCATATATGTTTCACTATTCACTTTAACCTATCCCAAGCTATCTATTCCTCACCTCCACTGCTTGGATCTGCTGGTAGCTGCTATCCCAAGAGATGAGGCGGGAGTCTTTGCCTCCGGACAACAACGTGCCATTCCTCAGCATGCACAGGGCAAAGATGCTGCCTTCGTGAGCTCCGTGGATGACGTGACTGATGCGATTAGTGCCTGCGTGACAGAGACGGCGTAAGATGGACGGGAAGCTCAGAGAAAGTCGGCTTGCCGGAGTCCGACAGTCAGACAGGTGGATCGATAGTGGATCAGTGAGAGATTATGTTGGAAGGAGAGGGAGTCGAGTGTCTCTTGTTTGAAAAGTCTCGGTGCCGTTACTAATAGACGGCTTTTGAGCTAATGATGCAGTTAGAAAGATAAACACATTCATTCGCTGGGCTTCCTAGAACCATGTCAATCGATAATATACCTTTTCCCCACACCAATATGTTTCCACTTGAGTCGCCAGTGATGGTATCTCCATTTTCTGCAAAGGTCACGCATAAAAGGAATTTGGGCTTCTCATGTTTCTGTAAATCACAAACACATGAGCCATTTAATGTACAATAAACAGCCACCTCGGTTTGGCTCAATGAAGACATTAATTGGTCAACAGACAATAATAGAAAATGGATGTGACGTTTTACCTCGAAAAGTCCTTGCTTCCTGACCAGCATGCCTTTTTCCAAGTTCCAAAAATGGAGGTGTGACTTGCCACAGGTCACCAGGATGTTGCTGTCAGTCGGGTGAAAGTCTGCAGCAAAGACTGTGTCGTTGGACGTCTGAAAATGAGTTTGATTGGTTAAGTGGCACACCGAAACCCAAGATCCAAAAAGGGACTGGATTCACTGGCGGAGCTAGAGGGGGGGCCACAAGGGCATTTTCACCCCAATATAAGCTTTGACCCCTAAGATACCAGGCCAGATAATTGTCTTTCAGGTATTTTCAGATTTTTTTTTTGGCTCCACCAAAGAAGACGCATCAAACCCACCTTGACCTCAGCCAGTCTGTCTTCTCGCTGCCAGTCCCAAACAGACAGCACGTGATCATTCGAGTCGTCAACAACGCAAAGCGTGTTTCCTCCATTCTAACATGTAAAAAAAAACGAGTTAGCTAAAAATATCAAACATCGCTTCCACGACTCATTTCCTTTCAAGCTTTTTCTCACCGACTTAGAGAAAGCCAAGCAGACAAGCGCTCGCTCAAAGTAAGCCGCTCCCAGAACATGAAGTGTGTTGAGGCTGACAGAGTCCCACACGCGAATATGTGGAGCCAACTGTGAAAAAACACATCAAAGTGTAAACAATTCCATCTTGTCATCAGAGAGGCACCCTAAAATAAATGTGACTTAAAACATAAAATTGGAGTTCACTTACTTTACCCTCTAAAGAGGTGCCGGCAACCTGCCCGGTTGCTATGGTGATTTTATCAGGGTGGACTGCCAAGCTGAAGAAGACAAAAACAGACAACAGTAAAAAAAAAAAAGTCTTTCAGCAGCAATTCATCAAAAAGAACATTTGAATAAAGATGCTAGCAAAAATGGCGATACAGTTTTTTGCTTGAGACTTTTTTTGTACCATTTAATGTCGTCCGTGTGTCCAGTGTAGTGTCTCTGCAACTGCTCGTCCACGTTGAAGAGGACAACCACAGAAGCGATGAAGTACACCGTTTCTCCAGTGGGCAACAAGTAAAGATTAGAACGGCAGTCTCGACCGCGGTAACCGTATCTGGTCAGGGTTAAGGTCAAGAAAATAAAACGCCAGCCATAACATCCCATAGGTTAAAAACAAGTTATATATGTATATATATTTTTTTAAAAAGGATACACCCAGTCCAGTTTGAGTTTGTTGGCCGGAAGGTCGGCTCTGGCTTCCAAACAGTAGCCGTCCACTTGGTCTTTGGGCATGAACATGGTGATGGGACGGCCTTTCAAATACATTTTCACATAACCTTCCTCTGGAAAAAGAAACAGAAGATCAGTTTGATGAATGACTGTTGAGATGATATTTTGTTCACGATGGATGTTTTTTGTATGAGTGTAAACACAGCACGGTTTTGTCTGCTATCACATTTTGAAATATAAGAGGACGACATAAGCTGGAAAAGGCAGACAAATGTGTTTTCAAACCGACTTTATTAGCCACTTCAAACACATTCTTGTAACAAGAAAAAAAACATTGTTATAATGCGGAAATATTTGGCTCACAGCAGAGGTTAACCAACATGAAAACGCACACAAAAGCAGATTGAAATGTTATGAGGGGGGGTGGGGGAAATATGCCAAAAGTCATTCATGCAATAAATACCAAAACAAACCAACTGAAACAATAATGACAGTTTCTTGAAAGATGACACAATGCCATCTTGGATTTAGAGGACATGTGAAATGCAAGTACTGTAGTGCAATTTGTAAATCAATATTATTTATTTTTGTAGTTGAGTCGAATAATGTAGAAATTGAGTGTTAATAACAAATTTGAAAGTATTGGCTGGGGGATTTCACTGGTCTGCGGTAACTTGGCGTATTGAGGCCATACTGATTCCTCAACTGGAAACTAACACTTGGAGTCTTTCTGAATGGTGGCGCCCTGGCGGCAACTCTTTTTCTGGCCTTGATGCTGTCTGGGGATTGGCGGAGGCCCGCAGCTGAACGTGCCAATATGGCCGAAGCTGTAGCGCCGCCGCTGGTCCCCGTCGTGGAGCGGCTGAGGTAAATCTGGACTGTAACTAGTGTGGGTGGGCCGTGAGGGGGGGGTTATAGAGAGGTTGGGTGTGGAACAGGGGTCAAGAGGGTACCAGGGGAAGGTTTGGAGGAAGTCAGTAAAATTTGTTAGACAGCTCTTGTCGTCGAGGCGCTAACTAAAGCATCATGAATATAAAAACAGGAAAGTCAAGAAGGCGGACTTCTATTTATCAAACACATTTGGATTTGTTTTGAATTAATGACATGTCGTACGTGTTTCAAATCTTTGAGTTCGGACATAAAAAAAACACATTTCTTAAAGCACAAGCAAACAAAAGCGGAGCTTGTTTGCAATGCAAATATTTATTGTGCGGTAACTCGAGCAGTGGCGGATCTACAAGCTCTGAGCTGCAGCGTGATGGCAGAACTTCAGCGAGGGTGCCTGAGTGTGTGCGCGTGAAATCTTTGTGTGGTTACTAAGGCGACAAAGCGAACATAGGGCAGACAAACACTCCAGGATTGTCTGAAGTGGAGCTGGAAGTGAGACGATTGAGTAAGCGTAGTGACGGTGGGGACACAGTGAGTGCATATTAGCTTGGGTGTTTTGTTAATATGCTTTTAAAACAATAAAGCTAACACACTCACAGTTTAGTAAACCACTCCTGTTCCTGTCTTGACAGCTCTCTGGGGAATTTTTAGATGGCCTTTTGCGTGAATTAAGTTATCCAGAGAGCTGTGAAGTCTCAGGTGGGGAGTGAGGGGTGTCTTTTGAGGGGGTGGCATTAGGGGGAGGAGCATACCTTTGCAGTGTGTCACACGTCGCATCCCTTGTAAAGGTCACAGAGAGAGACACAAGCACCAGGTGAGGGGTGTCATGGCTTCCTCACTTCCTGGTCTGTTATAACAGGTGAACGCATGGTCTGACTTTTTTTTGGTGTTCATCTACACAAGTTGTGTATGATGGCTTCCCACGCAGTCAGTAACAATGTACACAAGGACTACTATTGGAGTGTATATATAGGAGTTTAATTCATTCTTTAATTTATTTATTTGTGTATTAATAGATGTACTAAATAATCAAATTTTAATTATTACAAATAATGAATATAAAAAACTTTATAATTATTTTTTTTAAAAAGCTATTTTACATTTAATTAGATAATAGTGTAATAATAGTCATCTATCAATGTCTGGCCTCATCTTTTAAATAGCAAATGTATTTGAAAATCATAGCAATTGACAATTCGGGAAAGGTGAATCAGAGAGAGAACATGAAAGATGAAAATGGAATCATGAATGAAATGTGATATATGACAGAACGTGTGTAATAGCTACCATTAGGTTATCATAATGCTAGAAACTAGCAAAGTTACAAGAATTGAAGTCTCACCTGCATTGAACACCGGGTCCCTCTGCTTGCTGCAAAGTAAACGAGCAAACTGTCAATCAGCGTCCTTCCTGCACGTTTGGCATTGACATCTTGTTGATTTGGATGAAGGTCACAGCAAAGCAAACTCATTGGTGTGTTCAAGATATTTGTTACCTGTCACTTCTTTTGCCACTGGAATTGCTTCCCGTCGACCCGGCGCGAGTTCGATTGCCCTTGGCGTCGCCCGAGTCCTTCCGCGTGAGAGACCCGACATGCTCGTTGGAATTGGCTCTCCTCACCGTGCTTGACAGACGGACAGTGAAAAGAATAATTAAATATTATTCAGTGATTAAACATCAAGTCAAATGACCCTTATCCTATTTTCAGATTGGCTAGAGATGCAACATATTCTCATTCATAGTACAACAACATAAACGGCCTGCAAGCCGGAATATCAAAGGTGCTGGCTCATAGTTGGCTTTTTGACTCCCCCCGTGGATGGCTCAATCTGATCAATCGGGCCTCTTGACAGCCGCGTTGTGTTCAACACAATAAAAAGACTCCATCAGCAGTCCACTGGCCAGTCGGCCTAATCCACTCTATTGACATTCAAAAACCGTCGGTCCGTTTAGGAGTGATTTGTTTGCTGCGAAACAGAATCAAAAAAAGCTGGAGGAAAAAGCATTTGCCTGCTGAGTTAGCCAGGGAGGTCAAAGTTTGTTAATTTTTAAGTCGCGTACAATTACGTAACTGATGCAGGGAACGTGTGAATAAAAAATAAATAAAAATAAAGCACTGAAAGTATGTTACTGGAGAGTGATGTCATCATCGCGGTTAAGTTATGGTTAGACTCAGAGCGGCCATATCTCGACATGCTCACCTGAGCAGCGGTGAAAGAATTCTGGGTGGCAGAGACAAAGGAGACAAACTGCGCATCTTATTAAAATGTGACAAGCTGTACATTGGCTGCATGACATTTGGTGAGTCACAAAAGAGGAATAATTGGGAAGACAAATGACCAGAATGGACCAGGAAGCCACTGAGAATTAAAACTAAGATTCTCCACATTTGTTATGATTAATGATCTTGTCTGCTCAGTCGTATTCCCTCAAGAGGCAAGCGTGAGCCACTGAAGTGGCGCTGCAATTTGGAAATTACAATTAAGCATCTCCCTCCACGTATTTTATGCATTGCCCGAAGCTCCCATGAGTGAAGTTAAGTTTTTCATTATCATCTTAAGACAAAAAGACAATTATGTGCTGATCATGTATCAAAGATAATGACAAAATAAAAAAATAAAAGAAAAAACAGTAAAATACCCTAAAATTTGTCAATATTATTAAAAAAAGATAATAATAAAATAAAGAACTAGCCAAAATTTCTTTGACATCATACGGCCACAATGCAATCAGCTATTCTCTATCTAATTTGCTTACTGAGATCTTTTGGGACTAGTTACCGCTGTGTGCTGAGGTTCATCTTATTATGTTACCGACATCCAGCGATGGGAGACGCTTACATTTCCCCCCAATTATGCATGAACACACACACATACCGTATTCACACAGAAACACACTTTTTCTCTGGGCTTACAAGCCCTGTTAAATGTCAGTGGCTTCCGCTGACAAAGCGACATTTAAATGTCCCTAGAACACGATCCTACAACCTGGCAAAGTGGCCAAGCAAATTCACCATTAAGTTTGATTAATGTCCTTGCACATTTGCTCACCTCCTGGTGGATGCTGTGCCGGTGTCCTTCCTGGATCCAGATCCAGACGGGGATGGCAGAGTGCCACCGCCTTTCTTTGGTAGGATGGTCCCGTTGTTCACTGAGGGTCTTAACGGCAGGGTGGCGATCATTGGCCGGGCTAGCAAACAGATTGGAATAAAGGATCAATGTAAAAGGGCACTTTGGTTATATTATTCATGGATTGTGTTACATTATGACGGAAACAGGTTCCTGCGTGGACTGGTCCCAAAACTAGTAACCCTTCAAATTGGTGACCCCTCGAAAATCAATGTAGCTTAGCATTCTGGCTACCCGCTTGAGAACAGAGTCGCAAAATTGATAGTCCAGACTACTTGCAAGAAGTAAAAAAAACATTGTTACAACACAATGTGAGGGGAAAAAAAAAATCTGGAGGACATTTTGTTTAAAGTGATAACACAAAAGGCGCATGCACACACAAACGTGGCAAAAATAAAGGCCTGAATTTAAAAAGTTGTTTTTTCTGCATTGATAAATAAATATTCAATCCACAGTTTTGTGGTGCAGACACTCACACTTGTTCCGCTATCATCTTCCATGCAGTAATTACGCAGCGGGGGTAAACAAAAATCATTTTGAACGTGATCTTGTGTTTGTGTCTTTCTCTTGCCCTGTGTGCTGTAACTGAAAAAAAAGCCCTGAGTCATCCCCCAGGCCTAAATCCAAAAAGATACTCTGCGCATCAGTCAACTTGTAGACCAAAATGAGACCAGAATGAAAATGTAGTTCTTAAGCACAGTTGCTAACACTTAGAGATGACAATAACAACAAATCCATCTTAGTGTTTATAAAAGCATGACAGAATTCAAGTCCCAGTGCATCAGGCAGAGTGATACAACATTAAGTGTTTTTTTTTGTTTTTTCTCCCAAAGTGAACACAATTTGAAAACACAGTGATAGAAATGTGCTTGTTCACACAAACACCATCAGGCCAAGCCGGCGCAATACAGTTAGCCTACCTGACTTCCCAACATGGCTGTCTGCCGAGGGTGACTTTCTCATCAAAGGAGGCTCTATGCACACGATGCATAATATGACAACACAACTCAGTCCCGTGGATGGAAAGCGATAAACAGAAAAGGTTACGACCACACCCAAAAAAAAAAAATCCTTTCTAAACTCAAATTAATGGCCTAACCGAGAGTAAAAATGATTTATGATCACCTTTGGTTGGCCCTCGTCGTGAGCTCATGGCTTGCTGCTCCTCAGACGCGTTGAGCCGACGGACCACGTCGGCCAGAGCGGATTTGAGCAGCTGGATCTCGTCCTCCTGCATCTGGACCCTCTGCTCCAGGGAGGCGATGCGGTCTGTGACCTCCATGCTGCTGGATGCTGACGCGCTGTCATCTGAGAAAAGATGGTGAGCTGCTGTCAGAGAGCAGTTTATATTCTCGGCTGCCTCTAAAATGTATTATTATATTTAAACATACTCAATTGTCACCTCTGCATCACTGCTAAGAGACAGCCCACTTCATCAATACAAACACACACGCAATGACTTTGATCAAATATACATGTAAATCTCCGTTGTGTTTTCCCAGCAGACTTGCAATAACAGTCAGATGAATAATGCATGGGGTGCATCGGACATCTGCGGCATGCGCGCTCTCTGAGGATTTGCTTTTAAACCCGAGCGCCTGCTCAGATGATGGAAATGCAGAGGAGCGCTTGACTTGGGTAAATAATGTTGTCAAACAATTGAATAAAACATTGTTTTGCTAAAAACAAAATGATACATTTTCAAAAAACAAAAAAAATTGTGCAAAATGCTTTAAAAATAAGCTAGATTTCAGAATAACTCCCAAAAAGTACAAAATTTTCCAAACATAATTCTACATGATTATCAAGCTATAAAATCAAGATTCAAAAATGATTTTTCACAGAAATCTTCTCTCCCAGTCATCTTTCTTCTCTAAAAATACAACATGCTCACCTGATGTGTGTCTTTTGAAGTAGCGCTTCTTCATGTTCATTTAGGAATCTGACCATCCCGAGATAAAGCTTCAACTATCTGATGAGCAGCCCCCCCTCCCATCTGCTCCCAGCAAAGACACACAATTGTCTGACTGGTGTAGAGCCAACAAAGACAAATTGTCACAAAAGACCCCGGAACCTGCCGGACAGCTTCAAACGTAACCCAACATAAGAAATGGGACATGTTCTTGAGGTTCAGGCCATATATGTAATTTCCGTGCAATGGCCATCAGCGATGTGTCACTCTCCATTTAACAAACAATTCATCAGGCTGGACATCATTTGGACACCAATGTCTCTCTTTCAATCCAATGAAGCCACATTACCACACCCAACCGAGCTCATTGCAGGCTGGGCTGTTTCAATGACATCATTTCTCTCTCTGCCCCTCCATCTTGCCTCAATTTCAGCCGGAAGTGAGGACAAAGCGCATTTTTTTATTATGCACTTGTGTCATTATTTGATATGGAACACGCATCATCAAATCACGGAGGAAAATGTTACCTCGCACTTGGCACGTCCATCCTCCATCACTGAACAAACACAGAAGCACTTCCCTGAGTCATGCACTGACCTCACTCTCATCAATAATTGAATTGTGGAGCGCCAAATGCATTCTGATCCATTTCAGCACTCTCCAGATCAACAATGGAGGATGTCTTAAAAGCAGGCACTGAGATCTCCTCATTCATCAAGGAACACATAATTGTGAGGATGACCCAAAAGAGGTGGATTAGCTAACTCAACCGTTCAAACGGCGGTCGGTTTTTCCTGCTTCCAGATGACTCTGCTGCTGGACAGAGCTATTTATAGCCCAAAGATGGCCAACAGGAAGGAAAGCCACGATGGGGTTTGAATTTTGTTTTCAGATATTGGGATGGATGGAGAGGTCACGACTTTGCTTGACGACTCAACTTGGAATGTGACAAGGTAGGAATAAACAAGACACTGGTCTTACTCCTACGTGGCCATTTAAGAAGCAATTCCGACCACAGAGGCATAAGTCAAGCTTGACAGCGGCTCCAGGCACCGACACAAATGTGCGTTGTCAAACTCAACCTTTTGCCCACATGAAACGAGTCTTTGTCCCCCGCCAAGTAACAAACACCCAAAACGGGAGATTTGTTCCACGCAGCGTTTGTGTGAACTGCTGTTTGTTCCGTCCACTCGCGCTGTTGTTATGGGAAACGCTTCCAGTGCCAGACACTGTCAGCACGTTGAACATCAGCCAGAAGTACTTCCACCATCTGGAGCGTTGAGAACATACAGTTGTGCAGACAACCCCTTGTTACACAACAAAATACAAAACTGACAGCTTATTAGTCAAAAGATTTCCTCTATCATTATTTGAGCCGTTTTCAACCAGCAACACCAGAAAAAAAAAAAAAGAAAAATTTACTTTACATAATTCATGCCTTGCGAGCTGCCTGCTAACCATCCAGTCTGAAATAAAAGCACCTATATATAAAAATAAACAAATAAAAAAATAAAATATAGAATATATATATATATATATATATAAAATTTACTTTATTTATTTAAATTTACTGTACATGATTTATGCCTTGCTAGCTGCCTGCTAACCATCCAGTCTGAAATAAAAGCACCTAAATAATAAAAAAGTAATAACATATATAAATAAAAAATAAATAAACAAATAAAAAAATAAAATATAAAATGATACATATAAATAAAATCAGCTATGCAACCCCGCAACTGTTCATTCGTAATTTTATTACCCCTCCCGAGCCAATTAGGCGTGTCCTCCTGCCTCGCATCTCTGCATCTGTGCTCTTGATTAATCTATTTTTAATGGGACCCTTCCTTTTCCTTTCCCCCCTCTCCATATGTTAGAAACAGGCTGAACACGCACTTGGATCAGAGGGTTCCCTCTCTGCCGACCAATTAGGGCACAAGAGGAACCTTTGGGAGCTGCACTGAGGTTAATTGTACCTGAATGCATCACACAAGATCTGCTGGCTGGAGAGGTGCATAAATATGTTGCAGAAAGCTTTCTTTTCTGGCCCTTGCATGACACACACACTCATTAAACTTTACACTTTGGTCTGACTCACCACCATACATAGAATCGTGCGGCCGCTCTATTTGAACCTTCCACATTCCTACTTTGCATGCATGATTGTTTTAGTGGGTCAGACGATGAAGCTGCACGAATGTGTGTCAGTGCGGCAAAAGGCGAAAGAGAGAGAGAGAGAAAGAACGATAAAAGCAGAGAAGGCAATGGATTCCTCTGCAAGTCACATTTCAATGATCAGCCTTAAGAATTTACGACAAGATGCATCAAGGCCGAAGTGGAGCAGGGATCAAGGACAATCTTATAGGACATAACTGTTGGTCAGGAGGAAGCAGTTTTTTATTTACATAATTTTTTTTATCACCAACGAATTCCATGGTGTGCACCTTTAGTGAGCACACATTGTCACTCTGAGTAAGCGTAAACACCTTGGCATGCTGCCATACAAGCAAACGCACAGGCTGAACTCTTATCAGGAGTAAAAACAGAGCAGAGAGATAAGAGCAAAATCGTTGAGGAGCTACAATAGATGCTTTAAAGTTCAACGCCTTAAGGCGAAGGTCACCAACGTGGGTGCAAGCCCCCCAAAGGACCACCAGTAGCCAGAGGTGTATAATTTATCGAAATAGGAAATCCAAATCCGATTGCGGGCGGATCCCTTTAAAGTATTTGAAGTCAAACATCTCAGATCGTATTTCTGTAGGTGCTAAAAATGACGCTGGAGCATTTTCCCAAGATCAAACACAAAGCTTGAGAGAGCGTGAAGGGAAAATGAGAAGGGGAAAAAATGCCTGGGAGTTAAAGCAAATGAAAAGCTGATAAGAAAAAGTATGAAAATTTGATGGAATCCTGGGAAATTTGTGCGTCTGTGCGACTGCAGATAGCTAAAAATAAACCGAGAGTGGAGTGAGCACTCAGACGCGATGTTGGAATGAATCAGCAGTCGTGGAGGAGATACGCCGGATCAATTCCATATTGATCACGCTGCTGCGTATTACAGATGAATAATGTTGAAGAAACACAATCGCTCATATATTTGATACATTTGCACGCAATCTTATTTAAAACTACACCTAAGGATGTAAGTAGGGCAGCTCTTAGTTGAGCTAGCGCGACAGTGAAATGTGAAGACAATGGATGCTAAACTTGGCTGTTGAAGTCTTCGGGGTATTGGCAGAATATCGTCCTCCTCCTCCCTGCTGGGCTCAGTTGGCTGCTGTCTTTGGCAGCGTGTGTGTGTGTAGGGGGGTTAATCCTAATCCATGTACACGTGACATCATCAGACATGCTTTTTGGACCAAGGCTGAAGAAGGGTTGTGAGATGAAGTGTGTCAAAGTATCCCCATGTTGCAAGAGTGGGAGGGGGTGGGGGGCGACTGTGCCAATGTGCCCGTAGGCGAAGTGCATGGAGTGTCGAGATAAAGGGATGTCGAATTTACATTAGCACACATTAGGAGTCCAAAAGGTGAACAGGATGAACAAGGATGGATTTTTCAAGATGGAGGTGCAGGGTGTCATCTTTAGAGCTACTCAATGCTGCACTGTTTTACGAAGCACATTTTGCCTCCGAATCGGATATTAAATAAATACCAAGAGGAACTGGAACTGATAGGAAAGCAGAGCAAAGAACTGTTGACATTTGATACTGGCTCACATGCTGTGTGTTTTTCCACAATGGCATTCGTAAAAAAAAAAAATCACAATTATTTAAAGGAGAGTCTTTGAGGGGGGGGGGGAAAGTTAATGTAAACAAATGCAGGAAGTCAGACACCAAAACCGAAACTATGAGCAAACTGCATAAAACAGTGACTATTCTCTTTCTCCGAACATGTAGAAAAAAAGAAACAAAAAGAAAGACAACTCACTAAATGACTAAAAGTCCATGAGCGTAAATCACTCCTAAGTGCATAATGAGGCTAATTTTCTCTTGGCATAAACTAGCAAGCTAGCTGTGACCTCCTGAGGACAAAACGTGCAGCTTGCGTGTGTTCCTGCAGTTTAGCTGACCTAGTCTCTCAACATTAGTGTGCTCGGATGCGCCACAACACACGGAGGGAGCTGCAGAGAGTGGAACGGATGACATCGTTGCGTTTTGGTCCAGTCCAAGCGGCGCTATGATGTCACTCTGGCCTGCGGGGCCCAATGATGACACACACGGCTTACTCAAAACAGACCTGCAATACATTAAGAAGTCCAAATAACGACTAGGAAGCTACTTTGTACTAAAATTTGTGTCTGTGTTCCCTCGAAGCCAATTTTGTTGCTACAAACAAAGTACGTCCTGTAATTTCCAGTAATGTTCCGTCCCTTGACGTAAAACTGTTCTAAGATTACCGGTGCGCCTGTTTTTCTGGTCAATCGGCACAATTAAGAAACTTCTCTTACATTACACATAAAAATATGCCAGAAGAGAAACATATCAAATATCCAACATGCTTGGATAGTAGCATACGAGCTATGTCTGTCACTTCCAAGTACACGCCCACCAGTTAGAACATGAGCCACGACAACTGGAACAAAAACAATGGCTTTAAATCTACAGTTTTGCAAGTCCAACTTAGCCAACCAATCAGAAGGGAGGAAAAAATGATGTCATTGTGCAACAGTTTAAGAAAAAGTCACTTTGCTAATAGTTTACAGTAAGTTATTTTGGCCAAAACACCTGATTGAGAAGGTGGATTCGAAAGACATGGAAGCATTAGAAGCTAAGATCTGATCGGACACAGATAAATAAAGAAATGTACAAATAAATGAGTGCATAAATAAATAAATAATGCATAAATAAATATGCGAATAAATAAATCAATTAAAAATAAATAAATAAATGTTTGTGATAGCCGGAATTCGTTTGAAGAAATGATTCGCGCCCTTAGGTAGGATTAAGCTCTCGCCCCGTCACAGGTGGTTCACAGCAATCTGTGTAGTAAACACTATTGACGTTTTCATTATCCAGCAATGTCAAACGCGTTAGGCCGTAAATCGAAACCAATCACACTCATGGCAATGTCATGTATGATATGATATCATCACAGCAACGCCCCATCCATGACATTCAGACATTTTGTAGTAAGTGGACCTAATAAGTAAACATAAAATGACCCACATTAAAGCAATGGACCGTGGGTTCTCGTAAAAAGGACGTACGAGAAGCAGAATGAGTCATCAACACAACAGCAGATTTAAATCCATCTGCCACAAAAGTCCTTCAACTTTGTTGGCCATAATCCCCTTTGTGCTTGTGTTGCACCAACACATCCTTGACTGCTTGCACCGTCTTGAATATTCTCAAGGCGAGGCTTAACTTTTCAGAACTTTACAGCCTGCTTTGGAATAAATCTTTTACAAAAATGATGTCATAATGATGCGTCATGTTGCTTAGCCTCTCCCCTGAGTCATCGGCGCCTGGCTACCATCGCCACAACCTCCACCCAGCCGACACATCATTGCTGTCCCACAAGCACTTTGTTGATTACCGCTTAGCTCGGACTGGACGTGGAGAAACTTCCTTTTGAATCTTTTTTTTTCTCCGCTAAGCCCCACGATGACGTGTCAAGCCCAGAGGAACGTCATGCCAAAAGTAGGAGATTGTTTACCATTGCAGAACTGCAGCAGCGACGAGGTGTCATACAAGCTGCTGTAGCTGGAAAAGCCGTCCTCCATTCTCACACGCTGCTCCACTTCTTCTGCTATCCGCCGCTTCTCCTCTCGTCTCTCCGTCACTCTCTCTTTCTCCGGTGACTCCCTTTGCCTAGTTTATCGTTTCACTTGGCTCTCCCTCCATTCATTCTGAGCGGGTCAGGCTCCCTGGGTGTGTAACCATGGCAACCCATTCACTTGCATGAACTCCAGTTCCCTCTTCTCTCTCATAGGTGGGGGGACAAAAAAAATAAAATAATACTATTATAAAGAAACTCCAAGAGAACGCTCTCTCCCTGAAGACTGACTGAACTGGACCGAAAGAAGTTCAAGAGGTTGCTTTTCTTCCTCCTCCTCCTCCTCCTCCTCTCGTCTGTCCTCAGCAGCTGTTCGCTCTCGCTGATCTCTAGCAGAAAAAAAAAAACAGCTTTCGGAGGCGTTTGCTTCGTGGCTGCGTGCTTATGTGTGTGTTTAGATAATGCTAGGGAGAGCCCAGCCTTTCCCGCTGTCACACAGCACAAGCGAGTCAAAGCTCGGTGGAGGCGGAGCTTGTGGGATGGCTTGTTTCTTCTTTGCTTAGTGATTTAGAACAAGGTGGAGCAGATGAGTGGAAGGGAAAGATTAGAAAAGGGGAAATTGAAGACACAGGAGGGGGATCATCATAAAAGAAGTGGAAGGTCATGCTTCTGATTGGCCAAACTGTGTAGAGTCAACTTTTTTTTTTGGGCTGGAGTGACATAAGCATAGCATCATCCAGACTGACGGAATCAAGTCACATGAGGACAGCACAGCGAGCCCATACGTCAGTCGAAGCCAAACGTTTATTTCCGGGGTCGCCGCCCGGCCTCAAGCAGATTACCATTCTGTTGTCTGCCTGCGTGTCTTATCGTCTGCTGCAGACCTCGCAAATACTGAGGAATCCCTAAAACAAGGACAAGAGGTGGGAGGGAAGACTGAAAGGGAGAGTGAGCTATAGAAGAAAGACAAAAAAATGGGATGGAGGGGGGAAGGGGAGCGTGGAACAGGAATAGAAAAAAAAAAAAAGAGGGCTTGCATGGAGGGGGGGGCAGGAGCAAATTAAAAAGTGAGCAGGGAGGGAGTTTATTGAGGGGAAAGGGGTTTGAACTGAGTGCTTCCTAATTCAGAATGGGGGTTTTATGTCTCAGAAGAGGTGGCAATGCATTATTTATAATTCAAGCTTGCTTGGGAAAAAAAAAAAATCAAGTCGACCGTGTCTGTGGCCTCCTTTTACGCTAGAAGTGTGAGACAATTGTACAAATCAAGTGCTGCGGTTAAAATCACTTAACATCTAGAAGGTTTGGCTATACTTAAAGTATTGTTTTTTTTTTTATTTAAAAATGGTCTTAGCTGATCCTTATGTTATTACACAAAGTCATCCAGACTGCAAATCTAATCAGCTGTGTAGCAGAGAGGATTAGGGGGGCAAAACAAAGTATCCTTTGTGAGTTGTTGAGAATTTAAGTAGTTTGTTACATTTGAGAAGCCACTTGAAGCAAAGCAGGATTAAACCTTGACCGTTACAACATTTGTGCATCTAAAGTAGACAAAGTGCAACACGTTTTTGGATAAAACGTGATTTGAAGTCTCGGAAGTGTTTACATTCAGGTCGGTTGGCTTTAATGCGTCAGATATAAACGTGCCACTGGATTTTGTTGTGTCCGCCGTGTTTTGTCTAAAAGGGGCTCAGATTATTGTAAATCTCTTTCTGGCGCACATTTGGAAATCAGGATAAGCATCAGATCTACTGGCTAACACCGCCAGCACCACCCCTGCATGTCCCCCAACCAACGACACGGTGGGTGGCAGGTGGTGGGATCATGACCGCTTCGGGCCCTCTCCTCCCTACTGTTTCCCCTGTGGCTACCCCCCCCCCCCCCACATACGATTAGCAAATAAACATTGTTTGTAATGTTATCCCACTTCTAGTAGCAAATAATGCACGTACCCAACTCACATGAGAGCGTCCAAAGCCATTTGTAGACCACAAGATCCATTTGAGACATTACCAGAACACTTGCTTGTGTTATCAAACATTTGGATCTCTGCTTCTGCATGACTCAGCACAACAACCGCCATCCCCTCCCCGACACACACACCTTGTGTTATGACTGCAAACAACAATAGTGAGTCAAAATAGAGAAAATAAAGTAAATGATGGGGCATATAATCCAAATAAATTTGATCGGGATCAAATCTTAATTAAATTACATTTTGTCTGAAAGATACCAAAAAGCAATTCTACTATTACTATTAGAACAAGTAGGATAAGTATATTTTGGATGTAAATGATCAGAGTGAAAATCAATAAATATTTGATGATGTTAGCTCGCAAGATGCTCTCGAAGACCGCAATCAAACTGGGCAGATTTGTTTTCTTCAGAAAGAAAAAAAAAAAATGCTGACATCCTTTAAATTCCACAGATGATCAGTCAGTCTGCCATTGGGTTGGGATTAAACAACCAAATCCAGAACGAAGGAGGGAACAAGGTCAATCCTCTGGATGATCCAGCCACCATCTGTGTGCTGTCCTGGTTATTGGGCTGGTTTACACCATGAATTAATCCCACCTGAAGCCTCGGTGATTTAGATAAACACTAAATTTGGGCAAAGACTGTAACAATTCTGTGATTAATCATTTTTTACAATACATTATTCTCTGAATAACAAGAACAAAGATGGTGGAGGAAAGAATGAAGAAACATTTCAGAGCAAGAAATTCGATCTTTTTGTACGGTACAGATCTTCACACAGTATATATGTCGGAGAGTGCAAGACTGTGCTCTCTCAAGCAGTGGCAACATTAATCACATCCGACATGGCCGCTGAAACATCCCCCCTATTTCCTGAACAACCTTTTCTCTCCTCTCTGCATAAGATGAACGTGACATGTCCTCACGGAGCACTGCCTCTATGTTGCCTTGCATTGAGTTCTTTTTGTGTTATAAATCAGAAGCCTTTGTTTGATTTTATGCACTCCTCTTCTTTATCCTTTCAAAGTCAGAGCAAGTCGAACCCGAAATCAATAAAGTCTAAAATAAACTGCTGTGGAAACCATTATGTCCTTCTTCACAGATTTTATCCAGTTGGTTGGCAGGAGAAATAGTTTCAGCTTTCCCAAATGTTCTTGCTTTACGACTCAAGTCGTATTTCCATTCAATATACGAATATTTAACATTGGACATTTTCTGGAATTTATACCTTATTCAAGCCATTCCTTAGAATGTCCAGACTTGGTTTACTACAGCTTTAATTCAACAGACAGGCATTAAACAACACAATCGCATACAGGCACAGCTTACACTGTCACCTGGCGGTGTACGAGGGAACCGCTGCTGAAACTCCAAACTCAAAAATGTGGAACGCGACCTGCACTCTGACGTCATATATATTGTTGTTATTATTGTAAAAAGTTTTTTTTTTTTATTTATCTATTTACTTACTTTTCAGGCTATTTAAAGCTCACTTTTCAAGCTTTACCATTTTGCTAAAGCATTAACAAAGGTATAAAAACAAGATTATTCTAATTTAAACAGCTCTCAATTACAAATGATTGCCTTAACCCAAATACGCAAACTGGGGGAAAAATATATACAAATGCATTCACACAAATAAGGACCTGCATTTGAATAATTGCCTGACAACTAGAGTAAGTAAAAAAATAAATTAGACAGATGGACGGATAGACTTGCATTGCTTTTGCACTGTAAACGGAGTTGCTGTGAGGATAAAATGGTGGGGGGGGGGATGGATTGGGCTAATCGAGAAAAGTGGCAACAGAAGGAAACATGAGTCAACGCCTGAGTGAAAGGCTGAGAGAAACTATAAGCCAAGTGGCAAAGTTTCTGTTCCCAAATGATTGTTGCTGTTAATCTGCCAGCTAGGGCACAAAGAGATTTAGTTCTCCTGTTCAACTTGGCTGCTCTTTGCGGCAATTTAACCTTTTGCAATCACTTGCAAGTGCAACTCATCTTTTTCTCACATCTCTCCTAATCAGATCACATAAGAGCTGCCAAGTCCCATGCATAAGTCTTCCTCACAGTTTAACGAGACTGACAGCACATAATGAACATTTCTCCACAAGCGGAACGTCCATTGAAATGCCTTCAAGAGTCCAAGTGTCCATATAAGGGGCAAAACCAAACCAGATGAATACTTGCTGGGTGCCGAAAACAGAATGAGCCCCCTCCTTCCTCCCCTTTGCGACACACATTCCCATAAGTTGAAAAATGCAGAAGTCTAAACAGATATTTCATCTTTCGGTGACACATGAAGACCAACTGTTTATTGACTTACCCAGTGGAAGCCCTTCACTGTCAGACATGGCTGCAGAAAGCACCACCAGTGACTATTGTGGCCTTTAACTTTTAATATCTCCCACACTGAGTCCCTCGCTCTGTTGTAACTTTCTAACTATACTTCACCCCCCCCCCCCCTCCACCCAACACTCTCTCTCTTTTTCTCTCTCTCTTAGCTCCATGCACAGAATCAGCAGTGGCCTAAGCACATGTCGATCAAATATCACATTCTACGCCATTGGGCAGTAAATGTGTCACCAACAGCCCCTCCCTTGGGATATTATTTCGCTTAGGTATGACAAACATTTAATGATTTCGTTTGCATCATTCAAATAAAAGCCAAGTTATAAATTGATATCCTTAATTAAATAATAGCGTTTTTAATGTGACTTTTTTTTTTCAATTTGCTAAATAGTTTCACCAAAACCTGGCATGACTACTTCAATATGTTCAAGTTGTAGTAACTGAAATTTCCTGTGAGAGGCGCTAGAACCAAATAAACAAGCAGCTTCCGATTGCGTGGTTGGCTCTCTTTCTTTTTCCTATGGCCTACATACCAGCAAAATACCCAAAGCCAAGTCACATTTGAAAAAATAATCTTAATGGAGTATTTGTTTCTACGCGTCAATACCAGTCAGTCATGCATGTTAAGAAAATTAAAAGACAATAAAGAAAGGGTACGCTGTCTGTATTTTTCTTGACATGTCTTCAATAGAAATATGAGTGTGTGAGGGAACGAGACGTGCCAGTACCATTGGTGGCAAATGAGGTCAGTTGTGTTCACACCCACAACAGTGCAAACTGCCCTTTTTAAATATTGGTGCTGTCCTGTGGGAAAAAAATGTCTATTTTTGTCATTTTTGGAAAAAAAAAAATGTTAATGAGATTTCCAAAACACAGACACGCCATTAATGTAAAAACTAAAAACAAAAAAAAATGATGTATGGCTTTTTCACAGGATAGCATATATGCTGGATTGCCTGGGAACACATTTGCTAGCTAGCACGGTGTAACATGATTTTTTTTCTTTAATGACCATTTTATGTTAATAAAAGAGTAAAACTATTCTTCCAAACTCCATTCAGCGGTCCTTGAGAGCCCTCAGCTGACCCATTGTCACTTGACTGAGAGGATTATGGCAAGAGAGAAAAATGCAGCGTGTGACTGGAGAGGGGTCAGATGGTAAGCATGTCCAAGGAATAACGACAGTGTCGCAGAGGTTACGTCTTAAGTGCTGCCACACAAAGCTAATCTCGAGCTACAACACCAGAGAAGAAAAAGTGTGTAGGAGAAGGGAGGCTATTATCTATGCACCAGACCTATCCCCCACCTCCCCCCAGTACCAAGTCTGGTTGTCGCACAGCACCCAGGCTCTGTTTGATCTGCTGCAATTGTTTGCAGAAGAGCTGGAGGGTCTTTCCAAACATAACCCCAACCTTCACCCTGTCAGGACCTTTCGACCTCTTTTGCCAAGACAAACAGACAGTCTGCCGCAAATGCATTACTTTGGTTCTGATAATATCCCGTCGTTCAGTTAAGACATTTGAACTTACATTTTGACGCTATTGTAAACATGTTTGAACAAAAATTGCTAGCATATAAAAATAAAAACTAGACATATTTAAACACACAGAAAAATCCAAACATATGTTTATAAAATACAATATGGGTTGTGTTAGATAAGTGGCTTTAAGAAGTGAGGCCTACTCGTTTTTTTTTTCAATAAATAAAGTGCTCACGCAGTCTGGACAGAGTTATTCTAATAGCACTACCTTCTATGGGAAAAAAATGTTTTGGAAAATCCAAACAACTCTAAAGCGGACCCGGAACGAATTATTTTTGCCCTTGGCTGTTCCGCTGTTGTTGTTGTTGTTGTTAAATCACACAACATAGAGATTTTCACATGTTGGTAAGAAAGTAGGTCAGCTAAAGGCAACAAGCGTGAAATTGAGTGAAAATTAAGTGTAAAAATGAGATTGTGACTAAGCGGCTGAAAATGCTCTCCTCTGTTCCGCCAAAAGAGTTGAACAAAGAGAGTTGGTCATATGCAGATTATACTGCTTCTTTTTTTTTTTAACAGTATAAGAACCTTTACATTTATTGCCTTAGTATCAAGAGTGCAAATGAACCAGAACCCTCCGTATAAGACTGTTAATCTATTCCTATATTAGCGGCATCTAAAAGTTAAAACCTGCACTCTGAGTTTATTGGACATCAAATGCCACATCTAAGAGCTGAAATGGGCTGGGCGTAAAATAAAACAAAATACCTATCGCGCTTTTACAGGCGTTAGCCAAAGGGTACGCAATTCATCCAAATGAAACGGAGCCCATTAATGACTCTTTGTTAATGACCTCACGGCAATGAATGCAGCAACTAATGAACTCTTAATAGTGTTAAATCCAACAGCCTCTCAATGAATCCGCTAACTGTTTTATGACGTTGTGGGCAGAACCCTAATTGGGGACTTGTGGTAGTAGCGGGGTGGGAGGTCGGGGGGGGGGGGGGGGGGGGGCGTGATGCTTCACTTCATTGTTCCCAAACACAGACACAGAGTACACAAACAATTGCTGCTTTTACAATTGTAGCGAGTCACTGAGTTAATTTCTAGCACATTCCGGACATTCGGGCCACAGCACTTAAGACGATGTTAAGTTGCAACTATGCACGTCGACGTTTTGTTGACCGCTTTTAATAAACTGGAGTGCTTGTAGGATGCAATGAACCTTTACGGGACACTCGTTAAAGTACTTTTTACATTTTACACAGAGAATTATTGAAGAGTATTAAAAGACAATTTGTCTTTGGGGAGTTTTACTATTCCCTATTCGGCCATCCAATTTGTATACCAAATAAGCTGGATAAGCTAACACATAGAAAAAGCGGTGAACTTCTTTTTACACTTGCATGACAGACGTCTGTGAAACAAACTATTTTTTTGTCATTTCTAGCCATATAAAGTATGGTAAAAATCTCAATGCTAAAAATAGTCTTTGGTTTTGTGAGAAGAAAAACATTCGAGTCATGGCAAGCTTAGTTCAGCCATCGCAATGGAAAAGGGACAATAATTAAATTTCTCTGCTCATTTTAAACACCCATCCCAGGAACCACATATGGTTCGTTGGACAGAGAATGACTCAACTTTATGCTTTTTGAAGATGCCGCAAAAATCCTGAATCCATTTTATGCATTTTCTGTGTAATTCTGTAACTTGGAGGGGGGTTCACAGGATGTATTTCTAGTAGATTAAGTGTGGAGGAGGAGGAAGTTCCCCTCTGGCTGGGGAGCAAGAGTTCCCCAACCACCCCCCCAACTGAGAAAGGGCCGAGGTGTGACGGAGGGGATTCCAGAGCATGCAACAAAAGGCACTTTGATTTGAACAGCAGTGGTAGACCTACCCGCACACACGCACGCACACACTCTTGATCCTCAACAGGCCCTGCCCTCAGGTCCCAGCCAGTTGAAAGAGGGGGGGAAACTCCAGATGCTCTACAGAAGTTGTGGGCTGCAGCGAGAAAGGGGAAAAAGTTAGGGAAGAGTGGCTGGGAGGAAGAGGAGGAGGAGGACACTCGTGGAAGGTTGGAATTATATATGAAATGGAAACGTTTAGCAGCAGCGGTGAAGGCCTAAATTAATAGCGAGGCTATTGAGGGTTTTGGCCTGCTTGGAAGGGAACCAGAGGGGCATGGGCGGGGTGAAAAAAGACAATCCCGAGCTAGGTCGGGTTTGATGGATGGACTGTTGATGAGCGTCAAAACAGGGAGGGGAGGGGGTGATGGGGAATGTTATGCAGCAGCACATATGGGAATCTCACAACCAGAACGTCTTGCGCGAACACCACAGTGTGGCTTCAAGACCAATTTATCCAAACACAGACACTCAGTGAAGACTAAAAGACATAACTGGACTATTTTTAGGCGACTCTTTTTCTGTTTAGTCAAATATGCCGTGAAGCGACTGCAGCTGTATAAATGGAATAATTGCAGTGGAACCACAGCAAGACTTGAATGGCTTCTGAGTCATATCATTTGGAATTCAGAGGCAATTTTCAGGAAGAATATAATTCTGTTCTTTGCAGCCCCACTAATGCGAAAACAGCATTTTGATTAATATTGCATTTGTCATATACGAATTAAGTAAGCATGTTTTTATCGCTCCCAGGGGGCGGCCATTTTGTCATTTGTAGTTGACTAAAAATGACATCACGGTTGCTAAGAGCTCAGGTGACGACTAATCCCGACTTCAGAACACAGTTTCTGTTCTTCTCCGGAGTGGCAAATAGTGTCAAAACATTCACAAACTCTAATGAATTGTGCTCTACTTTACTCACTGTATTTTTTTCAGTTTTGTCACTAGATACCACACTGTGCCATTCCACCTTTCAGGGGAACCTGTGGCTTTTGTGGCAGGCATAAACCTTTGCACCCGGGTTAACTTGAGGGCTTTTAAAAATTATCCGACACCACTCGCACCCCCCCTCCTCCTCCTCCCTACTCTTAACACAGACAAACCTCTCGTCACACACTGCTCGCTGCCTCCTTCAGGGCCTGCTAAAGCCATTACAGCTTTAAAAGAGATTGCATCGGCTCCAGGCAGACTGACAAATAGTTAGTTAGATATACAGACAATGACCTGCACGTGCACTAAGAGGCGTCTGTACTGAAAGGGTTGAGGGAGCCACACACAGCTGCTAAATGTCTAGCTGCTCTTCAGAAGCTCTCAGGTGTGACCGGCTCGCCTCCAGACAGACACGGAATTGTTCGGAGAGACCCGACGTGAGTGAATATCGGCTCTATCTCTCCGCTCACATGGTCGCGAGTCCCTCCAACACAAGCCAGATCTTCTTTCCTCGGAGGACTGTGCCGGCTTTCACTGCATATTTTTAACCTGAGCCAGGGTCAAAGCGTTTGCCAAAGACCTGCCTGATGCATCATTTCTCCCTGCAGCTGCACTACTAATATTTTAATTTCACTTGGACGTAGAATCAAAGAATGTGGACTAAGCACAAATGCATTGCAAGGATTTTGACATGCAGAGGGATGTTAGGGGCTTTGCTTCTGAGCTCAGGCAAACATCTTCCTCCATGAATTAATTGCCTCCACAACTGGAAAAACTGTCATTTTGTGGTTTTCTTCATGAAGTCGATCCATTCATCCATTTGCCTCATTATCGGGGAAGCATAGGTCATCTGTAAAACCTTCAACTATAGAACTGGATCCCTCGTTTATCGCGGATAATTGGATCCAAAAACCACCCGCGATAAGTGAAATCCGCTAAGTATGGTCACCAACAAGAAGTACTGGATAGGCTAATTGTCAATTAATGTTAATTCACGATCGTGCTAACACGCGAAAACGGACTTCTAAAGGAATGTAAACGAACATTTGGAGCAATACTACATTGTCCTAAAGGTTAGACACGTTTCCTCAATTTAGAAGTTTTGTTTTGACTTTTAAATGTTTTTTTAATTTAGAAAAAAATCCGCGATGTAGTCAAGCCACGATAAACGAAACGCGAAGTAGCAAGGGATCACTGTATTAGGATTTGGGAGATGCTTACCTGCTCCTGGGGACTGATGACGTTGCTCTTGAGCCTTTTTTATTCTGACACATCTCCTTCCATTCCTGTGCAACAGTTGTGTTTTATCGGTTTGCATGAGAGGATAAAAAAGTTTTTTCCTCCAATGAAAATGTTTTGCCAGTTGCAATGATTAACTCAATTCAAACGGCAAGGTAATAAAAATAAACGTCATTTCCTCTTGTTACTTTCCACGTCAATAAAAGACATTAAATTCATGTTACTCACCATTGGTCTAAAGCAGCCGCGGTCTCTGCCTTGCTTCACTGGTGTGAGTTTATTGACGCGTCGTGGAGCGCCATCATTGTTTACCTGTGCTTGTAAACTTCCGGCGAATAATGGCGGCATTTCCGGTCAGCGCCAAATTTTCTGTCTCCAGCGTGCCCTTATTTGGAAGTGTTGACGTAGCATCACTCGTGCAACTCTTCCCTAAAATTGCTGATGGCTTGTTTTCATGAACATTTATTATTTCCAGATGGAGGTCATGAATAAAACTCAACGGAAACAAGTTGGGTGAAACTGGAAACCTAAAAAAACCAGAAATGAGGCTCTTCGGTGTTGAGAAAAAAAAGACTTTCTCCTCCTTCTCCCCTTCGCTTTCCCTGAACCTTAAAAAAAGAGCTTGTTGTCAATTACACGGTTGAAAAAAAACAGAGGAACACTGTGCCACACACAAGCAGCACAACCACGACGAAAGATTTGCAAAAATGAAAACTTCCACAGTACAAAAGCGACTTTCATATCAAAACAGAAAGCCTTGAAGCAGCTGAAGCGTAAAAGCTCCCTGCGCCTTTGCAATTAAATAAACACTGACAGGAGAAAAAATGCTGGCAAAAAAAAAATAGATTACATCAGAGCCAACACTAGACCAATAATTCATAGTGTGCCAAAAGTAGGGTGCATTTCCTGCATAGATTAGACTTTTTAATTAACTTGTTTACAGAAGGGGAAAAAAGTAGGAAGGAAGCAAAGAGGGAAGTAGGGTGGAAGGAATGAGGCATGGAAGGAGAAAGGAAGGAAGAAAAACAAGGAGATGAAAACAAAGGGGGAGGTTGATGGTGATAAGCAAGGAATCAAGGGAGGATAAGTCGAGGAGGAAAGGAGAGAAGGAAGTTTGAAAGATAGGAAGGATGGCTGAAAGGAAGGAAACAAGGATGTTGAAAGAAGAAAAAGAAAAGGGGAGCCATTCCATGCCTAATTCTAGTACATGATTTTTCTAATCCACAAATAAAAACACAATGTGCAAAGCTTCAACTTTTAAGATGTTGCTCCATATGAGAACAATATGAAAGTGTACAGAGTGCAGCATGCACGCTAAGTTAGAACATCCATTAAGTGGGTCCCAAAAGGCGAGCCAAAATAAACCAGACGCCAGAATTTTCTTCTCTTTGCTGATGTGGATGGAGGAGGATGAACCGCAGCTGTAAACTTTCATAAATCACCTCTTATTACTGGAATAAATATTAGCATGCCTTTTTGTTCTTGAGAAATACTTTGCAATCGGCGAATAGACGTACTCGCCTTAGCACGATATAAGATTAGAAATAGTATAACATTCCTGATGATAACTAATTAAGGTTATCTATATGCCACGTAAAAATATGATGTACTCAATAGCTAGTGGCTAGTTTGTTATGTTGTTAAGACAACTGGTTTGAGTTTTTCACTGCGGGGAAAAAAAAAATACATCCACATATTTTTGTCCTCATTATTTCTTGAAGCAATGAGGAAAAACTTCATGTCTGGTTAATATTATGCTACCACTCAACCAGTCCTTGTAGTTAGTTAAGCTGTGTTGGTCCACTTTTCTTTCTTATCTAATCAAAGCCTTCCTATCTTAATGTCCATCTGTGTAATCAGCTCGCTTTGTCCAGACAGCAAGGGGCCAATGTGAGGCTAACAGAACCCTCGGGCCTTCCCACTTACGCCATTTTTAGACTGGATGGGCCATTTTTAAATCAGTAAAAATGTCATTCTATTTTTTAAACATTGCCTTTAAGTTGTTTGGCAGCTAATCATCTAATCAAGACTTCCAAAATCCAGAAAGCCTTTGCCCTTATCTCAACCTCAAGCCCATTCTTGTGCAAATTGCCCTTTTGCCTTACAGTAACTCCCTCTCAACATGAGAAAGGGTCAGTAGGTGTGCTCATTTACATTAGTATTAATTAAGGCCCATAATGAGCTCAGCATGACGCGGCATTTCAATGCATTCCTGAAGCATTGTGCAAACTCTGCGGAGCTCTGGAACTTTGCAAGCCAAGCCCATTCAGCTGGGTCTTGCGTTGGAGGCGTGGGGGCTAAAGGACTAAAAACACGTACTAAACCACACGTGACGTCCCCCACTCACACTGGTGCTAATGGGAAGAAAACAGGCCGCTTATTGTTAAACGTCATAGAATAAAAATGCAAATGAAGACAGAATCAGTACAAATTTATAAAATAAGACTCTGTAGTTACATTTGGTGCAGTATATAAAAAACAGAAGTGAGTCATTTTCCATTGAAAATAATGGTTTCACCCACAAGGTGCACTTAAAACTCTACAAGCACAATTGTGTAAGAACAATCATCATGACACATTAAAAAAATTAAATTAAGTTGTTTACAAAAGGAAGTAAATAAACTGGAATGATTTGAAATAATCTTTGCTGCAAATGCTCATAGCGATTTAAGTGGTAGTATACAGCAACTTGTCTTTTACTTAAACATTTCAAAGAATAAGATTTTTTAAAAAGGCGTGTCTCAAAAAACTGAAAAATCTTATAAAATTGATTATAATAAAAGTCAGCACAAAGCGCTATTGAGGCATTTAACGCAACAAACTACATTCAGCATTTACTTTCATCCAGATATCACACAGACCATAAAAAGGTGCTTTCGAAATAAAAAAAGAGCAGTTGGTATTTCTTTACAAAGTCAAATTGACAACTTCTGGACTGGCATGTATATTACTGCATTTATGGGTTTTTGAAAAATGTGAATAAAAAATATTACCTCTACTTGCATGAACCTGCAAAAATGACCAAAACAAATTGCATTATACATGCCAGGCCAAAAACACACCATTGCATGGAAAACAGTTTTGGAATATTTGAAATTTCAGGCCCCAAAATGTCATTATCTTCATTATCTGTTTGTTTAAGCTACTTTGACTCTGGCTTTAAATGTTCCATCACACTCACTAGTTGTTTAGTTAGTTTTATTTACCTTCGTTTTATTCACCAGACTGAGCTTTAATCACCAACTGACTTTTATATGATACTTTCCTCTTACTAGCTGTTTACTGTGACATCATAATGATAGATTATGCTAACTTCTTGTTAAATTTAGCTTTATTTTCCACATTAATTAGTCCCTGGCTGTATCGTTATACACTAACTAGATGTTGCGCTTTATACTATTCGCCACATAGCGCTAAAACAAGCTCCTGGCTGTAGCTTCAAATGCAAACTAGCTAAACAAACAGACCCCCCCCCCCCCCCCCCCCATACACACACACGTTAAAAGCGGCGTTGTAAAGGTCCCATTCGAATCACAGTGCAGTTAAGCCCCAGAGCCATGAGAAAACAGTTGGCACCTCAACGCATCAGCCTAAGCATGTACTCGAATAAGAGCTTGTTTTCTTTCCTCGTCCTCTGGCTTTTTGGGCTGATGCTGCGGCTCGACTTCTTACATCCAAGCCTACCACAGGGGGGGCTGGCTTCACAAAAAAGCAGCAAATAAAGTCAAGGTAGTAACATTAAAAAAAAAAAAAAAAAGCACAAGGCTTTATTTCCTTAATTGTATCTGAAGGGAAATCCCTTCAAGTAGCTGTTGGCAGAAGCGGTGACCCGGCAGGCGCATGTAATGAGTGCAGTAAGCGGAAGGCCTACATCACATTTACCCGCCTTGGCTGCGACTTCTCTCCCGCAAAATTAGGAACGCCGTTGGACGCCGCGGGACTCGTCTAATTTAAGCGCAACGTGTTGCTTGCTTCACATCATCATTGGGAGTACATGAGCTCAATGCATACTCTTCTCTAAAATGAGAGGTCTCATCGGTGCGGCATATTTACACAGCTGTGCTTTTCTTCACATACACCTCGGAGGTTTCGTCAGGGATCAGAAGTTTGAAGCTGCTCCTGAAAGTAGCCAGTGGGCGACCTGCAGACAGAAAGTAGTTAGCTAACATTAGATTTATAGTGTGCTATCCATGTCATGTTAAATAATCAATATTTTAGCTTAAGCTTACCTTCGATATAAATTTTGTTAAGACAAAACTTGACTGACCTGTCCATGTTTTCTGTCCAGTCAGAGTGAAACTTGTGCACTGGGAGTGCGAGTTGCAAATGTGTGCAGCCTCGCTGGCACTGTGGACGGACAAGACGCAGCCTTGTTGGCTGTAGGATGGCCAGCAGTGGTACTCTGTGTTTCCTGATGTTGCCATGCCTCGCGTCACGTTGTAATCTAAACACAACAACGTCACCCATGAAACCAAACAATGTAAAAGAGTCAGATTTCCAACAGTAGCCTATATGATTGTATGTCCATCCATTAATTTTATATTTCTACTCATTGTCGCAAAAAGACATCATGATTTGCACCTTTGTCCATTTTCAGATTTTTTTTTTTTACACTTGGTAGTATTTTTTGTTTTAGCTGTTTAACATTCCCTCCTCTCTATTGTTATTTTATAAACGCTCGGTTTCATTAATAGCATAAAAAACAATTGTTTTTGCCTTTGTAGTTGAAGCTTTTATGATGGGAGATGAATTGAAAATACATTCATTTCAATGATAATAGTTACAGATTAGAAACATATTGGATTTGACTGTGGTTCAATTGTGCGCCACACACAAAAGCAAACTACAATCAAAATAAATGCTTGCCTTTGGTCCTTTTTAGTGTCGCTTTTTTTTTTCTCTCAATCTCTTCACTCAACATATCGTTAGCCTACCGCAACTTTTTCTAATTGCACCATGCCTCTGCAGGCCATCTTGAGCAATCCTCTTCCAGTGACCTGCCGCAACACATTGAACGCATCACCCCTCTTCGACCCAAACATTTGCCTTACATTAATCATTCTAATTCTTCCAGTCAGGCGGCCTGTCTTAAATCATCTGCTCCACATTAGCCATGAGAAACACACACACAAACACGCATGCGTGCACGCAGCCACAAGCTGAGTCTGGGAGTTCATAGAAAGGAGAGACTCTGTTACAAACTGCTAACCGTCTAAATGGTTGCAGTTGTGTGTGTGTGCGTGCGTGTGTGTTGTTGAGGGGCAAAAAGACACAAGGGTCAGCCTTCTGGGGATGAGGAGAGGAGAAAAAACAAGGAGTGTTCAGAGGATCTTTCTTCGGGTGGGGAAAAAAAATGAGGCCCGTTGTGAAGGGAAAAGGTGGCCGACCTCAGCTGTTCGGGCACCAGAGACGTATGGATGAAAGCTGTCTTTGTGCTTCACACGGAGGGCGGGAAATGTTTAATGTATAGCGAAGCCGTGTTGCTTTCCAATGTTTCACTTGAAATGTTTCATTATTAGCCTCAGCTGTGGATTGCATCGACGCAGAACGGACTTTACATCTGCGAGCCATTTTGAAGTAAGTTACCTGTTGACGCTCGGCCTTTTTTTTTTTCTTTTTTCCAGAGTTGCATCTTTTCCAGGAAAAAAAATACATATATTTTAGTAAGTTTTTTTTTATTTTTTAGGAAAAAATATACATATATTTTAGGTTTTTTTTCAATTTTATTTAAATTATATTATTTATTTAAATCAATGTCATATACATATATTTTAGTTTTCAATTTTATTTTAATTTTATTATTTGTTTAAATTCATGTCATTAATGCAACAAAAAAAACAATAGTATTAATTAAAAGGAAAAATGGTGTGAATTACTTCAATAAATAGTTGAGGTTAAAAAAAAAAGAAAGTAAAATTTCTTTATATCTAATGGTGTTATTCTTGTCATGTACAATTAAAGACGAAAAAGCAGCTTCACACAAGACCGCCCGAGTGTTAAGTGAAAGTGGCCAACTGGATGTCATGTGACTGCTCGTGACCTTCTCACCTTACTCATAGAAACGAACCTGTTCATTCCACTTTCCCACAGCTTACCCTATTATTTAAAAAAAAAAAAACTCAACTAAGCTTGCATATTAAGTCAATCCAGACAACCTTGGTGCAAAAACTCCCACGCAGCAAATGTAAAATAATAAGACATTTTTTCATCTCTCTTATCGCGCTTCCAATCAGCTAAGCGGAGGCTTGACATGTGGCACCTCCCTGCGAAGCTAAAACATTCCCCGCTGGTGTTAGCTTCGGCGCCCGTGGCCTCTTTCCCCTCAATCTGCGATTAAATTCACAAAGAGCTGCTATATAAACAGTCCGGCATCTGGGGGGGATGGAAACAATCTCACCGCAGGAACGTGGCCAGTCTTTCTGTTATTAATATTTCATGGACTGCAAGGAAGGAGGTCTGGCAGCGGAGTAAAATGTTTATAGTTAGGGGACACAACCCTCCCAAAAACGTTTTTCATGGTGAAAGTGAGGAACGTAGACTTGAGAGGTTCTTATTGATTTAAAAAGTAGCCAAACTTTCCGTGCGTCCCAACCCCGACAGACTTTCTGAGCCGGAGACACGCAGGATTAATCCCACTCTGTTGGTTTTGTCCTCTCATTCCAGCCGCCTAATAACCTGTCAAAACAACCCATGCGAGCCAGAGCGACCGGACCCCCCCCCCCCCTTACACACACACACACCTACGAAACAAAATGAAAACAGAGGTGCAGACTGTGCCGCCTTCTCAAATAAGGCCCGGCATTGTGTCCACCCAAGGGAGGTCAGCGTAGCGTGTAAGAAGCGAGCTTACCTCGAAGTATGGATGAAGGCAGCTTGTCCAGGTGCAGGCCAGATTGATAGAGGTGCAGGATGTTCTCGAAAGCATCCAGCGTCTCATTGATGTCAGCTTTCAGCTCACCTGAGAATACATGGAAAACAAATATAGGCAATAAAAAAGATGCTACATGCTAACTTGTACACAGCGCTGTTATAAAGTCAAAATCCATTTAATTGAAAGGTGTGTCTTAATATATTTTTGTTCACCGCGTATTCCTCACAACTCGTATTCATTATCTTGTCACCCGTCAGCTCTTTGAGGAGCGTATTAAATAAAGCACTTAAGGCCTGTCATGACACGAGCGCAATTTGATTTACTCCTTTGTGTGATCTTTAAAACGACGTTGTGTTAAGGCGGTGCTCTCTCGCTCACCTGTGACGTTCATGATGTTCTGCACCAGGTGTGTGAGGCCGGGCGGGGCTTGGTGAGGCAGCAGGTAAGTGAAAAAGTACCTGTGAAGAAAAAGAAGAAAAGAGAACATCCATCATGGGACATGACTTGAAAGCATAAAGCTGTCAAAGATCTGAAGGGCTGATCAAACGCGACGAGACTCGCTTTATGAATCATGCCCGTAAACCACGAATCTGCAGCACCCGTACACCTTGACTAGCAACATTGTGTCAAGACAACCTTTGTTGAGGAACTCGGTGGTGGGTAGAAAAAAAATACAAAAACTTCATTACTGTGAGATTTTTTTAAAAAAAAATTGTGCGAGCACTATGAAATGTATTACTTTAACATCTACGCTAATTTCCGTTAGCCCGTCTATGGCGATTCGCAACATTTAGCATCAAGCTAATAAACTTTCTTAAAATGAAATTATATGGTTTGGTTGAACATCTTGTGATATAATATAAATATATAATGTCTTGGTTTATGTGTCACCTACTGCTTGAGTCACAAGCAGCTTGAAGCAACCACACCTGACCTCTTTTTTGGAGACCAGAACGAATATGAGCGTGAGAACAGATTATTCGTACACAAGTATGGATATTTCTCGTGCAGAATGAGTGTTCCTCCGCTTACCTGTAGGCATTGTAAATGTTCATCTTCTCATTGAAGCCCTCACACACACCGCGTGCCGAACAAGTCAGGGTAAAATTCCGATGCGGAAACTGCAGGGAGCAGTCGGCGTCGCAGCCGCAGGGTGTGTCGGCCGCGCTGGCATCATCCAGGTCGGTGAGCTTGAGCTCGCCCGACACCATAACAAACTGGCGGGGCTGAAAATCCAGCAGAGCCACCGAGCCTAGTGGCGAGCGTGACAAGAAGTGGAGGAGGCGGACTAAGTCCAGACACACCTGGAGGGACACAAGACAAAAGCCGTCTTCTCATTATCTGCTTCACTATTTGTTTAGCTGCAGAGAAGTAATCCTGTTAAGATAGTGTAATGAGATAACAGCATTAATCAGTTTATTGACATTAAAGAGTAATTTACTGTATCAACATTCTGCCCTCTATAAATCCCAGCTTGTTTTTTTTTTTTTAATGTTTCCTCAAGGCTCAAAAAAGCACAGCAAGGTATCAGCTGCATGCTGACAAACCGTGAAATGACTCTCCACATATGCGGCATGCATGTGTGTGTGTGTGTAAGACCGTACAAGTATACCGCAGTTCGTGTTTAGTACTGTAAAGCTTCGAGGTAGACGTCACTGGCACAGTAAAAATGGCAGTGGATGAAACCAGACACCGCTGGATTAGTGGAGCTCATACACATGGAGCTGACATTGAGCAGGCTGAGCAGCACTGGGAAGACTTTTTTTAACGCCCACTATGCAGATTATGGATATATAGCATTACATTTTTTTTCACCATTTCCAGATTTATGGGGGAGCGTGGCTAAAGACTTGCCCCTCCCACTCTATAAGAGAGCCTTCATTTACATCAGCGATGATATGACGCAACTGCTAGCTAGCTATGCCTACACCCCCCAAAAAAAGCATCTTCTCTTTTCATAGTCTGCTGACGTGGTTACTTTAGAGCACACCATTGTCCGCCTTGAGTGCATGCAGCCAGCGAGTGGACCTTTTTGATAAACTTTTGTCTTCAGCACCACTGTTCAAAATGATGCAGTGTCAATGAGATACTTTCCATTGCACTTTATAATCCAAAATCAATAGGAGATCTTGTTCTGAGTGCTTCCCTTTCACTCTCTGCTTTTATTTCAAACACAGCAGCACACACTCCCACACTTGGATCCCTGCAGTGTAAAAACGGCCTCTGTCGACTCCCACTGTGAGCATACCTACGATGGGGGTTGAGCTAAAGTCTTGTGTGTGTGTATGTATGCTGAGATGACATTCCTAGCCTGCAGTGGATTAACTCCCGGTCCCATCTCCATTGCAAACCCAGCCTGATCGAATACACGGAAGGGACAGATGTTAGCGCTCCTAAAGTTTCACTCATCTCGGCCAACTGGACGGCAGTTAAGAGACAAAGTATGAGAAGAGCATCAAGAGCTTACCCTGAAGCGGTCCTCCCAGGGGCTCTGGAGCAGCTGGAGCATCTGGAGAGGGTTCCCCTGCTCCAAGATGGCGGTCATTTGGGTTCCCGCGTCTCCGGCGCAGTGACCACGCAACTGTCGAAACCAATATTAAACATCAGAACTTTGTTATACATTTTGAAGAGTGAAGAAAACTAAAAGCGGGATTTAAGAGTGGCGGGAATGCACAGAAAGCACAGAGACACATTGTCTACCTCGGAAAAAAACCAAAAACCTCACCCTAAAGGTCAAGAGGGGTCAATGGATTTAATTTAATTAGATGGGATGGTCCTGCACAGCAACTGGCATTGTCAGCTGGCAGGCCCGAATGTGAGACAAAAGGAAGATGTGGGTGGATAATATGATGCTGTGTCTGCTACTTTTTGGTTCTTTGCATGGAATTCATAAAAAGACCAAACTCATTTGATCATAGGCCTTGCTTTGTTGTGCATGCTGGAAGAAGGGGGGGGGGGGGGGGTTCAAACTATTCCTCCTTAGATAACGTGTTGCTTTTCATTTATTAAAGTTGCAAAAATGCTCTTTGTGACTGTTTTACACACTTGTGTTTGAAGTTGTTTTCGCATATTTATTAATTAACCCTAAAGACATTTGTATCCCAATAAAACACACTTAAAATAACTTTGGAGCCTTTTAAAGGAAAGGGAAAATTTTCTAATGATTCATAGAAATTAATGACAAACGTTTTATATAAGTTTCCTGTTACTCATAAGACAACTATTTCTTTCAGTCTGCCATTCTCCTCAAGCATTTTGTGAATATCCATCAATTTTTGGTTTATTTATACATAGATAAATATTTAAAAAGTGGGCTCATAAAAAATATATTCATAGAATGTTTGCTTTTTGCACAAGTTTGGGTTATCTAAAGTTGAGGCGTCGTTTTCTGGAAAAAAAATACTAAACTCTTTCATACAATGAGTCTTCGAAGGGAGATGATAATAATGAATAAAACCAAATAATAATGACGATAAGAATGGACGTGCACCTTGATGATGTTGGGATGCCGCAACCTGTGCAGGAGGACAACTTCCTTGCTGAGTTTGTAGGAGACCAGCTGACGGCATCCGTGGGGGTCCTTGAAGCCCTCCACGCACTTGCCCATGTCGATACCGTGCTCGTTGACCATCTTGAGGGCCACCGGCTCTCCTCCAGCCAGCGTCACTTTCACTACCAGCTTGGTGTACCCGGAGCCGAGCACCTCCAGCGGTTGCATGTCCAGCAGAGCTCCGCAACCCAGCGGAGTTCCAGCGGCGGAGGAACCACGCGTGAGCTCGCCCCACAAATTAGAATCCCAGGTGGAGAGAGGCTCCTTCTCGTGTCCGGGCGAAAGCAGTGGAAGGATTTCTTGGCGTCTTTGCGCGAGTTGGTGGCTCAACGCTGAGCGGAGAGAAACCAGCTCCTCATCCAGATCCTCGTGGCCGCTCCCGAGATGGCGCACGCTGCCGAGGAGCAAGCACACCAAGAAGGACAGGACCGCCACGGACAGCACGGTGGCTGCGCGTAACGACTTGCCCACGGCGGCGGGCATGTTCCACCACGGCCAGTACAAGGAGGAGGACTGGCGTTGACTAGAGGGTGGAAAGGAGAAGTGATCAGCTCCTTCCACCACCTCCTCCTCTTCCACCACCACCTCTTTGTGGAAACTCCCATTGGAGGTGTGTCCAGTCCGCGCGTAACTTTACACCCGGCAGGCCAACCAGCAGGAGTTCTCGTCAGCGCCCCATCAGCAGCAGCAACAGCAGCCGCCGCAGTTTATTTCAATGCAAATTGAATTTACTACACAAACTTGATAAAGTCATACCTAGTTGTTGTCCGCAGAGGATAAAGAATATATGACTGTGCGCATTTTTGGATTTGTATATTCACAGACTCCCCCCTCTCTCTCATACAGCACATCATACTAATATTATCAAGTGTGTTTAAAATTAAAGCTATTCATATTGTATATTGTATTTTAAAGCATTGATGATAAAGATTGTGCAAAGTGATTCATTTACCCAATCAACCGACCGTGCTGCCTTCAAACCAGACTCCTTCACAAATTAGCTCCTCATTGTGATTCAGTGATGCATTAATAGATAGAAATTAGGTCACATTACTGACATAAAAGAAAGCCTTCCTTCCTGCTATGGTTCTCATTTCAAACCTCTAAACTGACTTTGATCTCGCCTTTTACTGGTCCATGTCTTTTCAAAAGCCCCCCCGTGAGACTGTTAGGGTCCGGTGCCATGATTCCTATTAGGAAACAGAGCCAGACCAGCATCCATCCTGCCAGCTACCTCATTAATGCTCACTTGCTTTTCGCACCCAGTGCTTCTGTTTTTAAGACAGGGTGTACTATCTTGATGTTTAAGCACTCAAACAATAATCAAAAGTCATTATTTATACACGCATTACCTGAAAAACAATTTACTCAACCATATAAATCTCTCTAAATCTTCCACTCTCAATCTTCTCTGCTGTACACTTTCAAGGTTTTCAATAGGGTTAAGGTCAGGGGACCGAGATGGGAGGCACTTGATTCTCTTATTGATTAGCCATTTCTACCATTTTTAGTTTGATGGTATATAAAAAGATAATCTACATGAATATGATTTTCCCAATATGATTTTCACAGCTATAACATCAATGTGTTAAATGTACAACCATCAAAATGTTGCATTATTATCTTCAAAAAGGCACAATCTCGACACTTAATTATATTGTGCAGGTGTACCTAATGTTGTGGCCATCTCAAAGCAATACAATAATGACGTCACCGTGAATTAGGTATAGCATCCCCATTTGTGGATCCATCTCAAGATGGAAGCAGCAGGTTGTTTCCAAACAACTGGGAGCCACTTGTATCTATCATAGACGGTCCAGTACAAGCGGTTGGGCAGAACCAGGCGGGGTCCTCAACATCACCGCGCGTCCGCCAATCGGAGCGCAGCTCTGGGCAGATTAACCCGCAGAGCGCCGGTGATGCTCCAAAGTAGCCCCAGAAACAAGCCTCGCCTCCCAGCCAGATGGGGACTGCTCGGTATTTTGCTCAAACCTTTATCATATCGATCTACATGTTTTTATGATAATCGGGAAATTTAAATGAGCAGGAGATGGACGCTGGCTCGACCACAGGGGACAGCACGGATGCGATAGTGATGGATGATTCTTCCACAGAGGATCGGGATACCCAAGAGGCTCATCATAGGTGGGTTTATTCGTGGAGTAATTACATTTTTTTTAAGGAACCATCTCGCTGTGAACAATTAAACGCACGCCGACCGCTTCTATTGTTTTGCCAGGCTGCATGGACACTTAATTAGGTACGCCTACACATTCTAATCATTCCAAAGAGAACACTGCCTTTACAAAAAATAATAATAATAAAAATCAACGGATTGGTGCATGTCAAAACGGCATTTATTAAAATGTATGTTTATTATTATATATTTTTTAGGGGCGGGGTTGCACTGGTGTACAATTTCACGATATGCCTTTCAATCAAATTAGCTCAATTAATGCTTAACATTAATATTCGTGATAAAAGTCCAGATGGTGCAGGTGGAGCTAGATTTTTTGTTGCATTAAATCAGTGTTTACCTTGATTGAACTGCGGTAAATTGAAAAAAATCTCACAACAGATTCCTAAGAAAAACATTACAAAATGTATATACTGAAATAATTGTGGTTCTATTTCTTTTCAAATTTACTTGCAGTGTAAAATGACAATAGCATTTGTTATTTGTAACTTCTGCCATCTAGTGGGAGAGTATTTAATTGTTCTGGTTGTCACTATACATTGCTGGAATCAATAGAACCAAAGGCGCATTTAGGACAGTCAATATTTTTTGGACTAATTGAGTGAAATTTGATCTCCTACCGTGGTTGGAAATCACAATGTCCTGAGATTAGCTGGCGACCAGTCCAGATAGGCTTCTCCTCCCTGACAACTCGAATAAAAAAAAGATGGATGGCTGGAATAATGGAAGAAACATTAATACGCCTTAATCTTGCTTGATAACATTGCTCAGAAGACTTGCAAAACTGCAAGGCAGCAGCAATAAAAAATAAAACTATTCCCCTCTAATTAAAAACACACAAAAATCCACAACATCTGGGAATGGTGTACCTAATAAATCAGAACTTTTTATATTGTGCATTCGAGCGTGCGCAATTAGTTTCGCCTTGTGTCAGAGTGCGGTAAGAATTTACATTCCTAGCACGGTGTGAAACTGGCTCGCACCTCCTTGGATTATTTTCGCACTCATCGTCTGAAATATTGATGACTCAGATGGCTCACTTTCCTCCACTGCTGTGCTCATTGCATCAATACGAGCAGACATGGATATAATTGGATTCTTTGTCATACTGTGCGTTTCCTCCATCATTGTGCCTTATTAGGGGAGGCACATTAACGAGTGTGAGGTCACTTGCTTTTGTGGATTTAGTGCGTCGCCATAGAGACACGACAGGAAGTGCGGTCGCATCTCGGCCACGGTGGAAAAACAAGTGCCACACAGACAGCACGATATGCCTTCTTCTGACGCACAACACAACCTATTTGATATATATCTTTTTTTTATTTTAATAACCTTGATTTTGAACAAGAACAATTAATTTAGACTGTATGGGCTTTTTTTACATCCTGTGTCTGTTTTGTATGAAAAATAAGAAAACAAAGAGTCCTCCTGCCTGGTGTTGCTTATGTTCAGTAATTAGTTTACAAAACTGGATGGTGGCCAGATAACCCAGGCAAGCGCTGTTGCCATCCATTAAAGCTGAAGCTCCATGGATACACAAAGATGTGGCGTATACTGTCAGTATTTCGTGACACTGCATGAGTCACATCTGCTCACAATCTCCATTTCCTGCTTTCTTTAATTGCTTGCTGCCAGTTGTCACAGTGCGGCACAATTCTTAGCCTCATTAGTTCGATTCAATTGCTGTGGCGGGGGGGTCTAAAAGGCAAGCCAGGAATAAAACTGGAAATGTCATTTTTTGTTATTCTCTCGTGACTCGTCCTCCACAGCGGGATTCCGGTCCTGTCGCTGTGCCCCCCTGACACTGTGTATGGGCAACAGAGCAATCTGGATGCCATCCGAGATGATCGGGAGTTATGCGACAGCTGCGGCAGCCTGGATGGACCCTCGTCATCCAGCCAGCTTTATTACCAAGTATGTCAAATATTCTAATCTTTTTTTGCACTGACTGAAAATAAAATCCATTCAGGTTCCTCAGGGTCAAGCTCAGCTCCGTAAATGCCCCCACTGTGACCCCTACGATGCTCTCAAAGCAAACACCGAGTCGAACAGTAGCAGCGGGGCTCGGACTGAAACGGGTTCGGTGGTCCGAATGGGCTGTAGTTCACCACACGGGACGTCTCGGCAACACACGGCGGTCAGATGCCACTGGTTGCACGGTGAAGGTGCCGCACAGAGACCGACACAGCGGCACGTGGTGACGCTTGGGTGTGTTGACTAATTTAGTCTCTTATGATAACTAGTTGCTTTCTTGTGAGTTTATAAATAAATTGCCTTGTCTTGCTGTCATTAACAGGGATGGACAACTTTACTGCTTTGTGAGAAGGTAAGAATATCGATTTTCCCCGCCAGCAAGTCCCACTTGCAAAATCAAATGCAATGATAGAATTGTAAGAAAGACTTACTCTGACAGCTTCTTCTTGACAGTTATTCCCGGATGCTGGTGGACTACCCGTTAGAGGTTCTCCTGGGATGTGCCTTGCTGCTACTTGGATGTTCTCTGGCTGGTCTTCTCATTGGACCGCTGCCGGACTTCTCTGAGCCTCTGCTGGTGAGTGATTGAGAATTTAGCTTCATGATATTTGTATCATGGACAGAAATCCATTAATGATGTTCGAACAAGACCAGGAGACGTGGTGAATGTTGAACTCTTGAGCAATTTTTTTTTGTTTAAATTTTTGCAATCTTCTCTGTGACACAAGTGACTTTTTTTATTATGACTTTGGTCTTATCTCCATGATTAGTCACAATGCAGCACTAAATTAGATCAAATGACACGCTCTGTAATCTTGATGAATTTAATTAAAGAAGTAAGGCATTCATTCCCACAGGAGCTAAATGGATTAACGAGGAAAATTAAATGTCCTGTTCTTGGTGTTAGTTAAGGACAAGCCGGATCTAATTGAAGTGCAACCGACAACTGTACGACTCGACGGCCCATCTCGAGCAGTTTTTGTACGTGTTGTGTTTTTCTTAAGGGTTTTGAGCCAAGAGGGACCGACATTGCGGTTCGCCAGTCCAGCTTGTCCAAACTGCGGGAGAACACCGGCCCGGGGAAACCCTTGTCTCTTTTGCCATTGCAGCTCAGTAAAAGGTCAGTGGAGAGTTTGATTGGAAAGCCTTTTTTTTTTTTTCACTTTGAGATAATTAAGCAGTAAACAATAAATAATTTTCTGTAATTGTTTGCAGTGGAGATGAGATCCACAACACTACTGGAGTTCGATTGAAGAGGACGCTAGCCAGAGACTCAACTTCAGAGTCTTTCCTCTGTGATGCACCCGGTGAGTCAGTCGAGAACAGAACATGTCTATTTCAATTTTTTTTTTTTAACTAGACGGAACATTAGCAATCAATTAATTTTTATTTCTAATAAAAAAAAAAAAAAAAAAATTATTCAGTCATGTACATTAGCAATAAATAAATTATTTCTAAAAAAATAAAAAAATATTCAGTCATGTACAGGTTGAGCGCTGAATAATTTTGTTTTATCAATTATCCGAAATACAGAATTGTTTTAAATGTGAGAAAAAAAATGACTCATAGGTTGCCACCTTCTATGTTGAGTCCATCTGTCCCTTGCTCACAGGCCAGCATTTGGCACAGCTCGTGTTCCGCTCCGAGAGTTCAGCCAGTCTCTGGAGCCTCAAGGCCATCCATGCCATGTGCGAGATGGAGCAATCCAGGGTAGGCTCTCATCAATACTGTCTTAAAATCAATTTAGTCATATTTACCAATTAAGGCTTAGTCAAACTTCAATGGAAGTCATCATCCATTTTGAATTCCTCTGGAACGTTTCCTCCTATGAAACTTAATTGCTTAATTAGTCGTGGAATGTTTTCCAAAACATCTCCCTTGTTTATCTCAGATACGCTCCCAGGCGCGATTCCAGGATGTGTGCCAGCAACATGTGAGAGGCGAGACTGAAGCCACATCAGGAAGTGGCTGCTGTCCCAGCTGGTCCTTGGGAAATTACTTAGCCGCTCTCACCAATGCTTCCTTCTGCCTGGGCCTAACCTCACAACAGGTAGGAACCACACGGGGGCGGAGCCTAAAGCTCTCTTTTAATCATAATTTTCAATATATTATTTACCCTCAGGTCTCCGAGGCGCTGAACCTCCTCCGGAAATGCGCTCCTTACTACCACGATGGCCATCTGGTGGAAACTTGTTTTCAGCGACCCAAGTACGGCGGCTGCTCTTCCGTCCCGTCACGCTGCAAACAAACCCGCATCGTATTCCAAATCCTTCACTTCCTGGTTGATAAAGATTTCCTCGGACCGCAGACGACCGAATATCAGATCCCCACCCTCAAATACAGTCTTGTGTTTCTCCCGGTGGCCAAAGGGGAACGCATGATGGAGATCTACATGAGGAGTTTAAAAGGACGAGATCTGACGTATAAGAATACCACAATCACCGGCATGGATCTCGGAATCAAGCAGACCCTGTTTAAGTATTATCTAGCGAGAGATTCGGTCTTCCCCGTCCTTGCAATCATTTCACTTCTTCTCACAATGGCTCTTTATCTTCATTCCGTCTTCATGGTGGCATTATCTGTGGTAGCAATCAGCGGCTCCCTCCTCACTTCCTATTTCCTCTATAAAGTCGCATTTCGTCTGACTTTCTTCCCGCTGGTTAACCTTTCGGCGGCGTTAGTTCTCCTGGGAAGTTGCGCCAATCAAGTTTTTATCTTTGTGGATTTCTGGAATATGCAGTTGGCCCAGAAACCTTCAGCGTCCTTGGAGAAGAGAGTGCATAGAGTTTTGCAGGAGATCGGTTATTTGATATTAGCTTCGGGGTTGACGTCCAGCGCGGCGTTTTGCGCCGGTTATCTTAGTAGCATCACGGCTATCAGATGTTTTGCGGTTTATCTTGGGACCTCCTCGTTTATTAGTTCGCTCTTGGTACTTGTTTGGCTGCCGTGCTTTTTGATCTTGCGTGAACGTTACATGGAAGCATCCTCCGCATCGCCGCCAGGGTGGAAGCCATGTTGCTCCAAAAACCCAAGCGGCTTCTGGGACGCAAGCTCACGCAAGAGGTTCTTGTTTACATTCGGCCAGAAGTTGCGAGAACTAAAACGAGGTCTCGCCGACACGTCTAATTTAGTGTTCCTCAAAATCTTGCCTTGTGGAGTGGTGAAGTTCCGATACATCTGGGTGTGCTGGTTCGCCGTGTTGGCCGTAGGCGGCACGTACATGTCCTGCTTCGATCCTGGAATGAAGCTACCGACCCTAGACGGTGCAATCGCTCAACTTTTCCGCTCCAGTCACCCGTTTGAGCGATACGACGCCGAATATCGTCACATGTTTATGTTCAACAGACAGACCAACGGAGAAGATAAACCCGTGACCCTGACGCTCGTTTGGGGCCTCCAGCCGGTGGATAACGGAAATCACTTCAACCCAAAAAGTAATGGCTCTTTGGTTCTGGATCCGGATTTTCGAATGAGCCAACCTCATGCTCAGGTATGGTTGAGGGACTTGTGTGGGCACGTGCAAAATCAAAGCTTTTATTCGCCGCCTTCCAGCGAGGACAAAGAAGCCATGATAGATAATATCTGTTTTGTGGAGCAGCTGTTGCATTGGATCTCCTTCAGAAGATGTTCAGAGAGCCATATTTGCTGCAACAACATCGCTTTCCCTTTCCCTCCTCGTGTTTTTGAAAAGTGCCTGAGCATGATGTTGGCAGAGAGGTACGCCGAGGGTCATTTGATGACACACGGCGGCGTGTATTTCCAAGCAGATGGCCGGATCGCCGCCCTGGTGTTGGCATTCAAAACTACGTACCGCTACAGCTTCAACTTCAGCCAAACAAATGTTTTCTACAGGGAAACCTTGGAGTGGTTCAACAAAGAAATATCAGGGGCACCGCCAGGGTTGGAGAACGGCTGGTTCATCAGTCAGTTGTCTCTTTTTGACCTCCAGCAAGCGTTGAGCTCAGAGATGTTGGTGGTAGCCGGCGCCTCGGTGGCTCTCACGTTTGCTTTGCTGCTCTTGACCACGTGTAATATTCCGCTAAGTTTGTATGGAACTGCAGCGGTAGGGGGCAGTGTGTTCCTCACTGTCGGACTCCTGGTTCTTCTGGAGTGGCAACTGAGTGGCATCGAGGCTCTCCTCATTTCATCCGCAGCCGGCTTATCGGTTGACTTTGTGGCCGATTATTGTATTTCCTATTGTTTCGCGCCGCATTCGGACAAAATAGGAAAAGTGGCGCATTCGACTAAAAGGATGGGCTGTCCCGTAGCAATCGTTTCCGGGGCCTTTTTCTGCACCGGTGTCATCATGTTGCCTTCGACGGTCTTGCTTTTCAGAAAATTAGGAATTTTTTTGTTTTTGGTGAAATGTGTAGCATGCGGATTTGCGACCTTCTTTTTCCAATCACTGTGCTGCTTTTGCGGTCCTCAGAAAAACTGCGGGAGGATTCCTCTCCCGTGTTTGTCGGATCCGTCGGACGGGATGTTGTCGTGTTGCTCGGGAGCGGAACCGGGTCCCGTGTCTACTAACGGGGCTTTAGGTAGAGCTAGGGAGACGACTTATGACAAAGACACGGGTCGTTACCTCTACCCAAATCAACAGAAGCTGAAACAGACGGGAGGGGGAGGCGGGGACAGAGGGCCGGAGCAGTACGAGCTGCAACCTTTGGCCTATCGACTAAGTGACAGCTTTGAGAACAGCACTTGTACCAGCAAGCTGTCAAACAGGCCATCCGTGCTCTCCGATGAGATCGAGTATTGTGGGAGGGAGGCCTCCTTAGATGGGGAACGTGGGGAGATGTGTAGAGAACAAGGACCTCCGGCTCTGCAGACCTCATCGCCATACAAAGAGAACTCAAGACGGTCTACAGGCCTAGCAAAAGACGACGTGACCAAGAGGCTGTGTAAAGCCTGCCAAGATCGTTGTAATTCAGTCCAGCAGTGGACCAATAAAACATTTTCATCTTCGTCTAGCATGGATGAAACCATCATCAGCCACACGCTGGAAACCACCGACCAACCATGTCTGTGCGCAGAAGAGCACACCACAGATGAAAGACTCCTCCAGCCCTCCTCGCAGTCTGTGAGCTCCTGCGAGTTTCTGGATGCCTCCAATGAAACGTGTTTGAGTGACATTGAAGCGGGTTCTTCCAATGCTCAGCAAAGCGATGGAGAAGCTCAGTTACAACCGGGACACCTGAACGGGAAGAGAGACACTCTACGTCTTTCCCTCAGAGAGACGGTTTATGAGATGTGCGGGAAAAGTCGGAGCAGTCAGACGGAGAACATTGTTATCTTACCCAACAGTAAGCCAGACCTACCAGATGTTTGGATCAAGAGGGATGGGCAACGAGATGATACACTTTAAGCATGAATAGGACATATATGGAAAATAACTCATTCGGCCAACAAAAACATTCTTGTTAAATGACAAAGGCATGAATTGGAATAATTTTAGAATTATTTCCAATTCAGTAAGACACCAGCATGATCCAATAGTGACTGAAGTGATTTTGATAAAACTTGCACTACGTTGTAGTTCTAATTTAGGTCAACAGAGGGCGCTGTTGACCAGACGACAACAACAAAGATACTGTTTAGCTCAAATTATAAGACTTTGTCTTGTGTGCCAAAATTGAGACAAACCAGTCTAAACTATGATAAAGAATATTTCAAGTTGTTTGAAAAATAACTTTTGTCCCTTGTAGCCATTGAGGAAGCCAAATGTCTGTTAATTGTCAAGACCTGTAAACAGTGGGGGAAAAAAAATCAATGTGGTTTATGCTTTAAGTATTGTTTGGGTTTCAGTGCGTAATGATCCCTTAAAGTGTGTTTGAGTTGTGATAATGAAAGAAGAGTAATTGCTGACATTGCAGTATTTTTAAGAGGTAATTATCTTTGGAACAGAAATGCTTTATCTATAGCCAAACTCCAATTGTGTACATTTTGTTTCATTACAAAACAGACATGAGAAAACAGTGCCAAACACCCTGAATTTTATATGCAACAATACCTGTTGTGTGTGTGTGTGTGTGTGTAAATTAAAATGTTCATATAATTGTGATGTCATACAGAGTGTAAACCTGAAGTGTTTTGAGGTTCAGAAAATTGTCTCATAAGAACTGAAATTGTATTTTGACAATTCAATGAGCCTTCACAACTAGATATGTCATAAAACAGAATCCTTTATTTAAAGACTTCCTTTACTTACAGGACTTGAAACTGTTACATTTTCCAATCAGATGAAATTAAAGACTTTCCTGCCGTGAGTTTAATTTGCTCTTTTTTTTTTTATTAACCCTTTTAAAAGCTTTAACAGAATAAAAATCCTAATTGTCCAATAACCTTGAAAATCCACTTAAGAATTTATTATGATTAAAGGTGCCATCACAAAAAAAACATGATTGTAAAAACTGAATATAATTATGAATATTTGGGTTTACCCAATCAACAAAAAAAATTAACCGCAAAATTCATCTAGAAATCAATTTTGAAGACGTCTTGTCTCAGTCCACTTGCTCCCAGTCCTCTTTGGCCCAGTCAGGTAACGGTGTAGAATATTCAAAGTCTGGTCCTTTGTAGCGTAAAGCGTGCAGATACATGATGAGTTCTTGTTCGGTGGGGTCAGCTCGTACAAGTTTGCACTCGCTACACAGGGGGTCTGTTGGTGTCTGCAAATGGTCTTCACGTGACTTATCTGTAGGCGGCTCCCGAGATGCTTCGATTAAGTCGGCGTCACCGCTTACGTCTGAAGAACATGCCGCCTCCTTTGCGGTGGTCTGCGATATTTCACCGCAACTTAGTTCATCATCCTTCCGTCCCTCTTGAGACAACATGTTCCCGTTGTCTGATACATCCAGCAGGTGGAGACTCTCCTGATTTTTATGCTCCTCAACCAAATCCTTGAGGAGCTCCTCATCACTCTTCCCCATCATACCGCCCTTTCCCCTGTGAGGCCCCCATGCAGAGGCACCGTAGATGGGATCGTTGAGGATGGGGAAGCCCAGGTACTGGAGGTGCACCCTGATCTGATGGGTGCGGCCTGTCAGGGGCAAACAGCGCACCACGCTGGTCTTGCCATTAAAGCTAAGTCTCTGAAATACCGTCCGACATTCCTTTCCTTTTGGGTCGACGCGACAGAGCCCGATTTTAAAAGACACAACCAGGATGGGCTCCTCACACACCAACTCACCCTCTGGAAACTCACCTTCCACTCGACACACGTATTCCTTTTCCAGCTGTTAGGATATATTTCAAAGTTCTAAATGCTCGCTAAGCACGAGGAGCAAGAAACAAGAGTGGAAGAAAAAGAACCTACCTGTCTGTCTCTCACCAGCTGGTCCAGTTTCTTCGAGATCTCCAAAGTCCTGGCAAAGAGCAGCACCCCCGAGGTGAGTCGGTCCAATCTGTGGACGGTGTGCAGCTCCGAGATGCCTCGCTCTTTGCCCAGGATGAAAATCACGGTGTTGTGTCGGAAACGTCCGCAAGGGTGGACGGGGATGGAAGAGGGTTTGTCAACCACGAGGACTTTGCCGTCGTCCACCAGGACCTCCAGAGGTTTGCCCACGACAGGGGGCTCGTGACGATGGACTGTATTCTTCATGAGGTCATTGTTCTGCATCAGGGACAATTTGTTAGAGTTTGAACTTGAATATTAGAACTTCACATAGCATTTTATGTACATGATTTGAGGACACAATGAAATACTTAAATCTTGTCATGGAACTGACCTTGAGGACCACATTCAGGTCTTCCACGGGTATCTCATTCAAGCGGATGCGCCCCTCTTTGACAGCCTTCTGGTAATACTCAATAGACTCCGCTCGGAACTCACTCTCGAACACTTCCAAAAGGCTCTTCCCTATCCAGCGACCTTTGCAGTAGGTCTTGAAGTCAAAGTAATACGGGTGGACTTTACGCAGACCGTCCTCAAAGTAGTACGACGTCTCGTCGAAATGTTCCTGGCTGAAACTGACACCCGGGTTGCGTTTCTGCGGAGGAGGTACATATCTCTCCCCGCGACGGAGTTTCTTTCCTCGGGGTCCTCTCCGCTTTTGGGGCAAGCTGCTCGCCTCGTCGCTTTTACGTTTGCCGCTTATTTTGTCTTCTTCGACCGTGGTTCCCTCTGCTGACACCGGGGTGTTTTCTTCCACCGGTGTGGCAGTTTCCAGCTCCATGGAAGATACACAATTATTACGACTAGAATGAACGTTTTTCCGGAAATTGTACAATACAGAACTGCAATGAACGTATGTAGTTTTGTTCACTAAATATCTTGTAGCTTCCACGCAAAGTAAAAATGACAAATGTGGATTTAATTTAGCAAATCCTACGACTGTCAAAGCCGCGTGCATCGCCGGGGTCCTTCCAAAACAGCAGGCGCACAATTGTGACGTCATTTTGTAGTCCGAAAACCCGGTGCTGAAATTAAGCGGTCTAAACCTTAAACTTGTGGTCCAATTTTAATGTTTTCAAAGTTTTTTCTAGTTTTTATTTGAGACAAAAGGCATTTTAACATTGTTGTTTTATTGTTATTTTTCTTTTGTCTGTAGTTTACCATTTGATAAATAATTGATAAAAAAAAAAAGTGCAGGTTATATAGTTCTTGGAGATTTCAATTCCGAAATTCTAAAACAGATTTTGGAAGTTCTATCCATGTATTGTGCACAAGCAGTTCATATATATGTGATTGTAAAACTGTATAGTGGATTCTTGGACTTGCTTGTCCATTTGTAGCTCATGTAAACGATAACAAAGTTTTATTAACACAAGTATTTTCATACTCTTGGGAGAACCCATGCCCTTTAATATCTTTTTACACCAAATGTTTACTCTTTCAATTTGGAGGAAGACAATGATGTGAGGAAAACCTTGGCAGATACTCCTTGTTGTGTGGTGTTAGATGACACTTCAGCAAGATAGTGAACATAGAATTGGGTTAGGGTTGAGGAAGCCAGCAGAGAATTGAAGAACTTGCAGGGGTGGGCCAACCAAACCGCAGTCAGAGCTCGCTTCTGAGAAGACAAAGAAAGCAACATGATGTCGTCACAGTGGCTAATCAAAGTCTACACACCGCTGGTCCAATGTCAGGTTTTTGTGATGTAGAAAAAAAAACTGATAGCAAGATAAATCACTAATCCATCACAGGGGTGTGTAGACTTATGTCCACTGAATGTTATTAAGCTTGTGGGGGTGAAGGTAGTGTTTGGTTATACCCCGGCCACTGTCGTCTCTTGTCTGTCAGTGGGACATAAACTACTCCCATCAAAGCTCTTTTGAGGAAAGTGCCGTCACTTTGACGGTCGTACTGCTCCAGCACCTGACTGCCACCATCGGGGCCGACTGGCAGCACCAAGCGGCCGCCTGGCTTCAGCTGCTCCAGAAGCTTTAGAAGAAAAGGAAATTCAAAATCTCACTTGCGTTAGTTTTATTTTCCTACTCAAGGTCAAACACCATTTTTTAAAATGGCTAGAAAAGGTAGAATTCTAAAATTGCACATCTCCAAATATATTTGACTTGAGCTTCTAAAATGCATACATACGGCTTTTGGAACAGTTGGTGCAGCTGCCCCGACGTGAATGGCATCATAAGGGGCTCCCTCGGGGTAGCCGAGCCTTCCATCTCCCGCTGTGGAAACATACAGACATGGATGGCTTCTTTTACACCTCATTCAAAATTTGGACAATGTCCTCAAAGGAATGTTTGTGTGTTCATTAACTCACTCACGAGTCTGACGCGTCCAGAGGCAATAAGTTCCGGGTCGTCAGCTTGGATGTTTCTAATTGAACTTTGAACCAGTTGGTCGATGTGGTCGATTCCCACTACTCTCCCATTGCTTCCTGTCTGTGCACAGAAGAGAGGAGGGCAGTTGGTGTGGGAACCAAATGAACGAAACGTCCACACCATCTTAGAAACCATCTAACCTGATCATGACATTTACCATTCTTGCAAAACAGGCTGTGAGATATCCGCTTCCTGAGCCCACGTCTAGGGCCGATGCTCCTTCTGTGAGTTTGTCACTCAATAGCTCCAGAGCGTGGGCGTGCTGTCAGGATCAGTGGACATTGAGGGGGTGATTTAATTTCATACAAATTGAAATCTCTAAAGAGCATTGAGCCATATTATCAATGATGTTGAGGATACTTGCCATGTGTGGTGCACTGATGGTGGCTTGGAAGCCTGTGACAAAAAACACGGTCACTTTCATCAAACATATATGGCAAAATAGAAATCCATGTAATGGAGACCTATGGACTGGGGAGAGTCTGCATATGGATAATCTCGGGAGTAGATTCCTCTGTCTGTAGCCAGCATGGCACTGAACACTCTGTCGCTGTGGATCACGCCGTGATCTGAAAATGCAAAAAGATGACTGAATGACATTTGACCGTCTACATTTCTACTCAAGCATCATATTGACTGAATTTACCTCTCAGCCTAGTTATGAGTTCCTGGTGCGTTTTGCCGCTGGACATCCACGCCATGGTTCGGGACAGCAGCACTCCCATCGGGATCGCCACTATTGCCAGACGCAACGCAGCTCGCATCTCTTAAAACAAATCTCTCTGCACTGACATCATGAATCTGGGCAAAGGACGGAAAAAGACACGAAATGTACGTGGAGGTTATATAATATATACACCGTCAGTCTCTATCCTATGGCAAACGTTTAGCTTGTCATTCACTCCAGACGTCAATAAATGATATAAAATTAAAGCTGGGTTTGGTTTAAGTATGCGCTCACTGAAACTGAACTGCAACGTAGCTTTTAATTCCGTTTGTTTACCTCCGAAGACGCGACGAGGACCCCGGACTCACTTCCGGGTTGACCGGTGGCTAAACCAATCAGCTTCCTCGCTTTTGACTAGACATTAGAGTGAACCAATTGCATCATAATACATTTAAGACCGCCCAATCAATCGTCACGTAATACGGAAGTGTGCCTTTGTTTTCGTCGTTTATTCAAGCTACAGGGTCATGGAGACATTAAGCTTGTAACGCATATCTTTTATTTCTGTTCACAAAACAGATAAGCAGAATAAAAGAGACGACCCGTTAAATATATCCAATAAGGTAAGACGTCTGTTCATATTGCACTTAACTGATTTTGAAATCGTAATCATATTCGCTCATTTCTTGAACGTTACTAAATTTAATTAATTTGATTATGACGTATTGACTGATTGAAACAGAATGATCGACGACTTCGAGAAACAGGAGCTTCGCAGCAGCGGGGAGCTCTGGTCCCAAATCTGCGGTCCCAGCCAGCCAGGGATACAAGCTGAGATCTCCCCGAACAACAACACCGTCTTCCACGACTCTTTCCAGCCGGTGGCAAGGCAGGGCAATGACCAGTCTAACAGAACACACGCCACTGCCTTCCCAAGTGCTCAATGGGAACCCATGGAGGATTCAGAGACCTACATTGCCAGTTTAGGTTTGATTGTTTTGCTCCTCCACACCTACAGCATCAATGTTAGATAGAAATGGAAGATCTTTTTTTTTTACACTCCTGTTTTTGTGTCTCAGAGAATCGCCTGAAGAAGCTTAAGGGGCAGGCCAGCGACGTCACCTCCAGGGACATGTTGCGCTCCTTGTCTCAAGCCAAGAAGGAATGCTGGGATAGATTTCTGCATGATGCTCAGACCTCTGAGCTCTTCCAAAGCAACGACATGGATGAAAGGTAAGGTCCAACTTGAGCAAGAACATATCTGGAAATTACCAATATTTAAGCGCTAAATAATGTACCGTTGACTTGTCCCCCACTTTCGGCAGTGCTGTTGAACACTTCAAGAGGTGGCTGGTTCCAGAGAAAGTGGCCATCAGCGCTGAGGAACTGGAATATCTGCTCAGGCCGTCTCAGACCAAGGAACCCTCTCAAGTGGAACAGCAGGCAGAGCATGGGGATGCTGTGGAAGAGCGTCCCAACACTGAGGAAGAAGAGGCTCACACTCCTGAAAAATGACACTGAAACAAAAAAAGTCAAGCATGCCAAAAATGGCTCTCACAGGCGCTTCCTCCTGTTATTCCTTAACGTCATAACGTCCATGTTTTTTAACTGATGCTAATGAAGACCACCTGAAATATAAAACTGTAAAATAGATGCTTACATTCATGTAAAAGTGCACTCATTTGAAGGTGATCTGATCATCTCATTGTATTGATTTTGTCCTTCCATTGCAAGTAAATCAACGTGACTTGACGGTGTCTGGATGTTTTTCAAGTTCTTGGCGCCATCTTGCGGCAGAAATCGGAAGGAAACTTTCTGCATCTCATAAAACCCCAAAAGGCCAAGAAATGTACCTCAAGGCACAGCTGTATTTTATTATGTTACGTGTCAATCATCAAATTTCAATTATATTCCCCCCAACCAAATCCAATGAGCAATATTCTCTCAATATGTCAACTGATTTTAATCATATACTTCACGTTCCTGTTGAAAAAGGTTAAAAGGAACGTGGTGATTAAATGCTTTTAGCGCTTTCTGCAGCAGCTATGACATTTGCACTTCATGCATAAGTTTTGCTGCGCTTAAATGTCAAACAAAACATGACTGCCATGTTTGATAGCAATGCCAGTACAAAAGGCAGATGGAAAATGACAGCCCCAGTTCACAATTCTAAATAAGATGACGAGGAGTGAAACAAGTTGTCAAATAAAACCTTATGAACTGTTATAAAAAGCCTTACAGCAATCCACATTGGTTTTGTTCCCTTAAAACCCATGGAAGAGAAAATGGGCAAATCACTGTCAGAATAAAACAATAATCTGTGAGGAATCATTTTTAAAGTGACGTTAAAACCTGTACAATTTCGTTAAAAATGGTCGGGGGTGTGTTCACTTTCATTATTCAGTACTAAAAAGTCATGCTGGAACAAGGTGTTATTTAACCGGCTCTTAAATGCAAACGGTTTACCTCCTGCTGATGTTCAAGACCTCATTGCCTGATTGAGTGGCGCCACAGGGCTGACTAATCGTCATACATAATTCATATAGTCCTGATGATTAAACTTTCTTGCATCTGCTTTATTTTCAGCTTCAAATGTCAAGCAATATTGACTTTTTTAATGTTAGTGTCCAAAGTCTCTGTCCGCTACAATTAAGTGATTCTCAAAATTGATACCACTATTGATATGTAGACTTTTTTTTTTCCAAAAGTGTCACCAGTTCTGAATTACTAATCAAATTAAAGTGTTGGAAATTGTTTTCTCTATTTGATGGCGCAATGTTAAAATGCCTTTGGGTCTCCTGTAAAGTGATTTTGACTAGGGCGCCCTCTTGTGGACAACAACTATTCCTACATGAATCAACATGACTGGGTCAAGATAACAGTACATACGAACAATCACATTGACGCCTATGAACAGTTAAAAGTCTAACTTACAAATTCCACACACACACAGGCACCTTGAACTCATATATTATTTATTACAATTAAATATTTGTCTTATATTACAGCGGTCCATTTTGTTCAATACAAATAAACTGTGCTGTGATTAATATTTCCAAGATACTTCCAAAATGCCATGCAAGAGAATACAAACTAACAGCTCACACTAGAAACAATGTCGCTATTTGATTTTCAACGTTCTTCTACACCCAGAGGAATGATATTTATAAATTCATATTTCTATATTTTCCCCTTCTGTCTCTCTCTCTCTCTTTTTTTTTTTTTTGGTGCATTTCAACATGAGACCAGTGTCTTCTGACTTAAATGACAGAAAAGGCATTTGGAAGTTACATCAAAAATAAACGCTAACTGCTCACATTTCTGTTCTTGGAAAAACACTTGGAATATATATTTATATATATATATATTATTAAATATGGGTTTACAGGAACAGGCACAGAGGACCAATTAAGACATCTAAGTATCACACGTTGATTCATCAGGAGAGCTGAGCGACTTCTAAGGCCATACTGCATGTATACTGCACTCTACTGTACTGTAAGAACACCCAGTGGGATTTTTTTTCATCAATTGATTAACGCTTTAGCAAAGCGGTCATACTTCATCCACCCAACGCAACTCACACCGACTGAATGTTCTCACTGGGATTCAGTGGGAAATCATACAAAAAGTTAAGCGCTGTATTATATCCAAAAATATGTGCCACTTTCCTCAACGACAAACATCGAAACAAGCTTTTGTGCAAGCCAACTGCTCCACTAAAATAAATGGTCAAATTTTGCATCCTTGTCTAAAACGAGTATATTACATTTGCATTATAAAATAAAAAAATTTGAAAAAAAAATCAAAGTGGTTTGGGCAAAGTATTTTATGTAACAGTTTGATTATTAAAAAGAAATGTATTACTGAGAAATTATTTTGAAATTCAAATACGTCAAATTTGTGTGTATATTCATATATATACACATTTTTTTTGCAGTTCCCTATTAACGTTTTGTAAAAACAGATTAAAAAAAAGTCTGTTTCATATCAGTCCAATTAAAATCATTTTTTGTTTCTTTTAATAATAATTTCATAATTAAACCATAGAACACTGGTAAGAAAAAAAATAATCACAAAATCTGGCAATATTTGCTCGACAACCATATAGGATTTAATTTGTGCTCACTGGTATGTAGCAAGATTTTTAAAAAAATTAGATCAACAAAAACCTTCGATCAAGCCACAAGCATTAAGTTCAAACCTAACAAGAGGCGAAAGCTTTTATTTTTTTTCCTCTGCGAGGACTAGGAAGAAGGGTAAACTACTTTGGAAGATGTACTTCAATGGCTCTGATCGTCAAACAAGCCCTCACAGTATACACGCTACTCCCAAAATATTTGGAATATTCGGCTTTCGGGTGAAACTAAAAGATGACCCTAAAATGCGCTCTACAGTTTAAAACCATTCCGGTTTCTCTAAAATGTCACCCCAAAGCTGAATACTGTACACCAAACTTTTTTTTTTGGTGAGTAGTGTACATATTGCAAAAAGGAGAGTGCAGCTAAAAGGGGAGGCAACTTGAAATTGCCTCACCTCTAAAAAGCCTTCTTTTAAAATAACCACTAGAAAATAAATTAGACTTTTATTCTCTCTCTAATAAATAAATAGTCTATCTTCTCGCGAGCGTAGAGGAATAAATCATTGATCACGTCATCTAAAATCTACCGAATACATGTGTCAGCGCGTGGAGAATAAGAATATAGTAATAGTATTAAGTCTGACGGCGTCTGCAGTTTGTTTTTTCTCAATTTAGGATTTTTTTTTTTTTTTTTTTTGAGTGCACATGTGCATCAAAAAGTGGAAAATCTCCTCTGAGGTCATTTAAAAATGTGACATGAAATATTTAATATTTAATAATATTAAATATGAATACTTTTTGCAACTACCTGCACATTAAAATACTTGATCAATATCATGATCGATGGCTTCTTTGAAGGGAGTTAGCTTGTTGCTTTGCCGTGATAACTCTTGAGTTTCATGTGATTATTCGTATCCTGTCAATGCTGCATAGACAAGCGACTAATAAAGTTTTCAATTGATTTATATTTGTTGACGTTTCCATTAGTTTAATAGCTGTTCATTACAACTAACCAAATTAGTTTCAGATGTTAAGCTAAGTTATTATTAGGTCCACTTTCAGACAAATTTGGGTGAAATATTTTTTTCTCGCTCCTAATTTACATCTATGCATTCTGAATAAAATAATTTACAAATTTTGTTAGGTTTGGATTTTTTTTCCATTCAATTTATTTTTAAATTAGGATTTGTGACATCATGTAGCTAACAGCCAATGAAGATGCCATTTCTAAAATTCTAACTTATCATAGATAATCACATATACGAGTGGCGGCGATCCTTTCTCTCTCTCCATCTTTAAGTGTGATCTTTGCATGATTGCATGATGGTTAAGTCTTACATTCACAGTAAGGAATCTCTTCTAAAGAGCAATGAGGAAAGGAAAGGCCTCTTATGTTGCGTCTGTGTAAGAGTGATAGGCAGATACTTTTCCGTGAGTCACGTATAAGCTCCTTCAAATCCATCAAATGGCACATTTCTAAGACCTGCAGGAGAAACGTTCCGCACAGAGCGCACTCAAAACGAGAAGCCGCGCGTGATTAAAACCATTTGGACGGCCATTATCGCTTGGATGCAACGCGTCAGACCTCAACGTTGACTTCACAAGTGTGTGTCGTGTCAGTGTGAAATTTCAAAAGAGAAACTAATCTCACGTTCCTTCATCTTCAAACCTCCAGGCCCTCACTTTCCCAGGCAGCGGAGCTCATTTAAGCGGAGGCGGATCAATCCACCTTATCTTCACGTCTCTGTGTTCGGCGTGGAGCTACTGCAGGTTCTTGAGGAGGCGTCCGTAGCGGAAATCGTAGACGTGGCGACAGAAAAACACCAGCTCGGGATCCACGTCATCCGGCACGCAGCGGTGGCTGGGAGCGGCGTGGCCCACGGCGGGGGGGACCAGGTGGGACGCGGCGCTGTCGGGTACGCCCTCCCCTCGCCGTTTAACCAAGGCACAAAATCTGGAAATTAGAAAGTCAACTCAATATTTTGAGCTAAATTTTGGAAACAAAAATGAAAAATAATGATGTTTCTTACCGACAATACTGTGCCAGTGTCAGGACATAGCATTTGTCTTCAATACAGGCCACGCTGTTCACATCTTGGTGACGGGACGCAAAGATCTCATTCTGTGGATATTTAGCGTGGATGTTTTAAATCCCGCCCACTGAGCTGTGCATAGTCTATGACATCATTAGGGAACAAAAAGAATTTTCTCATCACCTGACAATGCACATTAAGGTTGCGTCCTCCTTGTGTGTGTTCTGGACGGTAGTACCAAAACAAACTCATCATCAACTCTCCTGGAAATAAAAGAAAGACAAACATATAAACTCATAAAAGTTTTAGGAACCCAGAATGCACTGAAAGTTTAATTGTCACGTAAAGTATGTCGAGCTACCTGTCTCAGGCTCCTCCCACAGCGCTGAGATCTTTGCCACATAAGGCAGAGACTTTTTCCTGGGCCCGGACTTCAGCAGGACCGTGTCCCTGACTTGGATCAGCTCGCCGTCCCGTTCGACTCCTTGGTAACACTTCTTCGGCGCCAGAGGTTCCTCTCCCTGGGATGATACACGTAACAGGAAGATTTGCAAGTCTGAATCCTTCGATGAAGAGTTCTGGGTACGTACCAGAGAGAAAACGTCTTTTTCAAAAGGGGGGCCAACTGGCCGCCAGCCGTTGGTGCTTTTCTGGCGTCCGTTCTTGGGCTGCTTGGCAAGTGCTTGTCCTCTGGCGCCGCCGGAGCCCAGCTTCTGCTTCTTTTCCTTTTTGAGCGGGAACACAATCGAGCTGATGCTGCCTGTGTCGCGGGCGCCAGACCGGGACCCGCTGGGAGGCTTGGCGCTCTGCGGACACTCCTTAGCCACTTGCAGCGGAGGCTGCGGTTGGCTGGGGTCGGACAGAGGCGTCTGAACGGGGGGCACTGATTGGCCGGCTGGAGGCACTGTGGGAATGGGGCAGCCGGTGAGGATTCTCGGACTGGGACAGATGGAGATGGAGGACGGGCTGCGGTGGTCGTTGAGGCTTGATGAGTAGTCGTCTGAAAGGAGGAACAGAGAAGGTAACAACGGACACTTTATTAGGTACGTCGAGACTCCACTTACCTCTTTTGATGCCACGGCCGCATTTGGCGCAACCTCCACGAGGAATTGCCGGAATCACGCTGCTGTAGGTGGAATAGCCGTTGATCCTGCAGGGCTCTCCGTAGCACGCTTCCACGGAGGTGCAGCAGTAGACCGGATGAGAAATCCCTGAGGGCTGCGGACCAGAGCTGGGCAGCAGTTTGGGTCTCTTGCTGCTCTTTGGACACAGAGCGAGGGGCGTCATGGTGGACGGCGAGCTGTCCGGGTGGCTGAAGTGGACGCAGTAGCTCGGGAAGCAAGCGTACGCGTGCGGCGTGATGGTTATGGCTGCCGGGTGGTGGAGGTGGTGATGGTGGTGGTGGAGGTGGTGGTGGTGGAACACCTCGGAGAGCGAGCCTTCGTCATCAGGCTCCTTGACGGCCTTGTTCTTGAGAAAGAGGGCCAGTCTGTGACAGTACTCCACGCATCTCTCCTGGCTGCAGCAGTAGCAGGGCGACACGTCCGTCTCCTCCTGCTCCTCTTTGATTGTTTTTAAGGAGAACCCAAGAGCCGAGCCGCAATGGAGAGGAGTTTTTAAACAATCCTGTCCACCGGACTTCCACTCGGGATCCAAAGCCTCCGTCTTGCAAAGACTACAGAAACCTGGATCCTCTTTACCCTGTTTAATGTGCTTTAGCTGCTCATTGTGTTTTGGATTTGTTCTTCTTTTGGTCTGCGGTGTTGCTCCACTTAAAGGCTTACCACTAATCTCAACCTGAGTTAAAGCCTCGGCTTTACTTTCACTAGCCGGCTTGGACTCCTGCTTCTTTTGCCGCTTGCTCCCGTAGAGCGAACCGGTGAGTTTGAGCAGCGTGGCGGCGGTGAGGCCCGCTTGACGCCGAGGGGTCGGGGCAAACAAAGCCAACCAGTCCACCGGCGGCGCCTCGGCCTTTTGTTTTTTATGACTTTCCTTCAGGTCTGTTTTTCCTCCCCGAAGAACCTTTTTGGCTTTATGAGGTCTGCTTTCACCTTTCGGCGGCGCTTCGTTGGACTCTTTCTTAATGAGACTGGATGCCAAGGGGTCGGCCCTGTAGAGCAGCAGGCTGTTGACCGCCTCTGCGTTGAGGGAAGCCATTCTTCTCCTGCGAGGCTCGGGAACAATCGGGGGCCACATTAGCATGGTGTCAGATTTGCTCCTTTTTGGTTCCAGTGCTTGTTGATAAGCAGATTTTTTGAACTTTTGATAAGTTTTGGTGGGTTTCTTGTTGGCCTTGACGCTGGGTTTCTGTCCATCCTTCTGCTTCCCCGCGGTTGCTTTCTCCTCCAACCGGGTGAGCAGAACACAACAGTCCAACGCATCTCCAACTTTCCCCGCCAATGTCTTCTTCCGAAACGTGGGTGACTCTTTCTTCTTCTGCTTCCTTCTCCTCACTTCTTTTGTTCTATCTTTGCCTTTCCTCATCCCGCCTCCCTTTTCTTCGCCTCGCTTGCCATCTTTCGCTGGCTGGTGTCGCTGAGCTTTCACCATGTTCTCTACCTGGAGCGCAAAGTCCGTCCCTCGTCTTCATCAACAGGATTCTAAGACGCCGGCTGGAGCTCAGAGCGGCCTGATCATCGTGGATCGTCTCTAGGGGGGGGGAAAAAAAAACAGGAGTCGCTTACAGATTGCTCTGTGACGTGAACATAACAGACATTCATGATTTAGCGACAGATTTGCCAGCGAGATATTCCCCAAGAGGATAACGGCCTCTTGGCTTTAAATATAAATGTAATGTGCAGAAGGTATCGTTATTCCATTAGGCTATGGATTAACGCCTCGGGCCTAGTTAATGTGCAAATTTGCCCACACGATCCGATGACATTGCTGCCAGAAGCCGTCTGCTTTTTATCACCATTTTCTACTCAGATTGATGACTCAAGTAGTCCGCAAGGAACACAACTCAGTCACCAGGCCGGCGTAGCACAACAGCGCACGTCAATGATGTATCCTTGTTTGTTCTAGCTGACGGATGCTTTTAGCGATGAGTTGGGATCTGTGCTTCAATGCCACGCCGATTCGATTGACGTCATATGTGCGCAGCTGAAAGCTCAGTGACTTAAGTGACTTCCCAAAAGGCTGGCTCAATGGATATAAAATCTTATTTATTTATTTTTTATTTTTAATGCCTAAAATTCCCCCTAAAAATAATAGAGGAATAATAAATAAATGAATATATATATATATATAAATATAGAATATATATAGAATTTAAAATTCCCTCCAAAAATAATAATAAATAAATAATAAATATATACGTAAAAATACACAATATATATATATGTGTAATAAATAAAAACTAGAAATTTCCCACTTATATTTTAAGACATGCAACCCTAATAACAAAAAATGCTTGGTTTTACTTTATAATTTAAATAATTTTATTTAATTATAGTTTAAATCAACAGCAGCAGATTTTTACGTCTTCACAAACGATTTGGTGAAATTCTACCAGTTGATCAAAGTACGAAAATAATCTTGAGTGGCCACCAACTGTTCTCAAAGCATTTAACGGCTGCCATTGGCCTTATTGTTGCATGACTGTGAAGCATGAAATGCAATTTATCAGAGGGAGAAATGTAATTTGAAGATAACAAGAGGACACGGGGAGGGGGGAGATGCACGGCAAGTTTGTGTGTGCCGATATCAAATCAAAGCGCATACACAGACATGAGTGGAAGAACCAGCATCTTTTATTAATAAGATGTGGTCGTACACAAACTGGGCATCAACATTAGCGTCTCAAAAGCAAGTGACATTCTAATGGACATTTGAACTCCTGACTGTGAAGCAGACACGCGAACAACTATTCACTGTGAGGCCAGAAAAACACCTCGACTAGTCAATTCAGACACCTAAAAAAAACCAAAAGAGAGAAACCCACTTAAATTTATACTTGGTGAAAGCATCTATTGACTTAATTACAGCATTTGGTCTTCTCGGGTAGGAGTCTGTCAGCATTTCTCCTACTCTGGCATGCAAAAGCGTTCTAAATGGTGAGGGTGGTGCAGAGACCCTCTTTAGCTCACCTTGCTAATGTTCAATTGGATTTTGCTACACTCAAATGAAAAGATAATAGAGTTGAAATATTATATTTAAAAAGTTTGTCATTTGTGAGCGGATCTATGATTGATGACTCGTCAATGCAAATTTGGACATTTCTTTTAATTGTACCATTTGTGATCCCTCAATTTCTTCAAAATTCACTCCAGCTTCAAAGTTCTTCTAGGAGAGCTACTGCCACCCTAAATACAATGTTATTCTTATAACATTGTAGAAGGGAATTTCCCAGAACGCAGATAACAGTCTTTTTATATATCTCTTTCTTCATAATGGATTTTAAACGCTGCAGAAATTGGAAACAATTGTATGTTTATGATCACAAGGCGGCTCAGTGTGACAGCAGCTGCCGTGTTAAGAGCTCTTGCGTGATTTCTGCATTGAGCTTTAGCAGACCGCAGATGTGCACCATTCGGACTATATTTCAGGTTTACGTCAGTATGTGTTCCAAGAAGGATTGGGCATTGGTCCAATTTGGGGAATTTCAGTTTTATGATTCGGATTCTTAAGAAAGAAAAGTTTGCATGATTTAAATGAGGCCATTAACTGTTTTTATTATTATTTTTAATTACTTTTTTATTTAAAAAAAAGGGAAAAAAATTGTAAGATATTTCTTGATTAATTTAGAAAATTATAGTTATTAATTTCCAACTACCATTTGGTAACTGAAACATGTTAGGCTTGATTTATTTCTGACCTCAGAGTGGAAATTGTGAATGAGGCTCGAAATTCCTTCTGTTCAAAATTTAAACAGGCTATTCCATGATGAGCATCATATTCCAAAATAAAAATCAAGAAATGTAGCACACGTGCAGTTCTTTCCAGAAATTCCTACAGTTCCTTTAATGTTACCCCTCTTAGCATCCTCCCTGTTTTCTTCTCGACCTTTCAGAAATCCAGCAGTGATGTCCAATTATTATTATGACACATTTTATCCAGGTGTTGACGAGATTCCAAATTTGCGCTATTAGCTCGCGTTCATGCCTTTTGCCTGAATGTTTTTTTTCTTCAGGTCGTGGGCGAGTATAATGTCAAGAAAATGAGAGATTCCCACTTTATTCTGGGTTAATCAGAGTCACTTAGTCTAAATGTTATTCCTGAAATCTGACAGTCATACCGCCATTACGCACACGCTGAGAAATTCTATGGGCGGGCAGGCAAGGCTGACATGTCACATTAATTGGGATGCGCAAACCTGAGAAATTCAAAATTAATATCCTGCTCAGAGGCATTTTATAGATTTTTACTGTACATTCCATACAGTCAAATCCAATAATGTTTCACCTGAATGTGAAACGTTTTGACATGATTTATCTTCACATCTCACCGTCATACGTCACGACAACCTGACATTTTAAAAGAGTGTTTTGACTTTTCGGTTCTACTGTAAAAGAATTTAAAAATCAGTCACGTGGGGTTTATCTTAAGCCTAACATTTATGCTTTTCTATTTTCATAACTAGGAAGGAATGTAGAATGGCCCCTGAGGTTCACAAATCCACCTCTTAAGTCGAACAAAACTTCAGAATGGTCATGCGTGGCATTAAGACTTGAACAAGATCTCAACTCATGAATTAAAGTGAGTTTTTCTTTGGTGGCAAAAATCTGATAATGAACATAGATCAGGAAATTGTACACACTGTTCCGACTGCTTCATAAAACATGCCTTAAGTCATCCGTAATAACAAAAGGAACAAAATGTGCACCCAAAAAAAAAACCATGAAAAGAAGCACTTGGTTTTTATTTCACCGTGTCAGCAAATGAAGAATACAAGCCCCCCCATTCAAGTATTAATGCACAACATATATATTTTTATTTACCGTGCTGTCTATATTTAAGCAATTCCCTCAATTCCATTTTATTTACACGCTGATGTCTTTTAAAATGCTGAGAAGTGAAAGTTGATGTCAGCTACATTCGGGATGTGGGGGGGGGGGGGTTAACCAGCCCTTTAAATTGCAACACCTGTCAGGAGAATCCCTGCAGGGGCTCAGGGATTATTTAAAAGTGCTGAAAATAAAAATCCACAGCGATGGGAGGGGACAAGAATGACACGAAACCCTTATTAGAAGTCAACCTGCCATGCATGCGTCTATTTACTGGTGAAGTGGGAGCACACCACACGGGTGACTGCCAACAAGGGGGAGGAGGCAGGCAAGCTGGTTGTGGGAGGGGGGGGGGGGGGGGGGGGGGGTCAAACCCCTACAGAGCTATGGAGCATCACAGCTGGTGTGCAGCTTAGGTCCACTTTTCAACATTCAAAGCGTTTATTATCATATGAACAGTTGGGGAAACATGTTTCCACTGCGCAATACATTCTTACTGAGCTGTCCATATGGATGCCAAAATAATATGAGGTATTAAGAGTTATCAAGCGAGATTATTTCTATCATAAAAGATTTTCACATAGCTCCTTTAAGTTTGGATAAGAAACAATGTTCTACAGCACACCAGGGACCTCCAACCGCTGTGCTCATCAGGCGTGCCATGAAAACCAGTCAAATTTCACTTAATTGCTTCGGAAATCATCCATTACCATCAAATGATTCATTCTTCTCCATTCACGCCAGAGACTTATAGTGACAGGCAGAACAGTTAAATGCTCTCCCAACTAGATGACAGAATAAACCCACTTTTGCAGCAAATTGGGTTTTTTTTTCCCCCATCAAAATATATCCTCAATAAACACTGTTCTACACAACCACCAGCACCACCACCATCATCATCACCACAGCCACAACCCCCATCATCATCATCATCGCACACCCTCACCACCTTGTAGGTCGATGCAAAAAAGCGAACAACACACCCTAGCTTCTAAATCGGCTGTGCTGGATAATTACAAGCAAAAGGTGGAAATAACATGTATTGTCATGAGTGCGTGAAAAGAGACTCGCCTACTTACTTGGCCGCGGTCAGTGACAGCATGCCGGGGCAGGAGTGCTGAGATGAGAGGGGGGGGGGGGGGGGGGTCGAGAGAGAGCGAAAAAGACGAGCGCAAAAGAGGCCGATCGTCGATCAATCCATCGCGGAGGCTCGGAGGAGTCCGCGCAAGGAGCTACGAATCACGGGCGAGTGTTTTCAGAGAAGCTTTGGAGCGATCATCTCCGCCTGGAAGCACCGCCACGGTTCATCGTCTAGCTTCCGTGTCCCGTCGCGATTTCCAACTAGACCCTGCGAGCGCGCGCACGCACTCACGCGCACACAATAATAATAATCCCCCCTCCCGTTTCGTTGCTGCTGCTAGTTTAGTTTCCGTTCACTCGGGCTTCTGGTGTCGATCGGCGGAGTGAGAAGCAGGAGACGCGGTGAACAAATCGGCGTGCGGTGGGTGACCTACTTCCGAAGTGGCACAGTGGAGATGATATTCATGCGCTGGCGGCTGCGTGCATGCGCCGGGACATCTCTCCCCCGTCTTTCCAACGCCTAATCACTCCCACTACGCACCCAGTAAGCCACACTTGCCCGGAGAACGAACACCCGATTAATAGTGTGCAGTGCGTGCACATCAAGTGGCTCAAAGTCAAGCATTCGCACTGAAATGCTTTGGAGCAGGAAATATCTTTGAATTTGTTAAAAGTCTGGCAAATATGTGAACACTGGCAAGCTTTACCTTTTCACATCAAAATATCTAAATAGTTAAAGTAGTAAACTGTGTCAGGATTTAGAATCAAACAGTCAAATGTTGCTTTTGTGCACCAAAGATTAAAACAAAGTCCAGTATTGGAAATACTAATATGGGCATTCAAAATATTAGAGACTGCTTTATGAATCAATAGTAATATTTCTTTTCTTGTAGTGTTACTATTTCAGTCACAATCTGTGAGTGAAGAACAGAATGTGTGGCGAGTGTAAATGAGAATTTTTGCACAATCCTGTTATCACATGAACAGAAAAGCTGTGGATTCACAAAGATCACACCAAAGCATCAAGTCAGTAATCAATAATGAGTCACTCGGGAGTCAGACTCGATTCCTTTGTTTGAATGCGTTCAAATATACACACTTGCCTTTTCTCTCTCACAATTGCTGCGATACATTCAAGTGCTCACGTTTATTTCCTCACCTTCTACCAGATTATTTTATCACTTTTTGGACAAAGGAGCAATTTATTTCCGAATGTACAAAAGTACGTCAACTTTATGGTTCAAGGAAACAACGGGGCTTCCCCTAAAAAGTGCAGCTCATGTTAAACAAGCCCCTACAGTCACATAGTGATGGAACTAAGATGAGGTCAGATCCGTGTGAGAATTCTTTCACACAACAGGAACGATCGTTATATTCCGCTGTTTGACCAAATAAGCATTTTACGGTGTCTTTTCCGACATATTTGCAATTTGTGCAGCGGTGCAAAAGGATCATCTGAAAACAAATACGATCAATAATGTCAATAATTACCACCAGGCGGTGAGTAAACACTGTAAATTATGATGATGATGTAACAGCGTCATAAAGCCAGGCCTACTGATGATATCAGAAAATATGAGCGCTGCCAGCTCTCTAATTAACAAACATACAGCAATTGTCAGATTGATGACAGCCCATAATAAACATATTCAGCAATCTTTATTGGGCTCATTGGCTTTATATCCTCTTAATAACACGTGCTGTCTGATAATAACTCATTGATGACTGTATTTAAAATGAAAAAAGTCACAATGTGATCAGGCCAATTTTTTGGGGAAAAATCAACGTTAATTGTGATAAAAGCTGGCAACCCTCATCAATAGGAGCTTTACAGTGCACAGTTAGCGGCTGTAAACCAGCTGAGTGTGTGGAGGGTTAATGAGGCGTGGGCGACCGACCGCTGAGTGCTGACCTGCACTGTAATAACACACCGAGCAGGACAATTACGGAGAGCGCAACTCCAAGGTCTTACTTAAGTTGTTAACAATACAGTGCAAGCTCAGGTGTCCAACCCGAGGCGTGGGGGTCAGATTTGGCCTTGGATAGCATGTAACCTGACAATAATAATGTTAATCAAATTATGATTTATGAATTTCACACATCGGAGTGTTTTGCGTCTGTAAACAAACAGGATGGAATTTAGTTTTGTGAATTACCATCGACTAAAAATTGCAGAGGATATTCCCTTTTGTTCAAAAGCTTGCATTAGGCACAGAGAAGCTGCAGACATTATTTTTTAATGTGACTCATGTTTGGATTTTCTTGTTCCCCTGAGCTGTTTCCTCATTCGCGTTCAACTACTTTCTGCTCTTGGGAATTTTGTGTGGGATTTTTTAAGATTTTTTTTGTGTGTGGTTAAAAACTGGAAATGAAACAAGCACCAACTTTCTCCACTCAAGTGATTGTGTTCAACTTCCAGATCCCCCCCCCCCATAACTTCCTTACTCGAAACTGCACATTGACAGCTTTTTAACCAGAAGTGACTAAAGCTCCGCCCACCTGTCAAGCCCATAGAGCACTAAGCACAGAACAGCTGGGCATCATCATCCTCCTCCTCATCATCTCCACTGCTGAAAATGGACTGGCAGCGCTAATGAATGCGAGCATGGCTGTTTAATGTCAGTACAAGCAAACAGTGAGAGCGGAAGCATGACATGAAACACAAGCGCGATGATTCAAGTCATGATCCAGACATCTGAATCAATCGCCGCCATTTATCTTTGGAACATTTGAGCAACCTGCCTAATTGCCACTTCTACAAACTGTAAGTGGCGCTTCTCTATGCGATCCGACGTGTTTGTGCAACATCAGCTTGCACCCTCCAGATGAATGGAATCAATTGAGCCGCAGTCAGCAATTCTCATTACAAAACACTTAAGCAAAATAAAGAAAATATCTCCTGACTGTTCAAATGCACTGCGCCATGGTCTCAACCTTGGAGGAGCAAACACGGTGGAAATACGACAAATAATTTAGGAGATATTACCGTGTCGGCTCGCTTGGAATAACACGTTTTGCTCGCAGATTGCTTCTCTCAACACGCTGGAAAAAGTTGACTTTACTTAATTGAGTTGACCGAAGGACGATGGAAGGTAAACATGGCCCGGTTATATGACTGATCATTTCCTTTGGGAGGGGCTAAAATGGAGGTGTCGAAGAAGCAATATTGTAAAGTTAGTCCATCAATATTTGGTGTTTACATTTTGTGTCGAGTTGAGTTGCGCTTCAGGGTCGTTTTGCAAATAGTTTGCTTTCCCTGGTCCAAATCACAACGTCTGTGTCCCTACTGATTTAATTCCCGCAGTAAAAATGCCGGCTTCAAAATGCGTCACAGCGAACAATTTGACGTCACTCTCATCTCTTAATGGTCACAAGAATGTAAACAGGATGAAGGTTGGCTAGCAAGTGATAAGAGAATAAAAAAAATATATAAAAAAACACTTCTCAGCTAAGGATTTGGTATGCCGTGTTCACACCAAGCCGGGATACGAACAAAACAAACAAAACGAGCCTAATGTGAAAACACGCCGAGACAAACAGAGCACTGAAACAAGTGCATTGAGACGAGCCTCGCTATCTGTGACAAGCATTGAGCGCGAGGCGGAGAGAAACAGGAGGCCTTCTGTCCCACTTGACATCCACGAATGGGTGGAGTTGTACAAGAAGAACCTTGCGCCTCAAATCAATAAAAGCTAAACTCCCCAACACTGAAGCTCTCTTCGGCCGGGACAGAGCGGAGCTTTCATAGCGGCTATGAATACTGGAAGTAAAGATGTACGTGAATTTAAAGACCTAAAGCTGTCATAGATTGCTGATCCTTCAAAGTTTCATCACAGACGCTGATTTCTTAAGGTCTCTCAAGACATGCCGGACAGAAGTCGGAATTAGATGAAGACTGCATTCAGACAGAAGAGCACCAGGGAGGAGCGGAGAAGGGAATCATCACGTCTCATTCCGGAGAAGAAAAAAAAAAGGCTCCTTGTAAATCACAGGGGCCATTTTTCACATTGCCGCTTTTCTATGCGTGACAGGCCCTCGGAGATACACGGGGAGCGCCGAGGGTGAGAACAAGGCTCCGGGAAAAATAAAGAGAGCGTGCGGGAGTCGCGGGGGAGGAAAGTACAAGGTAGTGATGGATTGAGATAGCGCTTCGAGATTGTCATCATCATGGTGAACAAAAAGAGAAACCCTATCGCTGTGTTTCCAGTCCAGCTGAGTGAGGGGCAAATCGGGGGTTGCCACCTGTCCGTCCGTTCGTCCGTCCACCTGCCAGGGCTTCAGTCATGCTCTTCGCGTCTGCCAAACCGAAGGTCGCTTTGGTGCTTTTTCACTGCGACGGGCTTCTGTTCCATTCCCCGAGCCACACATGGTTTAACACCCCCGCTCTTTTATGCACACACACACGCGTAAACAATCCCAGTTGTGTGTGATAAGTGAGAGACACCCCGTCTCCGTAAGGCCCTCTCATCCACTGCAGCTGTGAGGCGGCCGACAGCTGAGACCCGAGCGAGCCGCGGTTGTCGCTTCCCTCCCCACCGAGCTCGCCTTCTCTTCTTCTGGCTTTCCACGAAGCAGACCTGTAATTTTCACAGCTGTGTCTTAGGCGCCGCTGCGCCAGGGCTAGGATGAAGCATGCAGGAGGAGTAATGGCTAATGGCTTTGAAAGGCGCCTCAACAGCTTTCCACATCCTGAGCCACTGGAGGTTCACTCAAATCCAGAACCTCGAGCAGGAGTGAGATGCGGCTGAAGCGTCCACACTAGCCGGAATTAAAACAAGAACAAGGTGGCATTTGTACAGCCATAGGGGATAATCCTGCTTTATTACAAACTAGCTCAAACTGTCTAGGCGGACTTGTTGGAACCTTTAAAGGTTAAGATTCTCATGTTAGTTTGCGTTGTTGTAGTCAGTCCTGTCTGATGTGCTGACATCACAATTCAAAATTCTGCTAATTATGCAATCTAGTTTTTAGTCTCAGTTTTTTCCCAACCTGGTCATTTTTCAAAAGTGATTTCTTTTCATAACTCAAAAGACGTTTGCCAGTTTGCACATTATTGGAGCCTGACTTTTATGTACATCATAAACAAATGGAGGAAGCGGTGGGATACATCAGGGCCCGTCTACGAGCGAGCATTGCGTTTCCTTAGTCTGACTTCCTGCTTCTCTCTATCAAACAGCCAAGAAGGCGGGGCTTGCATCTCCACATTTTTTTTTTTTCCCATTGGCCCATGCGACACAAATGATGGTGCACCACAAACTCTGTATGAATGTAATCCAAATTCTTCTGGGCTGGGAGAATAGTTCACAGTGGTCAGAAATTTCTCGACTGCAAAATGTGATGCAATTTTCCGAAAAAGTGGCGATACGACTTAATATTAGTTCAGTGATTTCCAGCAACGCAAAAAAGTGAATGTCAAGAGGAAGCAGAAGATTGAACGTAAACAAAAGGGGGCGTGCCGTTGTGGATGATACAACTTGATGAACAAAAGGTCATTCATGCAGAGTGGCATGTTGTTTTCACTTTCGGAACGCCAACTGTTTGCTTGCCATTCAGGCGAGACAACAATGGCCCGCTGATGTTTAAACTGCTCTCTTGTGCACATGGGTTACATTCTCCATGATTCTCCCATCTTCCATCACATTTCAGGAAATACACGAGCGTGCCTCCACGCGTTCGGAGGCACGTACATCGGCAGCGACCCGCCGGCTCGTCCCTAAAGACCACAACAGGACGCTTCTTGGCAAATAATGGGATTACGAGCAGGATTGATCTCCTGCTTTATAGCTCACATGTGGTCGCCGCAAGTCGGCCCGAAACGTCATGATGGGTCTGTCAAGGACGGAGCACAAAGCCGAAGTGCTATTGTCAGGCTTGTCTGTGCTCAATGGGCTTGACACAGCATTTATATACCAGAACTAGCTCGGCAGCTTGCGAATGTAACACGCCATGCATGAAACCACATTTGAGTATAGCTGATCATGTCTTTTTGAAACTGAGATCTGAGCATTTAAAAATGCCACTGATAGGAAATTGATTCCTAACCTTTTCGTGTAAATGCTGACAGACCTTTAAAGAGCATTTTTATAGTTTTATCACAGCAGTTAACCTATTTTTATAACTGCATGGAAGGTTGTTCACAATGACAACTCGGGTGGCTCTGAATCAAACCCGGTCGATTTCAATTGTTTTTTTATGGGGGGGATCCCAAAAAGGACTTTAGAGAACAGTCCACTTAACATAGTTGAAACTCTGGCTTCCTCCCACACACCAAAGGAGGCATGTTAAGGGTCATTGAAGACTCTAAATTGTTCATAGGTGCGAACTTCACATGGTGCTGCCAAGTAACCAGTCCAGGCGAACCAAAACACTGGTGATAGCCATAATAATTAACATATTGTTAAATTAACACCCTATCTTTATTTTTTTAGATTATCCCAGCATTCTTCAAAGCCCAATTTGTGCATGTTTCCATGGAAATGAAACAGAAACTGTTCTTGGGACAATTCATCCCATATAAATGTGAACATTTGCATATATCATTTGGAGAGTCACACTAAAATCCGCTTAATAGACAAATAGCAGTCAAAATTTGAGGAACACAAAAATTGTGTAGAGTTTGCAAAAATTCATGAGATTTTTAAATATTTCGATTTGTGCGTGTGTTTTGGGTCACTATTGGAAAAGTCATCAAATATCAGGATGAGTGAATGAAATTTAGAATATTTTCTATTATGTCAAATGTGTCAGATTGTCCCCAAACATGAGGTTGAATTTGATTAAATGCATTTACCTTAAAACAGAGGTCGTCTCAATTAACCAAAGAGACTTGTCAAGTGATTTTGCTAAAAAAAGAAAGTAAAACCGCAGCCAGACTGCATCTCTAAACATTCTTGACAGCGAAACCTTTCAACCCTGCGTCGAGGCTCAAACTTGACACAAAGCTGTCAAACATGCATGACTAAGAATGACATTTTCACACTCAATCGACGCACTTCCATCAAATAAACACCCAGGAAAGCACAAGTGATGCAAGTACAAACAACAAACTGTTTAGAAAAGAAGCAGGAAAAAAAAAAAGAAAAAGAAAAGTTGCTAGCTACGCGGATCGCTACATCGGCGTGTAGCTTGGCGCACTACCCCAGCTTGCTCGCATCGTTCTCGGACACTTTGACGTTAGCGACTCGGTGTCTTACCTCTGATGCAAACGCTCTCCTTTGGTGGAAAGAAAAGTCAATTCCAGTAGTTGCAAGGAGAGGGACGTGTCAGGTGTACGCTTCCCGTGCACGGTCGCTCATGATCACTTGAAGCTCCGCTCAAAAAAGACACTCCAAACTGCCAAAGCTCCGCTGGTTGCACTTCCGACTGCTAATCCGAGTGGATAGCGCACACACACAAGGCGGACGCAGCGTGCGTGGTGCTTGGAGTCAAGCAATCGCTGTGTGTCGTCTCCAGCGTGCAGGGAAAAAAAAAGAGAAAAAAGTACGACTCACTTGTGCGTGTTTTTACATAACAGCATCATCCGCTTTTTTATGTTGACGCATCGCGAAGAGAAAACATGGAGAGTTTCTTAAAGGGCCACACGGACGGACGACACCATGACACCTTGCCTGGTCAACCACATGTAACAGTACTTATATGTCAATCAATAATAATACGACACTAATGCACATATTGAAACTGTCATAATTCAGCAAACGTAAAGTAAATACCATTTGTGTGATCATTAAGACATTTATTGTAAAGGTAGAACATTTAATTACAGCTCCCATATTGGAGGAAATTAAATTGAGTCCATTGAGGCTCACTAGTTTCTAGTTGCAGTGACGTAATTGCTCACAATAGGAGTTCTTGTTATGTAATGGGGGAAAAAAAGCAGTAAATGCAAGTTGATGAACAGATCTATTTATTTTTGTGGAGAGCATGAGTAAGAAAACTAAACATGACCGTCACCATTCAAAACACTTGATGACAAGAGGCAATTGGGGTAATGAATGGCTTGAGTGGTTGAAAAGACAGGCACTACTTTTATCCTCTTGTCATGCATGCTTCCTTTAGTGGCATTATTTTCTCGAACATCCGTTTTTGAAACAATCAAGGAGAAATGTCCGTTCGATTATTTAGTCTGACACTCAAAATGCTCACCATTGATTCATGGCTATTAAAGGGCTATGTAGAATAATTTCAAATCTGGCATGTGGTTGTTTTATCTCATTACATCAAGCTGTCATGGGATGTTACGTCACTTGGTCATATCTGATTTTAGCTGCAGCTATATTTAAGTCATTGATGTTTATCTGACTCAATGCCTCATTATACTACAATAGCAAAATCTGGTTAACTTGACCACAAATGCTTAAGTAATAACGTGAAAGACAAGATTGATTACTGGCTCCTCTGGCTCCATTCATCTGGAAAATCTTTGTAATTCTACAATGGAAGAAAAGCCATACAAATTTTTCATTTGGAGTGTCGATCCATGGATTGTCATCATTGTTTAAGTAATGGCTTCCGCAGACAAACCTGCTCTTTAGTTCAGCTCAAAAGAAAGCAGGAAAGAGAGATATGATATAATTGAAATACGTATAATAAGTTATGACGAATGAAATCGATACCTAAGTTCTTATAGAGGCCAAGAGACTCATTCCATTAATGTGATTAGTAAAACAAAGAATGGTCCACCCCCGCATGACCAGGTCAAAATAATGCATTTCTCAGAGGAGCAGCTAAAGTCCAATTTCTCTTAGTTGGAAACAAACATTTTGTCATGAAGTAGAAAATAAATTGATCTAAACATAGAGCTTAGACATAATGAAATCATATTTTATCTGTGCAGTCAGTTCATAAAGTCAGGTCATGTCAATTTCCACTCCTGTCATATTTGCAACCTGTCAGTTAAAAAAGGAAAAAGTGGAGTTGCATTATTCTAGGCCACGTTCCATTAAGGCTACCTTCGCTTCTCATCTTTCAGCAGCACTTAACGGAATGGAGCCGTCGTTGTTACCTTGACTAAGCAATAAAATAAAAATAAAAGCCAAAGGAGGCCCAGAGCCTTATTGTGGGATCTTTTTGTGTGCTTTTATTATTACACTCATGCATTGTTATTTTTCTACACCACTGTATATTTCATGTTGCATTTATAATTCACATCATACAACTGCCACGTTCCAGCAGCATACAATAACTCACGTGAAAAATGTTTCTCTTTACTGCACACAAACACTATTCATACATAATGTACACCTAAATAGTCTCAAATCCAAAAGTGGAGTGAAACAAGCAAATGACAGATTTTGATTGAGACTATACAAAACTAGATTTTATCTCCCGAGTAAAATAGCATATTTTACTCTCACTACTGTAACAGGATTTTTTTTTTATAAAAGGTTAAAAGGACATCCACCAATAGTACCCAACATAATGGAGAATATTTGTTTGGTTTAGCTGGGACGTTCTGGTAACTGATATGAAGCCAAAGTGCAAAAAAAAAATTCAAATGTTATTATATTTAACGGCACGAATGACTCGGTGTAACTGGCATTTGAGTACTCAAAGTAATTGCTTGATGTGAAAAAGGAGACGAGAGCTCATGATGTAGGTCAGCAGCGCTGACGAGTCAAAAAAGTTAAGGCCTTGGGTTTGAGTGAAGATGTTTTTCTTGAGGACAAAATTGCACTTTTGCTCGCTGAGATGAGCACTTCTCTCTCTCCCTCACTTGAACATAGCGTTGAAAGATCGTCCGATAATAAGGCGGCGGATTTCACTCGTGCCCGCTCCGATTTCATACAGCTTTGCGTCCCGCAGGTAGCGTCCCATGGGGTAATCGTTGATGTAGCCGTTCCCGCCTGGCGACACAACAGTGACGAGCATACAGTTGAAATTGCAAACCAATTAGGTTGGAATCTTTTGCGCCCTCTGCTGGTTGTGTCAAGTAGTGAACTATCATCCCTCCTTAGCGTCACGACAAAACACACATTGTTGACATGAAGGTTAAATCAAATAAATTCACCATGAACATGAACCAATTAGAAGATCAGGCACATCGCTTACTTTCATGCACTTGAAGTGGCGAACACCCGCGATTTTCTTTTTGTTAAATAAACAATTTATAACCACTTTGTAGTCAGTCACAGACAAAACACTCCACACATAACTGTCCTTTCCCTTGAATGTCTGCTACTTGATTCCTTGATTGTTCATGAAAAAGCAGAGGTTGTATGACTCACCCAAACACTGAATGCCATCCAGCGCGACTTGGGTGGCGTTCTCGGCACAATACAGAATGACTCCGGCACAATCCTGCAGTGGCAACACAAAGCAATAATTAAACGTTGCTGCCAGACTTGCAGACGGCTAAAACGAATGTCAAAATCCAAACAAAATGTTCAAAAAGAAGATTTGAGAGGCTCACCATGGCGCTGAAGTGTCCTTTGTCACAGGCCCGGGCGACGTTGTACAAATATTGCCTGGAGGAGCTCAACCTGGTGTACATGTCAGCCATCTTGCCTTGCATCAGCTGTTTGAAAGACGAGCATTAGGTTCCTGTCACTTAAGGACGGATTTAAACAAATGAAGTACAAACCTGGAAGTGTCCAATCTTCTCGCCAAAAGCTTCTCTGACATGCAGGTAGGGAACCGCAGAATCCAAAACCGATTGCATGATTCTGAACACAAAGCGATTCCGTTCATCTATATTTCGATACAGAAAGTCAGTCTGCATTAATCAATCTAGTACTGACCCGACAGGTCCAGCTGCAAGTACCAGCCTTTCCAAATCCAGACCGCTCATCATCACGTAAACTCCTTTGTTTAGTGGACCTAGGATGTTCTTCTCTAAAAAAAAAAAAACATGCATAAGCAAGAACCTGAAACTTTGTATGCGCTGCTTGGAAACACACCCGGAACTTTGCAGTCCTCAAAGATCAGCTCACACGTGTTGGACCCCCTCATGCCCAATTTGTCCAGCTTTTGTGCTGTGGAGAAACCCGGCATCCCCTACAGGACAGGATCACATGGACGTGTGAGGACCACCACATCATCGTCCATCAACAGCAACGGACGGAGCCACCTTCTCAACGATGAAAGCAGTGATGCCTCTCTGGTAGGCCTCTGGGTCCGTCTTGGCGTACACAATGAGGACGTCGGCGTCTGGTCCGTTTGTGATCCAGAACTTGTTCCCGTTCAGAACATAGTAGTCACCTGGGGGAAAATAACTAATGAGGCTAATATTGATGTTATAGGCAATTTACAAACGATTATCTTATTTCTACATGTACACAACATGATTGAGAATATTAAAAAGTGAGATAGTGTCTCAAGCTTACCTTGCTTCTTCGCCTTGAGTTTCATGGACACGACATCAGAACCAGCGTTGGGCTCACTCATGGCTAAGGCTCCCACGTGCTCTCCTGTCAGTAACTGCAAATAAACCACAAATCTCAGATGACCATTAACATTTTTTCTCTTTGGCCATTTTTTAACCAGTATGCAGTCCATGGACGAACCTTTGGCATGTACTTTTCTTTCTGCTTGTCGGTGGCGTGGCGCACCATCTGGTTGACGCACAGGTTGGAATGAGCGCCGTAGCTTAGAGCGATGGCCGCTGACACGCGAGAGAGTTCCTCCATTACGATGACGTGATCGAGGTAGCCTAGTCCAGTGCCTCCGTATTCCACTAGAAGACACACACAATTAATGAGAGCGAAAAAACAATGAAGCTCCCTTTATGGTCAGTTTTGTCAAAACTAATAAAAGGAGATCAGGAAGAATGGATGTACCTGGGGCAGTTATGCCTAGCAGCCCCATCTCTCCCATGTCTTTCCAGAATTCCTGGTAACACAACACAATAAACTCATCTCTCCAATAATCATGGACTCTAAAAGCAAGCACAGGAACTCACCCGCATCCCTGCAAATTCATTCTTCTTGTCGATCTCGTCAGCATGGGGTGCAAGTTTTTCGGCACAGAATTTACGAACACTTTGCCTGAGCTGTGCAAGAAAAAAAAACACTCATTATAATAATGATATAATAACATAAACACAATATTTAATATAGTAAAAAAAACCTGATGTGCTAGAAAGAAGTTTAGTGACACATAGAGGCATCTCTGATCAAAATTAGCAGTTGATCACTCATGCTCGCCTTTTATTAACAATGTTTTGGATTGTTCTGCAATAATATGATGAGTAGTTGCAGCAGATTTGCTAAAACATGCATTCTATCACTGATGTGAAATAATTATCATTTTGAATCAGATGTTATTATACAATTCACACTTGAGTAACTACAGTATTACATTGTAATTTTAAATGCCCTGCAGGGAGCAGTGCAAACTCCCACCCAATCAAATGCTAGTTATAAATTCCACCCACTTCCTCCCTCACATCTATAATCCATTTATATGGTGTCACCTTGCTGTATAAATGGAAGCATGAACATCAGCTAAGAGACTGTGATTTAGTACTTTTTCCTTCTAAAATAAATGAAAAATAGCCTTGTGCGAGTTCGGCTATTCCCAAGGTTGTTTATTGTTTAGCTTTTAACTGTTATGTCATCTTGTCACGCGGGCTATCTCCTATTACCCCAAAAACATCTGACAAGACGTGAATATTCAGAAGTGTCTCATTCCCTGCAGCAAAACTATGAATTTTGTTTTGCTAACTTGCCCTGTGTGGCTAACCTGGATCTGCTCGTCTGTCAACCCGTTCACCACATCGTCCACCGGGATGGCAGCCCCAGCGCAACCTCGCCTCGCCAAGGCGGGCACGAACAGCTTGGAACCGAGGCGCAAAGAGCTTCTGACAGCAAACATGGTGTTCTTCTCGAGCGTGCCGGGGAGAGAACTTGAAGTATTCTCGTGCAGGACACTGGAGGTCTCACTTTTGCAACAGAACGCGGCTTTTCTTCTACCGTGCACAAAGACGCGTGGCTAACAGTGAGCAAGTACATCATCGCCATCTATAGGATGGAGTAGGCAAAAGATGAAATTGTAGTTTTAAATTTGAGTTCTTACTAATAATATTAATAATGATATGATTATTTGTTGATGGAGTGGATTATCCTTGTGTATGAATAAATCATCTATCTAGCTACATAATATCTAGCCATTGTTTAATCCAGCCACCCGAGCAGTTATCAAGAGTCCTGCAATTTGTTTTTTCTGCGTCTCCCTAAAAAAGTGGTTGACTAAAATTAAATGTATTTATCACAATAAAAATCTATTAATTTACTGTAATCATTCAAACAATATTTTGACCAATTAATAATGTCATGTATCGCATACGTATTTTATTAAACTGTAATAACACGAAACTAAATCATTTGATTAAAATTAACAATTTTACATGTATGTACTGTATCATCTCGAATTTGTTATTTAGTTAGAGTTGTTTGCATTAATTTATTAAAGTACAAAATTATTACAACACAAAACTTTTCTCACACGTCCTGTAGTTTTTGACAGAGTGCGCAGGCGTGAGCCACATGAACGCGCGTCGCGCACCAGCTACAGCTCAGAGGCGACGATGCTTGGACAGAAGAAACGAGGAAGTCGTGTGGATCGCTTGAAATTCAACCAGCTTTTGTTATGACAGCCTCCACACAAGCTTGAAGCAGTGCAATCCTCGAAGGCGCATTACGACGCATTCAATGTCGTCCAAAAGAACGTAGGAACTCCTACGTCCTGGGGCTGACTCTTTTTTTTTTTTGTTTGCACAAGTGATTCCCACAGAGTTGGGATGAACTCGCACAGTGAGTCGAGTGAATCGAGCCGGCGAGCGCATTCGGAAGAGTGATGGACGCACCCAGAGTACCGCAGGTGACCATCACCCCGGATGGGGGCGGCTTCTCGCGGGAGATGAAGCAGGAGGACTGGGAGGAAGGCGAAGCGGTGGACGGCAATCTGTGTAGGAAGCTTTCCACCTCCTCCGTCTCCTCCACCGGCTCCTCTGCAGTGGAATCGGAGGATGACCTGCTTAGCGACAACGAGAATAAAAGTAAAGGCATCATCACTTTGGAGCCTCTGGTTGACGCTGGAGAGGTGAGTCCACCAGATCAAGCTAAAACAGTTGTCATAGTACAATCTCTGCAACAGTAGGAATTATGTACTGCATATTAGTATTTTATAATGACTTAAATGCTTGTTGCATTTGGAAGTTGCAATTGTACTGGAGAGTTTTGTATTTTTTTTTAAATACGCCAGAAGCCGAGCAGCACTGTATTTGTTCTAAAGTGCATGGTAATAACACTTGTCTTATACTGTGTATTGATTGTATGAGCTAATGATTGTATTAGTACTTTTTTTTTGTATTTTGTTTTTTTTACCAGATCAAGTTTAAATTAGTTGAGGAAATTCAGTATTCATGGTCCCCCTTGAATAGTATTATTAGCAATATAGGAATAATGCATGTACTATAACTATATAAAAAAAATTCACTTGGTTAAATTTCAACTTGTGCAGAAAATAATTTTAAAGATTAAAAATAAAAATTACAGGTAGTTTATATTGTTGACAAGACTCGATGATCGTTAAAGCAAATGAATTAAATGAGGTTCGTGACCTACAGTACTACCATTGCTATGATGACCCCGCACTACAGAGGACTTAATTGAAGTGGCAAAAGCCAGAATAATTGTGACACATAAACAACAGTAAGCAAACAACATCCGCCCGAAGGATCTCATTCAGATAATAAACACGGGGCCAATTACACAGCGATAAAAGTCTGTTTGCCTGCTTGATTTTCAAGTGCCATAAAATGTCAATGTGAGTACTTCAGCAGAGCCATCATGTGGTAAATAAGCCACTTCTACATTTTGGAGCTTTTCGACCTCTATCTGCTCACGTATGTTTTGCCTTTTTGGAAATCATGATAATAACACACTGGGCAAAGCCAGCGATACTGTTTCCCATTATAAAAGATAATCGTGCGGCAATGTCATTAAGGCCGATGAAATTAGGTTCCTTCTACTTTGGCTTATCGAAGACTGTCATCACCTTAACGAGGCTGATGGTGAGCATTAACTGAAACGACTTTTGTTGACCTCAGGGCGGCTTTCAACAGGTAAACCACTTCATTAGAATACTAACAGAACCCTGAACTTCTCTCTTGACCCAGAGTCAACATACTACCTATATCGAATGTTTTTATACTCGATTATTCTATCCATTATTGCATCCATTGATTAAATAATCTGATGCAATTTTATTTGCATTAAAGTGTATTACAAAAACTATTTTTGTTTATTTGGTATTATTTAGTGGTAAAAAAAATCTAAATAAACTAAATAATTGGTATTATTTAGTGGTAAAATTCTGTATGATCAGTTCCCAAAATATTCAATGACCTTAGAGAAAGCAAACATGAAAAAACAGAAAGAAAAGTTCAGATGTAGAGGAAGATATTTAGTAAATTAACATAATTGACTAGTTTGGGATTTGAATAGCTTTTATGTGGCATGAATATAATTTAAAATACAAATGAAAGTTTAGTGTGAAGCAGTCACTTTTAAAGTTTTTCGTCTGCGTCCCTCCTTAGGCACACATACTGCAGGTGCTAAGGGAGTGGCCGCAAGTTAAACAGAAGCCAAAGGTGGTTGTATGCATATGTTAATCTTCTTGGTTGAAGAACATTTTGTTCATAGAAATAGCCATAAGGAATTTCTAATTATTGCAAGGCAAAAGTGTGCTCTGCAGTGTTTCGTCTTGTTTATGTCAACCCTGTCATGGCTAAACTATTCTTCCACTTATTCTCCTCGCTTCTCCATAAAAGGTGCACGCTTGTCATTTTCTTTTAAACATACTCAATACAAATGACCTGTTAAGAGTGCGTAGCCATCATTTGGGATAAGCGAGTACCGATACCAAGTATCCGATACCAGGATAATTCTCGTGACCGTTTTACGATACCGAACTATAAATTAGCAATTAGAATAGAAAAATGCAATTAACTCAGACAATTTAAATTTATTTTTTCAATTGTATAAGTGGTGTCCGTACTTGGTATCGGTAAATACTGAAGAATTGAGTGACGGACAGTATTCACTGGCCTTCTTTTTGCAAATTTGACATCCAACAAGGCACCACGACATCACTCGCTTCCACATCACTATTAAGCCGCAGTCTTTCACAAGTTAAGCGCTCGTCATTTTTACCGCTTCCATGCTAATGAGCTTTTATAACCCCCTCAAAAGGTGTCAGCACACTTTGATACGGCAGGTATTAGTCACAACGTCTGCCCGTCTAGCACCTGCCTGTTCTTTTTTTTTTTTTTTTTTTCTTCCTTGAGAGTGTGCCTCTGCAGTCTGTACTCGCAGTATTGCCATGGGCAACCGTTTAGATTAGCTTTGCTTTGCCAACCTTGGTGTTCCACACGCCAGGAGTCCGCCCCCCCCAGCCAGAGAAAGCTGCAGTGCTGGTGGAAAAAACATGCCAAACACACGTTACATAACAATTAATCATACAAAGGCAGAGTTGTAAATGAATGCTAAGTGGGTTTAAAAAATATGACACGCCAGAAACTATAAAGTCATGATCGCTGTCATTGTATAAACAAAATTACATCAATATTGATCTAGAAAAGGCAGAATGATTGAAACATTTTACATCTAGAAGAATTATTTGTGTGTGTGTTTCATTTCCTCTTTCCATCACTTGACGTAGAATAACATGACGTCAGCCGGGATTGACCTTATCTGCCACAGCGTGTTGATCCTGTTTTTAAAGAAGTGCGATAATGTCACCGTTTCAATTTATAGAACATTTGGGTTCTAACCGCTTTTATGGCTGAGAAATAAAACTGGTAGTTCCCTCAATGTGTGAAGCGCCGCTGTATGTCTCTGTGAAATATGCAAGCTGTCACTTTGTTTGTGTGTGTTTGTATATTTGCATGTGTGTGACGAGAAATAGAGGGAAGAGAAAGCAGCAGTGAAAAAGAAGAGCCCTTCAAACAAGCGTGTCAAATAAATATGGTGGACAAGAAAAGCAGAAACCGCGTACTGCTGTCCTTTTTTTGATTTTTATTTTTTTACTAACAGTCCCGTGAGACAAGACAATAATTATTTCCCGAAAACCTTTGACAATCTATGATTCTGCCGTTATAAAGATAACTGCGTACTTAGGCATATACCCTCTGGTCCAAAAGTATTGGGACACCCATCTATTCATTTTCTGCATTTAATACAAAACAGTATACTCTTATTGGTCAAATTGGATCTGGACAATAGTTCCCATTGTTTTGATTGATTTTTTTTTTTTTAGTTATCACAATTGGCTCTTTTTTTAAACTCATAGATAGCTCTCTGGTTTTCATTACCATACATTATTGACACAAAGTACATTACTTAACTATAAGTTACTTCTTCAGTTTCACAACACTTAGGATCTTGTGCATAATTTATATGTTGTTCTTTTTTTATGGCCGACAGGGTTCGCTTCACCATATATAATTCTTCTTATGCTTTTAAGCTATGACGGCCATTTTAAGTGAACACGTATGTCGAACTGGCGAACTGCTGAAGTGAACAGAGAGAGAAGGACTATCCAAATGTTTTTTGTACTTCTTCAATTATTATTTGTTATTTTCTGACAAAAAAGGAACCGGTCGTATTTCATATTTTTGTAATTATAATGCATCTGTTGAACAGAGCAAGCCATGGTGGAAGTTGAAGACCATTGTCCAGTGGCCTTTTAGCGCTGTCCATAGAAGAAAGCTGAACTGGGTGCAACTGGCTGGTCATAAAGGTAAGGTAAGCCCACCTGACCCAAATCGGGGTCTTTCATAATCATAAAAACCAGTCTCAGTGAAGACCACACATGTTACATATCTCAGGCAACTTCAAAGCGGCGGATGAGGGCAGCATTCTGAAGAAGTATTCTGAAAATGAGGTTCGTTGCTTTGAGAGGTTGAAAAGTGACACGCTGCTAGCGTTCGTACCCGCTTACCACGGCGTGGTGGAAAAAGACGGAGAGTCTTTCATCCACATGGCTGACCTGCTGGCAACCTTTGACCTTCCAAATGTCATGGACTGCAAGATGGGAGTGAGGTAAGCAGGATTTGACATAGTGATATTATTTACTACTTAAAGTAAAGTGCTCTAAAGGGGAACACCTTTAAGCTTGACTTCCTGCCCACAGCGTTATGTGCATCTACACACTAAATATACCCCTGTACTTCCTTTTTGTGAGACAATTTTTCATAATTAAAGTACCCGTCCACACATTGGCACATTTGCATCACGTTCACACACTCGGGGTGTCCCTGGAGACTCCCCCCTTTGTTTGATAACCGCACGCTTTCAAAACCGCTTACTTGCATAAACACCGTTAAACGCTGCATGCTAGAGTTTCCTCTCCGTTCCCCTTTGCAGAACAGCGGAAGTGCAGCTTAAAAATTGAAACTGAAAAGTCACATGTGCTTGTTTACAGCTACAATATCTCAGATGGAACAAGGCATTATGTGTTTTGTCAATAACACGCCTTGAATGTAAATAGCCTCTGCCATTTTGGATTGGCGCCTTAAATGCCGACGGCGTGTAAATAAACTTCTCATGCTTGTAGAACCTACTTGGAGGAAGAACTGGTTCGAGCACGGGAGCGGCCCAAGTTGAGGGCGGACCTGTATAAGAAGATGGTGGAGGTGGACTGCCAAGGCCCGACCGCACAGGAACATTCCCAATGTGGTGTCACCAAACCTCGCTACATGCAGTGGAGGGAAAGCCTGAGCTCCAGCAACACTATGGGCTTCAGGATAGACGGCATCAAGGTATGCATGGAGGGTGGCAAAACAGTTCCTCTTAATAACCTTGAGTTAAGCAGTGACAAAAGAAATACAGCCGACAAGTACAAAATAAATAGAGGTTGTGGGGGAAAAAAATTGAATTACATCATGTTGATAAAGATCTAGCTAGCTTTTTCTTACACTGCTGTTTCCATTGTGTTCATCTTGACCTTATTATGTCTTTTCCTTGTGTTCAGAAAAGTGACGGCACATGCCGGACCGATTTCAAGAAAACCAGGTCGGAACAAGATGTCATCGAAGCGTTCAAGGACTTTGTCGGCGGCAACGTCAACGTTATAGTATGTGGCAGCCAGCTGCTTTTCCGATGTGTTTCCTTGTTCTAGGGTTATCGTCACATTTTTGGTCTTTGCTGTCATTGATACCTCTGTGGTGTTGTCACTCAACACAGTTTTGCTCAATTTAAATGATGTCATGTATATTTATGTGCATGTCTTGATTTGTTTTCGCAACACAGAAGTCCTACCTGAGCAAACTGATGGAGATCCAACAGGCTTTGAAAAGATCGGAATTCTTCAAGCAGCATGAGGTGATACTGGTGGTGATGATACTGAAAAAGGCCATACCATCAGAAAAATAAGTTTTGCTCTATTCATAATTAAATCATTGGTTATGTGATTTATTGTTATAATATGAATACATTCATTTTCTATAGGCATTTAATATTTTCCATTCATCCATATGATTTTTTTTCATACTGTTTAGGGTTTGGTCTCTTTACTCACATGTGGTTAACTGTGTTGTTTAGTTTTGATGTGTCCCTCTGTTTATTATTCCGCCTTGGAGCTGCACTGCGTCATACTGAGAGGTTTCATTTTCCTTCCTTCAGGTCATCGGCAGTTCTCTGCTTTTTATCCACGACCACACGGGCAACGCTCAGGTGTGGCTTATTGACTTTGGCAAGACCACCGAGTTGCCAGAGGGCCAAGTGTTGAAGCACGACGTTCCCTGGCGAGAGGGTAACAGAGAGGACGGATACCTTTTGGGCCTGCAGAACCTCATCGGCATCCTGGAGGCTGTGAGCAGTGAATGAGTCTGACTTGGACTGTGGGACATGCAAGTAGAGGAAAGGTCAACTGGCTGAAAATGAGCAATGGAAGTGGAATATGTTTTTTTATGTGGAAGTGAGCAGGTGTGCACACTGTGTGTACAAAACTAACATAGTGTTGAAAGTACATATCCAAAAGGGCTTGCTAAGAAGAAAATTTCAGATTCAGTTGATGTCATTTGCCACGGAGGATACAGAGAAGTCGTCAGTGAGTAAACAAACTGACAGTTTCAGTTCAGCCTTCATAACATTATGTAAACATTTGCTATTAGTTAGAAAATAGAAAGAGATCATCTTCTAATGTTTTTAATGTAATAGTCACTTGACATTATGAACATGACCTCAGTCAGTCACATGACCTCAACACTTTTTACAGACCTGTACAGTCTTAGCCAAATGCTTACATTTTGCAGCTATATAATTTTTAATGAATATTTTTAGAGTTCCATTATATACTGAAAACTTTGGAATGCACAGCAAGTTCTGTTGAGCCTTGTTGTTAATAAGTTAAACACGTTTTTGATGGATCTAGAAATACTTTTAAGTCATTAGCAAAGTGAACCAACCACATTTGCAATTTAAAAAGTAAATAGTAAAAAGAGGCTGGAAATTATTTAGCTTTAAGCAGCCTGTCTGGCATGGTAACCACGTGACCGGGAGACTTAACGTAAACAAACGTCACGTCGCTCGATGTCATTATTCAAAGTTCATGTGAACATCACTACTTATTTCAACTTCCATTGCCCTCTGCAAATATTTGAACGTCACACAGGCGCTCACTATAATTTACTGACAAACACGCTAGTCCACAAAATCCAAATTATTGCAGCAACCCTTCTAGTAATTTGATAAGTTGACGAATACAAATAAATGTTATTGTGGCACTCACCCGACGAGTCTTCTGCGGGGCTGTAATGCAACAACAAAGTTGAATGCGATCAAGTGTTGCGTCGTGGTTCGTCCATGAAATGAAAAGGAGCATGTCCCAGATTAAATTTCTGCAACAAGCTCCGAAATCGTGCAAGACATTGTTCAATGCAATGAAGACTAATGATTCTTTAAAACCGTTCAAAAACACCGCTCTGTGAAGGTAACCGGAAATCTCTTACCGAAAGTTCCTCCCACATTTATCTCCCTATAAAAGCGCCCAGGAATAAGATGGTAATATTTATTATAGTAATAAAAATAATAAAAGGTTACGGATCTAATCCCAGAGGAAGAACCTGACAGTTTTTTCAAATGTAAACTAATCTAGTCAAATTGTTTTTTATTGTATTTCCTTCAACACAACAAATTTGACAAATAATTCTATTAATGAATATATTCATTTTGGCATATTGAAATGGCACAGACAAATGTATATGGAACTACAGCACAGAAAGAAATTCTGTTGATTTTTTATCTTTTCACAGTAAAACACTATTGTGGCATCTTAATGGGTTCCCTTGCATTTATTTTCTGCTTCTGGGGGTGGGTCCAGATGAGTAATTATATACAATTACACACAACAAATACACACTAATGAGCTCAGTACTTTTGGGAACAATTTGCTTAGATGCAAGTGTGAAAGACAGTTCCTGTACATTGCATAGAGTTCACACTCAATCTGAAATTAAATGTATAAAAAGTGTTAGACAATGTGTATTTCGACACGCGCATATGGACAATCAGGCCAAATTTAATTTTTCATCCCTTCTGAATCACAGCAGAGGCCAGATTGCTTCTTTTTTTTTTCCTCTTTTTAAATTAAGATTAAAATTTATCCTGTGTGTCAGACTGATGATTCCTCACCGATCTGCATGGAAATCACATCATAAATATTAAACCTCTTTAATATTTACAATACCAAATCCTGTTGTGTTGTCGGGTACACCGTGATTGTGACGTCCAAGTTTGCTATTGTGTTATTGCTTGCTGGTTGTGTTGAGTGTTTTACGTCTCCCTCGAGCTGGACATGCCTTCAATAGTACGTTTAAAGCATACAAAAAGTACAACCCTTATACAACCCATACTGCAAAAATACAAACATTTATAAGTGTAGATTATTATTGACTACAATCAACAAGAATATTCATAAACACTCAGCATGTGTGTGATAAAGCGCACACGAATGGAGCAGCTCGTTGTGTGTCACAGCTAAACACCTCCCCCTGCTGAGTAAAGGTGGCTACTACAACTCTTTGTCGTAATATCCAATGGCAGTGATTGACTACAAATAACAAGGCGATAGTTAGCGTAAGTAAAAAAAATATATACAAATGTTAGTCCAGTGTATAGAAGAGAGTATAAAAATAGCTAATATTTCACAGCTGTCAGCATCCATATTGTTTTGAGTCAATATGCTAAAGCTAAAACAACTTAACTACATGCTACACTGATTGAACATAAATGAGTACAAACATCTTTCATTCAAGTGGAACTTCAGCATTTTTGTAAAATATTTAGAATTTCTTGCTAGAGAGGCATATTTGAAAAAAAAAAAAAGAGTTGAGAGATGGTCATATTTGGCCCAAATTTTGCCCATCCCTGATTTAAACTCTAAAAGCCAGCAAGTTAAGTCGTTGCCATGACAACATTGCCAAAAAATGTGTCTGAATGGTCACGCTTAGCCTCCTTTCAAAACCATTTCTGTATGAAAAAAAATACACATTATTGCAAACGTTATGAAGTAGAATGTTTTTCACATGATTCCTTCAGAACAAATGCTGAAAACTCTTCCATGAAACCTGAATTTATCTATTTTTGTGGATAAAAAAAATTCCAACAAATGAAAATCCATCTTAGATTCTCATACTGCACACTGATCACTCCACCGTCCAAATCACTGGTCATAGAAGCAAGTCCCAAAGCTTCCAGGAGATTTAAAAAAAAAAAAATTGAGATTATTTCAGCATTTTGGAGACAATAAGAAGCACACGATGAGGTCAACTCGAATGAAACGTTGCTGTGGTCATATTATGTTACTTTTGCTCTTTTCTCTTTGTCTGTCCCCTCTCAAATGTCCAGTAATTGTCCTTCATCAAACATCCTTCATTTAAACAATAGTCTATCAAAGTCCTCCGTTGCACAGCAAAATTGTTCTGGCATAAAAAAAAAAGGCATACAGATCCATCACACTGCATACCAAGCAGCCAAAGAAACGAAAGAGTCCAGTTCTGAATCACAGTGCAGAGGAGTATGTAAGGGTCTCCTTCCAGCATTGTAATCATCAGAACCATTACACCAGCTCAAATCATTCACTACCTGGCGGGCACAGAGGATTTTTTTTTTTTAAAAAAACTCCACTTTTTTTTCTAGCACATTCGATTTTTCAGATATTTTCTTTTTTTCTATTCAAGTTATAACTATTAAATCTTGTCCAACACAAATATTTTCATGATTGTAATTTATAGCAATGACATTTCCAACCAAAATTCCATCAGTTGCTGAACCTAGCTCCTAATTCAAATATATTACTAAATATTATTGTAAGTAAAAGAAAACCTGATGTGCAAGAAAAAAAATCAGCGCAGAGAATTCATCTACAAAAATCTACTATTTTTTTTTTTTTATATCAGGAAAACCTGCTGCATGTTGACTCTCAAAACGGTGTGACACTCAAGTCCTCGGACAGAGAGAAGCCGGAGTCTCGGTCTCGTGTGGGCTTCTCAGCTTTGGTGTGTCTCCTCACGTCCTCGTGCCCGTAGCTGGCGTGGCGTTTGAGCAGCAGCTTGGGCATGCAGGAAGAGGAAGTGGATGAAGAGGACGACGTGTAGAGGCCCAGCGCCAACCCCAGGCCTGTCCCTGAGGACATGCTGGGGGCGGAGTTGGTGTTTTTGATGGCTTCCGAGGCTTTGGTGTGGACGACCAAGGGCAAGCTCTCTGCCTCGTAGTTTTGCTCGTCGTAGGCGTAATTGACGTTTCCGCAGGGGAAACTCTGCAGCTTGGCCAGGTCAATGCCCGCCTTTGCGGGAGTGCTGCTGGTTTGGCTCTTATTGTGGGGCACATTCGGCGCGGACTGAGGCTGGCAGGAAGGGCAGAGGGCAGCAGAATTGAGATGAGAGCAGTTGGAGGTCTCAAAGAGCGCCCGGTTGCACTCTAAGGATGATTGAGGAGGACTTGAGAGGGGCACGGACTGAGTGTGAGACAAGGTCTTCTTGCCCTTGAAGCTTTCCAAGACCCAAGAGCCGTAAGTCGGGTTCCACAAATTCTTGGTTTTGTTCTTCAGCCGTTGGCTCCCCACACACGCGCTGTTCGTGGAGCAAGGTTGGCGCGAGGGAGGCTCGGGGTGCAGCCAGAGGCCCGCCGTGCGCACGACGGCCGCCGGAGCCGCCTCGGCTTTATGGAGATCCAGGAGCACCTCGCGGCAAGGTGTCGCCTTGTGCTGGGGAACACAAGGTTTGGCGGGCGGCGGCGGAAGAACCGAGGGCGCCAAGCTCAAGGGGGACGTGGGGGGTAAAGAGACGGGGAGAGGAGCGAAGCTGGTGGGCGTGTGATCAGCGGGGCTGATCACCGCGGCGCCATCGTCATCAGTGGTTGGCCGATATTCCACTGGGAGAGGTGTGTTGATCACATCCGGATCCTGATATAAAAACAATCAAATGAATAATTTTCCACAAACTGATTGAAATGACCAGGTGTACCTAATGAAGTGACATGAATTGTACCTGAGTGCAGTAGTTGATTCTCTCAAGTATAGTGGAGAAGTTGGGCCGATGCTCAGGACAATGCTGCCAGCATTGGGTCATGATCCGATAACTAAAATCATACACAACTATGAATTTGATCTGTGATTTCAAAGTTCGCAATTTAGCCAGTTTGCTGTGTTCTAAGCACTCACACTGGGCCCGGGCAGCCCTCCGGGGGGTCCATCCGACCTCCGCTGGTGACAAACTCCAGCACCTCCTGGTTGGTTTTACAAGGGTATGGCATGTAGCCCAGAGAGAGGATCTCCCACAGCAGTACTCCAAACGACCTGTAGGGAGAAACACTACGATTGAGTCCACAAGACCTCAACTTTATTTATTGAGCACCTCAAAAAGCCAGATTTGAGGTAACTCAAACCATTTGCGTCTCAAATCATCTTCTTTGGTTCTGGTGTACCCACCATGGCCACAAGAGGGCAGTATAATATAGATACATAGAGTTATTCATATAGCGAATTGTTTTGGTTGTTTTAAATATATAATGTGTAATTTATTTTGATTTAATATTTAAATTCACCCAAGGAACCATACCCATAACTACTTGGATATACAAATAAATGAGAGAATGCCTGGTATTTCCATTTGGTGATGTTTTTATGTACCATATACAAACTATTATGTGTAGAGTATGTAAGTGCTTCCTTCATGAATGGAAATGATTTTATTTATTCATTCCAGACCACGGGTGTAAAACTCATTTTTGTCACGGGTGAAATCTTGGTAATGGTGTCCCTCGAGCGCCAATCGGTTGTATTAAGCATAAAAAAAAAGAAAAAAACATCTGTCTCTTCTAAGTATGTTTCCCTGCTAAAAGTCTATGCAGCTGTTGGGGATTCAAGCTCAGCATGGATTGAATGTTAAATACTTTCTTATGGCAATCAAGGCTGAGTCTTATTTATAAAAAAAATAAATAAATATGCAGCTGTCCATTTGCTCCTTTGTTCAGACAATAATAAACCTACTGTTCAATTCATACACTTTAGTGTCCAAACTAAGCATTGTGTGCGACAGCTCTTGTGTTAAATTTGAGTGGATTGTGCATCTACATTTTACGCAGGTAACTTATTGTTATTTGTAGATGTTTCTTTAAAAAAAAAAAAAAAAACACATACACACACCCTGACAGTTGTGTCCATATGGCTGTGATTCAATTTTCCCCCCTCAAGCAACACTCGCCCCCTTCCGAAGGAGCCTCTTGTAGATGTGATTTATTGGAAGATGTCAGACCTTCGTTTTCATGATGACGATTTTATTTTATGGAGCAACATCTGGTTTGTATTCATTACAACATTTTCCCATAGGATTGCACCCATTTTGCAGTTTTTATAGCTATATAAAATTAACGTGTGTTTTTGATAAACGTGTGCATACTGCATCAATGAACAAGACATCGGCCTCCATTTACAAACGATGACAACCACCGTTTTTCCCCTTGCATCCGATCTATTTGTTTGTGCAGGTGTACCTAATGTTGTGTCCGGTGAGTGAATATTCCAGGGTGTGTGTGTGTTCACCATGTATCAGTCTTGCAAGTGAAGATTCCTTCCATGAAAGCCTCAGGCGGCATCCACTTGACCGGCAGCATGGCACGACCACCTTTCCTGTAGTAGCTGGCTCTGGTCATCGCAAAAACAAGAAATAATCAAGAACTTGATATACTGCAGTATGTCAGAGTGACTTTTCTCAAACCAGATCATATAGCTCACCATGTTTACCACGTGACATTCATTTTCCATTTTTTTTCGGACTTTTAGGTTGCTATGTTTACAACACTTGTAAATTTAGTTTCCATAATACATGGAAGATAATGTACTGTGAAACAAAGTGTTGCATAATTATTTTTATCTGTTTCCTGTTTCATTATTTTTATCATTAGAACTGATTGGTGTGTTAAAAAAAGACATAATTACAAACATACTGTATAATTCTAGGAAATTTTAGAAAAATCATTATTTCGAAGTGTGACTCCAATTTTACAACTTTATCGACAGTGAAATGCTGTATTGCATTAGCACGTTAGCATACAAACCTGTAAATGTCTCTGGCCATGCCAAAGTCTCCAATCTTGGCCACCCTTTCCGGTCCAGGGCATGTAAGAAGGCAATTTCTAGCTGCAATATCTCTGCAAGAATAAATTATAAATTGTTATTTATAACTGCTAACAAACAGCAAATGTTTATTTTATCACTACCTGTGTATGAAATGATTCTCCTCCAAGTAGCGGCAACCTCGTGCAATGTCCCTGGCCATCTGCAACAACTCGTGCATGCTGAGTGAAGGAGCTTGGCCCTGAAAGTGACACGGCTCACGTAAAAAAACAAAAAAACAATGCAACGGGCTTAACGTGAAGTGTGTGTGAGAAGACATACACGTTGAGGTCTGTTCTGCCTCAAGAAGCTCTTCATATCTCCTCCGGTCATCAGTTCCAGCAGGATGAAACGTGGCAGGTTGTTGAGACTAACGCCCATGCAGTGGACGATGTTCTCGTGGTTGAACTTGCTGCGGGAAAACAGTCATGCAACATTCTGGATTACATCATGAGGGTCAAAGATGAGCTGGAGTTTAGGCACTAAACTGCAAATACGAAGTTGTAATATCACCAATCACCACTAAATGGCAGACATGTGTTAGTTCCACTCTTATACGAAGAAATATTATCTTCCATAAGCCAAAACCAGTTTCACCACAACAAATTTTCAGCCCTTACTTTAACGACCAATTGTAATGTTGCTTTTAAACCACCCAAGAAAAGCAGCTTTGTTCCAAAAATGAATCCACCCTTCCTTTTGTCTCACCTTTCACGAAAAACAATGAATAAACCTGTATAAACGTTCACGCTCAGTTTGCCAATAACTACAAAAGCCACTATTAGATGAAAAGAACAACTTGAATTTCTGATGGAATCATTTATAAGCTACTCAGGTTTTCGGCTGGATCTCTCTTATCTGCAGAGCGGATGATTTCAGCGCTTAGTGGCAAGAAGGAAAATCTTTGGAATGGTTGAGAGGTGAGAGGAAGGTTTTTCTCACAAAGGAGCCATTTTGATAACGATGTCATACACTCGCCAAACTTTTTTTGCTTGTCACTTTTGCCAACTCTACTCCTGACTTTTGAATATTGAATCTTCAAACTGACAGCTTTTCTGTGCGGCTTTCCCAACAGACACAAATCACAGACTTTAAAAAAAAAAAAAAACTATCAGCTGATTAATGAAAACGAGCTCTATCCGCCAAAAAGTCTTTTGGAGGATAGACTGTGCACGTACCCGGAGTGAATGTAGAACACGTGCATGTATATAATTCAAGCTCCCGTGAGGCTGAGCAGTGACAGGAAGAGTATTAGTACCCGATCTTTATGTCATTCAATGGATGGCGGCAAAGCCGAGTGCAGCGGAGGACGCGGGAGTCATTATCCAGAAGATGTCGCGCGGAAAATAATAAGTCAAGCTCACATTAGAAAAGCTGCCACAGAGAATGCCTGTGAACATGAAACAGCGCCTAAAGAAAGAGTTTGATCGTTTTGATCAGCGTAGCTAGCTGGAATGTGTACGAAGATGTGTACGAAAAATAAAAAGATGACGTTTAGCCCTGCAATGATTGATGAGGTCAAGTAAGGAAAGAAGCCGAAATGCTGCCGGAATCAAAATCTAAATAGGACAAAATAGTTTCTTTTTAAATTTGGATTGAGTGAAGCGCCGTATATTCACCGCAACGAAAGATTTCCGTGCACTTTGTATGATTACGCCAATGCAGGATGTGTACCTCATAATCAACGCCTCCATTAGGAAATCCATCTCATCCTGTTCTGAGCAGATTTCCGGAAGAGTCTGGCGAAAAGAAAAAAGCATCTTCAGGTGGGTGGAATGAAATGAAAAGCTTCACCATGACCTTTGCATGGGAAGGAACCCCCCCCCTCCCCTGCTGAGTGGATTATGTGTAACAAACATCACTCCCGCTGATGAGCTGTCATCTAATGCTTAGGTGCACATCGCGAATGGCAACTGACCTTTATGGCCACCTGCATGGGGCCGTTATCGGCGTTCATCCCGAGCACCTGACCCTCGTACACCTCACCGAAGGCGCCGTGGCCCAGAGCTCTGCAAGGATATCACAAATTCAGATAAACGTAAAGATGATGACTCATAAATCACCAATATAACAATTTGGTAAGGCTTACCTGAGCAGCGTGATGTTCTTACGCGGTACTTCCTTCAGCTCGCTGAGCGCCGAGGTCTTCCCGGCAAAGCAATAATTGGGGTTGTAGTCTGTCATGATGGTGGAAGAACGGATTTTGCTCAGCTTGTACTCGGGGCTGTGCAGGCAGCCCCGAACTGCTTGCAGATCGTTTTTCCAGCGATGCCACACTGGGGACAATAACAAAGAACAATATTTAAAATCTATTTACACGCTAGTTCCCTTTTATGGAATTTGGATAAGGAAGCAGTGAGTCAAATCATTGCCGCTTTTCATATTTATACGTAAAGGGATGCCAGCGTCCCTCCATTGCTACAAATCCTCGACGACACCAGGGAGCAGGGACTCACCCGCCGCGGCCCCGATGCAGGTTGGTAGTCTGCCAGGGAGGGGGGCGTTGCGTGCAGGTAAGAGGTGCCGTCGAGCCAGCGCCCGGTGCAGATGCGAGGGTCTCGAGGGAAGGGGGATGAGGAAGGGAGGGGAGAGATGGAAGGAGGAGTGAGGAGGAGGATGGTGAGGAGGAGGTTGGGGATGACAATGGGATGGGGAAGGGGTTGGGGGACAGACTACCTCCCTGCATGGGGGAGAGCTCAGGTGAAGAGACACCATTATCCTTTGGAGCTTTAGTGTTCCTTTCACTTCTTCATTTAAAATTCTATTACACAACTGGACAATAAATGCCATCTTTTTTTGTGTCGCTTTATTCAGTGTCACACAATTACACACGATGCATTTAGTTGTGAGGAAATGTAGAATGTGTAATTATGAGTCATCAGTTCTACCAGTTATCGTTCTAGATTACTTGATGAATATTACACAGTCGGCCAGATATGCGAAGTTCACACCCTCCCATTTTTGTTCAATTTTCATATTACACAAATATAATGATAATGGCCACAATGGTGGATATCGCTGATCCAATATAAAAGCTGTATCAAAAATAAAAAGATATACAATAATAATTGGAGTGTACAACTGCACTAAAGTGTTTCTAATATTTTGGATTTCCTCATTTAGTCACATTCTCCAAAAACGGACAAAGCACCCAAATCTTTGCATAGTCTATTATAAAGTTGAATAGCTGAAAAAGTAGTAGGGAAACCTCCAAAGTCAAATACCATAAAAAATGGATGATGACAATTTTCAGCCAAGGAAGTCAAACAATCTTGGAGCGCAATCTATCATCGCATGTGCAATCTTGCAAATCTTCACTTCAGCTACAAGTATTATTTTTTTTATGGCATCACACTAAAGTGTACACTTAAAAATGTGATGGAAATGGCAAATATTGTAAAGTACTTTAGAAAAGTGCCCGTCAACATAAAAATAATCCACCAATATTATTACACTTTTTCAAACTTGAGACAAACTTAAATTCCACATTATTCCTTGAAATTATTTTTATGCTCTCTCATCCTTCATATTGATTATCCTGGGCCCAAACAACATCTACTAGAAAAAAATACTTTCCCGCCATCTACAAACCATTTTTCTTGCTATCCGAGGTAAGCATGAATGAATTGATTGATTCATAGCTACAATGTTTCTTGCACGACTTTTCCATACACCCATCAATCAAACGAAAGCTCATTTATTATTACCGAGTGTACGTCACACAACGAGTGGAATCTCTTCACTGTTTAGTACGTGCTGTACATAGAGGTCGGTGTTGATTATCCACTACAAAAGCGGTGCGTACGATAATCTGGCGGCAAGCATATAAATTAACTGCATGGCAGCGTGGTACAGTAATGATCATAATAATAATAATGGCTCATTAGATGTATTAGCAGTGTTATCGGATCTATTGATTCTGACCTCTTGCTCCTCAATAAAAAAAATATATATATATATATATATATATTTTTTTTTAATTTTAGGAATTTTAATGATAGTAAGAATGATCAGTAAAGTGTCTTTGAGCAAGCGGGACTCTAATGAGTCACAAGTGTTTTTTTGTAAATGATTCTGATCTTGCACATGAATGCCCGGGAGGCGCATGTAATCCAGAAATTGTCACTTGGTGCATAATAGCAGAGTAAAACGTGTTTTTCCCTCTTCTTTTGTGAATCCCAATTTATCATAATGCTCCAGTTTGTGGATGAAGAGCTTTTGTATTTCCTCCACAGGGTAATGCAATGCCCTTTCTTTGTAATGCCATTTTTTTTTTTTGCTCAAGTTTGCTCTCACGGATGTGCCTCACAGCCGATGAAAAGTGGCGGGCACCACGTCGGCGCAAAACCGCACGAGTCTCTTACTGAGGATGACCCCGGCGCAGATCAAGGCCACGCCACTGACGACCGCCGAGGTGACCACTGCCAGGATCAGCGAGGTCGACATCTGAGCTGGAGGTGGCTGGACTGCAGGCGCTATGAGAAGAAGAAGCCAGCTTGTGTGTTTATTGGCCGTAAAAAAATCACAACACAGCAATACTTGAAAATATTTCCTCACCAACTGTGTCGATGCACGTGACGTTATCGCTGGCCAAGACCTCGTCGTCATGGCACAGGCAGAGGATGAGGTGTGTCTCTTCATTGCGTTTGCAGCTCTGAGACTGACAATGGCTGCAGTTCAGTTGTACTTTGATTTCACACTCGCCGTGACTCTCCATGGCTGAAACAAACAATAAACTATCACGCGCTCTTAAAAAGTGATTATGAGCTACATGTGTTCCACGACAATAATTTATTTTATCCTGATAAGGATCAGCATGTTTGTGAAATGGGTGGCTTTGGCTTCTTAATTCATTTTCCATAAACACTTTAATCAGAATTCCACACAACATATTGAAATTTAGGAATTCCCTCCGCCTTTAAATTATTGATAATGTTTGATGTTTGTGACATTGGGGACTGCTTAATAGTTTTGTTTTCCTTCAAATCATTCTCCTAATGCCTTTCATGTGCTGTGGACTCTTTAATTTGAAAATGAAGCATTGACGCAAGTTCAAGTATCAGCATGAGGTTGAGAATTAGCTGTGTGCCATCCACTCCATAATCAGAGTCAGATGGCAAGTTGTCTCAAGCAGACAAAAACAAAACTCGGGTCCAAAAAAAAAAAAAAAAAAAAGGGCAAACATGAGGGTGTCAGACACAAATGCCAAAATCCATCCATTTCAAAAAAATGGCTGTCATCATTGCTTCATCCATCCATCATTTCATCTCACGATTTCCTCAAGCTCATTTTTGGATATCAAGCTCCACTCTAATATATTAAACTCACCCGCCAGAGGCTGCAGGTAAATCTCTCCATCTGGATGAATGAAGGAGATGCCATTGCCACCATCGGCTTTCATGTCATCCGTCAATGCGGCGTCACCTCCTGTCACAGAACGGACGCATATCAATAACGTCTTCAAAACAATTGAAGCCAGCTGTGAATTCACCTCTGTATCCGCCTCCCCCTCCTCCAGCCGTGCAGGCGCCGCCTCCCCCTCCGAACCCCCCGTAGGTGGACCAACCCAGTTTGGACTGGGATAAAAGACACGCCGCACCCCCGTCAGCACCTTCTGACAGGGACTTGCCCGCCACCAGATGAGCGGTCGGAGAGTCTTTCCAACCTCCACCTCCACCTAACAAGACATCACACATAAAATATTAGAATCTTCTTATTGTGTGATGAATCCCACAAATCGGCTCTTCATTTACTTTCGTAATTGATTTGTTGAATCGTAAACACATTTTATCACCTATTATTTCGCTGGGAAAATATCTGACTGGGGAACTATATAAATTCATGGACAAAAATTGCCCAATAAGACTACTACAGCAGCACGGCTTTCTTGTGTTCAAACGAGAAGATTTAGAAAGTTAAACTGGCGCCAGAGGCATTAATTGAGATAGAGCCCTTCGATCGGAATATTCAGCCAACAAACTAAGCGCTGTGCTTGGGGAAAATTTGTTTCCTGCTATGTTGCAGAAAAGTCCAAGAAACATTCTTGTTAAATTAAAAGAATCAAATGGTCAAGGTGAATAACATCGGGTACATAGATACTAACTTGCGTGCACACTGCAATGTACAAAAATATCCAAACCACACGTCTTTTGATTTTGCCAAACGTGCTGTGAGAAATCAAAGCTGACCACATACAATTTTAATCAAAATTTTACAATGATGAATCATTTCGTGTCACTTCACACAATGACTTTGATTTACGATGTGTTAAATAAGTGTGAACACAATAGACGGGCTAATCAATAGCAACTGCGCAGTGTTGGTGTTAAGCCACGCTAAATGACGGATATTTATACGTGATGAATTGACTAACACATGCATATAGATAATATAATAATTCTCGCAGGTGTATAGTTTTGATCCTCTGCAAAGAACAAGGAATATTACTGCAGCTTACTCAGGAGCTGAAACTGTCTTGAATTGTCATGAATCACATGTCTCGAAGAAATGGAAAGACGTGGCACTGTTCAAGTCTAGTATGAAACTCAAAACTGAAGATATAATTTTGAGGCCGGACATATTTTCCACTTGGATTGGAAACTAATCCAAAAGAAAAAAGGCCAGTACTAACAGAATGTGAATGACTACATGGTTACTTGTCAAAATAATGACATACATTTTTATGATCTTTTAGATAATCATCGCACCGTGAGGAATTCATGTTTATTCAATTTCAAATTCAAAACAACTGATTATTATCTTTTCATACTTATTTTCTATGACCCCTGAGGTTTACGCAAGAAATTCAAAACAGGACAAAACCTTTTTTTTCCAATACCTGTGTCAAAAATATTGACTTTAATACTTGTTAGTTTTAGCCACAAATTTATTCTGCTCAACAGGTTGCCATTTGGCCTGTACACCATACGTCCTTCTCCTTTGACAAACAGATTGTTGGCTGACCTCTGCGCTACTGAACGCCATTCCTTTCCCATTTGTCATGCACTTATGTGTCGGAATGCATGAGAAAATTGGGGATGTGTGGTGGAATTCACCGCGGTTGTCTTGGATAATGTATAACTTGTTTAACATTTGCGTTCAAGGCTGATTTTATGTTCAAGCAGAGGGCAAAATATTAACATTGGAAACATCACTTGGCACCCATCGGAGGTATATAACCAATTTACACTTAATGGTGTGTAAATGTTTGCTGTCCTTAGGTGAAATGTCAATAAAAGTACAAACTTAGGGTCAGCCGTGTATAAAAAGCAGCCTCATTAAAAAAGCTGATTTAATTTTCATCGATCGTACGACTAAGAAGGAAGTAATTCAAGTTGACATTCAGAACCTGCTCGGAATGGATGAGAAGATTTATTTGGATTTTTTGGGTGACAGTACCTGCAGCGCCAGTTTGGCCATTGGTGCTGGGCGCCGTGGTGCTGTTCTCAAACTGCTCCAGTGGGATCTGATCCAGACTGGACTCCGGATCTTCCATGTAAGCATTTCCTCCACCACCGGCCGCAATCAGCAAGGGAATCAGTTCATCGCCTTCCATCTGATAAGATAGCAGCACACAAAAGATTTGAAAATTTTCAGCTATATTCACAATTTTTAGAAATCTGAAAATCAACCAATTCAGATTTTTATAGAAATACTGGTGGAGCGAGGATTTTTTTTTTCCTTGGTGAAACTGATTATTTTTTTCCCCCAATTTTGATGATACCGATTTTGAAGGGTTGTGTTCAGGATTAATAAAATACGTCACTTTTTACCGCGATAAATGCATTATTAAAATTGTTAGTGAGTTTAATTAAAAAGCCCATTAATTTGCTGAAATGATAACAATAAATATGGTGATTCTAAAAAGAAAAGTAATAATAATAACTTAAGAAAGCAATTCGGTACAAATCGTGCATGAATGCTGAAAAGCCGCCAGTGAACTAAAATGTTTTGGAATTCATTGAAACATTGTTTTGGAAAATGTAGAAGTGAGAGGAAACTTGTCATTATTTAATTTGGAAAGTAGTGTGTGGAATTTTGTGAATAATTGGAAATCGGAATGGTTTGAATTGGTTGATAAGTGTGGAAGGAAACATATTTCATAACAAAAAACAAAACTTCCCACATCAATTGAAATGTCCTCAAGGTTCACATAACATTTCTTCTTTTCATCATGGGAATGTTTATGCAAATCAACAGCAAATCTGGCTTGCATCACCTTAAAAATGAAGGTAGCTCCGCCCCCTCCGCCTCCCCCTCCGGACCACTCAGTGTCATCCTCCCCCCTTGTGTCGATCACAGATGACTCCCCCAGGCAGATCTTATGTGTTTGGGAATTTCTCTGGATCAAAAGGGCAGAACACAATCAAGACATTCATTTGAATCCAACTTCTTCTCTCGAACATCATCATTTAGCTGTTCCCCACACTCACCCCGGGGCACGCGTCCTCTCCCTGATGACCCACTAAGATGTAAAGTAATTCGTCTTTCTCCAGCGGGAACACAGCCGATATGAAGATGCCATGGTTGGGCTTGTTGTGGTTTTTGGCCCCTTTTCCTCCTGCGGCGCCGTAAGCTGAGATCCTGAATGATGATCCATGACTTTAATTTGTTCTGTGACCACACTAATTAATCAAAACACTTCAAATCACTTTTAATTTGAAATGAAGTGTAATGTGCGGGCTCCTACTGGTATGCTTTGGCCACCAGGGGCAGTATAATAAGACTACTACCAATAACATTAAAACTTGGCGATGTCGTAATAAACAAAGACAGTCTCAACTCTGAGTGACACCCAATAATCTTAATTCATGGGTGTTGTTGTGGTTGTGTAAACACGGTTTAGTCCGACCAATCAGAAGTTCTTAGGATTTCCGGGCACAGGATGTACTCTACCGCCTTTATTAGTACTATTCATTTTGGTGACCTGACATTTGAGATGCACATGGTGCGACGTGAAAAACTCATCAGAGCTTTCAGAATAGCTTGCATGGGAATCACTGTGATAAGTCCAAAAAGCACTCACAGGTATCTGTTGGTGGCAGGGACCCTCCACATTTGCACCCCCTTAAAGGGTCCTTCCTTCCCCACAGTCACGCTGACATTTTTATGCCTGTAGGTACTGTCACACTGGGCCTGGGTCGGCCCGTAGGGACCGCTGGCACCGCACGAGTTGAAAAACCAAGTCATCAGAGAGACTTCTAGGAAGACGTTGAAGAAGGATGGAGAAAGAAAGTTCTGTGATTTTTAAATATTGCAGGAGGCACTTGGAATATGACTGCTAATGCAGAATGGATTAACAGTTCCTTTGGAGGCTTCATGCATCAAGAGACACGGCAGCTAAACAATCCATTACACGCTAATAAGATTTGTCATTCATAATGGATTAGAAGTACGACGTTTTGGAAAATCACCTGAAAATGAAGGCTCTGCGAGGGGACTAAAGAAATCCCTCAGGTCGGCCACAGGCAGGATAGAGTTGAGATCTGTGATGAGACAGGAAGTTAGAAGGTGAAGAATGACAGATTCCGTTTTTATTTCGCAAAAGAAAATTATAATTGAATGACTCTGCTATTGCAGCTGCAGGCGGTCAAAATATTTGAATGGCTCTCCGTGTGATCCAGTGCAGCTCGACAACAAACTAAATGGAAAATCACCGATGCTTTGGTCGAGTTCATGATAAAAAAAAAAAAAGTGAGGTTTTTGTTTTTCTCACCTGTGCCAAAGCAGGTTGCACTGAGAGCGATTTCATCCAGGGCGACATCAGCATGGGAGCCTTGAAGCCAAACAGCTGTGACCTTAACACGGAACCTGGCCCAAAACACATTCCATTTAGGGTTAGATAATTGCTCTACACTATATAGAGTGCTTTATCCTGTTTAGTGGTATATAAATCTGGCTGTCATCAGCAGAGCGATGGAAAGAAATACAAGCTGGAAACCTGAGGCCATAAAGAAAAAACCAAGAGACCTTAAATTGAACCCTGGGGAACTCCATGAGACAGCAGTACAGAGTGGGATTTAAAGGTTTAAACTTACAGTCTGCCGAGTTGGATCGAAACCAATCCAAAGCGCTATCACCAATGCCCACAAGATGCCGTGACCGAGCCACAAATATATTATGGTGCAGTCAAGTCCAGCAGGACAAAACACATGCTGTCCTCAGATTCATTTGCCGAGAAAATTTTATTCAAATCTTTTGGTAGAGTTCACTCTGTGCTATGGCCTCCAGGAAATCATGCGCATCCATTCATTATGCACAATTTAAGATTTGTGAGCAGACCATGACCAAAAATTCAATATTTCCAGCATTTTTTTTTTCATCTACAGATATCCTATTAAGACATAAATGCACAGCATGAGCAATAAAGTGCCTGGTGTATAAGTACCCATGATGAATGTCTGTCAGCTGCAGGACAACATCCTCCCAGTCATCCTTCCCCTGACCATGTCCCTCCCAGATCAGTGGTGCTGTGGAGGTCCCATTCTCCTCTATAGCCACCGACAAGGAGCCATTGAAGGAGCCAAACAAGTAAAAAGAAAAACGCATCTGCACAAACAAATGTCATTTCAAAAAAAGACATTTATGGTGAATGACGAGCAATACAGTCTGAATAACGTACCTGGCAAGTTCTGTTGGAGACAGGTGGAGGGAAAAAACGGCTCTGGACGGATACCTCGTGCAGGTTATGTTTCTCCCTGATCTCCAGAAACAAGAAGTGTCCTGGGGTAGAAAATAAACAACTTAGCTACAAGGGTCACTCAGACACACAAATCTCTTCATGATAAGGTAGGGGAGATTAATTTATCCACCCATCCATTTTCTATACTGCTTATTCTAAGGAGGCTTTCAGAGGGATTGGAACCAAGCCTGACTTCTGCTGAATGGCAGAACACAGGACTGGACTGACTGCCAGTCAATCACACAGTGAGTGTGAATGGGACATTGACCATTAATCAAGTTAGCTACATGAAGCGCTACATTGCTAAAGTCTGCAACGGATGCATTCAAGTGCAACAGTCTATGTATCTTACTCATATGATGCATTCCACTCTAATGATGTCCGTGATAGGCTTTTTGACAGAAGTACAGTGGAATCGTCCCAACAATAAAAAATATCAAACATGCTCCATATTCAGCTAAAGGCCAGAAACCTTCTCGTAAATCACCCATGCTGAGCCAACGGTCTCCAATGACTCTGCTCGGCTTTGAGCCTTCTGTCTCTATCCTCACTTCCCCTGAGTACGCGTGTAGTGTGTAATTGCAGCTTTGGACACGGGCATGTCGGAACAGGCCAGCGGTTGCATGGTATCTAACAAATTAGCATCTGGCAATTCTTAAGCTGGTTTTGGACTCGACTGAACCAGCAAGACTCATCATCAAATTCTTTGCATCCAGCCGTTTTTGAGTGTGTGGTGAACTCTATACTTATCCTGCCCTGTTTTGCATTTTCCTCTAAGCCTACCTCCTGGTTCAGATCTTCTTTTCTGCATCGCTCAAACCTATTTGCAAACATCACCGACCTGGTTTCATTTTGCTTACCAGGCGTCGTGCTCAGGGTGAGGCCCCGCATGTCTTTTTTCTGCAGCAACTCCCCTCCGGCCACCCTGCTCCAAGCCGATTGCTGTTTGGACACGGACCAACCACAAGCATCCTGCTCAAATGAGCAGTACGATCCAAATGGCATCGAACCTGTACAAGACAGCAGATTGTCATTAGAGCTCATTGAAACACCAGACCGCAGCTGCTACCAAGACCCCTTCTTCTTTCCTCGGAATCATAATTTCCCAGTGGTAGGCGATGCGCGTGTTGTAAATTTAGAGTTAAGACACATGCGACGCTTAGGGCATGCTGTTATTGATAAGTCTAATGTGATTGTCGTCATCTGTTTTTATGACTCTGCTCATGCATCACCACAATGGAATTAAAACAATCAAGTTGTGACTGTATGTGATGACATTGGGCTGCAGCTGAAGGGGTCTCCATGGCTTGTAGGCTCTCACTGACTAGTTCCGAGGATGACAAATTGTGGTTAGTTACCCCCTCAGTTCTGTGTATAAATAGCGTGATTCCTAATTGTCTTATTTCTGTGTAATGCTGAAAGTCAACACTTCAACCACATCTTAAATGTTTTCTTTCATTCCCACTAAGTATACAGCCTGATGAAAATCCAATAGCAGCCACTCTAATCTATTTTTACTCATTTGTTACATTGTTGTCTTGAGGGGAAACAGTCAAATTCAATTGATTCCAAATTGTTTTTCATTTGAATGGGTTAATTACAGAGCTCGGGATTTTGGCTCTTGCGTGAATTATAAAAGACGGCACAAAGCTCCAGCGGCATAAACGACCAGTTTCACTCTAAAATATTCAGCCTTGATTTTCCAAACATATACTAACACCTAAAATAATTTTATGTGGACCTAGTCAGGGCTTGGTCAGTATTAGAAACCTTTCTAAATAGATATAATCTAATAACCTGTTTTTAGTAATTATACATAAAGACTGAACTAATTTTTCAAGCTATTTTTTTTTTAAGTGAGCAATATTTGAAAAATAACATCATTAACAGGTCAAAAAGATGCATTACTGCCAAATAAAACCTTACCGCAGATGAAGCCCTCATCCTCTCCTAAAGGGCAGTCCGTGTGGAAATCACACACATAATTTTGCTCGATGCAATATTCAGATTGTTCGCAGTAGTAATTATCGCCGCAGTCCACATCCAGCGGAATGACCTCATCCTTTTCGTCTTAACCACGACACAAAACAGAAAATCGTGCATGCGAGTTAGAATGCAAAAAAAATCAGTTTTGTTAATCTGATTTGTCTCTTATGAACTCACCCGATTGACAGTCTATGAATTGCAGTGAGTCGAGCGCCACGATGGAGCCACCCTGCAAACATCCAGTGTAGCTCAGAATCACCTGAAAGGGCTCGTCCACTGGGCCTATCCCAGTCTCCACCGCCTCCCACTCCGTTCTGCAAAATGTAGTGAAGGTAGTTCTTATTTTATTATTTATTATTATTTTATTTTATTATTTTATTTTATTATTATTATTATTTTATTTTATTATTATTATTATTATTATTATTATTATTATTATTATTATTATTATTTATTTTTTATTTTATTTTATTTTAAAACTGCTAATATTGATATAAGCCAATAACATGAAACACTGAAGCAACTACTGATACATTTTTTTGACAATAATTCACTCGAGCTGCCGAGACAGGTTGTTTTTGTGTGCATCGTTGAATCCATTTTTGCACACACCAATTCCGCCATGGCACAAACTTATCACATATGCCCATCCATCCTTCTTCTGTCCAGAGAGATTATATAAATTCATTTCCAGAATCCACATCAGAAGAAAGGAATGCTTTTATCTGTGCTACAGAGGGCTGCACCATGGCATTAAATCAATAGCAAATACCTGTTCTTATTTCCCAAACAACACTCTTGGCTTTTTCCCCATGCGGCATTCTATTCCGCACAGCCTCTGGGAACATCGCTCCTCATAAACTTGAGGACCACAAAAGGAAAAGGCATTACTCTCTCTGGTCTTGTTTGGTCTGAAAGACTGTATGGCCTTCTACTGCATTAAATCCAAACTTGTATTCTCTAGGTGCACGTCAAATCGCAACACACTGATTCATTCACGCACTAATTAAATGGGCAAGTTGGAGATAATAAACTTCACTGACCAGCCACAACATAATGAGCTTTTACAAAATCTACTGTTACTGTTATTGGAAATATTCTATTCTATTCTATTCTATTCTATTCTATTCTATTCTATTCTATTCTATTCTATTCTATTCTATTCTATTCTATTCTATTCTATTCTATTCTATGTATTTATGTATTTATGTATTTATTTAATTGAATTTAATTTAATTTAATTTTATTTTATTTTATTTATTTCTATATAAATATATACTAGATACCTGGGGTCCTCTCTCCTCTCAGATTTGAACACGGCGGTGTCACCGAACAAAGTGGAGTCAAGTGACTTGATCAGGACCGTTAGATTCGCTGCCGACGGTGTCGTCTCATAGTGGGCCAGACGTAGAACACATTGGCGCTCACTTTTTGGCATGATTGGGCTGGTTAAATAATACTCGCATCTCTTAGAGGCTTCTGCACCAGAGGAGGGGCTCAGGAGAAGAAAGTGACCTTAAAGAAAAAAAGCAGTCGTTTCATAATGTCAGTGCAAGGGTTTGAGAGAAACAGCAGACTTGGATATCAAAGACACAGAGCTTTGATAAACCGCCAACTCTTCCCCTTATGAATATTTCATATCGCGAGACATGTTAAGTTTGAGATTCTCACCATCAGAGCTCCCCTCCGAGTGGTCCGCCTCAGGCATCCGACCTTCTCGCTCAGTTTGTCGTGCAGATACTATGGACCAGTCACTTTGCTGGCTGTGTTTTGATGAAGTCCAGAGACACGTTGACTCAAAGTCACAGGAAGAAACTGCAAGATAAGAAGCACGTTCTGTACGATTCAAATATGCTGGAGCGTAATTCAACACCAGAACAAAACTGGTAATTAAATTACAGTGATTAGTGGCAATGGTCCACTCCAAGCCAAAATCCACAGAAAGCCTCCCGTCTTTCATTACACGCAAATCCTGCATCATTTTAACAAGCCTGTACAGCTTCACCGCATGTCACAATAATTGCCTCGACATGTGATTTGCCAGAAAAGCTGGAAGAAGGTGTTTGCAGGAAATATACGGAAAGTTACAAATCACCACCGAAGCAATCACAACAGCCCTTGGGTCATGCTTTTAAAATTCCTTTAGATAAAATCAGAAAATCGAAAAGACACACCATCACTCTGTTCATGTTGATTGATTGTGTGTGTGTGTCCGCATCAGAGCCGTACAGCACATTGAAAAACAAGCTCGTCATGTGATGACTGGAGAGGAAACTGCCACTTCAGCTAATTTGCCAAACGGATTCCCTGAGGGGATAATCCGAGCGTAAGGTCCATTATTAGTGTTATCTTTCTTTTAAAAAATTGGACTTCATTTCCCTGTCGTCATGATTTAATTACTTTGCTCACAAAGGATTGAAAAGGAGTCAGATTTCTTCATCTTTATGAAACTGCTTTATTGCCTTCTGCTCCAAAAGTCTCTTTGAATGGAATACTGTATTTAGCCATTTTCATTAAAAAGTAGATTCACTGATTATTCACTGACACAATAGAAAGTGTCGCCATCATGTACCGTCTAATTGACATTAAAAAAAACCTACAAGATTCTAATAAAGTCTTCTTAAATGAAGACTGGTAGCATTTTTTACAACATAAAAGACGGCTAACCGCATTAAAATGATGCTAACAGTTAGCCTAGTTTCTTTTATTACCGTGTTTTCCGGACTATAAGGCGCACCGGACTATAAGGTGCACCATTAATGTATCATGTCAGATTTTTAATCCAAATCAAATCATTCTCCATTTTATCTTTTTTATTTCAACTTCAGATGCAACAAATTACTTTATAATCAAAAAATAATGATCCATAGTCTTTTTGACTCATGATTCATAGTCTTCAGCGGGCCACTTATGACTGATTTCATGATACAATTCTTCAGGCCGGTTTAAATTTAGGAATTTGGTCCATATATAAGGTGCACCGGACTATAAGGCGCACTGTCGGCTTTTGAGAAAATTTTAAGTGCGCCTTATAGTCCGGAAAATACGGTATATCTTGTACTGGAGACCAGTCAAAGTAATTGGACCCTTACATTGATTGACATCAGCATGACGAGGAAGCATCGGATCTGACATGTCGTCTGGAAAAGTGTCCAGAAGTGCGTGGCAGTGACTGCATACTAAGAAGAAAGAAAGGGAAAACAAAGAAGTCAGTAAAAAAAACAAACAATAAACATACATGAGAACATACACCGAATAGCAAACGATTAAAATTCTCTTCAATGTGCTGATGACACTTTTTGGACACTGCTACGAGTTGATCAGAAGCATGAGGCAACACTGAGGCAATTTTGACTGTTTCCTATTCAGTTTATAGCTTGGTAGAGCTATAAGCTCAAATGATTGTTAAGAATTGTGTTGCTTGAGGGGTGGTGAGTTGATGAAGGACTTGACGCTGCATGTGATACAGTGAACATTTAAAGAGCGTGACCAACAAACAATGAAGACGACGATGGTATTGCTGTAATTCATTGCAACATAAGCCGTGTTACTGTGCAAAGGCGCCCCTGGGGCAAGGGCTAAAAGGCCAAGCGTGACTAATGAAATTATTTAATAAAAGCAGCCAGAACGCTAACAAGGGGGTTAAGCTATTAAATACTTGGGAAAGAAAATAGCTATGACGCCTGCTGAATGCAGAGAGCACAATTGTTTAAAAAAAAAAAAAAAAAAGAGAGAGAGGGGAGCATTCATTAAATATAAATACATGTCATAAAACACGAATAGGGTGTTATTAACATTGGATGGTGTTTGGAATCCCCCTAAAATTTTAAACTACTTTCACTACCACCCACGGATCTACTTGTTCGGTTCACGGAATGTGAAATTGGACAAATTGAAGGGAATAATCAGACTGCTTTGCGCCAAAGCACTACGAGAACCACAATTTTATCCTTCGTTCTGTCTTTTAACTTGCTGTTTTAGAATGAAGGCTGCGGAAAGGTGGTTAGCCCAAAACTACCCGGCGGGAGTAAATGTGGTTGCATGCTTCTCATTTGATTTCATTCAAGGGTTTGGTTCAGAGGAAAAATATGCTGTTGCTCCTGACCACCAGTAAATTGCTCATTTCTATTGTAGACCGCAGAGGATCAAGTTCTGAGAAATGCGTTTTATCCGCGAGACATCTAAGATTTATCACAAAATCATAAAGATAACAATCAGTGTGACGCATAACAATAAACAACAACACATGATGACTGAGAGGGCTGTTACAAAACCAAAATACTTGTCCTTAACATAATAACCTCAATGTAGCAAAACTAAAAAGGCACAGCATCATTAATCTCATTATACCGAAGCGAAACCAAACGCTGTCACTTTTTCTCCACCTGCTTAACATATCCCCCGATCCGAAACAATCCTGACAGGTGAAATCCCATAGCTGCTAAACTGAGCCATGCTAAATTGAAACTTCATCTGACAACTTTGCTGCAAACTCCAAGTAGGTTGCTGGCAGAAATGGGCTGCTTACAGGTTAATTGACAAGGTTGGATGAAAAAAAATAGACTAACTGTGCATTTCCTAGATACTAAAGATATTCAAGCCATGCTCATGGCTAATCTTATGACTGTGGTAGAGCGAACAAATATACAGTAATGCAAAAGCATTAGTCTTCATTTGTATTGCCTTCTCAGTGATGGAGCTTCGCTAACTCAATGATGCTGCTAAATGACATTCTCTGACTTCATCATTCACATAAGTTAGAATGGCCCTGGGATACTGAACGCCATGCTCGGTCCTCTTATAGTAAATCAAGTCGGTGACGTAGCAAATGTTGGCACTCCCGCAGATAGAAACGTCTTCTCAAGAGGACGGAATAGCTCGGGGGCCATTTGCTGGCTAAGTTTATAGGTTGCGGTTGGGGGTTGCGTGTGTATCTTGAGGGCATTGTTCAGTCTGAAACAGCAGCCGATAACATCGCTTTATAAAAGTTCAGCTGCCAAGTCTATTTTGGAAGAGTTGAGAGAGAAATCAGTAGATCAGTCACTTCCAAATTTGGCTGGCTCTTCTTAAAAGAGGAAACAAGCCAGTGGTATTTGTATAAATGAACATCTTATGGCTTTTTTCCAATGGAAAGTTCCAACAAAGCAAAAACCGAGCCCACAAATGATTGGACATCTCCTCTGAAGATAAAACAGCTTCCCCGCGACAAGGTTTGAATTAAACAAAGAATTTTGATTCAAGAGGGAACTAATGAGCCTTACTTTTTTATGTATTGATTAAAGTCCAAAAATTTCTAAATTTGGCACACTATAAGAAATGTCGTTGATGACCCTACTAAATTTTAATGAGTAAAATATAACTAATTAGGCTGTAGACCACAAATCATCATCAAATCAAGCTGTTGTCTCTGCTCTCAAATGCTGTGAGTGTTTTGCTTCAAGAGTTGCTGCTCCTGTTCTACCGGGGATTCCTGCAATCCCAAGATAAACACAATATATGAAACACTAAGTATGTGTCGATTGTTTGGGCCTTAGGAGACTTCAGTGCAAAGAGAATCATGAGAGTTCACAGCCATGTCATCAAAACAAATTTCAAGTTGGTTCAGCTCAAGTTAGGCAGTTTTTGATGAATCATCGGCTGCAAGTATGAACATTCTTGTCTGCTTTACTTCTCAACCTTTTAAAACACATCTCGTAAATATTCACGTGCAGTCAATCAGGCTTCTGCAAACTAATGAAGTCCCATGACTCCATTTCGGACTTGCGTGTTTGCGATGGTATGTCTACGACGATTAACTATGACAAGAAATGGCAGCACAAGATAAACTAATACAGGAAACATTTAATCCAAGGTGACTCAAGTACTGCAAGCTAGCATCTTGATGAAAGTGGAAGCTCAGAAGGATGGTGACATGGCCTCTTTACATTAACGTGATGGCTTTTGCATTTTGAATAATATGAACCCCTCAAATAATCCCTCAATAACCCATCAAATAATATTTGATGTATGCATCAAATCAGAATTGAGCACTTGGACCAAGTCTGGTTCTAAAGTTAGATCAGAACATCATCATGACCAAGTGATGTTCACAGCATGTCTATTTCCTATTCAAGCAACAAAATAAAAAGTCTCCACCTTGACAACTTTGGCCGTAACGTTATGCAGCGATGAACTGACGTGAACTCAAATCTTGTGATACATCATGCGACCGTAGAGGCCTTGACATTGGCTACTCTGTTAGCATCTTGTGTACTTGGAAACAGTCTGTTTTCATTAAGGAGTTGCTAAGACAACTCCAAAAAAAGACTTGCACACATGGAAATGACTTAATTTGAAATATTTTAGATTTCTTCCATGATTCTTGTTGCTGTAATGGCTGAAATGATGTCACAAAATGGATCGGCAGCCTTGGTTGAAATCCAAACCAAGTTAATGTTCAACCACTTTGTTGCTAATAACCAGAAGAAAGAAAAGGGCCTTCAAGTGCACGACTCGAACGGGGAGCGATGGCTCGCTCACGTGTCCGTGAAGGAGTCGGCCGAGTGATGCCTGGGAAAGCGCCACTTTCATCTGCAACATCAAGTTGGCTCTCATCCAGCCACTTCGCTTGTGCACTTATGCTGCTTCTGCTCGCTCCTATCGGAGTCCCACAACCATACAGCGTGAGAGCGAGCCAGACATACGCTAACTGGGCGAGGCAGCTCGTTCATGACGCATGTTGCAGCGAAAGTAGTGACGCACGTTCTCCTTGGAAATTAACACATTTGGTTATTACATTACAAATGAGCAATAAAAACTACCTTGAGTATAAGTGAAAGCAACCAAGAAATGGGTTAAGTTATTTCAATTTCAACACAAAAAAAAAAAGATAAAGAATAACAACTATCTTGAACACCACTAAATCCAATCATCAACAAAAACTGCTTCATCCAAATAATCAACTCAACGTTGGATAAAAGTAACCCAATCTATTCAAAAAACACTGATTATTATTTTCTTACTGAGGACAGAAATGTGGGAAGCATTTGAATTACTTTTCGAGGTTTCTTTAATGAAACACAGGGCTGGATAACTGCTCATCATGCCAACAGCTGATTTTATTTTAAACAAGCTTTTGGTTTTCCTATTGTTTTGACCAATACCGGATATGGGTATATTAAAGCAATCCTTGCACAGTAGGACGGCATAGTGGTTAGGAGTTGAAGTTTGGGATTCAAATCTCAACCTTCCTGTGCAGTTTGTGTGTTTTCCCTCAGAAAATTTGAGACAGATGCCCGTAGCGTTACCAATTTTTGTTAAACTGAAAATTTGGCTGATTGTGTGGAATTTGATGTTGATTCATTGTGTTTTGAGTTGGGCCCATTGCCTGAACTTGGCTGCAGTGTAAAGAAGCCTAAATTTATGTCGGCTATGGTTAGCTGAGCAACATCCGTGTGATGGACAGCGTTCCGTGTATGCAGCTCAAAATAAATATTTTGGGTGAACTCAAAATTTCAACTGAATATTTTACTGTTGTGAAAATTGGCTTTCCTGCATTTCATAACAAATAAGAGTTTACAGAACAAACGGTCGTTGCCTACAACTCAAAAGATAAAAGTAAAACCTAATATTGTTGTCGTAAATCACTTTGTCCAGAATGAATGATTGCTTTCGTTCCAAAAGAATTAAGTTGTGTGTTTTTTTTTACTGCGTGGTAACGAGAGTTCAGAATAATCAGATTCTCTCGTTGAAAAACAATATTAAATATTCAAAAGTATATTATAAAAAAATAATGATGGCCAAACACAATGCCTGTTTTGAAGGGGACAGTTCTCTTACTTTTATAGTTCCACTGAGACAAAAACTGAATAGTTTATGAGTGAATGGTGTTGCGTCTGCAGTGAGTGGCCAGCTAATAGCATCAAAACTCAACTTCTTTGGCAAGCAAATATGTTGAGACAAGTTACACTGCCCTCTTGTGGTTTCTAGCAAGTATTGCACTCCTTTTTGCCGAAGCTAGCCTTGGTTATAAAATGCAAGTAAGCTTAATTATTTAGATTGTTATGTTCAGGATGGGCATAACAATCAACAAATATATACTGTTAGAATATTTTTTATTTTTTATTTGCTTATTTTTAATTTTGATACACCTGCTGCTGCTTTCAAGCGCAATATAAAGGGAAAGGAATTATGAGGCAACTCTCAGCTTTACTCAAAATGAACAAAACAGACATTGCTCATGTGGTTTTATGGTTAATAAAGAACAGATGGCACACTTGGACGCCTTGTGGCTTGTTCAAATATTAGTATCATGTTTTAGATTTCTCAAGAGGGGAAAAAAGGCAACTGATTTGTGACCATTGTGATTGCCTAACGCTGGGGTGCCTGAATTTAAAACTTATTGTTCTATATTGTATGTTAATGTTGTGTGGAAATGTTTGATGATTGTATTTAACATTGAATGCAGCAGTGGGAGGGATTCCATTGAAAATTCCACTAAAAGTTACCGTAAAACCCCGTCCATTAAAGGAACTAATTTATTTTGACTATGTTCTAACATGTTGAATGATGCAATTTGATCAGAACACCAAAGAGAAAGCCAAAAGTAGCGATGAATCACCACTTCGAAACAAACCGGCACAAACAAAAACACAGAGAAATTATATCCGACAACTGTTGTGTATTTACATATTCAGGAAAAACCTGTATAATATATGTAAAGCTAAACTATAAGTTGCATGCAAGATGGCAAGGAAGGGAGAGTTTTGGCACATATCAATACAGGGGCACTGATTGCCTAAAGCAATTATAGCATAATTATAATTATGCATTTGGCAATATGCACTTACTGAGAGGGCCTTCTGCATACGCTGCAAGGGGACATAAAAAGGTATGCGGTTGGGGGTCCATGTGAATTACCGTTGCCTATAAGCACTTTCCAGTGTCACAACAGAGGGTGAAGCTCAGAAACAAGTGGCCTGGATAAAGAAGCGGCAAAGAAAAATCGAGCTCCGCGGCCATTCAAAATCGAGCGACCTTTGTGCAATGCACTTCAAAAACCACTTTAAATCAACAATGCTAATTAGAAAGCATGCGTGGAACAACACCCCACTCGGATGTGGATAGCAGTGAGAATATTGTGCATTAATGGCAAGTTTTTTTATGGATTTAATGCAGAGCAAATTGCTTGCTTAAAAAAATATATATATATATATATGTGTGTGTGTGTGTATATATGTGCATATATATATATATACATAATATATATATATATATATTGTACTGAATATATGAAGCATTAGTAAGCTAAAATAACAGATTTTTTCCTTTTCAGTCAACAATTCTCAACTTTTTTCCACAAGTCTCGCCACTTACATATCAATTCATGTCAATTAAAGTCTTCACAAGTTCGCCCCGTGGTTAATCTAGGTCAGTGCTATTTTTTATTAAATGTGAACATGAATGGATGTTTAAAAATACACATCAGAATAAGAGTTTGCATATTAAAATTGCCAAAATAGTACGAAATAACATTAAGAGAAAAGTTTCAGATTCAAGAGACAATCGACTGATTAAACTTGCCACTTACTTAATAGAATGGCGACGTGAAGAAAAGCACTTTGCGTTCTAAAATCGTCCATGGCTCTCTTTTGTAGTCAATCCAACCCCCCAAAAAAAGAATAAGAGTCCGCACTGTTTCGGGCGCCTTTAGCTCCTCATGTAGCCGCAGAGGAGACGCACGCAAGCAGCCCCAAGAGACGCGGCGGCTGGTGCGGCTGTTGGTTGGTTGGCTCGCTTCTTGGCCCGAGTTGCGCACTGGTCGATGTGTAGTGATGTTTTTACTGAGGTTTTTTAGTGATGCTGATGCTGCTGCACTGACGTCACTACACGAATCCTCCCGGCCCTCCCCGTGTGTTAGTCAGAGAGACGTTCGCTTCCGACGGTTCCCCCGACCCCACCCACCCTCGCCCCCCCATTTAACGCGATGCGTATTTGTAATGAAATGAAAACTACCTTTAAAAGTGCTTAGGAATGAATTCCTTCATAATGTCTTTAAAGTAAAAATATTTCGATTGTAAAAGCCCAATTTCCCAAGTGTGTGGTTTAATTTTTTTTTAATATTATTATTACGTTGCGTGCAGTGAATCTGTATGAGTTTCACTTAAAAAAAAATACTGAGATGTAAGAGAAAAAAAATAGGTCATGCAAACCCTGCTGTAGTAATGATTCAAAAGGTGCGTGCAAAACAATCTGCAATCAACGCAAAGCACAGAGGACAAAGATGGAATCAAATGCTGTTATTTTGTATTGAAATATTCTATACTTGGGTCCAATATAGGTCAAGTTTAGTCTACTTGATTTTTACAACCTTACAAATGAACAAGTAAAAATAATACATAAAGTCTAAGGTTAAAAAAAGAAATATCAATAAAGGATTCTTAGGAATCTCATTTTATAAATGTTTCTTTTGATTCTTGATTCTTTCTAACAGTCACATAACTAAACCGACTGGAAGAGGAGGTTAGACAGACGTACTAAGAAAATTTATTCAATAAATACATTGTCTATTCTTATTCGTTTAACCAATGAATCGTTGCTTTGTATTAAAGAGAACATGAAAAATTACTTAATTGGTTTTACACAACTAGATGCTCAACAAAAGTCAGTCTGTTGGTATTTGCGCATTTCTGAAAATATTTTCGCTCATTGTATAAAACGATAAATTAAATTGCCCCCGCACAAAGCTTCTCGGTCCATTACATGGTTTGCTTGGCTGGGTGAAGATCCAAAGCCACTTTCAAGCACCGGCCGGGACTACACTACCTGAAACATTGTCAGACGAATAAATAATGACGAATGAATCAATGTGTATTAAATATACGTAAATATGTTCTATACTACAGAGAAACAGCGACATCTACAGGGAACTGCAGATTACGTCATACAATGCTAAGTTTGAATACATTATTTGCTCATCCTCTCCTGCAATCGTAACCGGCTCATTCAGACTTTAATTTAGTATTTTGTCCCCGTGGAACAACTTGTGTTTGTAAATGTCCTTTATTGCAACGTTCACTTTAGCAATCCTCTGAGTAACTTCGAAATACGGCAGCTGAGTAATACGAGGGAATGCGTCGATGTGAAGATGAAGGATAATTAAGGAAGAGGAAAGGAAGCACATAATGAAGCAAAGGACGTGACGGGAGTTATAAACTTCTCATTAAGATGGCAGCGGGGAACAATCGAGCCAACAAAAACGTGAGTCAATGATCACGCTAACGTCATAAAAGTTCTCAGACTAAAAGTCGCACTTTTCTCATAATTTGCCTGAATAAAATTAGAGCTTACCCCGGCAATCAATATTTCCATTCCTGAATCACGTTAAAATAATTTTGCCGATTATCAAACACAGAATTGGAAGATGTGTATTTATGGGAATTTTGGATCATTTTTCCATGACCATATTCAAGGTCACAAAATGACAAGAAAGTCTGGCTTTCAGTCTGGCTTCTAATTCATCCCAAATGTCCATTCTTGGGTTGATGGTCATGACTGCGTGGGCCGGTCAGGTTCATCCACACCAGATTTTGTCAAATATTATGAAACATGTTAATTTTATGGTGCTCTCATGATGAAAGGCATCCGGCATCTAGTTTTTATTAAATGCGTTTTTTGTCTCAACTAATCAGGTCACTTCTCTTTTAATGTGTTTTATTGATTCTTGTTTTAATGTTGAACATTAAAAAGCAGCCGCGGAAAACACATTAAAGTAACTTTACGATCGCAGGGACCACAAAGGCCTGAATGATCACGATAATAGGTGTTTTTTTTTGTTGCTTTCCTTCCGGCATATCACCTCTGCGACGTAGAGTGAATGTTTATTTTGAAATTGTGCAGTTGAGACGGAGGAGAAAGAGAGGGACGAAATGTTTCCTTTGTTTCCGCGTGTTGCTCTCAAGTCTGTCGCTTGCGTGCTTGCACAGGCAGTAAAGCCGATGTTTGTACCGTGACCTTGATGAACTCCCACTTACTGACATTTGCTGTGCTATAAGTGTGTTAGAGGAATTATCCGTTATATTCTTAATAACAGCAGTGCGTTTAAAAAAAAAATAATAATAATTCAAGCTAAAAAATGTTAACGATAGCTTACATTTATTTCTTACATTAATCATTTCTGACATTTTAAAATGAATAGTCGGATAATGACCGCCCATTGTGATCAGACAATAGCTGAACAAATGGACAAGCCGCTAACAATTAGTTTATTAGTCATGGAGCCTGACTTTAGAATTTGCCTTAACTAATACCGAATAGCGAGTCCTGCCAAACCACATCTAATTCAATATTATCAGTTTCGGCTTTGTTTGAAACAAACAAGCCCGACTTCAAGCTGTTCATTATCGCTAATGCATTCTGAAAAAACGTTTAATCAGGGTCACCCTATTGATCATTTCTATTTACTATTGGGAAAAACACACACACATGCAAAAAAAACACATCGGGACTTGATTAGCTTCCAAGAGCAGATCGTGTTTGGTTTCCAGTAAAATAGATGCTATCGTTCACATTTAGTGTTTTCATATGACAGGATTTCTGTCCAGAACAAAAACAAGTGGATTTGCTCTTTCTAACAGGAGCAGATTCTAACAAAGCTGCGGCTAATAATTCCGATCGCTGCTTGTCGGCATCAATCAATATTCTTGCTGACGTCATGAAAAGGGGACTTGTTTGGGCGAGAATTGCTAGTCGTATAAGAAAAATAAATCTGTTTTGGTTTAGATGTTCTGCTGCAAATTGAAAAGAACAAATCCATTCAGCTCAATAAATTTAAGCAGACAATTACTGGGCTACATAAATTGATCTGGCCTCCGGGGCTTTGACTTTGATTTTTGTGATTTAGAAATCTTCAATTAACCCAAGATGCACTTTTTTGGAACGTGTAATAGAGCTGGAGTACGCAAAAAAGAAAAAAAGCACAAAGAGGACATGGAAACTCTAAACAGAAAGGTCAGAGGCTGGATTCAACGTTATAACTGTGAAGCAAAGAGCCTTGATATAGAATCGAGATAAGGTGGAATCACGAGTGGAGCAATATTGGAGCACACAGCACACATTCACGACATACTGCATATATTCGGATTTATGAAACGAGGCAGGAAACAAAGCTAACATGAACAAATGCCCGATCAAATGATTCAAACAAAAAAGCTTTTGTGTTTGAGGGCACTGCGAGCAAAAACATTTTCTGTTGGGGAAAAAAAATTAGAACACTGACGTCTGTTTTGTTGTCACTCAATTGAGTAGTTGCACATGCTACAATCATTAAAAAAAAAAAAAAAAAAACGCACTACCAACTTGTAAAAGTTTACACACCCTTGTTCTAACACAAAGTTTTTGTGGTACAATACGAAAAAAAATGACCCCAAGTCAAACCACTTCGAAGATATTTTCAACGATTATAACCTATATAACTCAAATAATAAATGTACGCACGCTTTTTGTAACTATAGATTTGACTATGTTCAGAATAATCACGAGTCAAATAAGCCAATTTGTGACTTTGTCAGTTTTAAAAGCACATCCAAATCCACGCCGATAAAATTCCACCTAAGTGGTAATTAGGTGCTACCATTACAGCCATTAACCTACAATAAGGGCAGCATTAGATGAGATCAATCTGTTGACACCGATTAATTAGAGCACGTGAATTTATACCCATTAAAACAATCAATAGTAAAGTTACGTGATTTTAAAGGTTACCTTTTAAATTTGAAAGAACACACATTCAGAAAATCTGATCAAAGTGTTGATAGTAACCTTAAAAAACACACACATTCTATTCAAATTCAGTCATTGCAAATCCTGCCAAGGGCGAGACACGTGTTGCACTTGATTCATGCAACTTTTTTTTTTTTACACATGAAGGAATTCCGGATTGCACCGCGTCATTAATGAAAGCTGAAAATACACATCTGACTTTTTATTTGCTGTAGCTATTCTCTGCTCCATCTGTTAGCATTTTTACAACGTTTCCATCCACAAACACACGTTAGAAAAATATACTTAAGTGTAGGAATTCCCATGTGGATTTTGTGCTACAAAAATAAATCAAATGAGCTTCACATCGGAGCCTTTGAAAAAAGTCATGGTGTCGAATGCTCCGCGTTCGCTTTCATGCCGGGACACGTCATTAAACGCATCTCAGAGGCAGGGCCATCATTAACAGGGTGTTAAATTTTTAATTCTGACCCAACTACAAAGGATGAGTGAGGCAGCGGACAAGAGAGCGGCAAAAGCAAAAAAAAAAATCAAAACAATGGCAGCGGTGTTGTTTTTCTTGGGTATTTTTCCACAAAAAAGGCTTTTGGCGTAGTTTTTCTTTTCTTTTTGGGTTAATATTTTGCATTTCAGTCTGGTGTTTTCTAGACTTGCTTTTAACCTCCAGCGTAAAATACTTTTTAACACATGTACATGAAAGTACAAATTCATACATTTAATTTTCTTCTCTTTAGTCTAATCTACTGTTACGCAATACTTCAACTCTTAAATGAATGCCAAATTCAATAGAATGGAAATTGTGAGTTTTTTATGAATATAGAGTTGATATAACAAGAAACTTCTTGGAGGCCTATTTGCGTTTGTAGCCTCTGGTGGTTTTCAGTCTGCCATGAAGCAAAAAAGTCTAAAGGCACTCTTTGTTAGCGAAGACATCGTGAGACACCATGTCCTCCGTGTAATTCAATCAGTTTTACTAAATCACACCAGTGTCGTATGGCATTAGAAACTGCTGACATTCGTTTAGTCCATTTAGTCTGCGTTTCTCTTTGAAAGTAGGTAAAAAGACTGACAGTTGTCGAAAGACGACGAGTTTTGAGTGCTTAAATGCGCTTCATGGGAATTTCATCGCGTTGTCTGCCAAGTAATTGAAACGTTGGGTAACCTCATTATTAAATGTTTTATAGGTTACAAAAGAGTTGGACTTCTACCATGATGGATTAAAAAACAGACCTAAGCAAGGGTGAGTGAGTATACGTGGGGGGGGAATAAAAAATCCACCCCTCATGGGCATTTTATAAATCTGATGACTTGACTGGCTGCCATCTGGTCCGCATGCTTGGCTTGAATTCTTGTTAGTTAAGAACATCAGTTTGAGTGGTATTACTTCCCATTCCCAAAAACATAAATCCACAGTGTATTCATCAAATTTCATATACAAAAACGGGACAACCCTATAAAACCAAAATCTCTTGAATCACATGACCAAGAGTCATCCATTACTGTCAAAGTAAGTGTTTAATAGAGTGTACAACCCTCGATCAAATAAAATTCTTCATTGAAATACTGAAAAATGTAACTGTTCATGTCATTAAATGTCTTATGGTGACATTGTTCTCCTCTTCACCTGTTCTCCGTTTGACAGCTGCCGCCATTTTGCAGGCCCACGATGTTCTCCAAATGCTTTGCTCTTGTAGGAGGTAAGTGATCGTACATTTCGAAGCCCAACTGAGAGTTCTGTTTGGGCATCCGGAACAGCAACATGTGCTTCTTTAACACCTGTGTTTTGAGACAAAAATGTTAGAAGTGGAAAAAACAAATCGAGCACTTTAACATTAACAGCAAATAGACCTCCAAAATTGTTAAGTTATGCAAAGACCTAATTTAGCCGATCCAGATTACATCCATTGCTCCAAACAATAACAGTGGTTAGCAAAATTAAAAAACGAAAAAGAAATGAAAGCATTCATCCAAGGTTTAATCATAGTTGAGAAAACCTGCGAGAGCAAACGAGAGAGTTGCTCACGGTCACTAAAACCTCTCAGCGGGTGTGCAAGTAAAGAGGAGTTTGAAAAATGTGATTATAGGCAGAAGAAAGAAGTACCTCATCCGTCATGTAGTAAATTTTTTTCAGCATGCTGTGTCGTGCCGCTTCAAGCTCCTGGAAAGGATGAAGGGAAATAAGATCAAAAGGGGCCAGTGGTTCTAAAGACTAGCCAGCTTCATACATGAATGGTGGTAGCTCATAACTAAAATGTAATTTACAAGCAAAGTACAATGAGTGATGTGTGGAACCTAGTTATCAAAATTAAAAGCAGAAACCATAACTGACCACTTCAGCTATTTTTTTTTTTTTTTAGACTGTAAATTGCTGCAGAGTATAAGTCGCACCAGTCAAAAAATGCATCACCAAAAGTTCTGGTTGGACGAACCTTCCGCTTCTAATTTAAAGTTCTTTTAAAATTTAAAATGGCTTACCTTAAATAGAATCCTGGTCAGTTATTCTGCCTTTTGGTGCTGTAAATTGTTGCAGCGTAAATAAGACGGATGCTAATCTAGTGATATGTCGTAGCCATGATTAATCTTCTGCTTCCAGTTGCTGATTTGCGTTCAGACTGAAGCAATAAGAGTATTGCTATAGTACCATCTGGAGCCATCTTGGAGTCAAGGAAGTATGTTGAAGAGGGTAAGTAGCGCTTTGCCATCATCTTGTAGTACGGCATTTATACGCAAACCTTTTTTGACCTGGCGTCAAAAACTTGCAGATTTTTGCAATTCACGACAAGCCTTATTTGCAGAAAATGTAAAAAAAAATACAATAAAATTTAAATATATATATATATATATATGAACAAACATCCATTTTATTCGTTCCAGCCCCCAACCCCAAATATCTATTTTCAAGTGTTTTTAATTTAAAAAGAAAAAACTTTGCTTAAAGTTACCCCTTCTACATCAGTAGGAGGCAATTTCCTTCACATGAAATAAACATACCTGCGCCGCAGCATCCTGAGAGAAGACAAAAGCGTTGACATGAGCCAGAGCCACCACGTACAGGAAGGGACACCAGGAAGGCTTCGCACTCCCGGTGACAAGAGAGCGAAAGTAGAGTCGCACCAGAGGGAGGGAGTCTTCAGGGGGAGATGTGAACCTCTCCATGGGGATGGCAAGCTTCCATTAAAGAGGCACAAGGATGTTATTGAAAGAAACACTCAATAATGAAAATCAAAATGGCTGCTCACCTGTTCCAAAGTGACACCCAATGACCTCAAGATGCCCACGTGCTCCCCAAACATGGCCAACCTCATGGTGGCGCTGTACTTCCTCTGCAGGGGCAAGAGAATCCAGCAGCCGAAGAGGCGGTCCCCGAACGACACGGCCTCGTACTGAGCCAAGAGGGCACGATACAAATCTTGGAAGGAGGCCAGACCTGGAGGGGGGATGCTGAGGTCTAAACATTCCAGTCTTGATGGCCTGCATGCAGAAAAAGTGAGTGAACAAGATCATTGCCACTGAAGAGTAAGTAACAAGTGCTTAAAAAATAATCTTCAATAATTAAAATTAAAAATGATATCACAGGACTTTGACTCAAACCTTGATAGTAGCCGAAACAGACCCCAAGTCAGTTTTTGAACTGGTTTCTCCAGGAACAAATCGCTGGAACACAGGAACACACAAGACAGTCGGGCCAGCTTTGAAACAGGGAGGATCACCTATAGGATATCAAATTCAGGTTTTTAGTTAGATGGTCTCCTTAACTACAGTAACTCGAAGAGGTCAATGCACCTTAAGGGCTTCCTCCCGCCAGACTTCCAGCACCAGTAACCACTGCAGACATTGGGTGACTGCCAGCAGAGCCCCCTGGGGAAGCTCCTCCACCGATAGCCCTCCACCACCAGACACCCCGGTTTTCTCATACAGGCTGACCAGAGGAAGAAAAGGCCAGTCTGACGGCAGGGTTGGCCCACTTAGTTCTGGTAGGAGGTGGGATTTGATCCAGGGGTTGCGGCCAAAGAGAGCATCCTGCGAGACCAGCACGGATGTCTCCAGGTGGGCCAGGTGTGTGAGGAAGCAGCCACGAATGGAAGGAAGGTTGGCGCAGGCTTCTCGTAAAAGAGCTCCTACGATTTGGAGCGAAGGAGAGTTGGGATGGCTTGCTTCCTCTTGAAGCTGCAGTTCCCCCAACTCAATGGCCTCCGGACCACCACTGTGACCCTCCCTAAAAAAAAAAAAAGACAAATAAAATGATAATTTATCAAATGTAAAAAGCTACTGTGATTATTTTATTTATCAAAAAATAAATTGATATAATAATGATCATAACAAGCCTAATTACATTAATATAGGTGCTATGAAAGCTCTATGTAAACTTCTACCACCATTCACGATCACATTCATCCGAGAGGTCATAAGATAAGTCATGGGAGAGGAATTATGAGAACAGATTCACTAATTTGTTTTTGTTTTGGACGCTTGCCATTATTTTGGTGGTAGAGTTGGATCACGACAATGTTTTGATTATAAAAACCATGTGAGATGTTTAAAGGTATTTGCTAGTGCTGTAAACAAGTGAAACTTGTAATAAGAAACTTAAGGCTGAAAAAGCATAGGAACAGATTATTTAAAGTTCATATTTTGAAAGCGTCGTATTCTGTCAAAATTAGTCAAATAATAAAAACTGTCAAATTCACGATTTTCCACCAGCACTCAAATAAAAAGCGTGGTTCATCATGTTTTTCTTTTTTAATGTGTTCTCTGCTGCTTTGATGAAATTCTAAATAGATGAGCATTGATCTAATTTGTAAAATGACATTATATTAATGGGCTGCATTTTGCAAGTAAGTATTTTCACAAAGCAAGCATTATGTGCCTAATATGTCCACAGCTGTTTTGGTTGCTAGTGCACAAACTTGGCAGTCAAACGTTTTAGAAACTTACGGTATGAAGTCCTTGCTGAAAACCATGGTGGCGAGCAAGTCATGAGCAAGGTGCTCGCTCCCAGGCAATAACCATGGAAGAAGAACGAGCGCCACCTTGTGGTAGAGCTGGGCATGCTTTTCCACTTGTGGCTCAATTGAAACCTGAGATTGAAACAAAATGCTTAATAATGACAAAACTGATTTTCAAATAATGTCCAGTGAACCTATATCATGATAGATGCTTTTTTTTTTTTTTTTAGTTTCAAAATAAAAATTAAGACTTTGAACCTACCGATCTATATGCCAGGCGCAGCAACAGGAAGATGAGATGGTGCTCATGACGGAGGAGCCAGGACCAGGTATGAGACAGTGTGGGTGTGGCCTGACTGACAGTTTGCAGGTAACCAATGACAGGCTCCGACACAAGGAAGCTCGTGAACTAGATCGGATTAAAGAAAGTATAAGCACAACATACAAGCATACTAAATTTATTATAAACACGTTTGCTTGCTAATGAGTTCAAGCTTGACTTTTCGAGCTCAAGAACATCATGACTTACCTTGCAGGTGAGACCTTTGTGGATGCTGGTGATAGTATCCAAGAGGAGCGTGAGGCTTGTGAGGAGAGGGAAGGGAGAGGAGTGAGACATCAAGCCTGGACGGTCCCTCCATCCTGAGCAGGCCAAACCAGGCAGGCTGGGAGAGGTGTCCAAATCCACATTACCAGGCATAACACTGCATACTACTGAAGATGACCTGGTAACAAAAATAATCAGAATTTATTTTTCAAGATTACTAGGAGAATAGTCACGATTCTGACATAAGGGGCTTGAAAACAAATGAAACATACTTCAGGTTCTTTATCAGGTCTTGCACAACACTGTGGGACATTAGGGGAAGAAGAACCTCAGAAGCCAGCTGCTCTAGTTCTTGAAGACCTTCCACTGGCTTGAAACAGTTCTGAGGAAAAACAAAGCACATATTTAGAGTTTGAGCTGAATGCCACAGTGGTTGAAAGACCAGATGATTGCATATGAATTTCTTCTAAGGTAAAAGACAATGGATGGAATAAGAGTGGAAAATGAGAAGAACCTGTTTGGAGAGCTGAAGGTAGAAGGCCTCAAAGTAGATCAAATAAGATGGAATCAGTGCCAGACTGATGTCTCTCTGTACTGGATTATCGAGACCCTTTACAAAACTCTTTAAATGGCCCATAAGTGGTGCTGGCAAGCCTGTGACATGCCCCCATGTCACCGGAGGGGGAGGAGGACATTCATCACCTGAAGAACTTGAAAAGAAAACAAAGACCATGATTCTATGAGTTTCATCAATCACATCCAACTCCAAAATAAATAAAGTTCCATCAAGACTGTTTTTTACCTGACCATGCCAGCCTGCAGTTCCTGGTGGCAACCAGCAGTATGTGTCACCTGAGTAAGCAGAGTGAGCAGAGCCAACACCCTCTCGAGCTGCAGATGCAACAGATGGCAACAGCGAGCCAGCGTTGTACAAACAGACTGCAACGACGTCAGTAAAGCTGGATACAAATCTCTGTGGAACAGCATCAATCACAGCTGATGAGATGTTTTGGCATTCACGTATAAATGTCTTGCAAATATTCATAATGTTACATACATGTACAAGTCGCAGGCTTGGCCATAGCCGGCTGCCACAGCCCACATCCTGTAAGCTTCTGTGGTGATCCCAAGAGCCTTGCGTGGCTCTAAAAGGATCTCGCTGGGTTCAGCACTGAGCAGACGACATAGACGCTCCCTCACACCTGCAGAGTTCAACTAGAAGAACAATTAGTGAGGCACGCTAAACAGAAGCAATGTGATCTTACAAATAAAACTTACTAGTCTGGCACATGCATGTCTGCCAGAAGTAGCCAAAACTCTTAAGAGCTTCATGGCAGAAGCAAGGGGGAGCCCATAAACAGATTGAGGGAAGGAATTAGAAGGCACGGTCCAGGAAGTGGGAAGAAACTCCGACATCACCGTCTCCATCAGGCGAGGACAATCCAACACCTGAGAGAACAAGTCCGCAATAAAAACTGGGGGAAAAAAAAATCAATGAGCTGATATCTACCTGAGTAGCAGATGATGAAGAGTGTCTGGCGATACGGGTCAGGATCTCCAGAATGTCATGAACAACCCGGGGGGAGGGTCGGACAACCTCAAGGATGTAACGTAATCTGGGGAGAAGTTTCATTCTCAGGAGCCCCTGAAGCAAAACGCATTTCCTCATTAACTGTTTAACAAGCAATTATTTTGTTAGTTTTGACGGCGCTAAAAATCACCTTGACAACATCCTGCCTCGCCACGTCATGATCAGGCTTCCTCTCCTCCCTCTCCTTGGCAGTCTCTTTTAAAATTTCATCCAACCCTTCATCGTCTTCCTCTTCTTCCTCCTGCGATGGCAGCAACGGGAAGGCGGCCAGCCCTCGGAACCAGTGGAAAGTGAGGTCCAAACACTCCTTTGAAATATTTCACATCAATGTTCGTTTCGAAAAATTCCATTTAGAGTACTTTCGTCTTACTTCATCTTCTGTGCACACCAAAAGTGCTCGGAGTGCGTGCACGGCGGCGGCCATCACTGCCTCCACGCTATCATCCAGCGCAAAGCGAAGGAGGAAGAGCAAGCCGGCGTCGAGCAGAGTGGACAACATGCTGCCTTTCAGGGTTGAGCGGTAGTCCCCGGCCTGAGCCTGTGAGCCGTGGAGATACACGAGTAATGCGTATCGTTGACATGTTTGAGAGAGTTTGTGTACCTTTGAAAGAATATTGCGGAGGGTGTTGAGAGCCAAACTCCGCTGTTGGATGAGTTGACTGCGTGACAGAAGGAAAAGCTCCTGGAGGGAGTAACCTGCACGCTGGTGGAAGGGGGTGGATTTGAATTAAGCAGCAAGATCCACCCAATTTTGAGTATATAATGTTATGCACAATAAATTATAAGAAGCTGTATCGCTTGGATACCTCAGGCTCGTCTCCATGGTGGTGCAGACCCAGGTGGGTGGGCAAATCTTCCGTGGGAGGAATTAGATTTCCGTTAAAATCAAAACGGGCCTGCATGGCCTAAAAAAAAAAAGAATATGTGATGTGTTTTCTCAAGTTATCATAGTGTTCATCTTGAGTTAATTCAAATTTTAAATAGTTTATCTTCTCACCTGTTTGGTTCCAGTTTTTCTGGGTGCAGGAAGGTCCCCAATCCACTCCAGCTTCTCTGGTTCCAGTTTATCCATGTGCACCCAGTCCTTCTGAGGCTTCACTGGCAGATCTATTCCCACACCAAAACATTATCAGACACTTTATTAATTATAGCTGATTTTCCATTGTCCTTCTCACCAAAGAAGAATTATTCAATTGAAAACCACAGCAAGAGGTTCTTCCACGAGGAACACTTTCATCAGATCTAAGTGTAACCGCAAAGTAGTCAGGAGAGTGACTTTCCAGCTAATCAAACAAAGTAAAGCCAGTGCTTAGCTTTTTACATGGAATCCGGCCATGCGGCAAAATAATGTGGGAAGTCGCAGTGGCAAAAAAAAATCCCTACATTGGAAGGCCACAAAATCAATTAAGTCACTTGACAGCAGCTACGTCCACATCTTTGAAGCAATTTATGGGCCGGACAATGTCAGGGATAAAGTTGGATAAAGTTGGCAGGCATTTAATTGAATGGATCTTCTTGACAGAGTGGGACAAAGTCCAATGTCTCATCTAGAGCTCTAAGAATTTAGACTAATTAAAGGGATTTCTCAAGCTCAGCAATGTTTACAAAGTGAAGTGCAACATTAATATAGGTGGAGTGCATTTGGTTCATTTGGATCTCGACCAGACAAAAACAAGAGAGAAAAAGCAATGAGAAGGTTCCCTTTTAAAAATCATCATACCGATCACAGCAGATCGGGGCGACAGTTCCTCTTCTTCCTCCTCTTCCTCTTCCATCTCCACATCTTTGGGTTTTGCAGAGGGCGCAGCACCACTGGTGGAGTCTGAATTGAGATGAACACTGCTTTTGCCCTCAGGGTGTTCGCGTGAGAAGGAAGAAGCCGGCGCGCTCGCAGCTCTCCGAGATTGAACAAACTCCACCAGCGTCGGATCTGGCATGCAGAAATAATTGTTTTGAAAGAGTGGACCAACATAATGGAACAACAAAAGCCTTTGTGCACCGGCTTCATTTAATATCATGTCAGGTCACACCGGCGACGGATGCAAAAGCTTACCAAGCTGTGATAGGAGCCTCTCCTGCTCCTCTAGTATCTCAGACTGCGACATTGCCAGGATCTTCTCCTGGTTCTCCCTGTGGATCCTCTTGCTCTCCTCTGACCTATTAGGACACCCGAGTCCGTCTCCAGACACCAGTCTTGAACTTGACACTGGAGATGACACCGCTGAGGAAGAATATTATGCATTATTATAAATTACATATTACCATAATAAAAAATATGAGGAGTCACTCGTGATAGAGTTCCAGACCCACTGAGAGACTTACTGTCTCCATTGTGATAAGACATTTCCATAGGCCTCTGAGGAGGAAGTTTCTGCTCCTGAGGTCTGTGTTTTGATGGAGCTTGAGATGTAAACTTTAATGGGGCCTTCCCCTCTTTTAGTCTCTGAGCCGCAAGCTGTTGAGCAAAGATGCTCTTTTTCTCCCCCACGGCCGACAGAGGTACCTGATTGACAAGATGGGCAGCATTTAGGGTTCATACAACTAACAATTTACAAAATTTAAAATTTTGTTTTGTAAGAGGAGCAGAAAAAGACTATAAAGTAAAGGATACATTTTTTGCACAAGTTTCGTTAACTGCCCCGCAGGGATGAATAAAAGTTTTATTAAGCACATCTATTCTGTTTATTGCTTCTATCCACAAAGAAAGTTAGTTTTGTGTGTTTTTACCTGAGTGCTGTTTGTTGAGCGATGACATGCTTTAGGGAACGCCACGCCAGTAAATTCCGGTAGTGATATCGGAATGGAGCTGGTGTCTCGTTCCTTCAAAGAAAGTAATAATCACAGAGTCATTATTGAAACCCCACAGAAAAAACTCAAACTAGTTATAATGTCAGACTTTGGGGCAGATTATGGTTTAAGGACACTTACAATAATCTTGGACAGAACTGCACTGATGTGAGTGTCATGTCTGTCCATCGTCTCTCCCGCATCCTCGTCCTCAAAGGTCACATGTCTGTTTTTGAAGCGGGACTTTTTAGGAGGGGCTGGTGTCAAAGATGGAAGCTCGTCCGGGAGATCTGAGAACATAATTAAAATTATTTTGAAAATCCCATTAATCAACAGTAATCAACAGATTAATTGATGATCAAAAATAATTATGATGCATTCCTGGTTCATTAAAAAACAACAACAAACCTTCTATGGTGACCACATCCCTCTGACTTTCTTCATTGTGACCATTATGATCCTCCCCAAGGTCTCCTGCTGTCTCACCCCGCCTCTTGTCAGGACGGCGGAGCACGCTGGCAGCAGACGGAGCTCCAGATTTTAGGAACTCTTCCTGCTCCCGCAGGAGATCCGTCTCAGAGCCGCCTGGCTTAGGACGTCGCAGCATCCCTCTGGAGAAGGACAAAGTCTATTTCCTTAATTCATTTGGCATTTTTCATCCAGAAAAAACACAAAGTACTTCACAAAACAGGATATTAAAGATGAAAACGATGTAGAGTATTCCATTTGGAAATCTTTACTTAAATTACTTAATCAACCTGAAATTATGGTGCAACTCTGCAGACACAAGCAAGTCACTTGTGAGGGGAACTCAGTTGGATGGCTTCTATTATTCTGAGTTGTATCATGCAAAAAGAACAAACTACAACTTCAAAATAATTAGCACTGGGGTTTCCATCTCGGGATGGATATTTTATGTCTCCCTGCTGCAAAACAACCAGGAAAACAGATCTTGAGGACCAAGAATAAAGACCCCTTTGCTTAATTGTTGTTATCACGTGTGGCGATGTTTATTTTATAATTCGACAAAGTGAACTGAACAATTTATTGTACCTCTTCAAACACAAGACTTTCGTTATATTTATCAAAACCAACTCGTCACATTAAAAACACAACAACGCCGCTTTAACTTAGATGTAATGTTTACCTTTCTTTAGCTGTGCGAGTAGCGACTAGCAAAAATCCGGATGTACTCTGAAGTGACGCATTAATATCTGCTTTCAAAATAAAAGCTTTCGCAGAAAGCGGAAGTGACTTTTTATGACTTTATGAAATTCTATGACACGTCGTTTTACCCAGTAATCACATGGCCAGCCTCCGCTTGAAAGTATAAAAACTATTTTCCCTTTTTTATGTGTTTAATGTCATTATTACAATCAAACATTTTTACAGCTTTATTGTAACAATTTCAAAATAAAAGCTCCAAATTAATGCGCCCATATAGGACGACGTTTTCTTGAGCTAGAAAAATACCACACTCCCCCGAAGAAACATTTTTGTCACGACTTCCTCTCTTGTGCAGCCGTGGGATTGGTGGAACTGAGGACGTCGGGTTAAATCGGGACGCAACACCACGATCATCGTTATCGCTGACTGCATCATGGTCAACCTTTGCTGTCTCTGCTGTGGTGAAATCCCTCAACCCCGCCCCCCTCGGTCGGGACCACCACGGGATCCCCGCCTCACAGTGCAGCTGCAACCCACCGGCACCACCACCACCAAGAGTAAAGTGGGTCCGAAGAAGACGCGAGCAGACGCGGATGCTACTGCCCATACCGACAAAACGGACTGATCGTGCACTTGCCGCCTGACATGCAAGAAGTGCAGGATGCTCTCCTCCGATCTGGACTCAACAGAAGATACCGAGGCCAGCGCTCTTAATCATGCCGAGGAAGAAGCGCAGGAGGCGGACTCTCCAGTTGAGAGTGATGTGGGTGAGGTAAGTGGTATGCACTCATCGGTTCACCACCAGGATCATCTCATGAGATCCAATTAAGCCTAAGAGATGATCAATTTTGCAATGATTGATACTTATTGCTGTGTTGTGATGGTTTGCACTGCGTCCCATTCCGTCGAGCTGTTTCCAATATTTTGGTGATCTGATTTAATCCTAATATGAAGAAATTACAGTTTAGCTGTAGTCCAATTAGCAAATCAAAACAGAAAATTGCTACATCTGCAAAAGCTGAATATTTAATATGAGGTGTTTATTATCTAAAAGGCAAGTATGATCATAAATCCTCAAATGACGGCATCTTGGGAGTTACTGCAAAATTAAATCTTCATGTCATCATCCTCAGCATTGTCGGTCATGTATAATTTAAGGCAATAATTAATAATTAATTCCTTTTCCAGGCTAATTCATTGTGTCCTGAAGTGAGTTGAAGACAACGGTGTATAATATGTTTAAATTATTAACCCAAAACTATTTTTGCACAATACAACGGACTGAAAGTTTATTTCCCCTAAGATTTAATTCTGTTTAATGTTTGCATTATTCTCTATGATGATTGCCTCTTAGTATTTAATCATTTAACCTTTTATTTATTAATCCCTGTACTATTCCCAAGGCAAATTCCCCACTGAATCCACACAGTAAATCGTATTCAAATTCCAATTATTATTAGCAGTCAGCCGTGAAAAGATAGTAAAGTACTTCACATTCATTTTCAAACCTCTCGAAGAGCAGCATTCCGATAAAATGAACAAGTAAATATTATGATTTCATTTTTTTTTAATATTCTGTATTTGCTAATTAGCAATGTTCGCTAGCACACGTTAACCAGGCCATCAAACAAGCTAATATCATTTAAAATTATTTTCAAGATTAATTAATGTAACATACCTCAGTGTGCTTCTTCCATTTGGATGGAGGGTGTTTTTAAATTATAATATAATTACATCACTCTGTATTTGTATAAAAATTCATTCATGGATGTAGTAATGAGGAATAAGCACCAAACTTCAAATCCTTGAGTGCTACCGAGGATTGTTACCGCTGCCAATAAGTCCGTCCTCCTTGAGGTTCATCATGACAATTGAGTCCTTGTCTTTTTCTCCGCCATAAATCAAATGCGGTTGAAGCAGCACAATGACATCTTCGCCTGAGCCTGTGCAGTAATGGATGACTTGTTGTCAGCAAAGAATCTTTTCACTCCATTAAATGCAAGATGACAAAACAAGATCTCCCGAAGAGAACGACCGAGTGACTAACACGATGTGAACATTGTCTTTTCTAATTTGTGGACCTCCAAACGATCCAGTAGTTGCTCAATGGAATTGATTGGAATACATTAACTATATTAGTGTCTTAGCTTTAGGCAATTGTCCTTGCTGATTGCAAAGTTCTGACTTCTAGTTAGTATTGCAAATGTGTGCACTTTTTCTTGCTCGTCCGCCCTGGAGTAAATAATGACTCAGTGTTTTCCCTGATTCACTGGAATTAAAAAACGAAATTGTAAGTCCATGTACTGCCATTATATAAATTGAGATGACAACATCTTAATAAGCTATTTTGTCCTTCAGCTGCATTGAAGTTCTCACACGACGCGCTTTAATTGAATCCCCCTTAAGCTTTCTTCCATTTGATTTATTTTGTGCTTAGCTATGGCAAAGCTTCGCAATTTACAACGCATTCATTAGCATGGTGGCTACAACTCCTGATATCACTGGCATGTTTTAGGAGCCTCATTGCCTTAAGTGACCCATTTCTCACCGTGCTTCTGAACTTCTCTCCACAGCAGCGTCCAGTCAAGCAGTCTTTGGGTGCCTGCGTGTGCCGGCAAACTCATTGGCGCTGCCTGCTGCTCTCCTTGCTCATGTACAGCTGCCTGGGTGCAGTCAGCTGGTGTCAAGTCAGCCGAGTCACCAAGATCAGCTTCAATTCAGCCCTGGCTTCCACGTTCACGGCTTCCTTCGCCACGTCCCTACAAAGAGGATCCCATCCTGGAGGTCTCTCTATGATCTACCACGATAGCCCTTGCTCGGACGGCTACGTCTACATCCCATTGGCCTTCCTCTTCATGCTCTACGTGTTGTACATGGTGGAGTGTTGGCATTGCCGAGTCCGCAGCGAGCGGCAGTGTAAAGCCGACGTGGACAGCGTGTACGAACGTGTGGCGCGTATGCGGCAAGCTCAGCCGTGCATCTGGTGGAAGGCCATCAGCTATCATTTTGTACGCCGGACACGGCAAGTCACCCGTTACCGTAACGGAGACGCCTACACCACCACGCAAGTGTACAACGAGAGGGTCAATACGCACGTGGCTGAGAGCGAATTCGACTACGGCCGTTGCGGGATGAAAGACGTGTCGCGTGACCTCAGAGGGTTGGATGAACATCCGGCGACTCGCCTGCAGTTCACTAAATGTTTCAGCTTCACCGAAGTCGGCCCGGAAAATGATTACCTCAATCAACGAGCCAGGTTCTTCTCGGAAGTGGAAGGTTTGGATGATTACATGGAAGCCAGGGAGGGGATGCAGCTGAAGAATGTGGACTTCAGGGATAACTTGATCGCCTATGTACACCCGGATAAAATGCCCTGGTACAATTCCCAGGTGGCCTTCTGGTTGGCTGCTTTCTTCATGCTCTCCTGGCCCCTGAGGGTGCTGATAGAGTATCGCACGGCATACGTGCATTACCGCATTGAGAAACTGTTTGGGGTAGACTACACGTGCAGCAGCGACTCACCTCTGGATGAAGATCGGAATGTCAGTTGCGTCATTCCCAGAGTTGATACGCTGGACAGCACCGAGTTGGAGTGGCACATCCGCTGCAACCGCCAGGTGATCCCCAGCTACTCCGAGGCCATGCTGATCAACATGAGCTCCAATTCCGACTGCACCGCATCCTCCAACTGCTACCTCCTGGACACCAGCCCCACCACCCAGAGCTATGGAGCCCTCCAGGGTCAGACAGGGCGGGAAGGCAGGCGCGGGAGAACCAGGAGGAGGACCGTCACCAGCTCCAGCTGCTCTTCTCTCTTCTCCTACCAAGGAGCACGCTTTCGATCCCGTTTGTCTTCAGCCACTTCCCGCTTCTCACTGTGTCGCATGTACGGGTCACGTCGCACGGTGGCGCTATGGAGGAGCCGCAGCAGCAACATGACGGACCCCTGCTGCATGGATGAGCAGAGCCGCTCGGACTCCAGCCAGCTGGCCCTCAGCGATAGTCCGCCCAATTACAGCGATGCCAGGTTCTTTCCTGTGCTGATCGTGCACGGACCTGACGGGTGCGGGAGCGATGACGGCAGAGGAGGGCCCCAGCATTGTTACATTCGAAGGGACTCATCATGCGTGGAGACATCCCTGTAAAGAAGAGACTTGATTTATGTACATACAGAACTAGAGAAAACTGCTTTCAATAAATGAATCATTCCAAACTTGGAGGTCAATTGAGGCAAACACAATTTTTAAATCCGGACCCGGATTACCATTATTATTATTATTATTTTATAATTTGTTTTCAAGAAAAACAAGTGACAACCCATCATGTAGCCTAATTTGATTTGTCCAGTTCAACCATTAAAAAAAGACTTTAAATATTGCTGAATACGTTCCTCAATTTCCCAACTATTTTATATTCCTGGCTATTATCTTTCATCTGCTCTTTCAAAATATCACATTACTACAGACAGTGTATTATTTTGGAAGACCTTGTGTTATTCCTAACAACACAATGTTTTATTTTGAAAGTACTCTGACGCCATTTCCGACGCGCGCGCTCGCGCTAACAGTGAGCTAATCGACTCCTTGTCATCATCTACGACTCTGTACTAAGGAAAACACAGTAGAGTATCGCCAGGTTTTCTGCACTACCATCCGATCGTGCAATCGTGACTTTTTCCCCGATTTTCTCTGAGCTCCGACACCCAATCCGTGCGTCGCATCGGCGGGTTGTTTTCATCGAAGTTTCCCCCCCTGGAGGTATGCATCGCCCCGGCCCTTGTTAGCGCGGAGCTGGCTGTGAAACTTTAATCCCCGATAGCCGATCAGGATGAAGTTGCAGTGCGATGTGGAAGTGGTCAACCGTATGCTTCCCACCTTCGGTATGAAAAGTCGCGGCAAGGGGGTAAGGGCGGTGCTGTCCATCGGGAAACACTTGGACAAGACCAGTCAACGCGGGAATGTCTACTTGATGATCTGCACGGCCAAGGACAGAACAGGATCCAAGTATAAGGTCTGACAAAGCTGACACGATTTACTTGATGTGTTATGGCTAATTAAGTCTCGTACGCCATCTAGCGGAAGAGGATTTAATTATTTTGCCTGTCACTATACGTCGGTGGTAAAAATACAATAGAGTAGCTTGTTGAAATATATTTTTCATATATAAATATATATTTTTTTGTGGAGAGTAATAAGAGACACAATTCACTTGTCTCGCTTCATATTATTATTTTTAGTTTATTAATGTAGCTAGAAACAGAAAGAAAAGAAATTAGCTGTCTCATTTGACACCCTTGAAATTTTGTCCCAATCTCATCTACCATTTTTTAAATATTGTGACACTGCAAAAGTGACGCACGCACACGTTCCTGTTTAAGCCTGTGGAGAGTTTGACCAACGTTGTGTCATCTTGTTGTGACATGGAATTTTCCACTCGTTGAACGTGATCCAATTTTGTCTTGCAGCTCAAAGACAACATTGAGAAGTTCTTCACGTGGTTTGTAGAGGAGGGCAAGGCCACGGTGAGATTAAAGGAACCTGCTGTCGACATCTCTCTGAGCAAGGTAGGCGCGTCATTGATTTATCAAAAGGCATCGAGAGGCATTCAATTGCCTGTTTGTTACCCGTACAAAAAAGCGTTTGTTTTGACGGCCGTGGCCAGACACCCTGGCAGCCTCATTGCTTCCAGTGGCTGCCATGCCTGAATGCTGTCAGGCAGCTGTGACCTTTCACCTACATTTTGAACACGACTGACAATAACATTCACTTTGCAAATGCCCGACAGTGGCTTTAGACGACGGTTCGAGTACTACCCATTTTGGAAAAGGCCGCAAAATGATGTCTGGCGTCCACCATATCAACACGCTGATGATGTCACTTGACACTCAGGCCGACGCAAACAGCTTGAAGAACTTCCTCTCGGCCGCCCGCTTGGCGGACAGGGGGAGCGAAGCCAGCAGCCTGCCGCTCTCCACTCTCACGCCCGTCCGAGCCAGGGATGTGGAGCAGCCTAAGAAGAAGATGACCATCGTCTCCAAGAAGGACTACCCGCTCACCTGCAACTTCCCGTACTCCCTGGAGCAGCTTCAGGTCTCCTACTGCAAGCTGTCACGCATCGATACTCGCATGCTGTCACTGAAAGGTATGTGATGCTCAAAGAACATGATCAGTACACTTGGATGCCTCACATATTTGTTTTTGTAGCTCTTCGCAAGCTGGACCTCAGCAACAACCACATCAAGAAGCTCCCGGCCACCATCGGCGATCTGGGCTGCCTGTCCGAGCTGATCCTCCACAGTAACCACCTGGAAACTTTTAGCGAGGCCCTCTGTCTGTCCACATTACAGCAGACCCTCCAGCTCCTGGACCTCAGTCAGAACCGTCTGCAATCGCTTCCCACTCAGTTCTGCCAACTCCGTGAGCTGGTGAACCTCAAGCTGGATGAAAATAAGCTCGTCTCTCTGCCCTTCCACTTGGGACGTCTCGCTAAATTGAGGTTCTTGTCGGCGGCCCACAACCAGCTAGCCGCACTGCCCGGCAACTTCCGCAAGCTAAAATTGGAGAACTTGGACTTATTCGGAAACCCGTTCGTCCAGCCCAACCCTCTGGACGACACCATGAGGCTGGCGTTCCCGGTTCCTCTTCAAGAGCTAGCTTCCAGGGCTGTAGCTAACCTCAGGTGTTTTAAAATCCTGCATTACACACATAATCAATCGATCAACAATTTTGTATAACTGGTGCCACCTCATCATCTAATGAACTTTCATTTTCTTCCATCAGAATCCCATACGGACCTGACCTCATCCCCACTCACTTGTGCCGAGACCTGGAATTGGCCAAGCTTTGCGACTGCGGCCGCTTCTGCGTCAGCTTTTACATCAAGACGTGCGTGAGCATGAACCTGCACCAAGTTTCTCACACGGTGGTTCTCGTGGACGATATGGGAGGAACTGATGCTCCCGTGCAGCAGTACTTTTGCTCCCTTTCTTGCTACTCCGAATTCTTGGACAATTCTATCCAGAGGGGAATCAGATGAGGATGGCGAGGACGTGGCACTTTTTGAACTCAGTATTTTATTTCTAGAAATAAGAAGTGGCAAAAAGAGGAGGCAAGTATTTCTACTCCAGCTGAATTGTCCTGCATCCTTCTACTGACCTATTTGCATAATGCAATTAAGATGTGCTGTGACCTCATTGCCTCTCTCTCTCTCTCTCTCTACCAGAAGGCTAAATAAAGAGTTTGTGTTGTGCTCGTGACCTACTATTTTTCTATATGTTGAAAATTTCAATAAAAGTATTTGTTTCAAGAAGTTCATTGTGGCACTTCAAATAATTTGTTTTAATTTTGAATATAATTGTGTATAATTCATAGTATAATTAATTAATAATTGTATATAATTGTAAATAATTCTGACAATTTTTCAATTAATATTTAATTTGCTTCAAGCCATTTATCACTCAATTGAAGATTTCTGTAAAACTGACACAGTTGATAGAATAATTCTATAAACTCCTGTTCAGATGCCAGATTTTGTGATTTAAAGAAAAATGACAATCTAATAATTCTTTAGTCAAGTTCATACAAGAGGGAGTTCTGAAAGGTAAATCCTGCCGATGTGGCGTGATCGCTAAACACTATCTCGTTTCCGTCTTGGTCGATTTCTCTCAGTGAGACAGGCGGCAAATTCTTCTCTGGTTCTGGTTTTCGGATTATCTCCTTTTCTGGCAGGTTCTCTGCCTCCTCTTCCTTCATCCTCGCCTCATCCTTTGTGGAGGTTGGGCTGCTTTCCTCAGTTTTCTGGGTTATTTTGTCGCCTGCTCCTATGTAAGAAGGTTTTTCTAGTGTCTCACTTGTTTTTGTGGTGTTTTTAAAGATTATTTCTGTGGGCGTGGCTTCACCAGATGCCTCCTGTAGTGTCTCTAGTTCCATCTGGTAAAAATAAAATACATATTTTATTTTCTCTGTGAATATTTTACAATATATAAAATAGAAATCTTCAATGAATTTTATTTGATTTAAAAAAAACATTATTTTATGTATGTTTAGAGGGAAGCAGTAACACACTGACAATAAATGATCTAAATATATATTTTTGACTGGGTCATTGCATCCATATAAATTGCCACTAGATGGCAGTATTGGTCTGTAAACGACTTATCTTTGTATTTTATCTGCCTGACGTCTTTAATTTAATTTAGTAAAAATTAAACTTTTGCTTGTATTATATACTTTATACTTTTTATTTTTTATTAGAACAACTTGGAAGACAACCAGGATTACGGAATGGATTGTGTTCTATTTTAGTTTTGATGTTATATAGACATGTTGTCATCAAATGTCAAATTTAATTGCAACTACTTTGTGACACCACCCGTGATTGTTTGGAGGTGTTTTCTTTTTTTTTTTTTTGGAAAGTACATCCAGTGATTAATTGGTTACACCCAGAGATTACTCGATCTATAAAGCCGACTCTGAGTCATACTTACAAAACGTTGTATTCTAAACGATACATAATTATCTAATATAATTTGTCTAATGAATCTTTTTTTTTGTTAGTCATTTGTTTTAACTTTTTGTCTGATTTTTATTTTTTGTACTCCTTTTTCTGCAGCTGTGGTTGTCTAAATGAAGTTGAGTTTTATATAAGGAATGACAAGCAGGTTATGAGTGACGACTCACCGTAACATCCTTCTCTTTGATTTCCGCAGCTTCTTCCACTTGAATGTTCTCCACTTGGCTGCTTGAGTCTAAACATGCATCTTGACTTGCCGGGTTTATTTGAGAGTGCATTCTCCGTGGTGCATCATCTTCCCACACTTGAGCCTCATTTTTATTTTCACCGAGGTTAGTCTGACTTTCTTGAATGCACAGTACATCCTGTTCTTCATTTTCTTTTGTGTCCTCTTCTCTTCGTTTCCCTGTCAACGGCTCCTCTTCCCACACAGAAGCATGACTTTCTTTTTCATTGAGGTTGACCTGACTTTGAAGGGCATCCTGTTTTCCACTTTCTTCTTCCTCCTCTATGGTCTTTTTTTCAACTCCTTGTTCCTCTTCCTCCTCAAGCTCTTCACATGTTCTCTTCTCTGTGAGCTGCTCCTCCTCACTAATATCGACTTCTTGGCGCTCACCTATTTTAGGTTCCTCACCTTCATGATAATCCTGGTCTTTCTTCGTCTGCTCTTCCATCGCTGCATTTTCTTGCATAGAGTCATCCTTCACTTGGGTGTTTGGATTTTCCACATCGCTAGAAGGTTGGGTGGGGATCTGGAGATCAACACTTGCTGGGTCTCCTTGATTGGAATCAATTCTCTGTGACTCATCTTCTTCCTTCACTGGATCTTCATTTTTATTTTCAATGTGGTAGACGAGACCCTCTTTAATGTGAAGTACATTCTGGTCTCTATTTTCTTCAAGTTCTTTTTCCTCCTCCACAAGTTCTTCATCTGTTCCCTTGTCTTTCAGCTGCTCCTCCACACCTGTGTCCTCTTCACCAATCACAGTCTGACCTCCGTTCTGACCTTTTATCACCTCCCCTTCAATTAGTTGACTTTCTTCACCTTCCATTTTCTGTTCCTCCGTGTCACCTTCCGAGATGTTATTACTCCAGCAGAATTCCATCGCGTCATTGGAAGGAAGGACGGGCAGTGTGACCGTCAGTTGTCCTCTCTGCTTGCTGAACTTGGCTTGTCCTCTATCTTCATCCACTGGGTAGGAAAGAGGCAGCTCCAGCCGGTAGGCGGGTGTCTCAGACTCCAGCAGCAGACTTTTCTGCTTCACTTCAAGGTTGGCGTTCGCGACTGACTTCAGGAGTGGTACATCGATAGTGACAATAATTTCTTTGGGCCTGGGGCTCTTTCCAGAGTCCCTGGAACATCTGAAGTCCTGCAGGTCGATAAATGATCGATATTTGACGGAGTAGCTTGGCTCAGTGGGCGCTTTGCTTTTCTCATCCTGAATTTTAAAGCTCTGCGGTTTGAGATCAGGGATGGTTTTTGTTTTTTTTTCATCTGGGTATGGGAAGGCAAGCGGGTGGTCTTCAGGAGGCTTAGCTATATATCCAGGAATGGCTTTACGGATAACACAAGGCTGAGGCGTACCTTTGTACTTTGTGTTCATCTCCCTCACATTGTTTTTATCCAACGTCACCTTAAAGGCATCTTGGATTCCCTGAATGGCCGTGCTGATTACCATTTGCATGAATTCTGCTTTTTTATTCGCTATGTGGAGCGTGTCAGGGTGGAAAATGACATCATAGATCATGACTTTATTCCCCTTTGGATCTGTGTCTTGCCTTCCTGGGTGGAGATTGTGAGGGAGTGACCAGCATTGCCCTCTGCGACCATCTTCTGAAACACCCCACTTACACTCAGGCTTCCCAACTTTGTCATTAGCGCAGATGTTGATGTAGCACTTCTGCTTGCGGTTCACACTGGTCCTCAAAGCCCTGAATGGCTTCGGGTGGATGAACTCAATGGTGTTACCCCTTTCCTTCTCCAGTATAGCAATCTCCTCCTCGTAGATCCTCCTATTCTCCGGATCTGCTATCTCTTGGGCGTAATCATTCAGCATTTCCCTGAATTTTTCATCTTTAAACGCCTTTGTCAATCTTTTTATTTCATCTCCTGTCATGTTGAGCTCTTTTAGCTTTTCTCCGATATCCATGATGAAGTAGAGTAATCACAAATAACCCAGGGAAATTAATTTAAAGATATTATATTAGGACAACAGTGTAGGTTTTGCCTTTGGATCACCTGCAATGAGAACACCCAAAAATGAACATGTTAGGTAGCATTTGTTTCCTATGCCCAAAAAAGCGATTTTAATATGATTAAAAAATGATTTCCTGCAGTTTGGCATCGTTAATAGCACCAGTAAACAAATATGATGATGATATAGGCTTTGATTAAGCATGAACTCATCTAAAGGCAGTTACACTCGTGACGAACAATGCAAAAAGTTAGCTTTTAAATTGTTTGAACTTACCGTGCATTTTCCCGAATTCAAAGTATGTCTTCAGTTTGATTTCAATATGTTTGCCGTTATGGAGGAGCTAAGACAATCTAGCTTCGTTCTATTCACTTCACCAAATTTGTCATGCGTGTACTGTAACCATAGAAACGAATACACTTTTGACACGTGGGAAAAAATAAATTAAAAAGAGAGCAATAATTGTTTTTTATGTTCTTGTCAGTAATCTACACCGAATGGCACTAATACTATTTAAAAAATTGTATGCACATTTCCGGCTTTTTGTTTTTTCCTGTTTTGCCAAACCAATCAATTGAAGGTCACATGACTTCCTTTTATCCAAAACCATTTGACGCAACATAAATTTATGGACCGTTTTAAACTATAATTTACGGTGTTTTATTTAAATTTTTGTTATTTTTCCTTGTTTTGCTGAATTCATTTCTTTTACAAGTTGTTGTAATGTTTTAATATGGCCACCAGACGGCACTATTGACCGCGTTCCAGGGGACGAATCAAGCCGCGTGTTAAGTCGGTCAGTAAGGCAAAGGGGCGAGTGTGCAGGCAAGCAATATGATTGGTCGCGCCCCCAAGAGTTCATTTTTCTCTCTCTCTGATAGGAAGAAAGGCCCTGTTGCTAGGTGAAACCGCTACCAGGAAGAAGCATGGGGGAGGCATACTGACGCACTGGATGTAACTTGCCTTATATAAGTTACATAAAAAAATCTAATGACAATTATTATAGTCTAATTTGGTATGTAATCGTAACGAGGATAAGGTGTATTGAAAATGAATGAATGGCTCATATAAGCATTAAAGGTTATGAGGCAGATGTGTACCACTGCTCACATTGCTGCCCTCTTTTGTATATCATACTTGAATGAAAGTGTGTATATTTTCAATGTGAACAAAAATGAATGGGATTTAATGGCGCGCAATAAAGGCCCAGAGCACACTCAACATTTTTGGTCTGCCCTGACTCACTGAACACTTTGGCAGCCTCGTGAATAAACAAGACATGACGTCTCTGCGTGGTCTTACAAAACCGAGCTTTTATAGCACCGATAAACCGATCAGTGGGCCAGAAAGGAAGTTGTCCCACATATTCGTCAGCACATTTGGGAGGATGCGCGTGCACGTTCCAGACCAAAAAAGGGCGGCGAGGGCGAATAGTGTGACACGGAGGGTGTGGGAAGGCGGCACCAGAGAATTGCTGACTCAACTGAGAGCCCACACCTTGTTTTTCCTGGATTAGATACTGGAAAAGTTATGACTAAAAAGTAGAAAACAACCAACAAAGACAAGTGTGAACAGTAAATGAGTCATCTTTTTAATTACAAATATGTATTAAATAATATGAAAGTTACACATAGAGGTATGCGGTAATCATAAAGGTATCGTAGTAATGGCGATTACATTTTATTTACATTGTTGGTATATGTATTTCAACACGTTCCTCAAATAGGACACGCAACAAAACATTCACATATGTGTCACAACAAATAAAAAAAATGTTGCAGAAGGGTGGAAAATATGAAATTCAAAGTTGTACAAAGGCTTTGGCAAAGAGTGCATCCATTTAACAAAAAGAATCCTTTTGTGTAAATGTACAAATGAGCAGTAGAGATGTAAAGGTCCAGTGCATGTTTTTTTTCTTTGTTTTGTTTTCTTTTCTTTTCTTCCTATGAGTCAAGACGGCCGTATGTGCCAGGCCGCTCCCTGCATTAGTTAAATGTTCCTTGCCTACTGAGAGCCGGCAGGTACCAGCATGCTTATTGTGGCCAGGCTGGGTTTGGCAGGAGGGTTTTTGCCAGTGGCCATCTTGTTCAGGTTCCGAACGTCGGCCTGCCAGGTGGGAATTTTCTTGGTGGTCATGTGACGCCGGGCGTGTTTGGTGAGGTGATCGCTGCGCATGAATCGCCGATCGCACACGGGGCACACGAATTTCTTCTCGCCGGTGTGCGTCCGCCGGTGGCGGGAGAGCTCGTCGGAGCGGGCGAACCTTTTGTCGCAGCCGTCCCAGCTGCAGCTGAATGGCTTTTCACCTACAATTAAAAAAACGAGAAGGTGGTGGTCAGCAAAGTCACTAGAACATAAATTAGAACACACAATTTTTATGGTACAACCAGGACATCGAGGCAGTCGCACTGAATTCCGCATCTGTGTGAGTCATTAACAACAAAGGGCCCAAAAATCCTCACCTGTGTGTGTGCGAAGATGAGCCTTGAGGTGCGAGCTCTTGAAGTACGTCTTTCGGCAACCAGGGAAGTTGCACACATAGTTCCTCCGGCGGGAAAAGTCCATCTTTGTGGCCGCCGCACCACCGCCGAGACCCGTGGGCACGTGGACCGGAGCCGGTGCCAGCGGGAGCAGTTTGGTGTTGCCCAGCGTCATGACAGTCTGAGGTCCGTGGGAGGCCTGGGAGACCGAGGACTGGGGGAGGACCAGCATCACCGTACCCTGAGGCACCGCCGAGCCCACGATGAGAGACTGCTGCACTGCGGCGGGATTGGCGGAGCCAGGCTGAGACAGAATGGGCGCAGCGGCGGTCCGGGCCCCGGCGGACGACGTCTGGACCGTGCTGGGGATTAAGGTTGATATAATACCTGATTGGGCGCTAAAGGGGAACATCTGGCAGATGATTTGAGGGCTGGTGACTGGAGGCGGGGTCAGGGTCGCCTGGGCAGGGGTGCTGTTTAGCTGTTGACTGTTAATAGGAACGGGAGTGGAGACAGTGTCCAAAGAAGGTCTGGGAGGACCAGCCTCTGTTGTTGAGCGTATGCCAGGAAGAGGAAGAAGAGGAGATGGAGGTGTGATGCTCTGCTGCAGCTGGCGGGCTGTCGCCTTCTCTAAATTGGGGGCCACTGGAATGTGGTATTGGCACGGGGAGCTGTCCGCCGTGTGGCGGATTACGCTCGTCGCCATGGACCTGCAGGGAGGGGCGAGTGAGGGTGGGCTCTTGGCCACGGAGGAGGCAGTGCATTGCGAGGACGCGCCGCCGCTGGAGGATGAGGTTTCGGCAAAGCTGGGGCTCTGAGGCGGAGTCATACACTGTGACGAGACCAAAGACAAAAATCAGGAGAAAGGTACTAACAAGTCTTAGGTGGTCATATTTTGTTCAACAGAGGTAACATTTTAATGAGCCTTCATGCATAAACAGTGTGAGATCATCAGGTGTGCTGTGGGAAATCCCAAATCGCTTGAATGACTACAAATAATGCACCCTTGTTCATCTTCCTATCCATGCTGTCGACATAGGATGGTAATTTACACATTGATCCACTTTTGGTGCATTTTTTGTTCACTAAAGCACATCTTTCTTTTCTTATATATTTTTCTTATTCACTGCCAGCCCAGGTAAAATAATGTACCTTTGACTTTTATAGCCATCAATGGCAGTGAATGAGATAAGAAAATCCTGCCATCTCATTTCATAGTTCTCCTGCCACTGGATAGATGATCAAGTAAATATTTGACTACACTAAATAGACAAGTTGTTTAAATACTGTAAAATGGCTCGATCAGTCCATCTTCTGATCGGATCAATAGACTGTTATTGTTAATGGGTCTGTGAGTTCCGGACTGTGGTGGGATTCTTACCAGAGAGGAAAGGGACACAAAGTCTTTTGAGGGCTCCGGGAGCTCGGGTGGCAGGATGGAGTCGCAGGAGTCCGAGGCCGGGGTCAGGGGTCGAGGCTTGCAAGGGTTAGGCCTGTTGCTACCAACAAAGTGACCCCAGGAGCTCATGCACACCAGCGCCTCAGCGGCCTCCAGGTCTGTGTACTCCAGACTGGGAGAGCATCTGCTGTTGCCACTGGGGACGGGCTGCTCGGTGGTGTCGTGCCTCCTCCGCTTTGCGTAGGACCCGCACTGATCGACGGACTTGTTCTGAAGGAAAGAACGGCGTAAACAAGTTGAGTTTGCATCACGGCACGGAAATGGGAAGAATTGGCTGCTCAGTCATTATTTCCTGCATCTCAACTTGGAAATAAAGTGAAAGGGTGGAGGGCTGCTGACTACACCCTGGCCCAGTATGCACTGCCCCACATTTAGAGCCAGGACACCTCCCATAGCCAAATATAGACCAAAGAGTGACGTGCTGGCCAGATGGGCCATGTGAAATCCCCTATAAAGCTGGTTTGCCTCTGGAGGATTGCTCATACCAATTATGCCTTTTTACAGTAAACAATCACGCAACTTAGATTTACATGCAAAGACGCGTTAATGAAAAAAAAAAGAGTTATATGTCAAACTGACATTGGCACATAATAAAAGACTGGGGGAAAATGATGACGAAATGTACCCCCAAAATGACGTATAGTTCGATATCGAGATAAAAGGATGTTGTCATTCTTCAAAAGTGACCTCACGTTAACGGTAAAACAAGTCATCACAGTCAAAGGCTCATCAACAAGTTAGGGAACAAAAATTAAGACACAACTATATAGAAAAATAAAAAAAACGTGTCTTACCCCGCGAGGGTCCATTTCAATATACTTCCGGGATGGCATGAGTGAACAAAACGTTCAAAATGTTACTTTTTCTTAGTGGTCAAAGCCCAGTTAAGTGAACAAAGAGACGGCGCTTCCCGGTGCCGCTGCTTGTTCTGAGGCAGGGCAGAGATTGCTTCTTTTTTTTTTTCCACCACTCTCGGACTGGCTCCCTCTTTTCTCTCAGCTGTGTGAGTAAAACAGGGGGCGGAGAGAAAAAAGAAAAACAAAACTCGCAATGCACACCGTGCGGGTGGCAACACTCGGCCAATGGCAATCGTGTGTGTGCTGCGCCTCGGCCAATCGGAAGGCGGCGTGCGCGTGGACAGTGCGTGCTCAGCGGGCGGTTGGAGGAAACGGGGTGCGTGGCCGTTGGTAGGCGTGGCCTCGCGAGTCAGCAGTGTCAGAGTAAACCCGGTGAACTGCTATCCGTTAAACTAGGCGAAAGGTCGATCGAGTGTATGCTGCCTTCGCGTACTGTAGGAATTTAGAGACATCATACGTTTGGCAGTGTCGCGCATTCGAAAGGATAGCAAATTGTAAATGCGAGTGTATCGACATAATATGTCGTCTAGTGAAAAAGTGGCAAAATAACCCCACTGTGTACTTGAGTAGAAGTAAAGATGCTTGTGTAAAAAAAAAAAAAAAAAATACTGATTCTGCACTACGAGCAAGAGTTAAAAAAATGTCTAGGTCAGCTTTTCTCCACATGGCTTGGGGAAAAGTTTAAAATATATCGGTACAAATATATGTTACGGGGTGATTTGGAAAGGCGACTATTTTAGGCAAAGCGACACAGCTGATGACGTAAACGCAGCGAGAACTCCGTAACGTCAGTATCTGCTTAATCCGATGGTCTTTAAATGCAGCATTGTCGTCGACTGAAGCGCGCGCCTGTTATTTGTTTTTACGGTGTTTGTGCATCAGCTGATAGAGAATTGACAAAAACGATTTAATTTTAATTTTAATTAATTATTTTCGTGCTTGCAGAAGTGTTTTTATACACACACACACCCCATATCGACACTGTGTTAATGATTCCAGCACACCCACAACCCTAGGATAAGCATGAATAAGAAAATGGATGGATAGATGGATTAATATATATTTAAAACATATATATTATGAGCCTATGTGTTCTGAGGCTTTTGTTAGAGGTATTGCAAGGTTTTATTTGTATTTTTGAATTGCATGTAAGCCACGATCATGCTCTCTAGGATTTACTGTATGGACCCACAAACTCCAAGTTTCTAACCCTTCCATTAAAGTGATGTGTTGTATCAATTCATGAGCACGTTTGGGATGTGCCTACTATGCTGTGAAGACTCAATCTTGATGCACAAAAAAAAAAAAAAAAAACACATTCCAGTCTGCAGAACAACTGATAACCGAAAGCGACATTCCTTCTTCACACAGATAATGCAAACCTTCTTAAAACTTCACATCTCTGATCGTACACGGCCATTTGTTATACAAAAACGCATATGCAAGAAGCAAAGTTAGCATTGACCTACATATGACGTTATATCACACTGTGTAAATGAAAGGAGCATGTGTCACAAGGCCTATTCGGGCAAAAGAATGCAGCCAGGAATATCCACTGCTGAAGTTTATATAATAAAGAAAATTAACAACACAGTTTTTGCATTGAGATTTTCTTTATGAGTGTCTTTCCTGTGCTTGCGTGGGTTATCTGTCTTATTCACACGTTCCAAAAACAGCCATGCTAGTCTCATTGAAGACTTGAAATTGTCCAATGGTTGTTTGTGTGTTATTTGCCCTGCGATTGGTTGGCAACAAGTCCAGGGTGTACTTTGCCTCTCACTCAGAGTCAGCTGGGAAAAACTCGCGCGATCCAGTAGAAGTAGGTGTGTGCGCCTAGCAACCACTGCAGACCTGTGTCTCCGTGTGTGTGTCCTATACAGTCTAAGCATGACTGTAGGGTGCAATGAGGGCAGTGTGTGGCATTGCAGAGGAGCGGTAAGGGGTGAGGGAGTGCACGCAGTGCAGAGGTGGGGGTGGTCGAGTAAACGTGCGACAGGCAGCTCGCTCCTGACTGCTGTTTGTGCGCTAAAGTGGGGAAGTCCGCTTCAACTTAGTTAGGGAATCTGGAGGAAAGGTTATGCGGGCCCTGGCCAGGCCTCTGCATGCACACCTCCTCCTGTGTGCCGCCCCCCCCAGTCCAGGAAGTCCAGGAGTCATCGAGGATATGGAGGGAGGGAAAGGGGAGTTGCCCGTGCAGGGTTAAATATACCACCCCAGGGCCATATTTCACAAACAGCTCCTGCAGAGCTCTCAGACAGGCAGCTGAAGACAACAGTTCCATTTGCAGTGCACATATAGACTAACAAGCTATGGACATTTTTAGAATCTGGTTATTTTGTGACCATTGGAAATTTGAAATGTTACCTATCAATGTCCCCAAATGACAACAAATCCATTAAACTTGACTTTCAGCTTGGCGTGCAAGCAAAACTTCTTTCAGTACGCTTATCAAGTCACAGAAGATTCAAGCACATGTTCCACGAGAACCAAGAACGTACTTGCTGAACTGCAGCAGCGGTGATGATGTCATTGGCGTGAACATGGCGGAGGCTTTGTGGAGCTCAGCAGACGTGGCCCGGCCCCCTTTTCTCTCCCACACATGAGCAACAACAACACATTCCACCACAAGCCGCCGCTTCCCGATTGGTCAGCGGGAGTCACTGAGGCCAATCTGCTGCTAGGAGACACTGATTGCCAGATTGCTTGCTCGCTTGCTGGCTGGCTGTCTGTTGTCATGGCAACTTGAAGAGCAGGAGGCAGGGTTGCCGGGCTCCCAACGGCGGAGCCTCCCCTGGAGATGCACTGAGCATGTGCGCCGCCTAATGATGTTTCTGCAGCTGCTATGGACTGCAAAATATGTGGAATTGTCATCATATGGATTGTAGATCACAACCTCGGTGTTACTCGGGCCATTTCCACTGCGCTGCTCCTCATCGGAGATGATCGCTGCTATTTTCAGTGCACACAAGAAACAAAGGAGAGCTTGTGTTATGTCATAACAAGTGTGTACACAGCCAGTTCATCAGCTCCCAGCAGGAAGTTTTCAGTTTTCTACCACCCAGAATGTTTCTGTGAAACTGACCCACCCATAAACAACATGCGCTGTCAGAAAAAAAAAGGGAAGTGCTAAGAGACAGTCTGGCGCCACTTGGAATTATTCTTACAGTGAATGTTTGAGCACTCACTTGAATAATAGCAATAACAGAATATTAGTGGGTTTGAATGCACATACAATGTCACCTTAGGCACAATTATGCTTTTTTTTAAATATTAAATTAGACATGTAAGATTGATTTGCATAAAAATGAGGAAAAAAAGAGAGACCATATGTTAGACTGTGATTAAAAATGTAAAGGTATGTAATTGGCATGCATTGGAAAGAAAACTGAGTGAGATTAATCAATATATACATGGCAAGTGTGAATAACCTACCAATAAATAATTGAACAATAAATAAATGAAATCTACGCAGAGATCAGGGTACTGCATGAACAAAGAAATCAGTGCAATAAATAAACATCATCTGGATGCGAGTGATGACGTCAGAGCAAACTGCGTCATTTACGTAAATAGTTTTGACAGAAACAAGAGAAAAATAAACATTTTCTTTTATAATGTTTGTCCTCATTAGGATCACGATCAAACATGCTGACCACAAGACCAATTTGCTACTCGTCATGGAGCTAGATATTGCATTTTATAAGAGACAAAAAATGTCCTCAGATGCTCTCCCATATTTTGCCTTTTTTTGGGTTGGCTGACTTTCGAGCACAGAAACAGAAAGTGTGAGGTGGAATGAGGACAACGGAGGAGGAAATTTGGCATAGTAGCTGGAGAGAGGGAGAGAAAGCGATGATAAGCGACGGAGTCAAAAAGACTTACAGCAGATGGCTTTATCCTAAAGCGATGAAAATATGCAGGGGGGGGGTATGGTAATGTTTGGCGCGTGTGCTTAGTTAAATGATATCTTGCATCACACTCTGCATGCACTCTGGACACACCCATGAAAAATCCGATCAACCGGTGCACGCCTACTGACCTAGTTTTTCCAATTAAGATCCGTATATTTAAAAAAAAATAAAAAATCCCGTTCGTGGTTTTTATCAATGTATAGTTTGAGAAAGCTTCTAAAAATATTCTTTTTTTTTTAAAGGGCCAGCACAGGAAATTGCATCCAGGTGGTGTTAGAACCCGTACATGCTTCCTGAGTCCCCACAGTGTTGAGTCTATGCCCATTCAGACATCTGCTCCTGCAAAATTTTCAATACATCCATCATAAGACTTCGAGAAAGACAGCAGCACAAGCAAGCTTTTATTGAGTGCTTTGTGCATTGAAATTCTTACAAAAACAAACAAAAAAAAAGCAGAGGCTCCAATAAAATGAAAAACCGCTGGTCCCTTGACACATAATAAATCCATAAAAAAACATATTAGCAATGATAGACATCTGAATATTTAAAATCCAAAAAACCCCACAACCATTCTCTTAATAAATATATACACAAATAAGTACTGCCATACAAAGAGGATCAGAAGAGTAAATGTAAGCATGTTTTTAAAAGGATATTTACATCTATTAATGCTGTCATGTTTTTTTTCTGCATACAACTATCATATTGCACTTCCAAAACAAGATGGCGACTATGGTCGACCAATTAACCCAGTAATGTAGCTCGTTAAAAATCTTTCACAAGGGGAAGATGCATTTTAGCCTTCTATTTAAAAATACTATAGAGGCTATTATTTCAATTGGTCAGAAATCGAAGCCATTTCACTCTCAAACAACAAGTGTCTTACTCTTAAAAACCTGTACATATGTCTACCCTAATTATACAAAGGAGATTTTTACACGCTAAATACTGCCACGTTTTTTTTTTAATAATCTCATTAATGTTGCAGTCGGTTTACGAGCTGCACAACTAACTATTCATCATAACCGGTTGTAATCATCAGTGCTATGGCTTGATTAATATCAGCTATTTCTCCTCACAATATTTCAGGATATCGAGGAACACTGCTGCTTTTTTTTTTTGCAATAGGAGAATGAGGTATAGCAGCAACACAGAAGCATCATATAAAACACACATATAAGGAGAAAAGGGGACAAACAAAAATATTTGGACATTCATTGGAAGCAATGGGACAATAAGGCACATTAAGAGCTATATGGCTTGTTAAATACCATTATTTTGTTTTGCCTTGTAACGTGATACAAGTCCATCATCAATGCACAGTGTAAACCCTTCATCCTCCTCCTCCTCCTCCGTCCAATCAGATTTCAGTGAGAGTGAGCTTGTACATGCCGCCTAGCTCTTCCATGGAGATCTGGAAGGTGTCTTCATTGGAGTAGTGCTTGATGATGTTGTCATCCATGTGCACCAAAATCCTGGAAAAAAAACAAACAGGGTTCGGATTTATGATGATTGAAGCCAAATAAATGGAATGGATATTTTTTTCATTATTTTGGACTAATAATATTTTCATTTCAATGATTCGCTCTCGCTCTCTCTTTGAGCGATCTGTTTTAGTTGCAAATAGAAAGCGAAATCTCCCACAGGAGGATATGCCCTGAATGTGACATGAGACAAAAAGCACCTGTCAATCAGGTTTGCTCATCGTGATTCATACGTACCCTTTCTTGCACTTCTTATACACTTTTCCAACCTTGTCCAACGGCAAGTCGTACTTCTCTGAAATCTGAAAACGAAAAAAAACCTCGTCAGATTTCCTTAAGCGCTTCCCAGGTAGGCGTCCCGTCACAGCTCATTTAGCGACCATGTAGCCTCAGAGCTGCTGACGGAGACGTCTCCATCTGCCACTGATTAAACAGAAAGGTCCGCGAGTTCATCTATACGAGTTTTTTTTTTTTTTTTAATACTTACAGCGTCCACCAGGCCTTTCAGAGTGGGGTTCTTCAACATGACAGCGTCAAACACCTCCTCCGTCTCCTTGCGTACGTACAACAACACTAAGGTGAGCACACACAAAGAGGTTCATTAGTTATGGGCAGATCACTACTAAGAAAGTCAAAATATAATTTTGACAAACCCTGTCAAGTAATACCTCTAATTAAAGTGCTTAACGAGGCCTTTCCGGATAAGTAACAGGAGGTAGTGTAAAGAGCATTTGTTTTCACTCATGACTACTCGTATGAAAATGCGTTTGGCGTCATTTTAAGAAACGGCGTCACTAATGATTGACAGCTCTGTTCGACAACAACATCATGTAGCTGGCTGGTGGACCGGTTGAACTGCTGCAAGGCTTGTCAAACACCCAAAAAAAAAATTCACGTGGATGTTTTTTGTTTTCTTTAAATAACGCTCAATTCTTTTTAATCAGTTAATGATTAAAAGGGACATTTGAGGTCATGGTAGGAGCTTGATTATAAATCCTAAACAAGTCTTTATTTGCATCGATTGGATTTTGTGTGGAAATCTTCAGCGGCCTGATAAGCTGAGGAAAAAAGTTCAAAACAAATTATGTGGGAAAACAAAATATCTTGTGACCCCTTTCATGTTTTTTGCTCAAAACCTCATGATGGGAATCAACAATGTAAACGTTCTTGTTTGTACTGAGGCGTTGCAAAATAATTATTACATACACCGAGACAAAAATGTTCTTGCACCTCCTAAAATAAGAGCTTCTCACACCAATGACCTCCTGACAGCAGTCCTGCAGGAAAGGCAAATACTTTTATTTTTTGGAATTTGCAATGACAAGCAAACTAGGCTGCATTTAGCCCGCCAGCCGTCCTCAGGCTAGCTCTGATGTAGGCTAAAGGGCACAAGTTTGTTTGTGTGTGTCAGTGGTATTTCTGTTGGAAGCCAATGAGTGAAGGCCACAGCATGTGTGCGGTTGAAATTCAGAGGTGGCTACCAGAGCAAGCTGACATGCACGTGTACTAGCTTTGGCACGTTATTTTTTTTCCCCTACAGCAAATTCCCCCCCATCCTTCTACGCTGCACACACACATGCATGCTTACCTTTCTTGGGTTCCTCCGCCCTGGCTACTTTATTGGGCGGTGACCCGAACTCATCATCGCTGAAGGGCAACCTCTTCATGCCGGAGCTGCGTGGGACAAGCGGGCACATAAATCATCGCTTACGAGGTCTTAACAGCCAGTTAACAGGCAGTAAAAAGACACTGGAGAACAAACATGTGGGGATGCAACGCCTTCAAGGCTTTCCTAAAAACAACATTTTTCCCTTAGCGCCTTTTTTTTTTTTTCCTCCTCAGGAAAGTGCCAAAAGGTCACCGCGGTCGCAGTAGTGAAACCCAAATGTGAAATCCCAGCTCACCTGTCTTCTCCATCTTCTGCCGCAAAAGGCTGCAAGACACAAACAGACTCGCATTAACCCCCAATTAGATGGCCGACAAATATTTCATAGAATAAATTTAAAATGATTTCCCTCCAGTGTATTGATTGTAGGTGTTGCTGTTATTAGAATGCTATTCTGGGACCGATGAACCCGGTTAGCTCAAGAGTTTATCAGAAAGTGATAGCCAGGTTCAAAGTTAGCGGCAGCACCAAAAATAACCAAAGTAAATGTTAGCAGTAAGGGGGGAGGGGCTGTTTTTGGCAGCAACTGGCAGTTTGTTGTTTGACTACTCGGAAGCACTCAGAATTTCACGTATTTATCAATGGAGGGGAAAGGGGACATTTTTCCTGCTACCTATGGAAAGGTACGAGCCATCACTCGAATATATGATGTGCAAAATCTTACTATTTTTCAAATGACAAACCATTAGCTCATATTATGACATACAAAGGTCCGTTCGCTATCTTCTGGATCAAATATAAAAGCCACACTTGCATGTGTTGCTACGTGGTCAACCTGGTCAGAGTCCAAAGTGAACACGTCTCCACTGACAGGCTGGCGTCTGTATGCCAACACTAATAAAAATCGGAACTTAAGCGAGGGCGCTAGATGTTCTTAGTATGTGTTTGTTGCATCATACCTCTGCACGTAAAACATGGCAGAAGCATATATCTGCTAGTATGGAAGTGAGAACTCACATGACGCTGGAAGGCAGAGAAGTGAATGTCAGGTATGAAGAGCACAGGCTGGGTCTCTAGATCATTCATCATTTTGAAGATGGTCACGTCGTTGCGTTTCTGCAAGATGGGCACTTTGACATCCACGACTGTAAACAGGGTTGTAAAATAAGAAGCGGTTAAAGTCTGGTTACGGCGCCAGCGTGCCACGCTGTTGCCTCGTAACATTCCGAGGCATTGCCACTCACAGGACAGGCCCGGGGTGAGGTCGGCCACCTTGCCTTTCCTGCGGGACTGCTTCCTCTCCTCGTCTCGGATCTTCCTCTCGGCCCCCTTGTCGCAGAACACCTTGATCTGGCAGAAGGCCCGGTGGATGGGCTTGTTGCTGCGGTTGTTGTAGCTGTACGTGTCGATCTGCAGGTTGAGAGGGAGGCCCTTCACGCCCTTCTGAGATGAGAAGTCCGTGCTCAGGCAATTGACGGAGATGAAGATCTGAGGAAGGCACGTTTGGGTTTTTTAGAGAACCAATCTTCTGTTATTTGCTGAAAACTTGCTGAGGCCAAAGCCGTGTCTAATACAAAAACGTTGCTACGGTGATGTCTTGTGCCAGCATGGTGACAAGAACCTATGAAGCTTAATTCTGTCCGATTTGACTCAGTTCACTTTATACAACAGACCTAACATGATCTTTGTGAAGTATGGGAGAAAAAAAAAAATCACTAAAGCACGGGAGGGGAACTTTGAAACTTTGCACAGCAAAGCCTAAGCCGAGATTGGAACAGTCTGAGGCAGGTGTGATAACCATTTGAGCTAACTACATTCCAGACGATCCAAATACATGGAAGAAATTACATATTATACAACTGCTGGCTTTTACAGAACTAGTCATGACAGCAGCAGCAGAAGGACCGACTGAATAAATGCAACGAGCTTGTACTGTGTCTCCCTCTAGCGGGAAAATTTCGTAAACACAGGCTCGCACTTATTTCTCACTGATAGGCAAATAAACGTCGATATAATGGGCAATATTCTTGCCTAATATGAGATTTAACTTGTGCTGTTTTCTTCTTTGGATTGTATTTATAATTTTCTTTCCTTTTTATTTTTTTTTTATATGCAATTAAATTTATTTTTAATTTTGGGGGGTTATTCTTAAAGGTTTAATTTAATTTAATTTAAATTCATATCCAGTTTATATTATTATGCAACATCAATGTTCATTTTGGAAATAATACAAAACTGTTGACAAAAAACACAAATGCACTTACAAGGATGAACATCCTATGGGCCTGGAGTCATGAGACGGTTAGAGTCACATCCTGGTGTGTGTGTGTGTGCGTGAGTGTGTGCATGTGTGGCGCCAGGTTCTTTGGAGGCCCAATTATATCATTCATCTTTCCTCTCAAACGTGACAGTGAAACAACACATCAGGGCCACGGAAGGGTGAGCAAACGATATTTTCACCTTCATTCGCTCGGTTGAAAAAGGAGCCCACCCGCCCGCTGAGTTTCCTCATTCTTTGGCAGCACTTTAGAAATAATGACTTTGGTCACATGCTCATTTGCTTTGTTGCATGTTTTTTTTTCCAAAGTTTCATTTTGTTTTTACTTTTATTTTGTCTTAATCTTTGTTTGGTTTTTCTATTCAATTGTTTTTTTTGCTCCTTTTTGATGCAACTATAAATATACTGCTGTGACAGTCTGCTTTCTCTCACGGGATGAATGAAGTCTATCTCCGTCTAATCGACTCTAGTAACTGGAATATGTATACCCATGACAATGCATGTGTGTGTATGTAATTTTTTTTCCTTCTTACTTTGGCCTCTTCATTCGTGTCCCATGTGAAGGAGATGGCATTGTAGGAAATCTCCTCGATGTTGCCAATCGTGTTGAAGCTCTCTTTGTAGTCAGCTGCAGAAATTTTGACCAAAAAATATTATAGCTCCTGCATCATTAGAAATTCCAAGTTATGTATAAAAGCAATTGATTAAAAATAAATAAATATACCAATGTCGAGACACCTCTGCTTGGCAGTGTGTTGTCTTGAGTGCCAGTACTTCCAATGTTTGAGCTGGTCCTCTCTGCACTTCTCCTCCCCAAATACAACCATCACCACGCTCTGTGATAGCACAAGCAGTCTTCAGTAAACCCTGTGGGTCTTCTCGTGGGAATAAAAGTAGTACAAATTTGACTGGAGCTCATCAATTCTCACCCTGACTTTGGTGATTGGCTGCTGCAGACCTTTGTTGTCAATCTCACGAAGAGTGATTGGGTAAAACTGACCCTTGTTCAGATACGTCATGGTCCCGTCGCCTGTCTTCTGACGCAGAGACTTGGATGCTTCAAGGGTGTACTCGAAATTATTCCTACGATGGAGATATTAGGAGAAACATGAAGCTATCCATCTATTTCTACAGCGGTGAGTGATAAATGGGCTCCCTCTAGTGGAATGTGAAAGAATTACTGAAGTATATTTGGTGACTTACCCCGGCACCGTGTCAAACTGTGTGTAGTCCTCAGGTGTCATGGAGCTCATACGTAACTGAAGTTCACCCGGGAATGAAAACACCTGTACAAAGAAAGAAAAAACTTCTTTTTCTTAGCCTGAAAAATAAATTCAAAAAATAACTGAAAAGACCAACCACCAGTTTTTCTAATTACTTTCCCAATCAATTATTTTTTATCCTCATCCAGTGTTATATTTTTTGGTTAGTCTTTTTTCTTTCTGTGGTAAATGGTTAAAAAAAAATTATAAATAAGGGCCTTCGGCTGTTGTTGAGGAAACAGCACAACACTTTGTATTGCTGAGACAATGGCATAATAACACACTAGCTGCCATTTTGCCGTGTTCAAATAAAACCAATGGAGGCCAAGCCCACCTTGGACTCCACGGGATCAGGTGAAAACGCTATTGTTTGATGAGCCAGATCTGAGTGGCAAAGAAGAAGAAGAGGAGGATTCTGCTCACCTCCTGGGAACCGTCCTTAAAGCTCTCCGAGAAGGTGGAGTCCGGGGGCGTGCGGGACTGCGTGCTGGGGCTGAACTGGACCGAATTGTGGGCCAGCTGAGGGCGGTCAAAGACACCCACGTGGCTTTCGGTTTCGGCGCAGCTGTTGGGCACGGTCAAACTGTGAATGGGCACTTCGGTCTTGACGTGCGGGTAGTTCTGCAGGGCGGCGATGGACACGGTGACGGTCGTGTCTGAATGAAAGACGCCATGTGGCAATGAGATGACAATAATGGAAGAAGAAGATGGTTTAAAGGTGAAGGAGCATCTACCTGGTGATGGGAACTGATTTCTCTTGTCCTGGGCCAGTTGGAGAATGTTGAAGGGCCCCTTGAGGACTTGGATCCTGTTCTCCATGCTGGTCTCTGGAAGAGGAGGGATGCCATGTGTTGCTTGAAGCTGGTGCCTGCAGAAAAATAATACCTTTTTAAATGCCCTGCCCCAAAAATAAAATAAAATAAAATAAAATAAAATAAAATAAAATAAAATTAATGTCAGGCCGTACCTTTTGTTGGGATCCACATCAGAGACCAACGCATCTGGCTTGCCCTGGGTTATTGTTCTTTTTTCCCGGGGCACCTGTATGGGAGGGTAAACACAGCCGCTGAGCGTCTGACCACATCACATCGCCACAGGCTGCCGTCTTCAGTTACATGTGGCGCGCTTCACGGTCTGCCTCACAGATGTTGCACCACGCCAAGCATGCCGCTTATGATGAACTTGCAAAGGCACTCCATCCCCCCCTCCCCTTTGCACTTTTAATTGAGTACAAACCACTGTGATTGTGTCACGAGAAAGTTTTGACCTGCCAGGTATACCTTATAGTAATCATAGAGCAGCCCCAAAGCAGCGGCGCTATCCTCGTCCCCGTTGATGCTCATCATGGCCTTGGTGGCCGCCGTCAGGGGGTTCTCCAGGAACGACTTCCAGGCTTCATCTTCTGTGGTGAAGGAGCGACGCTGGCCGCCATAGTTGGGGTCATTCTGCACGACCAGGACGGCACGCTTGCTGGAAAGCAAAGATGACAAACGCTTAGTCATGGCCAAAAAGATCGTATCAGATTATCGGGACATCTAACGTTTATTTGGGGTGAAGTAGAGATTCTTTAAATGATCGGTGTGAATGTGAATTTGCGTATATGCGAGTCCTGTGATTGGCTGGCGACCATTTCGAGGTATAAACTGAGCCCATCCTTCTCCTTCTTCATTTTAAGGATTAAGCATGTCAATAAAAGATCACGTCAATGACGTCCTTGTCTCAAAATAGCCCAATGGGAAGTGAAAGAGTTCTTTATCTGCAAGACCAGTTGTTCAGGCTCTTCTGTGATTGTGCAACAAATCTCAGTCATGGAACGGCCGATGAGAAAAGATGCTCTACAGGCTTGGCCAGTGTAACAACTTGGGCGCCGCCATCTCATAGGCCCGCACGCCAACTGCAGGTGACGCACCAGACCGGGCCGCATTCCTGCGTTGTGGCAATTTTTTGGTTTTCAAAGGCGACGACTTACTGGAAAATGACAAGAGTAAACTTGGATGTGCCCCAGCGCTTTTGTCTTGCTTCGCCTCCTCTGCTGCTTTGTCAACACAAACTGAATATTCAGATACTTGCGTGCCAGTTTGAACCCCCTTTGGCTTGTTTTGTCATCACTGCGAGCCTCTAAGCTCAGAACTTCCTGTTCTTCGAATAGAGATGAAATTAAAACAGCCATCAACATGTAGGAAAATATTGGACTTTTTACTATTGGCTCAGGCCTGTTTGCACAGAATATATTTGCTTATGCTAATATTAATGACGAAGCCTCCACGGCATTATGAGCCGAGTTCTCGTTTAATTTAACATTTGTAATAGGGGTGGGGAACATGAGCCCCCCCACCATCATGAGCATTTGATTTCACCTGCCGTCAAGTTTTAAAAACAAATTTGAGGAACTGTCAAAAGCTCCATCCGTATAATTTTTCTCGGCCAAAACCTAGATGGTTAATTTGATATGAAAGAATTTCAAAACACTGTTGAAAATTTGACACTTTTGCATCTTTATCCATTTTTCTGTTTTGGAAACTAGCACTGATACCGTATGAATGGACCAAAGCATTAAATTAATCTCTTTTTGCTTGGCCTCATTATGGTTAAAGGTGAACCATCTTGAACAACACCGCCAAACGAACAAACGATTGTGCGGCTCAGTTTCTATGCATAGTATCTACAACAAATGCACCCTTTTCCCCCTCAATTGTTCTTGCAAAGTGTTCATTAGTAATCCTAGATCTAATTGTGCCTTTCAATAAAACCGCAACCTGATAAGAAGCATTATTTAGGAGCAATAAAACTCTTGGGAAAACAACATTCATGAGGAAAAAACAGTTTGGATGAGTCACATGGGGATTTACATTCAATTAAATAATTAAAAAAAAAGAAAAGTTGACCAAACTCATCGCAAACCTCAAAGGACCCCCCGCGTTTGCTTACATTGTTGTAGAGGAGCCAACGCCTAACAGGTGTACAATTTCATTCCAAAAAGTCTCCTTGTCATTGCCCTCGAAAAAAATTGATGATCTAAGCATATTTAGCATTAAGGAAAAAAACACCAATTTATTTGCATGCAGCAGTATGAAGCTGATGACTTTTTACACACAAAATATAGGAAGATTTAATGTGACATCACCCCCACTGCACTTTATTCCTGAACAAACATCATTAGGACTAAACACATAATAGGGCCCAACAGTTTAGCGCTCTGGGCCAAATCAAACAATCCAAAATGAAAAAAAAACAGCCATCACCCTCACAGGACAGTCCTTTTTTTTTTTCTTTATTCTGATCATTCTAACAGGCGCCTGTACTCTGACAACAGGTGCTGATCCACCTGTACAGGCTCCAACATGACAGGTGAATCACACATGACAGGAGCTGCCTGTATAAAATCACTTACCATTAACAACAAGATAAAACAAAAGAGTCATTCCTAAAGTGACATTTTAACAGCCTGGTGCGTTCAGGGGAAACTTTATAAAATAAGAAAAAAAAAACGTCAAAGGAGAAGCCGCTGGTCAGAGGGAAATCAAAACAAACTTTTAAACTCCAGGACGAAAATTGTCGTAAAAAAAAGATGTTTAAAAAAATCCAGAAAGGTTTTTATTAACAAGTGTGACTATTAAGTGTGAGGTGGTTTGTTGTGAGGGCGAGAGAGTGGCGAGGCCAGGACAACTTACTTGTCATGCTCCTGTGACATCTCGGTCGGTCGAACTGGACTTTCTAGTTGGGACTGAAAATCCGATCCGTCTTCTTTTAAGCGTAGAAAAACGGCGCCGCGAACGTTTGGATGAGGGCAGCGGCAACAAACAAGGTGTCCCCGGCGGAGTAGAACGGGTTTTGTCGGCTCGACTCGCTTTTTTGAGGGGGGGCATTACTGAGATATCGAGGCCGGTTTTTACCTGTGAAGGCGACACGGATTGGATTACAGGTGTCCGGTGGGCGGGGCCACTCTGTCCATTACCCGTTCCGAGGCCGTGATTGGCTGAGCCGGTTGACTACTTGATTCATGACAGTGAACCAGTAGTAAAAATATCAACTGAGATTTGACAAGGGTGTTTTTAAATGTCACTTTCACCTAAACAGTTATTATTAGGTATTATTAAATGTCATCATAGAAGCAAAATGTTATCTGGAAAAAAACTACTAAATAAAAGTACTTTTAATAGGAGTTATAGTACAACTCACCCAGGACTGGTCGCTAGTCAATGACAGGGCACAGACAAACATTCAGACATTCAGATCAACTCATGCTACTTGGACTAATATTTCCACATACAGTCGCCATATATTTATGTTTTTCCAGGAATTTTAATTTTCATCAGCCTTCATTTTGCACCAATTTCAGTCACCCTCAACGTAGATCATTTTAGGATTAAATAGCTTGTCACCTAAGTCCCTTAAGTGCAAAGTGGAGTACGTAAATTGCACCACGAGGTGAAGTGGTCTCATACTGCCCCCCGATTTCACCGTGTAGATGAGTATCAACCTGCAGGTAAAGCAGCATGCAAATCATCCAAGACTTGTGAAAAATTGCAAATTGCACAGTCAATTAGCATACATGAAAATCCGGAGTGAGCTTGAGGGGCAGTAAAACGCCATTTGTTTATTATCGTGCCACTAAAACGGCTGATTGAGGGGTCACAATGTGGTCTAAATAAATATAGATGATAAAAAAACAAAGCTGGAGAGAAAAAGCAATGCTTTAGGTGCAAACAAACAGCTTTGTTGGAGACAAAGGGGTCTTAGAGATGCTATCAGCGACCCCTCCCATACACACACAGACACATTGGGATAGAAACTAACTGTAATCCCCCCTCTCTCTCAACCCTCCAGCTCCCAGATCCTGCTTTACTGTTTATGTATCCCAAAGGAAATACACCTGCTTCTCTCTGAACTTGTTTGTGTTTGCATTGAGGACATGGGACAGTAGGGATGGAGAGGACGGTGTGTGTGGGAGGGGGGAGGGGGCCTTGTTGCTGATGGTAGTGGGTCCCGTCTAGATGCTGACTCGACACAGACATATATGATCTGTGAGACAACTGAGTCAATATAATGGTTCCAGACCCCCCCCAAAATTGAAGACCGCTGCCCTGAAAGAACATTATTGAGAGTGTCAGGACGTACGTTGAGGCAGGGCGTTGCAGGATTAGTTTTGCATCTTGCTCCCCTTTAAGTACTGGGTGTGTATCCGTAGGTAAGCCCCGGACTGTTTCTTTTTTTGTCACCAATTCTTCATTTGCTCTCATGTGAAACTCCTTTACGATGTGCCCCGAGGTGCTTTTCTAGCTTCATCCTTGTTTGCCTTGCAAACGTTTTGCAGTGGCCCCAGTTATACCTTTTGAAAGTAGATGGCATCACCTTGGGGAATGCTATGTTGATTCTGTTATGAAATAAAACATTTACCAAGCAAACCTGTCTTGTCCATTAATGCCATTGTACATCTCATATAGTATTGTATTAGTTTTACTGACATGAAATTATTGAATCTATCAAAACCCCTTCATAGTGTCCAATTACTTTTGTTCACATTTTTTTGCTCTCCTTATCATTATTACTCAAAAATTATTATTTTTTGCATTGAATAACACAGGCCCATTTTTTCTCATCCTGGAAGACAGTTGCTTTTTAATGACCCCTACCCTGCCTGCGCACTCTAACCGGGATGTAAATAGGATGCAAATCCACTTCTCCAGCATGTCCGGACCTGTTTGAGGTGTACAAGTGTGTCGGGACCGTTAGCTCAGAAGCACACTGACATATAGCTGGAAAAGTCCTTGTTGGCTAAACAAAAAAAAAAGCAGTTCAGTAGTGTGTGGGGATGATTATCAGATGGGTGTCTCGCTAATCGTATGTTGACTTTAAAGAGCATTTGTGATTATTATTCACATTTCAACAACACGTGAGCGCACACATTTGATCTGCAAATATTCATTTATTGACATTGTGGGATTGTCAGCTCGCCCCCTTCTAACTGCTACTCGTCCGTCTTCTGATCTCACGGCCTTGCGTGTCTGCGTTTGGTGAATAGTATGACATCATCTCTCGCACCGGTTCTCCGTTTAAGCTTGAGGTTCAAAACAGCTCATAACGTTTGGGAGTGTTTTGCTGAAGTGCTTTGATGCTATCTCGCTGATCACATTGATGACACTCAAAACACTCGGAGGCACTGAAGGCAGGGCTGACCCGTATTCTTCCTAACACAGGCACACACACATATCCTTAAGAAGTGCTCAGGCGTTGTGGGATTATGGGATTTTTAATGGAGTGTTTGTGTGTGTGTTTTGCTTTTCAACATGGAGCTTGTTTGACCTATGAGCTGTGAACATTATCTAACATTCACAGTTCACAACAACTCTTGTTCATCATACAAAATTGTCACATTAAAGAAGTAATGTGCTTAAAAAAATAACATTTGTTGTGTCCTTTGTTATTTATATTTTATCTTCAGATGATGAAAGGGCCAAAATAAAATCCTTTTTATGCGTTGGAACAAAAAGATATTTTTATTCACTCCAAGGTGTGGTTTTTTGTTCTTAATAATATTATGTTTTTTCTCATTTGTGTTAGTACATTTGTTGGATCAGAATGGAAATGTTCAAAACCGCTTTTTTTAATCTTGGCGTCATTGTGGCGCCTGTGAACATGAAAAAAGCAGCTCATTTATTTGAACAAATTGCAAAGGCTGACACATCTATGCAAATTATATGTTAAATTTTCTCCTTTTCCGACAGAATCGTTTTCCTTTGTCGCGTTGATCGAAATGTCTCATAAGTCTTAACATGCAAAATGGTTGAATAAGTTGTAATTATACGTCTGGATGGAGGGATGGATGGATGGATGGATGGATGGATGGATGGATGGATGGATGGATGGATGGATGGATGGATGGATGGATGGATGGATGGATGGATGGATGGATGGATGGATGGATGGATGGATGGATGGATGGATGGATGGATGGATGGATGGATGGATGGATGGATGGATGGATGGATGGATGGATGGATGGATGGATGGATGGATGGCACGAAAGCACGACTCTTTGCATGTGTTATCTTCCTCGCTCTTCTCAATTCGCTTTACCAAGAAGCAACAGCTTACTTTTTATATGAGAGTTTCTTTTAAGGAAGCGGCCCGACCGGCTTTCTGAGGAATGTCGACAAACACAACGCGTGACATTCCTGTGTGATCATGAACGCTACAAGGTGTTATTTTAACGCACAATCGTTGGGAAAGTTGTCGCTTCAGTTTTTTTATACTAACCAAGAGAAATTTTGCCATTATTTTAGTATTAAGTAGCTTTAACCTGACCATGAGGCATCATCCTTACATTTTGACTGACTGGTTGGTTGCCAGTCAATTAATTGTAGGGCATAAAAAAAAATATTCAGACTCTCATTCAGTCCTCAATAAAGATGTTTTTGTAATCCGGGTGGACACCAGCACTCATCTCAAAAGTACACAAACAAAAGAACCGTTGACATTTTGTTTGAAGGGCATCAGGAGTTACTAAATGTGTGTCTTCCGAAAACATTCAACATTAATAGTGTTACAAAAGTTTATGGTGGCTTGGAGAAGCAGCTGTTGTGTTGAATGGAAGACTCTGGATTTTTAAAGACATGCAGGACAAGCATATGATACCAGAAGTACGGTCCACAACTGACCACTCGAGGTTTGGTCCAGTGAGACAAGCTAGAGCTTGACTACTCAAAATCAATTACACGTGACCTATTGACTGACAAACTGTGAAAGCGAACGTTGACGAAAGCGTGGGATGGACTGCCGAAACAAGCTCTGCCACTTTTTTTTCACACCTCATTGGGCTGTCAAGTTTGGTTTCTTCTCACGAGTCATCAGGACTCACCTTGCAAGGAATAACAATAACTGCCTGTTAACTTCATTGGAAAAACAGGCCACAATTGTTGGATGATTATCTTTTATCTTAATCAAATCTGAGTATTAGCTGGAATTGTGCATGTATGAAAAACTAAAAACTAATAAAATACTACAATCTTAGTTACATTAACATGTCCTAAATATTTTACGATATTAATTTAGGACATTACATTTAACGAAAATTAATTTATAAACATAATTTGGCTTTCACTATTTAGGCAAAATAATGTTATTTTTACATTTCATACACATGGTATTTTATTGTGTGTTAAAAATTATGAAAAATAATGAGGCATAAAACAAAAGTTCACATCTATATTGATCAAATTAAGAAAAAATAATGCAAATATTTAGAGATTAAAAGAAATAATACTCTAAAATAGAAAAGTGTATTCATAGACAAATGCTTTCAAGCTGTAACTTTCAAACTAGAATATTAAATTAAAAAAAGGAACCACACACTTGCCACACACACACAGTGTTGCACTTGTTTGTGGTTGAGACAGTCAGGAGAGGACATGTAGAAGCGTGCACCAGTCAGTTTCTGTTGTCTATGAGCCAACCGTTGCTACTGCTTAGAGATGATTGAGAAGACAGAGCAGCGAAACCTCTGTTTGAGAAAAGACCCATTGTATCAACACTTGTCACTGCATTCTGATTGATGGGTCAAATACTCCTCCCAACGTGAATAAGCGACCATTAAAAAGGTGAGTTTCATCTAAAGAAATTGCCAGGATGAGGCCCAAACTCATCTCCAATTTGTGATGCCATCACCAATAAAACTCAGCAAAAACAAAATAGCATATGTATCCTTCATCTATCAAGTATTTGAAAAAACTATTTTCAAGTAATTTATACAAGTTAAACTTTTTGGTATAATAGCTGATGACTGACATTTTCAGTAATAAACGAAATTTAATTAAAAAATTAAAAACGTCCCCCACTATAATATTGCAATTCAGTGGCACCACAATGTTAAACAAAAAAATTATTAATCTGCGTGATAGTGTGGCCTATCATCCACAAGAGTGCAGTGCGAGCTCACTTTAGGGAGGAGAATTTTAAAAAAAAATTCAGAAACAGCTTGCGTAACAAAACCATAACGTTTGTCTCCACTGATCTGCTCCAACATGTCTAATGGAGAACACGCACACACATATACACACACTTGCACATAATAAAAGCGCAATTTCAGACAGCTCAAAGGGTCTTTTTAATGTACAGTGGCACCATTGACCCCCCTCTACTTTCATGCAAATGTCTGTTGGACAGTGTGAATAATTCCCTGCCAACATTAATTAGATTGTGACGTTTCGTAAAAGATAAATGACGGCCGGCTGAGCCTCTTTTGCAAGGAGCCCTTGTATGAAAGGAGTGTTCATTATGTATTCACACAAAAATGCGTGCCTGTTCATGCTCTAATGAATATTTCACCATACTGCAATCTCCATTATCATCATCATAGATACAGGAGGGGTGTGCACACTTGTGCAACACGGTTATTTTTTTATATCGCAAGAACCTGGCATTTGAATAGGGTGTGTAGACTTTTTATATCCACTGTGTGTGTCTGTGTGTGTGTGCTGCCAAACATCTCCAGTCATGTAGAGACAAAGGAGAGATGAATATTTAAAAACAAGCCCTAGCAGGCAGAACGAGGTTCAAGAAAACATGAAACGGATGGATGAATGCATGGATCCACTGAGGAGAGGAAACAGGAAGCAAGACATAAAGACAGGAAGTGCAGTAAAGCCCATCCTCCTGCTTCTCCTCCTCCGCCTCCTCCTCCTCCTCCTCCTCCTCCTCCTCCTCGTCTTCCTGCTAACAGATGCTCCCGTGTAATTCACCTCACAATCCTCTGCACTGGTACCGGCAGTCTGTCGACAGTTACCATGGAAACTGCACCGGGAATGTGCTCACAGTGATGGCGCCATGAAGACCTGAAGATGTTTTCTGCATCCATCAGCATGGCTGGGCTGGATATTATTTTCCTGCTGTCAATTTCACAATTTGAAATGAAAAATTTGTTATTTGCTACGGTGTCATTGTTCTTCTAACAACAGGGAGCCAGAAAATAATTTTCAATCGTCAATACACACACTCATATTCTACATTTAAATAAGCATTAACAGAATTTAAAAAAATAAATAAATCAAGACACAATTTTACTACAACTCAAATTTATTAACCACCCAACATTTTAAAATGTTAATAGGCTGAACTTTTCAATTTTAATTACATCTAATGATGTTCAGCACACAAACACAACCACAAGACAAGAAATGAATGCACACTCAAGACAAGACGCTGACTTGCCCATTTTTAATCTTCCTCTTTGTCTGACTGAAGCAACGAGTCTGTTTACTCGGTGGTGACAACACTGTTCTGGCATCCTCCCCGTCTGACCTCGCTGTGCAAAGGTCACGCACTGAGCGACTTCTCTTTTTTTTCCTCAACTGTCCTAGGTCTCCATAGCAACAGCCAAAGTCAGGGTGTGAGAGGGCGTCGTGTCGCGAGAAGAAAGGAGCTTTCACCACAGATGAATCACGATGTCTGAGTGTGCAAAAAGCTCACGATCGTCATTTATGCTACGCCCAATTTGACAGGAGTATGATAGCTGACAGCACAAATGAGCTTTAAGGATGACGAGCTTGCCCAAACATTATGACAACTCTAACAACCTTGAAGCCTGATGATATCCAAAATCAGAGCTGCTTCAAATGTGCCCAACAAACAGAATCATGTTTTTTTTTTTCAGAGGTAGTCATCTCAAAATATTGCACAATAATAAACATGTAGGTTTAGCAAATCAATTCTCCCCACTGAAATGAATTGAAATGTAATTAATCTGTTCCAGCCCTATTAGTCTGCGTGTGAGTAACTAGGTGTGAGTAGTGGAAAAAAATATCTGTTAATCTGACTTCATTTACACAAAAGAAAATCTAAATTGTGATTTGTAGTCTTTTGTGCTTGTGCCGGGTAAAAAAAAAAAAGGCTTTTAAGAGGAGCAGAATAGCAGATGGAGGATACATGGCACATAGGAGGAGGGAGGGGGGGAGGAAGGGGGAGGGAGGGGGGGTAGTCGAGGGCTGCTGCATTATAACTGAGTGAGGTCACCTTGGGAGAGAAGAGGAGGCCTTCAACAAGCACTTTCATGAAAGGAAGGGAAAAAACATGTTTGGAATAGATAGGGCATGATCGCACACAGTCACCAATTTGATTTCTCTTTGTCATACAAAGACAGAGACATACTTGATCTTTTTTTTCCCTTCATGACATTACAATAATATAAAATTACAACAGCAAAAGTTAAACTTATTGGGTAGGGGAAGCTGTGCCCATATTTGGGACATGAATCCTTCCTGTTGGGAGGAGGACATAGAAGAGGTGGATACTTCCTCCAGGGATATCCTTTGTGTGTTTATAGACACACAAAGGATATTAGTACCCATCCTGGCTCGGCGCCTGTAGCAAATATAGATTTTACGGCAAGTGGACTTTACATAATACTCAAAAGGGCAGGCAGAGATCCAGCAAGGTTGAAATATTTGCCACGAAATTAATATACACAGCTAAAAGGAGGAAAGGTTCTTCCTGTGTGGAGTTTGCATGTTCTCCCCAGGTTCCTCCCTCATTCCAAAACAAGCTTCTGACACTATGTGACTCAAATTCTGGCCTTGAGTGAGAATATGAATGTGAATAGTTGTTTGTCCGCAATTGCCCTCGTGATTGGCTGGCTACCAGACTCCAGGGCGGACACCGCCATTCACCAGTGGAGCCTATAATTCTTGGTGAGATTTCATTTCAATGTCTCTGAAGTTGATTTATTGTTGGGTTATTAGTCAAATTTTCTAAAAATAAAAACAAACAGCTGCATATAAACGTCTTTGTCGGAAGTCACGTAAACATTGCACTCTCCGGTAATGTGTAGTTGATTCTTATCGGTGTTATAAAGCGCTCCTTCATTGTTTCCAGCCGTTGCGCAACGTTGCCATAAAACTAACGACACTGTGAGATAACAGCGCCATATTTGCTGTAGTAATTTGCACTTGGTCAACCGGCATGGCTTGTGATTCATCGGCAGGAGATTTTTTACCTGCTGTCTCTTTTTGTCTCTTTGAGTCAGAGCCATCTTGCTGTTACTAACAATATCCATTTTGCCCCAGAGACGAACCGGGCCAGACCACAAAAGACGAGCGAGTGCAGAAATGGCACCCTCCATTTTACATAATCTATAAAATGCAGAATGGGTGAAGAAGAAGTGTGTTTGCTTTGATATGTGTGTTGTTATTCTTTTTTTTTTCCAGCAAGTGGGGGTGTTATAGTGAGAGTATTTGAATTTGCCCTCGCATTTGCATTATGTAACAACCAGTACAATCCCGCGTAGGACTGCGGAATGATCTCAGCACGTGCTGTGACCTTCTGCTGGTGTCAGCCTGCAAAGTTGCTTTGATTAATAACTCACACAAACCGGTGGCACCGGTTCAGCCCGACTGTGTCAATGATTATGATTTTCCTTTTGATTAAGTTGTTGTTATAAAGTGCACACCAAAAAAAAAAAAACCCACACACAGAGACTATGTTAATGCATTACCAGGAGTACACTGGAAAAATGCTCCAAACTCGTCAGTCAATAAATCCATCGGAAATGAGGCATGCCGGTGAATAATTGAGTCTGCATCCTGCTGACATCATCATTCTGTCGTTGGAGCCAAAAGCCCCCCTGGCCAGGACGGGGAGAGCTCGCCTGCTGGTCCACACTTGGAACATACTGTAAAACACTAAACAAGGATTTTTGGAGCCTGCCATTGCAAGTGAAAACAGGAAATAACAGTTTGGTTTGGTGAGTGGAAGTTTTGGAATAGAAGCCAACACACATAATGCAATTTTAAACCATAAGTATATTAAATTACTTCTTTAGGCTAAATTGTGACTTTACCATTCAGGTGCCTTGCGATTGGCTGGCAACAAATTCGTCGTCCCTCTGCCCACTCGTGACTCATAGAAGCCAACATGGCTTTTGCAATTACGTTTGCCCATCTTCAGGTCTGCGTGAGGCGAATAGATTCAAGCATTGACCACGTTCATTGGTTCTGAGGGAGGGCATGTCGGTAGGAGTGCAAATTTAAAAACTGATATTTTCTTTTGTATTTTACCTCACGAAAGAGGAGGAAGGGGGAGGCTTGGGTGGATGTGACTGAGCTCTGAGTCAATAGTCATGATTCAGACGTGGCGTTTATAAACTCAAAGAAGTTATGATGATAAATTGTCTGGGGGGGTTCTTGGTGAGGGGGGTCTTAACATGAAACAAAAATTCTCTCTACTTTTCTGCTTGTCTCATATGATCACATTCGGACACCATCACAAAATGGCGTAACTCCTTAATGTGCACATTCAGACACAAGTCTCCCACTTTGGGTGGAAACACTGTTGTGTAACATTTCATTCCTCCTCCACACCATCGCCCAACTCTGCTTTCGCCATCCGTTGTGGGATGTTTCACGCTTTCATGCCTCTGCACTTTCACTACATATTGAGTCAACATCAAGCATCACATTTGATCAAGAATGTCTGAATTAGTTCAATTATTTAGTCTGCGCTACCTTTCTCACTCATTAATGCAGACCGAAACATAAAATGGCGTCCCAATCAGCAATGGATTGTTCCTCTTACCCCTTTGTTGAGCACAGATCTTTCACCGGACCAGGCCGATAACCCGGCCAGTGCGGCTGTGAGGGTAATTACCGCCCATCAATAATTGATTGTCATTGCAGTTGCTGCAGCAGAAAAGCACATTGCGATGGGAAAAGCATTTGTTGGATCTCTCTCTTCTTTCTCACACAGGGAGGGGGCAGGGCCTCACAAAGAGGCTGCAGTGATGCTTAGCGGCTCTGAGGTAGCCGTAGCGCTGCAGCATGTCGCATGCATGGGACTGCGGAAGAGGGTGCGTAGAATTGATTGACAGGTGGAGCAAGCACAAGCTTGCATGTCTCTCCTTCAAGGCATACGGCACATATTTTGCATCGTCCATGCGAAAGCAGCTGTAGACTACACACAAATGCACATGCATGTTTCCAAGGCTACATGGCTCTTCTTGATTGTTTATCTCTGACTGTGCTGAGTTAAATTTGATTGAATTAGCTCTAATTATAGGTGAGGCAGGCTAGTGAACTGAAGAGCAAAGGCTTAATTGCGATATGCGACAGACTCACTATACAATATAAGACATGGCGCACCTTTTAAGCATTTAACTCGGTCATGATTCACAGTATCGATTGTAACGTGGAAAAATAGCACGCACATCATATTTTGTGTGTCGAAAAGACGGCTACACAAGGCCCGCTGCTCACTAATATCAACCGGAGTGGCTCAAATCTAGAGCTGACGCCGTGGGATTTCCTATCCTATTAATATTGCTATTTCGAGCCATCTGGCCTACTGTGGACAAGACAGTCTATAACTGAGAATGTTGGTTCTAGTGACCGAAATAGATGTCTTACTTCCTATACACTGGAAGGCAAATGTGAGTCTGTGAAATAAAAAAAAAAGAGCGAAAGAGAGGGGCCTAGTTTCATTTGGTTGCATTCAGGAAATTAGCCTTTATGTTCTTTCCTGTTGAGAGCAAATGTTGCCATATCGGTGTCCTCTGGCCTACTTCAGCGTGTGCTCTGGAAAGTCTCCATGATCACGTCCCATTGGGTCGGTCCGACTTGGAGGAGAAGAAAGATGAAATTGCCACCGTGTGCTACTTTTTAGTCAAGACGTCTTTTCGTTGTGTTTGGTACCTGGGCCTTCAGCGAGGACTTACTTGACTAAATACACTTAATGCCATTAGTATCACAATGTGATTATACCTTCATTACTAAAAAAAATGTAATATAGCAGCATACACGTATGCCATACATCATTTAAATGTGTTATGTCACTGCAAGCAAGCTTCTTTCTATGGCCTTCCCATGACTAAAAAAGGGTGGGACATAAGTGAGTAAAAAGGGCAGGGCAGGGAGGTTGGAATTTGCTTAATGAGAGCAGCAATTATGTTTTCCAAAGGCCTTTTTTCCCAAGAATAACACATCTTGAATCGACTCGTTTTTATCTTTTTATGGCTTAAAATGAGTATATTAATAATGACATCAACTTTTTTGGCACCGTATACTATTTAATGTTCACTTAATAGAGAAAGGATTCAAATTAAAGCAGAATAAAAATAGCATTGTGCGTTTGAGCGTGATCGTGCCACGCCTAGTGTCCACACGTCGTGCCAAACTCGGGAACGATTGGACCGATATCTCCCTGGCAACGCAGTGACGTCATCTCCCTTGCTCTAATTGGAGGAAACCCCGTGCGACCTGCAACTGCAGCGTTCCGGTCTGTCAAACTATGATTTGATCCCCCGCCTCTCACCCCCGCGCTCAATGTCTATTCGCCGGCCCTCCCCAAATTACCTGTCACTCAAAAGAGATAGCGATTTTCTATTGGAGAGTCGCTCCTAAATAACCCGCCCTCCTTTAATCAGGTTCAGTTGGACTTTAGCTGCCGCGGCTTGTTCTTTGCCTTTCTGCCCAATCCATCGAATCGGACCAATTTGTGAAGCGAATTCGGACCTCTGTAGGTGAGATACCTCTACTAATTCATTTTATACCTTCAAGAAAGCGTCCATAATGTCTGTCCGACAGCTAATATGATCAAAGAGGACTCGGTTCGTTTTCGTGAGCTGCGCTTTCGGTGACACTTTTTCATTGATAGGAGTGGCCCGTTAGCTTAAACGTACAGCTTTAGCATCGCTAGGCTAAATTTGTAGCTAGCTAGCTAGCGACCACCAGACAACTTTGTGGCGGGCTGCGGTACCGACGTGACTCAGCTTGGCCATTTCAGAGGCCCTTTTTGTTGCTAGAAATCAAATTTTAACTATTTGCAGTATTTCTGTTCATTATATTACATCAAATGACCGTTACGTAATCGCGTTAACGCTCATTGTGTTTCCCAAGGCGATGTAAACGCACTAAAAACGTTCACGTCGTTTTCTGTTATAATTAATTGTAGTTCTAGTATTCCTGATGTATGAAAAGGTGATGTTTTGATTTTCCTCCATAAGCGATCGGTTATTTTTTTTCTCAGCCTGTCACGCTGCGGTGGTAATAACGCCACTCCTTGTTCCGCTCCCAGTTCACAGTCCCCGACTCTCGCTCGCCCCGTCCGTGTTGTCTGATCCATCGCTCCCAAATCAATTATACAAACAAAAAAAATGGATAAAGTGGATCTTATCCAGAAGGCCAAGCTGGCAGAGCAGGCCGAGCGTTACGACGACATGGCCGAGTGCATGAAGGTGGTCACTGAGAAGGGCGAGGACCTGACGAACGAGGAGAGGAACCTGCTGTCCGTCGCCTACAAGAACGTGGTGGGGGCCCGGCGGTCCTCATGGAGGGTGCTCTCCAGCATCGAAGCCAAGTCCGATACTAGCGAGAAGAAGCTGCAGCTGGTTAAGGAATATCGGGAGAAAGTGGAGAAGGAGCTGCAAGAGATCTGCTCGAGCGTTTTGGTACGTGGCCTTTTTAATAATGATTTCCAGAGAACCAGGCATGATATATAAGAGCTGGATCAACCAGTCAAATATTAGGTACAGCTACATCAAAGCTTCTCCCATTTCAAAGATTAAAGCATCAAAGATGATTACATTCATAGACATAGGTGATTTAACACTGATTTCATCTCATGACAACTGAATTGTGTGAGTGTTAAAAAGAGGCTTCATTAGGACACATTTCTTAACCAGTTCAAACTTGAATGAGCAAAACATGCAGCTCATCCAGAAACGAGTGAGCCAATACGTTTGCCAATTCCAGTATGTATTTTGTCTTCAAAAAGTATTGAACACTAAGCCAATGGCATATGGAGATTGTAACGCGGTGTTGCTATACGTTCTGAAGTTTTTGTTTTGTTCTGTTTTTACCCCGGCGACGGGAATTGCCAGCATTCCTACGCAATCCCTGAGGGGCTTGTAATTGCTCGTTGGAAGGTTGCATGTAATTTGTGACAAACTCAAAATGCTGCAGGGTGATTATTCCATCTTTTGTTATTTGAATTGTCATCTGAGATTTCATTTGTTCCATCTAGGTGTGATACGTGTATATAATCTCAGTCCTATTCTTTAACACATTGTTGCATGGGGTGTATAAGGAAGTATTCTGTGGTTTTCCTCCAACTGTTTTTTGGGAAGCGAGAATTTTAGAGACGTGTTATCGCATCGCATTGTTCCATCTACTGGTATTGGGTCGTTGAATGAGGTGATTATTTTTATAGTAGAACCTCAACGTCACAGTCTGTCAGATGCTGAATAACTTCTAAATAGTTCACATTTCATAAATTCTCTGACTTGATTACAGGCTCACACTTATGCCATTATAATACATTAACTCCAGACTGGGTTGTTTTATAACTTTAACTGTAGACAGAATGAAATGGTGAATTTAAAACAAAGAAACTTGGTAACCTTTGAAAATGCCTCATAAAGGCCAAAGAGTGGATGCTGTCACCTAGTGGCATTTTATGGGTATTTCTGTAATGAATACGTTAAATTGTCTTTTTGGTCGCGTCATTGTGGTGCAGTGGATTTTGATGTAATCGATTGTACCGCTCGTCTTATACCTTGCCAGACCTTTCCCCATGAGCGAGTTCCATTCCTGCTTTGACAGTTGTTAGACTTGCTTTTCTTTTGCCCGCAAGGAGTTGGCATCACCCAAAAATCCAACCACTTGTAAAACTGATCCTTTGAATGCTCGCGGAGCTGAAGTCACGGGAGATTTGCTTCATGACACGCAATGACAGGTTTGGGGGCTTTGGGGATTCCACTGCAATTGGAACATCTCTCGCAGGACCCCTTACCCCAACCCTTCTATGTTAATGTGCAAATTTTGTATCCATGTCGTGTCTTTCATCTGGCAGATGGATCGCTAATGTGTCGAGCCATGTGCAATAACCGACATGCACAAACAGCTCCCACTAGTTAAACAGGGTACCTTTCAGCGGGGCCATATTTTTAAGCTCACGACTTTGGCCTACATTCGAAGTACTAGTTCCGAGCCCGGGTTGGGGGGCGGGGCTCTGCTCTCACTTCTTGATTAATCTATCGCAGCAGCAGGGATTGCGTTTTGCATTATTCCCCCCCATCCTGCCTTGATAGTGGATTAGAGTAGATCGGGTTGGAAGATTCCAGTAATGTCCCTTGGGCTCCTGTCTGACGGAGACGCCGCAGGGGCTGTTCCCTGCCAGTGACTCAGCCTTTTGTGTTTCTTCTGCTGAGTGTTGCAGAAGGGTGTGTCCCTCCTCAGGCCTCAACTCGTCGGCAGAAGCCTTCCGGCTTTTCTGTCTCGCTCCAAAAAAATAAATCTCGGACCACGTCAGCCACGAGGAAGGATTTCGGCTTGTCCGGCCGTTGGTTTAGTTTACCTTTTGTAAAAAGCAGTGACATTTAGGCAAAACATTTTGAATGGCTGAAATATGGAGAAAACAGCCTGTTCTGAAAGCAGTCATTTTTTACAGGCGAGTGTCAGAATTCCCATGGAAATGGAACGTTCTGAGAACAGCTGCTGTCTCAAGAGAGAGCAGTCATACATTAATCAGGCACCATCATTAAATATTTGTCCGGCTCGACAAAAGGTGATTTGAGGTAGTCTAGTTTTTTTCCTCACATATTTACACAGGTGCAGTAAGCTTGATGTCGTGAAGCAATAATTGTAAATTGTCCAGTTAACTGTTTGACGCCTAAAAACGAGATAACATTGGTTTGATTCTTGCATTTCCTTACTCCAGTTTCAACGTGTCAGTGACTGCCATTTTTTTTGCAAATACTGCCTCAATCGGTTATAAAAAGCCACCGATGGCCCAAAGATAAATTCCTGTCGGCCGTGTGAATCGAGTCAAGCTCGTGACCAGTCAGAACCTTCATCTGGCGACGCCGTTTGCACGCTCTCGTGAGGGCCGGCCACTGAAATCAGAGCTTTGTGTGAAAGCGCCGCCAAGAGAGCATACCTCCTCCTTGTCTTTTGTGCGCAGCTTGCAGGGGGAAAGGAATGCTCGGCACATGAGCCGCGTGCATGTTTTGACCGAGCCAATGGTGGCTTGTGGACGTGACTTGGGAGTGGTTGCCGGGAGGGATTTGGCTCAGACAAGGACACTTTCTTCGCCCTGCCAAGGCTTGGAATCCAAACCTCCTTTTTCTTCATTAGGTTTGAGGTTTATGGTGCTTTGCAGATGGTTAATCTGCGCTGTGCTTTAATTGAAGTAGGACACGTTTTTCCTCCACTTTATAATCTCCGTCGAAAGACCCATGACGTGTCCTAGAAAGGCCATCGCACGTTATGATTTTTATGTTGCCGCTGTAATCCACCTTAGGCAGTATGTTATTTATAGGGTTGGTAATTATAGCCCCACTTAGGATGGATTTTTAATATAAATATTTGTGACATGAAATAATGGGATGAAAGTCATCTGACGGCAGATGTCACATTGAGGAGTGTGTGATTTGTTCTCTGGTCGATGTTTATTAGTGTTACCGCATCTAACCAAGTCCCCCCCCCCCCCCCCCCTCCCCCTACAGTCACTGCTGGATAACTATTTAATTAAGAACTCCAAACAAGAGAGCAAAGTTTTTTACCTGAAGATGAAGGGGGACTACTATAGATACCTCGCTGAAGTTGCCTCCGGAGATGACAAGAAAAGTAAGTGGACCGCATTTAACGTTGAATTATTAAAACCTCCTTTATATCTTTGCACTCCAACTCGGAATGTGTCATAGTATGTCTGACTGTTTGCTGGAAACGATGTCACGGGGCCCCCATTTCAGAAGCTAGAGCAGTCGTGGGTGGGCGCTGACTCAGTTTCCGCACAAACCTACCGCGTGATTGTAATGTTCTGATTTGATCAATCAGCGCTTTTTCTTTCTTTCCGATTGACTGTTTCACCATGACGTCTTCTTCATCAGAGATAATCGAAAACTCGCAGCAGGCGTACCAGGAAGCCTTTGACATCAGTAAGACGGACATGGACCCCACACATCCCATCCGCTTGGGTCTGGCTCTTAACTTCTCCGTCTTCTACTATGAGATCCTCAACTCTCCAGAAAAAGCTTGTGAACTCGCCAAAAAGGTTTGTGCCCAGTCTCGCACCATTTGCCACTCGAGCCCTATGGAATTGTTGTTCCATTTTTTAATTTTTTTTGTTTGCAGGCGTTCGACGAGGCCATCGCCGAGCTTGACCAACTAAACGAGGAGTCCTACAAAGACAGCACCCTCATCATGCAGCTCCTCAGAGACAATCTGACAGTGAGTGTCCTCTTCTCACATTGCACAGAATGAGCATTACATTCGAGCTCGAGTTGTTGCCTGAGAATGCACAGTCACTGCCGGATAGTGTTTAAAATGCAACCTGTGTCTCGCATTTATCTCTTCTCAGCTATGGACATCGGATACCGCTGGGGAGGAGAACGACGCCGGAGAAAGAGGTGACTCCGGCGAAACTGAGAACTAGAAGAAAGTCCTTGACCTCCAAAAACAACAAAAGGATTAAAAAAAAAAAAAACTTTTTACACATCCATCATTCCTTATTGCGCCATTCTTCCAATAAAACCCATTGCTCCAAAAAAATGTAATCATGAAAAAAAGTAAATTGGAGAGAAAAAATGAAATTAGGATGACTTGTAAAAGTAAATCCCTCCATTCCTTTGGTTTGTGTGTGTGTCCTGGCCTTTCAGTATGTGCAATTTCAGCTGTAGAAAAGTATTGATAGCTTGACATGGTATTACGCTCTTTTCCTAAAGTTAGAGGCAGAACCCCTTAAAATTCATTGAGCAACAGGAAGTTTATCCAAGGAAGATTTTGTGTCCAGGTTATAATCATAGTTTCCTTTTCCTGCTCTGTATGAAAAAGAAAAAAAAATAAAGAAATAAAAATTGTGGTACGGTTACAGCGTCTGAAATTCCACTTCAGATAGTTTTCATGTTGCAGGGAATGCCAGTGTTCCACGCATGCTGGCGGCAAATACTTAGTTGTGCCCCGTCTGATTAATCCTCACTTTATGATGCCACTCTTTCACTGAAGCATGTCTGTTTGCGGGGAATAGCGGGGGGCTTGACTCACTGACACGCCGGGACCTTTTCAATGGGGGGGGAGATGAAGAGAATTCTGTCATTGCATGTCTCGAGATATTACACTGGAATGGGAACAAATGCTGTAACACACAAGCGCAAGTGTCAAGTTTAATATTTTTCAATGCAGGTTTGTACACATCCTAAATGAGGGTGGTCTGTTTGTCTGTCCAGTGATTGTCATTAGAGATTTGGACCACTATTGTTTTGCTATTCATTCGATTGTAGTCCCCTAAAGCCTTGTGGAAACCGTTTGAATCCCTGTGTAACAGCTATGTTAACATGAATAAATCATTTTATAAACCATCCTCTTGTGTCTTTAATATTTTCTTTATTGTACTGTACGTTATTTTTCCATGTCGTAATTTGTGCCATTGATTTTTCTCCCAGCCAACCCTGGACTACATTCAGTAACTGGTAAGGTATATCCGCTGTTACGTAATCTGTAACAAGTCACGGAGTTAAAAGGTTGAAAAAAACATGCTGTATTTAGAGGGGTAGTTTTTCTTTCTTGTGCTCCCCTCCAAAAAATCTCATGGAAATATTTTTCTAATTTTTTTATAGATTTTATTTTCAAGTCCAACATGATATATGAGCATGGGAAAATTGGTTAATTTATGTAACCCTGAAAGTATTTTGGATGCTGATTTATATTTTTTTGGCCATAACCTTTCAAATGAAATAGCAGGTAAATGTCCAGTGTTCACCATCCCATGAATTAAAAAATTAAAAAGAAAACCCACAATCTGGCGGTACATACCATGCAGAACTTTTAATGACGCGCCTGGTATGGAAAAATGGATGAATGACGTTGCATGATTAATTTCTTGATGACACTCCGACCGGAAATTGTCATTCAGTCATTTCCGCTTTGCTCTCGCTAGCTTGCCCGAAAGCTGGTAAACTTTATGACAATGTCGGCCACGCAGTGATATATGTTATCAGCGCTGTTTCACCATGTGGACCGTGTGCATATTTGTTTTTCTGGCACATTTATGCTTGATCGGAGCTTTTAAATCAAGAATTACGGCTGAGGAAAACCGCGAGGCTAACGCTGAAATTGGTAAATATTGCTAGCTTTTCAAATGTAGTCATCTGTCGTTCAGGAAAATAACCCCGCTATCTAATAGCGGTTTCATATTACTTGTCATATATCTTCCTTTATTCCAATTATGAGTTATATATTGTTTATAAAGTATTTTGGTCGTTGTAGTCAAGTACGAGCGTGTGGTTTGACAGCTGTGTTTTTCTCAAGCTATACAATGCTATGTTGTTCCCATTAATGTAAATCTGTTCATTATCTAGTTATTCGTGACTGGTTTCACCTTATATCTTTCAGATTCACTTCATTCCATTCTGTCTGATTTTGAGATTCTGCCAGTGTCAGACCTCCAGTTACATTCTGTGAGGAAGAGGGACGTGCACACCCCGTCCCACCTGGAGCGTCTGATCAGCTTCAGAGCCTTGCAGAGGTGCACAAGGAGCATTCAAACTACATATGATTTCTTTGTTTTCATTTAATTTTGGGGTTAAAAATGATCTAACTTGTGTAGCTTGAGTTTATATTCTGGGTGGATGGAGGAGGTCCCTCGGCATACCCCCCTACTACTACCTCAACGGTGTACGTGATTTGTGTTTTTACATAGTTTTGTGTGCTCTTTCCAGACATTTCAAGTTGTACTTGACCACCAACACAGACCTTTTCACTGACAATTTCCGAGCCGTTTTTGTCGATAACCTCGGTAGGGAGGAAAACTTCCACGTTCAGCGTCAGAACTACTTCACAGGTCATGTCGTCGGTAAGTTGATGTTAAATCATGTTGAGCTGTTGTGTGGTCAAAACGTGTATTATCACATTTCCTGTCCAATTATAGTTTTATTTTGTAGTTTTATTATTTTGTTTATATTTTCAGGTGAAGAGAATTCTCGTGTGCAGGCACACATTGATGGAGATGAATTTTCAGCTCACATTCTAAGTGATGAAGCAGAGTACAATATAGAGGTTAGGAGATATGCAGTATTGGTCATTTATACAGTATTCGCCCAAGTGCAGTTTTTCATGTCTTTCAAATATCTTCTGCAGTTTTTTAACTCAACTGTTTTGTTCATTTTTGCCAGCCCTTATGGAGGTTTACAGACAGCGCTGACGATAGCAGGTTGCTCGTGTATCGCTCGGAAGACATCAAAAATCTGAGCCGCATTGCTTCTCCAAAAGTGTGCGCTTACATGCACGCTAAGGACCTGTTGCCCGAGTCCGCTGGGGCAGGTTGGGAAGAGCCCGAGGTGACGGACAAGATCGACGGTACGTCTACTTTTACTCGTATCTTGTATTTGTCGTCTAAAATGTACAGAGAAAGTGTTTTTGTGGTTGAAGATCAGGGATGATGTAAGTTGGCAAGGAAAAGCAGAGGGAAAAAACGAGTAGGAGGATAATAAATGTCTAAGCTGGAGGAGGCTTTGGTAATTAGACAAAAGGATGTGGGTGTCAGATTCTTACGTCTGACTAAAGCTGCACAATTTCACTTTGCAGATTTTCATCACAGAGAAAAGCGCCAAGTCCACGACCACAAGAGGAACACCTGCCCCCTGTTGTTGGTGGCAGACTACCGCTTTTTTAAAAACATGGGTCGCGGACAAGAGAGCGTCACACTCAATTACCTGGTCAGATGCGGAAAACTGAAAACCTCTATCCGGCTTATACATACGATCCATAAATTTTGTGTCGTCATTTTCTACGTCTTCAGATTGAGCTGATCGATCGAGTCGATGACATTTACCGAAACACAACGTGGGATGATGACTTCAAAGACTACGGGGTGCAAATACATCAGGTTTGTGTAGTATAGCATGAATGCAGAAAAGACTTCCCCTTTTTTTTTTGTGTTGTGTCACCGCAGGAAGCGATTGACTAGCGGTCCCCTCGCTGAGACATACATTTTAAGAGGAACTGAACGCTTTTGTGTGCGGTTCATTAAGTTTGTTCCACATGCGTTATGCATGAATGGACACACTGTTTATTGTAGTGTGACTAGCCTTTTCTCACTCAAAAGATATGCATTCATTATTCAGCCACACCAAGTCATTTCTTGTTTGTCCTCAACAAGAAGAACTTTTGACTGCCTCTGCAAAGGCTATTTTTATGATTTTAAATCACATAAAAAAAAAAATACCGCCATGTGTGTTTATATTGCTGTTCTCAGATGATCATCCACAAGGAGCCCACAAAACCTCCTCCTGGTCGTGCTGGCTCTGTCTGGGCCCACTACAACATGGAGAACAGCCCTGTGAAATCGAAGGCGGTTTGGGATGTCAAGAAGCTTCTGGAGGTAGATGGGGAGAAAGTTGATGAGGAAATGATGCTTCAAATTTGCTTCATGAACCACTTGTTGTTTTTGGACTCTCGATGGCACTCTTGGTTAGGGGTTTAAGAAATGGTCAGTGAGAGTGCAATCTAGAGGGCTCAATAAACACAGCAAGTGCTTCACGAAGCAGCTTGAAGCTTCATTTTCCCCATTACTGGGAGAAAGCCATTGTGTCATTAAGTAGTTGTGAAATTTTTTCCAGCAATTCAGCTCTGACATAGCCGACAACGCGTCTACCGTGTGCCTGGCCCACCTGTTCACCTACCAGGATTTTGATGAGGGCACTCTGGGCCTGGCCTATGTGGCTCCCTCCAAACCGATGGCCTTGGGCGGCCTCTGCCCTAAACGTAAGGACACTGGCATTGTTTTGAAATGCCTGCCAAATAATCTTGGGGTTATGCTTGGTGCATTTTAGTGTTTCCCTTCTGTATCGTGAAATCTTGTTTGCTTTGACAGCTTATTATCCATCCCTTTCTGCCAAGAAGCCCAGTTACCTCAACACCGGCTTGACCAGCACCAAAAATTATGGCAAAACAATCCTGACAAAGGTCAAGATCACCCCTTAAATATGAATATTAACTTTGTCTCCCGAGCTTTGTTTTGAATGTTTGCCTTAAACTCAACCATATACTTGTCCCAGCAGGAGGCAGATTTGGTGACCACTCACGAACTAGGCCATAACTTCGGAGCCGAGCACGATCCGGACAACATTCCATTCTGTGCTCCCAGTGATGACCATGGTGGAAAGTTTGTCATGTACCCAATAGCTGTGAGTGGAGATCATGTCAACAACAAGGTACATACCGCTTGCTGCCTCTTCTTTTCTTTTTCAAGACTTGCTACAACACATGAAAATGCTTCAAGCAATTTAAAATATTTTTGTTGTAATTCACTGACTTGTTACATAAAATGCAAATGCATGAACCTTTTGTCTTGCATGAAATGTAATTTGTTTTTGCAGCCATCTTTGTTGTATCCATCGGCACAGACTGCTGATGTAGGCGACTTATCGGTTTGCCAGAAAGCTCGCACAATTTGCATAAATTGCATAAAAGGCTTGGATGACACCCGACCAAACTGGCAAGACTCGAGGAAATACAAACTCACTCAACCTTAGATGCCACTGAAGGTGTTGAGTCGATCATGCAATGTGTGATGCAAAGTGTGAAAGCCAGTTTTAAATGTTTACCTTTCGATTATCTGTAATAACAGCAACCTGTTGTCCGTTTTGGCTTTAGTTGTTATTGTTAGTGCAGATTAAATGAAAACGGTGCAAACACAAAGCACATTTTTGCGCTCACAATTAATCCGATTTGAAGAGTTCTTCTAATCGGCCTGCTAGGGCTACTCCACTTACAGTCTGATGATTTAACTCCTCCAACATCTCTTCCAGCGTTTCTCCAACTGCAGCAAGATCTCCATAGGAAAGACGCTTCGTTACAAAGCTCCCTTGTGCTTCAAGGAGAGGAACAGCAATGTGTGTGGGAATTCCCGGGTGGAAGAAGGGGAAGAGTGCGACCCCGGCTTGCTTCATCTCAATGATGATGCTTGCTGCTCCTCCAACTGCATGTTCAAATCAGGGTCCCAGTGCAGGTAGGAAAGCTGATATAAAACTCCTGTGCACTTAATTCCTTTCAAACACTTTCGACAGTGAATTTTTGTAGAACTTAACCACATTTGTTATTTTCCTCCTCTCAGTGATCGAAACAGCCCGTGCTGCAGAAATTGCATGTTTGAGCGGGCAGGAGCAAGGTGCCAAGAGCCCATCAATGCCACATGTAAGGGCATTGCCTACTGCACAGGTAGGTCTGCGCCCCCTGCTGGCCAAAGCAGACATACATTTGAATCTGACACGTTCGCCCCCTGCTGGCCAAAGCAGATACACCACGATTCAATAAAAATGACAGTGGCACCTTTAAGTAGGCCTATGGCAATTTATTTTTCAGGATTCAATAAATTGTTTTTTTACTTCAAGGCAACAGCAGTCAGTGTCCTCCCCCTGAAAACGCCATCGACAACACAGTTTGCGTGGACAACGGCCGGTGCCGAAATGGAGAGTGCAACCCGTTCTGTGAGGCCATGCAGAACCTTCAGTCCTGTGCCTGCAATGGTATGCAATTCTTGTGTTTCTTTTTTTTTTGTTTTTGTTTACCCTGTGTGACAGATTTCTTCCACTCTCATAATGCAGCCACAGAGGATTCCTGTAAAATGTGCTGCAGGCGTCGCGATGGCACCTGCGCGCCCTTCGTCCTGACCGATGGCACTTTGCTTTTACTACGTAAAGGGAAACCTTGCACCGTGGGCTTCTGCGACGAGAACGTGAGTGTGGAAACGTGCGCTCCAGACCCCGACACTTTACGATCCATTCAATGGTGTCAACGTTTCCGTAGGGGAAGTGCATGAAGCAGGTGCAGGATGTAATTGAGCGTCTGTGGGACTTCATTGACAAATTGGACATTAACACCTTTGGTAAGTGCTTCACGTTACACAAGTGAATGAAAGAGCTAATTTAATTTGACTTTCTCTTCATTAGGGAAGTTCCTGGCGGATAACATTGTGGGCTCTGTTGTCGTGTTCTCGCTCATCTTCTGGATCCCTCTGAGTATTCTAGTTCACTGTGTGGTAAGAACCCAACTTTAATTCTGCCAGCGGAGTTAAACTGTTAAAAATGATTTGCCCTGTTTTATCATTTTGCTCTTCTCTTATAGGACAAGAAACTCGACCAGCAATATGAGGAGAACACAATGTCGCTGTACTGTCCTCTGAATGTAAGTGTATCACCTCTTCTCCATTTTGAAGAATTGTATGGTGAGCACGAAGCATTTTAGTTCAGTTGAGATGTTTTTTTGTTCGGTTCCATTCATTTCCATCAAAACAAGAAGCACCGAGTAGATAGATTTGGGGCACACCGAGACTTGTGTTCACAGTCGAAGCTAAATTAGCGCTGGGTCTGTCGGTCCATGCGGGCTTTCAATGACCTTTGTCACTCTTGGCCTTTTCTTATTGGAACTGCAGCAGACGCTGGAGGTTTGTAATAGAGCTCCAGCCTTAGGTGAGTGCGTGTGCCATGGCTTGGTGTTGCGTTGCCATCCAGTCCATGATGATGCATGGTCCGTGGGCCCCCGTTTGCGATACTCCCCGCACTCCTTTACTCCTTGACGTAATCGCTGATCGCCCACAAAGTCGCCGCAAGGACGTCCCGCACGCCATTCGATCAGAAATTACCTCAAGAACGCAAGATTGCATCTCGGGAGTTCTCAAACAAAGATTTGTTGTCGTTCGTAAGATCAGATGCGGTGTGTGTCCACATTTTCAGTTTGTGTCTGCCGTGAGCAGATGAGAGTCCTTTTTAATTCACTTCCTGTCTTTTACCCCTTTTTAGTTGCTATTTCTGCACAGTGTTCACTATTTTGTTGTTTGGGTGAAAAATAGTTTAGCCTCTTTTACTCAAATCAGCAGGAATGCTGCACATAAAACACAAGTGCCCCCCCACGCAGTTACTATCCGCACATGCCTCACACCTTTCGGTCTCCTACTAGCAAGAAATCCTGAGCAACATGGAGACGGCGCCCATCCGCATCGTCAAGCCTCCTCCGCCTCCCTCTTCCTCCTTCGCCGGCCCGACCGCGCCCTTCTCGCAGCACCGCTTGGTGGCGGCCAGCGCCGTCTCAAACCAGACCCCCAGCTCGAGCTACGTGCCCACGCCGGACAGCAGCGACGTGGCCTCACGGATGGCCACCATCCAGGAGGACAGCAGCGACTCTCACCTGGGAGAGGAGGCAGGCAGGGCCGACGACTTCCCAACCGCAGGAGCCTGCTCGTTGGCTACGAGATCCTCCTACGAGGATCTGAGCGATCAAAGCCCGTCGGCCCGGGAGAGGCGGCGCCTCAAGAGGCAAGAGTGCTTTGATTCCAAAGAGACTGAGTGCTGAGTCCAATCAATTTGTAATTTATATATTCATACATTGACCTAAAGCTAGCTGTCATGGATATCTAATACATTCACAAAGGACATTCGATGCTCTTCTTAAGATGAACCACCGCCAATTGAAGTGTAATTTCCTCTTTCATCATACCTCAAACACATTTTGAACAGTATTTGCTTGCCAAAAGTCGCCGTGCTGCACTTTTGAAACAATCCTCGTTGTGTTTTAGTGTACAAAACCACTGGATGATCGTCTTACTGTAATACCCCGCTATTCGTAGGGGGACAGGGACCAAGCCCTGCTTCAAATAGTGACAAACTGACAGTAATTGAGCTTATAGTTAAAACCGAAAATTCCAAAACCAGAATTTTTGGCCGTCATAAACAGCTTATAAGCAGTTACAATATTTCTTCATTGATGCCGATCACGATGCTTCAATTTACTGGGCTTTAGTGCCTCTTGTGGCATCTTAGGGCGCTATTTAAAAAACAGAGATCCTCGAATAGGTGCGAATGTTTAATGAATTAGTTATCCGTGAATATGCTGGGGATTACTGTATACACTTGTGTCATGAATCATGATTGGCTTCTTTTTAAATACAGTATGTCTGCTTTGTGTCAACCTGACTCCAAAACACTGCTGTGCCTTTTTGGATGGTTATTCCCCATCATAAGAGAGAGAATTTGAATTGTTGCAAAGCTGTGAGGTGCTCAAGTTGTGTTACTGTTTTGTTTGCTCGTGTCAATATTGTCGTCACAATGTCTCGCCACTGTTGCCTGTTATTTAATTTCAAGCCAAAACAGCAACAAGGCTGACAAACTGAACGGTTGTGAAATTGTTAATCAATGTAAAGCTTTTATTCATGTCCACCGCTTGTATTACTTAAAAACATCCCAATAAATGATTGTATACAAAAAATATGACTCTTCAAAATCAGAGTCCTCATGCCGTCTGTCCATCTTCGGGTTTATGGGTCACACAGCAGGCTGCTCTCGGGGCTCCCAATGTCCACATCCCCCCAATAGGGCAGGATCATGGGCAGATGAACCACTTTGTTCTCCAGCAGCTCCCAAAGGTGCTGCATCACAAACTGGTTGCCTTTTGCAGACAGGTGGAGACCATCTGACAGGTAGACTGTGAAGTCCTGTGGGGAGGAGAATCAAATGTTATTTGGATGCATTTTTTCTTTCCATAAAATATATGATACAATAAAATAAAACCTGTCCGTCTGTTTGCATGAGCGTCCACAAGTCTAAGACGTCAACGCCGCACTGAGAAGCCGCCTGGACGCACGCTTGAGCGTACTGGCCAGCCACGGAGTTCAATCGATTGAGAGGACAACCTAGGATGCAAAGACGCTTCATGATCTTCAGCGGAGACGAGATCATGCATGTGAACGCTACCTTTCAGCTTGCATTCTTTCTCCCAGGCTGCTTCATTGATGGGAGGAGGGGTTATGAAGATGACTTTGCCTGCAGGGACCCCCACCTTGGTCAGGTAGCTGGTCATTGCCTTCAGGTTCTCCGAGTACTCGTGCAGAGGGACATGTTGCTGAGGGTTTTTATCTAAGTGCAGATTTCAATGCAATAACAGCATATTAAATGTGCGTTTTTGCATGTTTGAGGAGTTGTATACCTTGCAGGGCGCAGTCGTTGGCTCCAAAGAAGACAGTAACTGCTACGATGTTTTCCGACTTGTCCTGGTACAGTATCCGAGGAAGAACAATCCTTCCCCATCGGGAGTTGTAGCCCGAGAACCCTCTGTTGATTACGTCACACTTCCTGCTCGAACAAGTTAAAATATTCCCATCGATTAGTCTCCTAATTATGTATTGACTACGAAATTGCGGAAACGAGGAGAGCAAAAAAAAGACCTTGCTAATTTATCTGCGATGCCTGCACCCCATCCGTTCACTTGGAAGGAACCCTGGAAGAAACAAATTCAGCTAGCAACATATAGCAAAGAAGCGAACGAACAACAGCAACAAAAAATCGTGCAGTTCTTATGAAGCAGCCAACCTGTGTGATGGAATCCCCGAACAGAACCACCCGAGGCCAGGTTAAAGTTTTCAATTTGGACATGGCTGTATTCGTACACACTTGTCACTCGAGTTGCACAGCGCATGCGCAATAGTCACCTTTGTTTTCTGTTTTTAAAACTCTAAAGTCTTTAAAGAGTATTATAATTAAATAAGAACATATATAATATGAATATAAAAATAAATAAAGCAATAAAATGGGAATATATACAGACAATATATTTCCTTTTGCTTTAAACACCTCGGGATGCTGGCAAACACTACTGCAAATATTGACTGCATCTTTACTTTAACAGATCATTCAGTTCTACACCTGAAATGAAATAACGAATACATTTAATTTTTTCTGTATTTTTTTCGTGTTTTGGGGAAAATTTGAGAATTTTTTTTTAAAGGCCATTGTTTAAGGGAGGTGCTATGCCAATTATTCGACAGTAGAGGGCGCTGCAAAAAACAATAACAAACAAACGCAATTTCCGTTTCCGTTTCTTGACTCCACAAACATGGCGGAGGTCATATTTCGCTATAGCAGAAGCACTGTCAACATTTCGCCCAAAATATGCAACTATTTTCCACCGAAATCTCCTGGGAAGCACGTAGAAGGTACAGTGCACTCTTCCACGTTATTCACCGGGGTTTCATTTTAAAATTTTAATAGTAACGAAACAAACTGTGGAGTAACAGTTGAGATTTCAAATTATGTCATTGTTGTTGTTTTTTCTTTTTTTTTAGGGCTGAGGGATGACAAAAGAGCAGGTCATGGACATACTTCTGTATCTTGGGGCCACGGAGGCTATCTAGGGATTTCATTCCCTCAAATCAGTGCTCATCCAGGCTCTTGCTTGGGACATTTAACCTTTATTAGGACTTATGCCAATGGCACCAGAGAGGAGCCTCTTTATAGAAGCAAAACCGGCTACTACGACATCCTCGGCGTGTCTCCCACGGCCACCCAAGCGCAGATCAAAACCGCCTACTACAAACAGTGCTTCCTCTACCACCCGGACAGAAACGCCGGAAACGATGATGCCACCGTCCGCTTCTCAGACATCAGCGAGGCCTACTCAGTGCTGGGCCACAAGGGCCTGCGAAAGAAGTACGACCGCGGCCTCTTGAGTCTGCTCGACCTGACCAACAAGTCCCAGTCCAGACCCTCCGCCGCCAATCCCCCCGGAGGTGGGAGCTCGGCGGCAGCAGGAGGGAGGAACGCGGCCGTGGACCCCCGGAGTACCATATTTGACTTCGACAAGTTCCTTCGCTCGCATTACGGCGACCAGCTCCAGAGGGACAGAGACATTCGAAAACGGAAGGAGGAGATGCTGAAGAAACAGCAGGAGTCGCTGGGCGAGAGGAACAAGGAAAGTACCATGGAGGTGGGTGTCGTCATGATGCTCGTTGCCGCCATGGTGCTGCTGATCACCTTGAGGGGAGTGTCGAACTGAAGTTCATTTTCCTTCATGCACACATAGTTAAATTTCATATTTATAGAAAATTATGAACTATGGGTAACCTTTACCTCTTTAGAGCCACAAAAGTTGCGTATTGTATGATGACTGCTTCTCAGAAATGGTTAGAGGTATTTAAATGTAGGGAGGGGGGCAGTTGCTGTGTATACAATTTCCCAAAAGTTGAATCGATTGTTTTTAGCCGCAATTTAGTGTGCGTTGTTTTCTTTCAGCCTAAATTAGTAGGATGACTCCTGGCACTGTCAATCTGTCAAACTTTTTTTGACTTACAATAAGTCATATCACACTTGTATTATAACTATTGCTATTTGTTGGTCTTTTTGGGAGGTGCAATGTTCTAAAATAATGTGCCTTTTATGTGGGTGCTTTTGTCATCCACATATATAAGCAATGAATGAAACATATCTGGTATTAATTGTGTCATATCTAAATTTTCTTGAATTTGTATATTGAACCAAAACCACACATTCAAATCACTGAGCAATCATGACCCTTGACACCAGTGATGCCAAATACTGAACATTTAGTGCAATTAGAAATTCACATTGCCAAATACTGAATACTTAGTGCAATTAAAAAATCACATTACATGTTAAAACACAGATTTCAAGTCAGTGCATTTTTTTTAACGAACACAACATTAACAAATAAATAAAAATGCTTGTAGTTAAAAACACAACACGGTACATGTTATAAATACTGACAAACTATTAACACGTGTTTTCCAGGACATAAAAATATGCATCACTTAAGTGATGGCATGATTGAGGTGATGGGGTTGAGGGCATCAAATAGGCGCTGCACTGCTTGCTCCACCAGCTCCCTCAAGGAATCGTCTTCTGTGTCCTCGTCCTCGTAGCTCACCGACTAGTTAGGGTGGGGAAAAAAAGTGTAAATTGGGTACCTTCATTTTTTTTCGTTGAAATGTTCAAAGTGTTAAATCTCGAAGCAATGGCGCAAACACCTCACCCGTGTTTCCAAACAAATGTTCACCGTCTTGCCGTCGACGGTCACCGAGATGTTTTGACCGTCGCTGATGTCCACGCAGTCCTGTCCAAACATGTCCCTGAAACCAAACAACACTTCTTCACTTCTTCATTAAAACAGGAAATGTAAATAAGTCATACTACTCACTGTAACATGACTTCAAGTCGACTTTGAAAGACGTCCATGTCCAAAATGGAACTCTGGCTTTCCATGACTAAACACAAGAAAAATTTGAATGTTCTGTAGCATTGCTACCACCAACTACCGCCCACCTTTCTGAGCCTTCGGATTGGACTGGACCTCCAGCACCACAGTGGTGATGGCGTCGGCGTACATGTCGTTAAGAGGGTTGGCGATCCACTGAAAGCAGAACACGAAAAAGTTTGACAACCGCAGCGGGATGGAGGTTCACGTAAGAGTGTTCACCTCGAGCAGAACCATGCCAATTTCATGGATCAGAGTGATACTTTGGAAGATCCTCAGGGTTTTCTTCTCGGTACCGTCGAGCTCTTCTACATCACCTGACGACGAGAAAGCTCAGTGCTCAGTGCAAAGGAACATTTGATTTCATAATGCAGTATTTCAAGGCTGACCTGTGAGGTTCCTAAGGTGGCAGACGAGCAGCGAGTAGGGTCCGGTGAAGGGGATGGCCTGGGTCTGCTTCACTGTGCTCATGGACAGCTCTGTGTACACTGGAGAAGAAAAAAAAGCTGTGTAGGATGACGGGCGGATTGCCGAGGACTTGACTCACGTGAAAGGTCCGAGGGGTTGAGGATGTGGTAGTTGAAGTTCTTCTTCACCAGAATGCCCGACACCCTCTGACCCTGAATGCATTTTTGATCTGCCAGAGAGCCCATCACCTGCACAAAACGGAGCAGCCACGTCACGACGCTCATAATCTCAATAAAATACTTTTTTGTTTTATTAAATCTGTATAGATTGTTTTTAATTATCCAGGTCATGGAAATTTGCAAATGTTGACTCGATGTATTTACGAACCTTGGCCAGTTTTTCTCCCCTGAAGTTGAGGGTGACGGACTCTGTGTTGCGAGGGTTGTGGACTTCGATGTGAACCTGCTCGTTGTCCTCGTACTCTCGGATAAGCGCCGCTTTCAGGCGGGCCATCTCGTTCTGCTCGCCGTGGACCAAGATCTGAGGGCGGCAAAGTTTCACATTTTGTACACAGACTAGTTTTTTTTCTAAGTTCAACACAATCTAGCCATGCATTTCAGCTTCCCTACCACATGTGGAGGTTTGAGAGCGCGGATGAACTCGCTGGTCTGCTGGTAGTCCGTATGGGCCGAGAAGGAGATGTAGTCCACGGACATCTTCAGCTGCAGCTTCTGTCCCGACATGGTGGTGATCTCCTCCGGCTCGGACATGATGTGCTGCGCAACAAACGTGACCGCCAACTGTAAGCTGCACTCACACGACTAACGTAACTTTGAAATTACAGATTCGCTTGCAGCTGACCTTTGCCAACGTTCCCTCCACACAGTATCCAGCGATGATAACGCCGTTCCTCTTGTCTGTGCACCAACTTTCGAAGAGCTCCCTGGAAAGGCCGCTCTGCATCATTCCCGGGGACGCCATCACTACACTGGGACCGATGTCGTCAAAGTGGTCCATGCTCTGGAATTTTAAGACATCCGAGTAAGTTTCCATTCTGAATTTTTTTTTTTTTTTTGCATTGGTCATCTTTTTTCATGGTGTTTGAACATGGGTGTGCAGACTTTTTATATCCACTGCTTTGTGCTCTACCTTGAGGTTGCTAATGTGCTTGAAGACAAAAGGGTTGTTTATGTTGATGGCCTTGCGGATCTTGTCGTTCATGGCGTTGACGTAAGTCTGGTACACGGCCATGCACTTCTTGGCCAGGGACGAGGCGTAGTAGATGGGGATGTCGTGGAGCTCCGGATGGTTCTGCCAATACTCGTCTGCATTCAACAGGAAAAAAAAAAAGACATCATACAGAATTGATAGTGGAAACTTTAGATTGCATGTGTTAGATAATCACCCAGTATGAGCAGCAGTTCCTGAGCTCGGCCCAAAGCGAACACGGGGATCAGACAGCGGCCCTCCCTGTTGACGATGTCGTGCACCGTGTTACAAAAGCGAGCCTCGCGCTCTTCGCGCTTCTCGTGGATGTGCGTGCCGTAGGTGGACTCCTGCACAACAGTGATTAAAGACACTTTTGTTCACCTCAAGATATAACCAAAACACAATTTTTCTGAGAAATTTTGGGGGTGTACAATGATTAAGATGTCTGGTTTGACGCTAGGGATCTCGGCCGCCATGAGATGCCTATCTTCCTGTCGTGAGAAGTCGCCTGTATACAGCAGCTTTGTGAGAAACAGAATGAACAAATTATAATAGCAGTCAGAGGTGGGTAGAGGAGCCAAAAATCAAATTCACGTTCAGGTACTGTCAATTTAGAATATGATACAAGTACAAAGAATTCTTCTATTACCTTGACTCCGGCTATTTCAATCATGAACATGGCAGCTCCCAGCACATGGCCGGCATGGTAGCACCAGAACTTGATCCCCGCCACCTCCTTGACCTCGTGGAAGTTAATGGTCTCAATCTTATCCATGCTCTCCTCCAGGTCCGTCTCGGTATATAGCATGTCGTCTGCAGAAATGTTGCTGCAACGGGTAAAAAGCACAAATTATAATATTGTATTGTAATTTACAACATAATGAAGGGTTTCATGGCTTACCTGACTTTGACGTAGTCCGACAGGAGCCATCGGTAGATGGCCTTGGTGGCGTGCGTCATGAAGGTTCTGCCTTTGAAGCTGGTCTTCTGGAGGAACCAAGGCAGAGCCCCACAGTGATCAAGGTGGAAACTGGAGACAAAGGAAGTGAGTGAAGGGAGGAATTAAATGTGAAAGCAAATTAGGTTGGAAGAATATGATGGAAGAAAAAATGCAATCTTTCTCCTGAAAAGAAGAGATGCTTACTGGCTGATGAGCAGCAGGTCAATCTCTGCTGGGTCGATCAAGTCTATATAAGGGAGGGCATCCATCCCCTCCAAGCCAGGATGGATACCACAGTCCAGCTGACAAATCAAAACAAATTATAGTCTCCAATTATAGTCTCTATCTGATCGGCTTCAATTAATAATTAGTTACCATAATTTTTCTCCCTTTGAATTCCAGTATAATACAAGATCTCCCAACCTCCTGCCCAGCACCCCTGGCGAAAATACAACAAAAGAAAATTAATAATAGCTATAACTAAGCTTACACGGAGATGCAATATATATAATGTATATAATTTAATATAAACGAATTAATTAATTTATCATCGTACAGCGGACGAATATGAAGCTGATCACTCTCCTCTGCCGGAACGGCAATCTCCACTTTGCGTTTTGAAGCCATAGCTGCCGAAAATCACAGAGTAAAATAAAAATAATAAATATCACAATCCGATCATCGCGCACTGTTTTGAAAATGAATGAGGAGGAGGCGGTCCCTTGCAAAACGGGACACTTCAGGTCTTCCCTCAAAACACCGTCGATAAGAACAAGGGGTAGTGACAAACGTTCCGGCACAAATGTTCCCTTTCAGAATAATGATTATTTTAGAATAAAACAAAAAAAATGCTTCAAGAATATATTAGAAATAAACCAAATGTGCGGGGTTATTGATTTAATGTTTAACTATTGTGACAGCATTTTTAGGTTTACCGCTGTCATTGGTTAAGTCCCCTTTAAGAAGGGTTGGGCGGAGGCTGTGAAACTACGAGAGAAGCTAAACAGTGAATAAAAGCCGACAAACGCCCTGTTGAAAGCAGGGAGATTATCCAAGTGATGTTAACGGTGCACTGATGCGCCAACAAGGCTGAGCAGGTATGCATCTGCTGGATTTCTTGCAATTATGATGATCTCTCGAGGGAGTGAAAGTTGACTAACTTCAGCGTTGAAATGAAACCGACGTTATGCGTGGGAGGTGGATAATGAATGGTTTTGCTTGGGTGTTTGTACTTCTAAATAAAACGCTGGTTATAACTTTATTTATGGCACAACATGTCATTCGCGAATATAAATTAAACAGCAGCTAAGGGCAAGGATGTAACAGATATGTGAGAACCTTAAATATTTTATAGTCCACCAACGGACGAAGAAGCAACTTTGGGTCCGCAGGAAGCTGACGTCACACGTCTAAATAAGATAAATTATAGTGTTTTTTTTTTATTCTTCATGACATAAAATTGCATGAAAAATAAGATGGTTAAATGAAAAATTTAAATTAAAAAAATGGCTATTACCAGCACAGTCAATAGATACTGTAAATTCATCAAGTTCAGTATATTTTATCCAGTTTATAGAAAACATTTTTTTCCAATTAATTTTCCAATTAATAGTGAATATAATTGATTCACTATTCAACTTAAAATTAATTATTTAATAGGCTTCCAATGGATTATTTTTGGTACAAAAACGAGACGACAGTGAATATAATGCACATTGTCAAACAAAATGAGGACTATGGTGTAATCTTACATGTTAAATGTTTGGTGGCGATTAGCTTGGAGGTGGGCTGGAATGCGGTGGTCCAGGATGCAAAAGTGAAAGATGTTTCGCAAGGTGAAAAAGCGCCACAGCAGCAGTAGCTCTCAAAGCAGCGAGATCAGCACCAAAAGTAAGGTACAGTAATCAATCCCAGTCTTCACTCACTGGACAACATTAAGTACTCCATTGCAATCCAATGAGATCAGGTCATCTAAAAACTGAGGCTGATCATTTTTAATTTTTCAATCGGTCTTCTATTAGATCTCATTAGATCATGCAGGTTGTACCTTATGTCGTGGTCTTGACCTATGTCTCTTCCTTAGTCTGTAGACTCCAGTTTGGGAGGACTCTCCAGGTCCAGCACAGTCGCCAGCCTCGACACAGACTCTACCAAGAGCTCAGGTCAGTTGGATTGCATAATTCTAATATTTTATTCTATTACTCCTCATCTTATTGATGCAAAAATATACGACCTCTCTAGGAAACAACTCATCCGAAACGTGCGCAGAATTCCGGGTGAAGTATGTGGGAGCCATTGAGAAGTTGCAGTTTGACATGAGCAAGATGCTCCAGGAACCTCTTGACCTCATTAACTACATTGATGCGGCACAGGTAAAAAATATTAATCCAATGTCGTGCAGGATCTGTATGACATCAAATCTGCCAGTTATGCAGAGTTTTAATTCAATTCCATCATGTATACAGCCAAAATTATACAATTTATTTGACACTTTTTCTAATTTTAGCAAGATGGAAAGCTGCCATTTGTACCAGGAGACAAGGAAATGATCCTGTTTGTGTCGAAACACGGAGTCAAAGTGGCCTCGTTGGACCAATGTGTGAGTACTGTTTTGTATTATATTGGGTCTAAATACAACTTTAGCTACGACTGGTGAATGAATATCCAGCAGTAATTTATAAATGCACACAAAGGTTTATAACTTCCTCTTGATGCCACAGGAGGGCAGCAGAGCATGGCATTTGTCACTTCAGAATGGATTTAGTTTTGTTGCACAGAAATGAACTGCTTTTTATACTTACAAAAGGTAAAATACTGATGTTAGGGTAGTATAGATTTGGTGATAGGTAATAATTAATATTTATTCCCTCAGGATGTGTTGCATCGCCACCCGCTCTACCTGATTGTGCGCATGCTGTGCTACGACGATGGCCTCGGCGCGGGGAAGAACCTCCTGGCCCTCAAAACCACTGACCCCGAACAGGAAGGGTGCACCATCTGGGTGTACCAGTGCAGCAGCTCTGTGAGTGCCAGCAAATTATCTGCCATTAAAAAGAAAAATACTTGATTGCCTTTTATTTTTTATGTAAACAGGAGCAGGCTCAGTCCATCTGCAAGGTGCTCTCAGCTTCCTTTGACTGTGCACTCGCATCAGACAAGTTGTGAGGATAGCGTGTGAAAAGTAAAACCAACAAAGGGAGACAACAATGACTGACAAATTCAACTTTTTCTCAAAATCAAGTTTGTTTCACTTACTACCTAGATGCCATATCATTATCAATATCTGCACCAACCAACCACCACACAAACAATCTAATTTAAACTTTAAGTTCAAAATGAAAGATGTAAAGTGAAATGGTTGCATCCATTTGAATTTATTTCAGGTATTCTAGTTAAATGGTACAACAGAGTGCTGGATATAACAATAGTTCGGTGCAACTATTTGGGTACGATTCTTTGCAATGTAGCCGCTTGTCCTTAAGTTTTAAGACTTGAATTTATTAATTATATGTTTTTCATGATTGTGATAGATAATATCAGAAAGAAAATTGCGGTACATCATTTATTTCATGTTACTGTCACTTTCATCCATTTGTTAAAAACGTTTGTTACATTAAATGACTGAAACCTTTTCAATTTTGAGTGCCCCCTCCCTTCTTTGTTATAGTTCAAATATCCACCAGAGGGCGCTCTTGATGTGTAAAACCTTCCTTTTAGTCAACAGTACTATAGTTTAACTGAGACTGCGTGTACCTCATGAAAAGGTGGGTGTGTTAAAAGTCAAGAATGTCATGCATGCTGTGTGCACATTCTGAACAGGTTGTACCGGTACTTGGTGTCATTGAGTTAAGGTTAAACTAAACTGGGTGGACTTTGATGAAGAATGGTGTGGTTTGGTTCAGTTTATAAGACAGCGCCTTGCGGTACACGTCACATTCCAATACCCACAAATGAAAGAAGTAATTGAATTTACATCATGCAAATGAATAAAATTTTATGTTGAATTCGGGCCATTGGTACCGAAGTCTATACAGGTGGAAAGCTGCAGGTTGTGCTGAGCTAGGTAGCAGATGTTTGTCAGGGTCTGCTTTTTAATTTCATAAGGGAGTAGAGGCCTTCAGGCTAGATAGTCAGGCCAAATCTTGAGCTGCTTCATTTAGCAGCTTTCCAGGAGACGCTGCAGAAATGCAAGAATGTGTTAACACTGCCCACTTTGTGATTTGAAGTCTGGCTTGGCTGATACTATTTATACCAATTTCCCTGCCTTGGGTTGGAATTGGAAACAACTTTTAAAAAAAAATCCAAAACCCAGGGAAAATGCATGCTACTCTGGGAGAAGAAAATAATTCTGGTAAACAGTGATCAGCTGTACGCAATGCTCTTCTGAAACACTACTTTGTTCCAAGCAAAAAAAAACACACACAATGAGTAATGCCTTAATTACCAGATCAGCGGAGATCCTGCTCATCCTGTTCTTCACTGTTTACAGACGTGTGCATTACAATGAAATAAAATCGTAGTGTTTTTGTGTCTAGTGATGCATAAACTTAATTTCCCTCATGGGATAAATAAAGTAAATCATGCAATATCTCATTGATTGATTGATTGATTCATTCATTCATTCATCACATTATTTTAAAGGAAAAACAATGGTGAAATTTGTAAAATTTTAGCATACGCTGCATTCATGGACTACTAGAAATTTTTTCCTGAACAAACAACTAAAACAAAGACAGGAGTTTTAAAATGTGCACATGAAAAAAAATACCATAGTCGTGAACAAATACAATAAAAATCAACAATAAAATCTTAGATCTTGCTCAGTCGAGTTTCCTTTTAATCGTGTCCAGGGGATTTCTTCAAAGTCGTTATAATTACAACTGTTTAAATTGGGTTTGAAGGTAGCATAAGGTCACGCCCTTGCTTAGTTTTGATTGGCTTTCCTTTACCAGCCGTCGCTTCTTATTGGCTGCTGCCGGTCCATTGAACCCCTCCTCTACCTTTGTGGATTTCATGCGCTCCGGATGAAACCGTTTTATTGTTGTTCCCCCCGGCTCGCTGCAGTGAGCCCTTCCACCTCGTCCCACGTTTGAATACAACGGAGGACAATAGACTCCACGGAGGGAACTTTGGTGTCTGTATCGAACCGAGGGACAACTATTTAACCTGAATGGACTGGCAATACTTCACTGAAAAGCAACTAGAGGTTAAGAAAACGATCCATCACCGCGGAGCACTGTGTCGGGGACCGAGCGTTGTATGAGATCTACCCAGACATGGTTCACTGTCAGCCGGGATCGTCAAGGACACTACTACCGCTTCTTTGAACTTTTACAACCCAACACCGAGAAGGAGGCATCGGGGATAAGAGCTCGTCTTAGCCTGTTTATTAGACAGTAAAGGGGGTAAGGGAGTTTTAATTATGCCTGACCAAATCACAGTGTCTGAGTTTGTGGTGGAGACCAATGAGGACTACAAGTCACCCACCGCCTCCAACTTCACCACCAGGATGTCCCACTGCAGGAACACGGTGGCCGCACTGGAGGAGGTGAGTGCAACGGGTGGGAATGCAAATACACCTTTTTTCTTTATTGCAGCATTTCCCAACTGTATTGAGTCATAGCACTTATAAATTCAAAAAACAAACAAACAAAAATCTCTCTGTGCATCACTGAAGTTTAATTATCCTGTCTGTATACATTGTAGTCATAGATAGAAGTCAATATAAATATTTTTTGAACCAATTAAAAGGAATTGCATATTTTCCCTTACATTTTCAATACATGAAAATAAAATGAATAACATCCATTTTTATTGCATTTGGTAATTAATGTGCATCCATCAAAATGGTTATAAATGCAGACTTACTGTATTATATGAGTGAGTGTACGTTAACATTCAAACAAATGGATGCTTTGCATACACCTTTGGATCTGTAGTGACTTAACAAGATCAGTAAGTATATGCTGCTGCTGTCCATTTTTCAAATTGTTGCATTACACTGTGTGAGTGTGTGTACACAGACAAGCACATTTCCATGCAGGTTTTCTGAAGAAGGGCTTCCGTTTCCTTCCCCATCGGCGTCCTTCTCCTTTGCTAGAGTTTCCCGACTTTGTGTGCTCCACGACTTAGAGCCTCGCCCAGCCCCGGCGGTAAAAATAGAATTTCCCACATGAGCTGGTTGGCAGCCAGTGGTGTGTATATGTGTTAGTGTGTCTCTGCCTCTGGAAGATGTCAGGTGACCAGGGCCGGTTGATCACTTCCTGTCTGCAACTGTTTTACCTGTAAGCAAGCAAACTGCAGAGGAACCTCTGAGAAAGAAAACAGAATTGAGGCAATTCACTTTTAAGCCATTACGTTTTTTTAATTAGTACCATGACAATACTTTTTGCAAAATGCTAGTTACGGCGGCGGGCTGTCGGATAAACACCGATGCTCAAGCTGCACGGTGACAAAATATCACTTGAGCTGGCCTGTTTGCAGCTCAGCATTCAGTCCGACAAGTGTAACAAGTAGCAAAACCATAAGCGCCATTAATCCTTTAATGCTCACCTAACTGAGGTTGCTTCAGGTTGTGACGTCATGCTGGAAGGTAATTTGAATTTCAGTAGTTTCACAATTCCTTCCACCTTCCCATTGTGTAAACATTACCAAGAGAATAGACTTTTTTTTTTTTTTTTTTAAACGAAAGGCTAATCCACATCTGGGCTCTGTGTCAACAGCTTAAACTGTCTGAGCTTCTACACCTCGCTTTATTTTTACACCGACAGACACCTGCTCAGGCTGTCGGGCTCTCCGCTGACATCATCACCTGGCCACCATTGTTGCTGGTTTATGATGGTTACCTTTCTTGCACTCAGTTCAGCGTGTGAAATTTGTGGAGACCGACCAGTGGGTGCGTTTTGAATAGATTAAAAGACAGGTTTGTCGCTGTTGACTCTGCTCAACTGTTGTTCCGCTGACATTGACCTCAAGCTCAGCCGACACAAGGCTTTATTGTTAGCTGTTAGCTCGGTCTGCGGTGGTACACTTGGTGAACGATTCCATTTATTGTGGTTTGCTCTCCAAACAATCACAAATGCACATTTTTATCACTTATTGACTGTTTTCTTGATCGGAACTTTAAAGCAGTAATCTAAAGAAGATAATTGCGCTCAACTTAGTTCCAACCTTCTCGATTTAGCTTCCAAGAAGGCAAATCCTTTAAGTGATGACAATGCGTCTGTTTGCAGGTTTTTCTTGGGTTGCAATGTGCTAACAAAGGGGATTAATTGGTTTGCCTTGTGTGATTAATTCACAAATCTGTTGTACCAGATGGCTTGCAAACTTCCAGTTTGCTCCGAACGGACACGACCGAAGTTTTGCAGCAAATAGAGAGCAACTCGGACAGGAACTTATCTCTTATTTCGCTCCTTAATGTGTCAGAAAATGACACTAAACAGATCTCAGTCCGAAACAAGCGTAGTTCATAGAGCCCCTATATATGTGTGTTTGCACTCGTGTGTGTTGATGCTTGTAAAACCAGCATGGTAAAAACCAGTTCATCCATTAAAGAAGATGTCGACCCCCCCCCCCCTTTGTACTTCTGTAAAATTTTTCTATCTCCACTTTTTTCACAGATCTAAAAAATATGGATGGAAAAATGTTGTCTGAATAATTAGTGGTTGTGTATTGTTTGTCTTTACATGTAAAATTATCTGACCACACAAGTTCCATTAGAAGAAGTAGTTGTCAATATCCCCCCTCGAGGGTTGAGTTGACCTCCTTGTGAAGTATTGATCTTGGTTAAAATGCTCCTCGCTGACCTCTGGGAAGATTTGCTACAGTTACTTAATGTTGTCAGGCACAGCAACACCCAAAGTGATTTGTTCTCCAGCTGGCCATCATTTCATCCAGCAGAGCTTGCTTTCACAGCGGTATGCCAGCTATGCAAAGCTCAAACAAGTTGCCTCGCTGTTGATTTTGTAGCGGGACTACTGCGGAATACCTCTGGGAATCGGGGATGGTATTCCCAGCATCAATTAGGCAACTGCTGGCACTGACCGTGAATACCGTACCAGCCTTTCAGTTTCCAGATGATTGCATAGCACATAGCAACGTAATGAAGCTTGTTAAAAAGCAAGTAGCTTTCTATGAACTAAAGAGAGTTTATGAGCTCCTTCTGTATCCTTTTGTAACCACAATGAACCCACAATCGTGGTACCGCTCAATTTCCTAACTCGATTCTGGTCTCTTGTGATACCATCTTGCCAGCTGGCCACACTTAATATCTCTCGGCGCTACACGACTGTTATTGTAGCTCACCGCTAGCAGGTACTTAAACGTCTCATTCAACACGATCTGTTTTATAAGCTAATGTGATGACACGAGTGTTCCCTCGTACGTCTTGACCATGTGTTGGTTTGACATCTTGCGTTGTTTCAGGGATTTCTACAGCTCAGTTTCCTCCCCCCCTTTCAATGTTTGGCGGGAACGATAGCGGCCACGCTAAGAGTAGCAGCTGCCGTCTTCGAACAGGTGGCTCAGTGGAAAGTTTTAACAAGGATCCAGACACGTGGATTATCAATTGGCGGTGAAATCCTCATCTAATAGTCTTAGAGACACATGGATGGGATAGGATAGGATGGGATGGACGAGCACTCCCACATATTGCCTAAATGGTCAGTCGGTCCCAAGTGAGCAGATATGGCCAGTCTTGAGTACATCTCCTAAGAAGCTTAATGCTCCCTCTAATTGAAATGGGATTCGAGAAGGATTAGCACAGTGCTAGCGTCTGGCTTCGGACATACATATCCAACACCGTTGATAAATATCCCAAAAAAATAAGAATGTGGTTGTTCTCAGACTCATGATTTAGCTTACTTGGCTACTGGTTTTACACGTTTTTAATTCCTGTGGGGTTCTTGGTTTGAGATCAGCTCATACTGTGGAGTTGGCGTTATCATGCAGAGACAAACTATCAAGGCCTTCATTATGCGGATGCTTTCTCTGTGGCTCCTTCAGGGCCAGGGTAAAGGTTACCGTCTGGACCCAATCAGTGTAAAGCCACAATCTTAACCAGGGGTTTAGAAGAAAAGTTCAAACACTTGATTCAACCATGGTGAATGAGACTTGAGGGGCCAGGGGGGGTACTACCTACTTATTAGCCCAAAAAGAGGTTAGGGGTTGGACACTTGCGGCATTTGGTGGGGGTCAAAAGCATATGACACGCTCCTCATCCATCAGTCTGTCCTCTACCAGATTCTCCAAGACAACCTCTGTTGCTGGCTATTGTCCTCTGACAGGCCGGGCTTCTTCTTTAATGAACTCCACCATTGATTTGTCGTCCGCACCACTCGAGTGGGAGGGTGAGTCCTTATGTGTTGTTCTCCCGTAGTCACTTTCACTTTAAGATATGACCCACAATCTCTCTGGGGATCATTTTACCTTAAATTAAGGGAGTCGGAATGAATTTGTCACATTTGACATCAGACCAAAGAAATGTGATGTATAGGAAAGTAAAAATAATTGAAGATTTTAGCAATACGTTATCTTTATCATTACACCTCTGGACAAGAAACCTAAGAAGTTGAAATGAATGAACAGTACATTGTGGCACCTGGTCCACAGAATTATAAAATAATACAAAGTATCATCTGCATTTTCTGTTATGGCTTCACGATAAATGGCTTGCTTTGATATCAAATTCCACCGATGAATCCAGCTGTCACAAGATTATTGCTTTTCGGAGAAACCGAATCCATCAGCAAAGTTGCAATATTGGCGTGCTCCAGCCTTCTCCATTTTCTTCAGACTGTAACACTGCTTGATACCGCAGTCGATTAGAAACCGACAAGCAAGCCCGATTCCCCTTGTGATTCTCCCGAACGCTGTCACGCTCCATTTAATAGTGCGGTATGAGCTCCCGCTACTGCTCTGACACCGTGGGGTTGATGCATATGTTCATGCGAAAGAGCCAAAATGACTCTCCAAGGTGACATCCGCTGTTTCCCCTTCCAAAAAAAACCTTGGCACATTTCATCCCAACAAATATACTTTTATGAGTCTCCTGCTGCTTTATTACCTTTTTGAAATAGTACTCAAAGTATACAAGGTGCTATCAGGTCTCAGTCTTCTGGATCTCGCAATTTGGTTTGAAATATGCTCACCTTTGCTTAGAATGATGGAAAAGTTTTGATGGAAATACCTCAGTCTCCTGGGAAAACCAAACGAAACAAATGGCCCGCCCAGGTCCTTGTAAAATGCGAAACGTCTCAGCAGTGAACATGAAAGTTTGTTTTCTCTTTGCACTGCAACTGATGTTGACATCCTGCCGTGACTTTTGGCAGCTTGCGGCAGGGCCTGGAGCTACTGCTCACTTTATAGTGAACCATAAAGTACTACCAGAAGCTAAGTCAAACGTTTTCACTTTGGAGTTGTGCAGAAAGACCTTGACGGTGATGAATCCTCAAGTAGACAGAGGACAAAGGCTTCCTGGTTTCTACACAAATGTCTGAGAGACTCATGGACTAGCAGTCCTCAGACTTTCCAATGCCTTACCTGAGAACAGAACATGTTTGTAACAGCCTGGCTGTAACGTTGTCTCATCTCCTCAGATTTCTGCCCGCGGGATTCTTCCGGGCCGGCAAGGTGGAACTGTATATTTGACATATGTTTTGGATGAGTCATAGCTTTTCCGCAGGACGAACACTGCTGTGTTTACACTGACTGAACTGTGCAAAGCAGTTTTTCCTGACCAGGAGAACACAGGTGGAGAACAGCCACGCAGTGTCTGGCACATTTTAAGCAGTCCGTGTTTATATACTCCGCAACATCTTGACTTAAAAGTTACAAGATGTCTTCTCCAATAGGCACATCCAGCAAATAAATTGGATAATTAAATGCGAGACTGCTGCCTTCTCATTACCTGGTATCATCGACCTCACATGGGAGACTTTTTACTCATGACTGCCTTGGGTTAAGTTAGCGTTAGCCTTGTAAAGTATTGCTCTGTTTTGTAGTTTGTGTTTCTCCGAATCCAAAATGCCAACCAGGCCTTTGAGGAACGCATAAGACCATCTTGAATTACAGACATGTTGTCATCGCAAGGTACTTAAGTGGTACAAACAATGAGGCCGGGTGGCTTGTCTGCATGCAATCATCCAGGAATGTTTTCAGACAAACGGAGAGAAGAAGAACATCAGTTGAACAACTGGATGGAGCTGTTGTTGTCAATGATAGCTCATTGTAAAGCCTTGAATCAGCAAAAATATTTTACTATCATCTCCAAGACTGGAGTGGTAGGCCAGAGGCCAAATGTTAGCTAGTCATTATGTTGAGTGTTCAGACTTGGCAGAAGTTTACAATCAACTGAAATCTGTCCCTTAGATTGGATGCGGCTTGGAGATGAAGTCGTGATTTGCAATTCAGTTCGGTTACAACAGACTTAAGCAATCCCCAAATAGTTGTACAAGGGCCAAAATTTTCACTTGTCCCACTCATACCTTACTCACAAACTCAGGAAACTATGAGTAAATGGAGCTCCATGGCAACGGCCCTCATGACCCACTGTAGATGTCCCGCAACAGATGGTGCCTGATTATAATCAAAACGTTGATAGTCGTAATGATGTCAGGTATTATTTTGGTTGAGTCAGAGATTTTCAATTATCGCCCACAAGCTGCTTTCGAGGCAGTGATCGTCTTTTGTCAAGCAGCTTCTATCGTGTGAAGATTCTCCGATTTTTGGAAGCTTCCAAGGCGACGGAATTCCCCCGGGAATAGTTTCTGGGTTAAAACCAGCTAATTTTAGATCGGAGGCCCGCGTTCCAAACAAGAGGGCCGAGTCACTTCCCTCAAGCCTGCAGAGTGCAAACAGCCATTGATTCTTTCGCTTTGGGAGACTTTGCCTGAGAGAATTTGCCTCCTGGCTGAATCTGTGAGCGACCGTGTGTTACAGCTTGGAATGGTCAAATTGATTCAGAGGGTGATTACACTCTGTTGCGGTCAAATAGAGGTTAAGCTGGCCCATCAGCTAACTGATAGATGGAGCTTCTTAGCTAATACGTGACATTTGAGGTTATGAGGTAATTGGTCCACAAAAGCAGCTCTTAAGGTTAAATGGGGATTTTTTTTTTTTTTTGCCAATACGGATTTAAAGCCTTCACATATTTTTCAATTTGCAGTATCTGTCTTTATTGTATACATTAAATTTAATGATTGTATTTGTCTGTTGTATTGCTCAGACTGAGGAAACAGATTTTAATGATTGGTTCTATGGTTATCGTCATCATTTTACTTTTCTGTACTTTTCCATACAAAAATAACAAGGAAAATTGGTTTGGCTCAGAAAGTTTTTTGTTTTTTTTTTGCTTTTGTACACTTGTGTGAAGTCTGAGATGGGGAATTTCTCTCTCACTGTGACAGATCGCAACTAATTGGATAATAACACATGACACAAATGAGTCATTTAACAGGCGCCTAAGGAAATAAAACCGCAGCTTATATATCCACAGATTATATATATGTAACCAGAATGTAGACATTTGGTGCTTTATTTTTTTTCCACCCATTTTCCATAGCGTCTCTTGTCTTCATTTTGATTGCGGGTGAGTTGGAGTCTATCCAAACTCTCTTTGGGTGAAAGGTGGGGGTACACGGCAAACACCTATAGACAAACCAGCAATATGAATGTGTGTGTGTGTGTACAGTGCTGTGCATACTGTTCCTGAATGGGAGTCATTGTGCCATTCTTGTATGCAAAGTGTCTGGAGCATCTGATACGTGTTAAGCAGATAGGGGGGGAGCAGGTTAGGTAAACATTGCTTTTTCCCGCTTGAGCAGACATACTTAATAAGGTCTCCTCAAAATCGGCCCGTTTCCTTCGAGGTACAGTGGCGTATTGTTTCAGCTGCTTTTATTGACTATACAATCATCAGCCATAATATTAGTGTGACCTGCACTCTATTTTGAATTGAAATGAGTTCTCACAAGAACTCTGTATTTCCAAATTTAGTAATGCTACTTGTGTTGTCATGTTGAAAGAATTTAACACCATTATGCTTATTTTGGTTCGCTCATTCAGGACGTTCTGGATATTCCAAACTACTGTTGTGGTAGCAGCTCACACATGAAGAAATTCACACAAGCACACATCCCATAAAATAAATACAATAACTGTGGGGAGCATGTCTATTTTTAGCGCTGCCTTGAATAATGCATTACTTTGCAGTCAGTGTAGATACACAGCACACAAAGTGGGCTCTCCGCATGCATGCAGAGTGCGAAGTTCTAAGAAGCAACACATAAATGTCAATCAATGTCATTTCCAGAAATCTCCACTATTAGTTTGTGTCTTTTTTATTTGAATGAAATCCTCCTTGTCCCACATTTTCTTCTTTGTATCCATTTCAGGCCTTAGATGTGGACCGGAGCGTTTTATACAAGATGAAAAAGTCGGTGAAGGCCATCTACACGTCTGGTTTGGGTGAGTTTTGTCATTTTTTATTTTTGGGGTTATGTTTGCTGTTACAGCCAATGTGCATCGGGGTCAAGCAGGGACAATAATGCACCCCGACAAGGTTTGATTCTGTAGTCCCAACACGTACATATTCCGCTTCAGACATTGGAACGTCTGTTCTGATTGGCTGAGTGTTTTCCAGCGTCTTTTGTGTGACCTGCCAGAGCCCCCGCTGATGGCGAGAAAGCCAGCGAGCCAGGGCGAGAGACATGCAAACAATGTGCTGAGCACATCTTTGGGTGAACACTGCGAGCTCTGTTGTGGTCCCCGCGACAGCTGTCTGATCCCGACTCTCAAAGGAACAGCTGGGAGGGCCGCCGAGGCGCGGGCGGACACACGGCTGCTTTCACCTCCCGTCACGTTATTAACACGCATCGCTGGAATTGCGTCTTTGTGCTGTGACAACTAAAAGGAGAAATCCCTGTGTCTACAGTAAAAACATGATTTAAGCCACTGGGCTGCTGGAATAGTTTAACCAACTGAGCCTCGGTATTAGAAAATCGATCTACTTGGACTCTTATTTGTTTATAATGCAAACAAGTCAGATCCATGAAACCCTGTGCGGCCATTTTTTTTTTTGTCTCCTCAAAGTTATAATATAAATATGCAGAGGCCTGTTTATGTAAACGCTATCTTGCTATGTTAGCATTAAAAGATGATAAAATTTTGGATGAGAAGTAAATCAATCCAGTATTATTAAAGCCAACATTCTGATAGTTCTTAAGTGCTTTACTACACATTTCTACAACGAGAACTAAACTATAACAGCTCACACTGGTGCAATGTACTTTAATTTAAAAAGTTAACTCAAAAGTGTTGAGATCAGGTCACACTTTATGTTTGACCCTTGGAGATTTTATTACGTGCGACTGAATGGAAACCAAATTTGTTGTGTTGCTGCTCACCGATGGCAAAAAAGCAAAAGGGAATAAAAAAAAAAAGTCTTTGTAGACCACACATATGGCAAAATGTTTAGTCAAACAAAGTCTTGACTTAACCTTGTGTCTCAAATTAGACTTCTCTGATGTGTTTTGCACTTACGAGTGACTCAGAAGCTTTCAGCTAATAAGATTGTGCATATCTGCCGAGCCACAGACATGATGTGATACAGCTCCATCTATAAAACTGCACCGATGTTGTCTGCTTTGTGTCTGTGTGTGTTTGTGTGAGTCACGGCCGCGTCGCTCCAGGTGTGTTTTAGTGCTCACCTTTGCATTTTAACACTCCTCCTCTTTCTTTGAAGCGCTAACCTCCAGTGCCTTACAAGCAGACATACACGTCATATTTCCTTGTGATGGTTGTCATGGCAACATCCCCCCCTCATCCCCCCCCCCCCCCCCGAGCGCCTTCCCAAGCTCTGCTGCTGTCCTGATTATATTAAATGTTCCCCTTTTCATCCAAGATAGCTAAGGTGCTCCAATGGAAGATTCAGAATTTGTGTATTTTTAGGGTTTTGTTATAAATCAATCAACATTTAGATTTGGTGGTGTGCCATAAGATTTATTTTTTGTCTGTCAACGCTGACCTGAATATGTGTGTGTGTGTTTTTTTTTTTTTATTCAGCTCACGTTGAGAATGAGGAGCAGTACACTCAGGCCTTGGAAAAGTTTGGAGAAAATTGTGTGTATAGAGACGATCCCGATTTGGGCTCGGCGTTCCTCAAGTTCTCCGTCTTCACCAAGGAGCTCACTGCGCTCTTCAAAAACCTGGTAAGTAAAATCCACTGGGGTTAGAATTTCCATTTTGGCCATAATTGTCTCAAATGCCTGAAGGCACACACTGAACACTGTGTGTCATCTAGTTCCAGAACATGAACAACATCATCACCTTTCCTCTGGACAGCCTGCTGAAAGGAGACCTGAAAGGAGTCAAAGGGGTAAGTCAGCTACTGGTGTCACTTTACAAGCAAACTTTTATGAATGGGAAGGATGACAAGCTGGGAGGATTTTTTGCCGAATCAGCAACAAAACTAAAATCACAAAGGCAAAGTCAGTTCTCCCATATTTACTCGTTGCTGCATAACACTTGTTACTTGTGACCTCGTGACCTTTTACTCCTTGTCTTTGGTTAGCGGCTGGCGCTACAGTGACAATATGATGAGATTAAGTCAGCTCCAATGAGGCTGGTAGCTATGGAAACGTGGCCCCGTGACCTCTAGCCGCACGGTCCGTCTCGCTATCTCAGAACTGTTTGCCTCTCCTTGTTCTTTTTTGTCAATGTTTTCTCCAAGCGTCTGACATGGCTTCCTGTCATTGTTCTCACAACCCTGCACCACTAGCCCCCCCCTCCCCCTTAAAAAATAAAAAAATCCACACCATTTCTACTCGTAATGCTTCACCACTTATAGTTTTTTTTTTAATAATTCAGTGCAATGGAGTTTCTGCCCGTCAACTTATTGCTCAAGACAATATTCAGAAGTTTCTTATTCCCGTATTCCCAGCCCTCTTCTCACCTTCATCATCTTCTTCCTCCTCCTCCATTATCGCTCTGTATGGCTTTCCCACGAGACCGACCTGTCAGCAGATGGGGATGCGGCGTCGTGTCCAGACTCGCTTGACAAGCCGCCGAAGCCATAGGGAGAAAAACACAAAGTAACAACTCGACTTGAACGTCACGAAAGAAGGACTGGGGGAAAAAAAAAAAAAAAAAAGTCGAGAGCTCGGTGTAATAAATGTCACTCATGGAGGTATTCAATGTAGAGAAAAGCCACGCAATTTAATTTTATTAAACTCTAATTTTATCTGTTCATCATAGAGAACAACAAGTGTTTTCAAAAATTCAAAAAGTACTGAAAAAAAATAAGGCTCTGTAGAGTAACTTGCAAATTAAAGCAGGAAGTTTTGGACTTCCCAGTTTTGTGGAATGCAGGATTAATTTCCTGCTGGTTAATGTTTTCCACAAACATGTCAATACTCCCCCACTACTCTCGTCAGTAATAATACCAATGCCTTGCTAGTGACTAATTTAGCAACCTTTCTAGCTTTTGGCTCAGCAAAGAAAACAAATATTCCACGTCATCTTTTCTCCTTTGGCCACCCAAGACAATCTGGACTTTGTTTGGGTTAGCTCCCGCTCCTACAAAAATGACCACGCATGAGTTCCCGCAGGACCTGCTGGTGTCCCTCTTAAAGATAAACAAGCTTAATACACTCCCAGGCAGCGGAAAATGAAAAGTGCTGAGTCTAATAGTCAGTTGTGCAAACGGGAGGGATTTTCAAAGTGGACGCCAGCATGATGTCATGCCATCCCGTGCTTTGGATGGCCACTGTAGCATCATCTGTGTTTGCACAAGTAAGACGCGAGACGAGAAGGGCGTTAGTGGTTCTGAATGGAGTCCAGCTGAACCTCGTCTCGTTGTGGTCCGGCCGTTGGTGAACCACCCACTCTTGCTTACCGCTTGAGATTTTTAGATAAAAATGATTTGTCCATTTTTTGTATGGTTACTTTGTCTTGGCAAGATTGGACTATGACAGCTGAATTTGGGTGAAAGGCAGACTACACCCTTGGCATGTTGCCAGCGGGGGGTGCTTGTGATTCGGCGGGAATTGATCCCACGCCAGCTGTACGGAAGTCAGAAATGTGAACCACTACACTGCCTTAGCTTGCACATCCTGTTTTTTTTAAAAAAATTTTTTTAAAGAACCTTGGTGCTCTTGTTGGATCTATTTGGAGTACTTTGTAGATGGACTCTTGCCCAAGTACAAAACCTGGTCTCCACTGGTGCTGACCTTGCTGCACATTCAGCATGGAAGTGGGAAAGATGGTAGATTTGCTAATGAAAGCATTTTTAAGGGCATGACACCATGTTCTAGCTTCGTTCCTGAATTCCAGCCAAAATGGGAACAAGGGTACTAAATGCTGCTTCTCCCAGAGGGACTATTGTGCCCCCGTCTTGGCCTTTTCTGCCAAGCCATGCCCACGTATGATATTTTTAGCACTTTCTGTTCTTCTCGTGTCTCCGGCTGTGATATTTCCTTCCATCTTGCCCCACTTTGCAGTTTTTTTTATCAGCTTCCCGTTGGCTCTAAACTTTGGTTTCCCGGCTACCCTTCAGATGTTCGGTGAGTGGCAGAGTGCTCTTAGATTTGGTTCAGTAGACCAAATCTGATCCCGGGGTTTGAGAAGTTGAGCATGCCACTCACTCCTCTGCAGCTTGGGGAAACCAAACAATGGCACTGCAACGTCAATCTAAAATCAGTTTGATATGGATCAAATTCTTCGGTAGTTTCATAATTCCGAATTGACTGTGATTGTGTCGACTTGCATCGGATCTAATCTGCCTTTAATCAGCACGGCAACAACGGGGATGCTGTTTAATCAAAAGTTGCTTAAAGCTCACCCTTGACAATGAGAAATCAGCGTTGCTTGTCATAGGCGTGACCCAAGGGGAATTTAATGTCCTCCAAACAATCGGGCCTCCCTGTGCCCTGCTGAGACAGCATCTATGCACGGAAGGGGATTCCCTTGTGTCGATTCTCATCGTCGCATACACATTGAATTTGCTCATTAGTCAGTATGGAAGCTCTCAGCGTGTCTGCTCAGTGGAATTCCTGTGTATGTCTGCATAGCCATGGTTGCTTTGTCTTTCACTATTCTTGATTCTAAATATTTTTAGGTTGACTAATCAGCATGGATCGACCAGTCTTGTATTTATTTTGTTTGTCAGAGTTACTGTAATTTTTTTGTATTTGTATCATCAACATAAATGTCTTTTTTTTTTTGCCACACAGGATCTGAAAAAACCTTTTGACAAAGCCTGGAAGGACTACGAAACTAAAGTGTAAGATAGTTTTATCCAATTTGAAATGTTTCTTTTGAAATGTGTCTCTCCCTTGCTTTAACACCCCCATTGTGATTTTCTCTCACTTTAACAATACTGTAAATAACCTCTGCCCGCATGCCTCCCCCCCTCCCCTCACTGAAAAGTCTTGTGCATGCAAAAAGATGTTTATAGCTTTTGATATATATCTTACAAGCTGCAAAGGACATTCTTTACTGAAAGGGTAATACTGCACATCTCTCCAAAACTTTTCCAATGAGACAATCTGGTCTTGGTGCCAACATCAAGTATTCAGCCTGATGCTGCATGGCATTAGTCCACCATCAGTAAGGTCAAGTTGGAATGGAAGTGAATGGATTCTCGTTATCAGTTGAACAAGCAGTGTCTTGGCTTGTGGCCAAACAGCCTGGCAACCGTGTTTCGGGATTAGCCATCATGATTTTGTAAAACACGGTCATAGCTGAGGACGCATGTGCGTAATCCTGTCAAAGGAAGCCTCCCATGTGACAGGTAAAGCAGCTGCTGATGTTCAGACAGAAGCTGAAAAGTAGTGATATGATTTTTTTTCTTCGTTAGCATTGCTCGGACGTGCTGCAATATTTCTCCGATTGGCGATCCAAAGCTGCTTTTATTGATTTTTTTGCAAAAGAATTGCATGGAAATGGAGCCACCCCTCCATTTTGTGGTCCAGTTATATTTCAGTCATTGCCTGCAGAAGTGCGCCCCATTGTTGGTCTTTGTGTAAAATCACTTCCAGAATTGCCAAGATGCTCTTGCACCCCTCACTTGCTTGCCCTCAAAAAAGTAGTTGTGATATTTCACAAAGACCTATTTATGGTGGGGGTTGAGGTTCCTCAAGTTCACCACCTGCAATGTTCTTTGGCAGCACCAAGATAGAGAAGGAGAAGAAGGAGCACGCGAGGCAACACGGCATGATCAGGACGGAGATTAGCGGGGCGGAAATTGCCGAGGAGATGGAGAAGGAGAGGCGATTCTTTCAGCTGCAGATGTGTGAGGTTAGTTTCATTATCAATAAGCAATTTTAAAAAAAAAATGGCAAAGTGCCAAACATGTCATCGATGTTTGGGAAAATAACACCTTTTACCAGAAATGTCATTATTTGATAAATATTCCAATCCAGTACGTGTATTTTTTGGAATACGGATACTCGCTTCACATGTTTTATGATTGTAAAGTCGGAGCCGTTTTGATTTAAGTTTTACTTTCATGAACTTGAAGGATAACATTTTTACTTTCAAGTGAAGAAGATGAATTGAAGAGGGTGGGGGCGGGGTGAGAATAAATGTTCCCTCTGGCTGAACCTTTGCCTAAGTGGGGCCATCTTGACTCTTTTCACAGTATCTGCTCAAAGTCAATGAGATCAAAATCAAGAAGGGAGTGGACCTGTTGCAGAATCTCATCAAGTATTTCCATGCACAATGCAAGTAAGTAAATTCAATTTGGATTATTGCAATAACAATTCCACATGGATCTGACTGTTCTTCTGGTCCAGTTTTTTTCAGGATGGTCTCAAAGCTGTGGACAACTTGAAGCCTTCCATTGAAAAACTAGCTACAGATCTACACACAGTGAGAAATATTTTCTTAACACTTCATAAACTGCACTTCTTTCCTGCATTTTCATTTTCTATCATCTCATCTCCAGATTAAGCAGGTGCAGGATGAGGAACGCAAGCAGCTGACTCAGTTACGGGATGTTCTTAAAACGGCGCTACAAGTAGAGCAGAAGGAGGTAACACACACACTCACACGCGCTTAAATGTATTTTGCTGTGATCACTTTTTACATCTTGATCTTATCTGAAGTTTTCTCCTCTCTTTTACCGCCTCCTCAATTTGTGAAACAAGTCTAGAAGAGTAAGTGGATTAAAAAACAAAACATTCACTCTGTGTAGTTTCCTGTTTTTATTGTGGTGGCAGTTTTATTTTGGTGTATTATCCAATACTATAGTAGCTTTTTTAAAATTTATTTAAGTTGCAATTCTTTTGGCTCTGTGCATGTCTGCTGGTAAAAAAAATATATATATCAATACAATTGTATTAGTGTCATCACAGGCCTTGAGATATTTACAGCTTCCAGATTGTACCACTTGACAACATCCACTTGTCAATGTTGACATTGATTACAAATATAAAACAAAAAAGCTCCTATTATAGCCTTTGTGTGTGTGTTTTTCAGGAATCGCAGGTGCGGCAAAGCACTACTTATAGCTTACATCAGCCGCAAGGCAACAAAGAGCATGGCACTGAGCGCAGCGGCTATCTTTACAAGAGAAGTGATGGGTGGGTTGTTAAAAAAAAAAAAATCTAATAATTTCACTCATTCATTAAGGTGATCAGGTGAAAAATGCCATGTAACATGTTTTATCTGTCTGCTGATGAATGCGTGGTGCAGGTTGAGGAAAGTGTGGCAGAAGAGGAAATGCACAGCTAAGAATGGATACCTCACGATCCCACACAGCACGGTAAGAAAACCACCACGACCTCGGCAAAAACTTTTGTCGTCAATTCAGATTGATCTATTGATTTATTTTCCATCGTCCGTCTTGCAGGCAAACAGACCGCCAGCCAAACTCAATCTGCTCACCTGTCAGGTGAAGCACAATCCGGACGAGAAGAAGAGCTTTGACCTCATATCACGTAAAACCAGACTTTCTTTTTTTTCCCTTTTTTAATCCCTATTGTCGCCGTTCCCCATTTTTTTCCTTCCTGGTCTCAAATTGGTGTTCAAAGGAAGTAGAAGGTCACAGCTGGGAAGAAAGCAGGATGGGGTTGTTATTTTATTTTTACCTACAGCAAGGATGTTATCTTCTCATTGCTGCTTTAATGTTTTTGTAGAAAGGCCAATTAAAAAAGTACAACTCATTACAAAGCAGTTTATTTCTTTTTTCTTTTTAGACGACAGAACGTATCACTTTCAAGCTGAAGACGACCAGGACTGCCAAATGTAAGCGCCCGTTCCATCTTTTCTTGTTTACCTCCTTTAGCAATTGTACAGCTCCCATACTTCTTTTTATAACAAAGTCTGGCACTTTATTTTTATCTTCTACCCGGAGACTATTTACCCCACTTTCTCCTTTTGTTCCTTCTCACCTACTTTCTCCTCCTCCTCATCACTTCCCATGCAAATTTTCATTCCTCCTCCCTCCAGCTGGATCTCAGTGCTCCAGAACAGCAAGGAGGAGGCGCTGAACCAGGCTTTCAAAGGCGACCATCACGTCGGCGAGAACAACATCGTGCAGGAGTTGACCAAGGCCATCCTGTCTGAAGTGAAGAGGATGACAGGAAACGACGTGTGCTGTGATTGTGGAGCGCCCAGTAAGTGATGACAGTGGGAAATGACGGACAGCATATAAAATGGTATTTTGAAAATAAATATAAATAAATAAAAAATAATAATAATTAAATGTAATAATAAATGATATATATTTATTTAAATTAAATAATAAATAATAAATAATAAATAATAAATAATAAATAATAAATAATAAATAATAAATATATTTTTTAGAGTTTTACATTTTCTTGTTTTCTTTCCAGACCCGACGTGGCTGTCCACCAACTTGGGCATCCTCACATGTATCGAATGTTCCGGCATCCACCGGGAGCTGGGCGTCCACTACTCCAGGATTCAATCGCTCACTCTGGATGTACTCAGCACCTCCGAGCTCTTGGTAGGCATCCATAATTCTGGAATATTGTGGCAGGATGAAAGCATGCTTGCATTTTTTTGGGGGGGAGGTTAAAATCTGTTTGACTTAGCCTGTGGCTTTGGTCACATGACTCCTTGTCCATTGCGTGCCTGATTTAAGTGTCGAATCAATGCGACGCTACTCTAACTAACTGCATTCCACAGCTGGCCAAGAATGTGGGGAATGCAGTCTTCAATGAAATCATGGAAGCGGGTTTAAGTGCCGAAAACGCAGTGAAACCTAACCCCGCCAGTGACATGTAAGTCGCCGCCGTGCTTATACGCATGACCGACACCTCTAATGAGCTGACACTCGTCACCTTCCATCAGGCAGGCGAGGAAAGACTTCATCATCGCCAAGTACACCGAGAAACGTTTCGCCAGGAAGAAATGTCCCGACTCAGCTTCGCGACTCCACACGCTGTGCGACGCCGTCAAAGCTCGTGACATCGTTTCCCTCATTCAAGTTTACGCTGAGGGGGTGGACCTGATGGAACCCATACCGCTAGCTAATGGACATGTCAGTAACACCTAGTCACACTCACTGGTCACAAAATTAGGTCTAGGTCAAGCTGTGTCTTTTTTTAAGTGTTGATTTATGTCACGCTCAGTTTGTCTACTATGAAAGGTCTAATCTCTTGACGTTGTCCCTCAGGAGCAAGGAGAGACCGCCCTCCATCTGGCTGTCAGGCTGGTGGACAGGACCTCTCTTCACATCGTCGACTTCCTCACCCAGAACAGGTCAACAAAAAGTACACAAGAGAAAATCAGTTTTCTAAGAGTTCATTTGGCGAGCATTTATCCATGTGACATTTCAAAGGCTAATGTTGACATTAGCTGGTGGACAGATGTCTCGAAATTTGATCACGGGTACAGAAAGTCATATATTTTACTTCATCACAATAATTTTTTTTTGCTTTCTCTGCTTGCTTGCAGTTTAAATTTGGATAAGCAGACAGCCAAAGGCAGCACGGCGTTGCACTACTGTTGTCTGACTGACAACAGTGAATGTTTGAAGCTGCTTCTGAGGGGAAAAGCCTCCATAGACATCCGTAAGCAGAAAATAATTTTTTTCCTCTGTATTTATTGACACTTATTAGTATATATATATATATATATATTTTTTTTTTCAATTTGATTGATTTTTTTAATTGCTTTCATAATTATTATTGAATTTTTGATTTATGGCCACAATTTACTGACTCAGAAATCATCTCCTTGAGAAGTCCATATAAGGAGATCATGCAGATTTTTTTCTCCCACAAACACACATCTGTGCGGTTTAGTTCCCAAGAGTTTCGGCTCCATGGCGACTCTTTCTCACAACACTAATCTTTCCTCTGTTGTGGCCTGTCATCTGTAAAACACTGATAATGACGACAGAGAGGCAGAGGACTCAAGTGTGGGAAACGGGAAGTAAACCGGGTCGAGTTTTTGCTCTGTTATTGACTCCACGTTCATCCGATCCACCCTTTCAGCTAACGAGGCCGGGGAGACGCCGCTGGACATCGCTCGTAGACTCAAACACCATCAATGTGAAGAGCTGGTGAGCGAGCTCACTGCTTTTAAGATCTCACCCGCCACATGCACACTAATTCTTTACATATTTTAGTTGAACCAAGCCTTGGCAGGGAAATTCAACGCGCACGTCCACGTGGAGTACGAATGGTGCCTGCAGCATGAAGACTTGGATGAGAGTGATGAAGATCTCGATGAGAAGGTGACAGTAATCCCGGTTGATTGGAACATCTTTAAACACAAAATATTTTGTAGCATTGAGACCTCTTTGTGCTCTCCAGCCCAGCCCCCACCGCAGAGAAGAGCGTCCGGTCAGCTGTTACACACCAAGCACAAACTCCCACCTGGCTAAGGACAAGCAACGCTCCTATCTGCCAAATTTGGTCAACAACGAGACCTACGGCACCATCGTAAACAACAACCCACCTCAGCCCGGTCTGCCCGCCACCACCTCTGCGCCACCCCTACCCCCGAGAAACCTTGGTATATGAATTACAGTGTCTCTCTGTATTGCAGATTGCCCTCGTCATAAAAATGGTTTCTCTGTAATCCTTTTGGCCTGTTAATAACGGCCGTCTGACATCATGTCCGCATTTGGACGCCATATACGTTTTGCAGCAAGCCAATTTAATTTCTTAAAGGAAAGTCTGTGTGATTTTGTATGTGCTACTAAAAAGCGTAGCATAGCTCCACTGGGCAACCGCACGGTGACGCCGCCATCACAGACCCTCTTTAATAACGTTAGTGGTCTTCTGGAGTACCGCCAAGGAGCACGCCATTCCTCACTTTCACTCTCCCCCTATTAGTGTCCCTCTCAATTCCACTCACGTATAATCACGTTACTCTTCCTTCTTTTGACGAGCCTCCTCTTCTTCACTCGCAGTCCAGTTAGTGGGCCTCGGCGGGATGAATCAGCCCTCGTCGTCAGGCAGCTGGAAGCCAGCTTCCATAGACCTGGTTGGTCGGCAACGGTCGTCTTCGGATCCCCCCAACATGCACCCACCGGCGCCACCTGTTCGGCTCACCTCTACAGCAGCTAAGCATGACACAAGTTAGATATTATTAAATATTTATGAATCTTATTCTAAGCAGATCAGATAATGGATGAATGTATATTAAAAAGGTAATCAGAGCATCATTTACCAGAGCTTGAATATGCAAAGATAGTATGTGAAATAAAAGAGGTATCACTCTGTGCCACAGGTTCGGGCGCTTCTCCTGCAGGGAAGATTGACACAATGAATTTACACTCCAAGTCAAGTCAAGGATCTGCTGGATCTAGAAGCAGTCAACAAAAGTCGTCGGCAGGGTGAGGGCATAGGGGCTTTATTTTATTTCATTTCATTTAATTTCATTTCATTTTATTTTATTTTATTTTATTTTATTTTATTTTATTTTATTTTATTTTATTTTATATATTATTACTATATATTATTATTATTATTATATATTTTTATTTATTTTTATTTTACACTATGAGAAACATCTCTTACTACGATTTCCGTTCTTATGGCCTTGTTGCCGTTTGGCTTTCTGTTCTGCCTTCCATCCGTGAATCATTTATTTTCCTTCTGTTTTCCAGCAATGATAAAAGTTTCAACCGAACGCCAGCAAATCGGACAGCGTCTATCGAACGGCCAAGTGAGTAAACTGATAAAAACCAAAAAATAAAGACAAATAGGCCTTGTGTGTGCAGGAAAACTTGATTACTGAGCAGTCTGATTAAAAAGCTATACGTCAGTTGTTTCTCTACCCGAAGGCTTGATAGTTTAAGCTGTGGAAGCGTGCAAACCTTGTTGTCTTTCTGATATCATTTCCTCTTCCTGGTGCAGCTAAGGAAGTGCCAGTATGCCCCCAGAACTCCATAGGTCACGTTCTACCTCCAGCTCACCACTCCAGGAAGCCCTACACTGTAAGTTCATCCCTCTTTTTTCCTCGTTCACTAGCTTGCATCGACGTCTCACCATGTCCTCACCTTCTCAGAAGCACAGGCCGAAGCGAGTGAAGGCCATGTATAACTGTATGGCAGACAACCCAGACGAACTGACCTTCTCGGAGGGCGAGGTCATTGTGGTGGATGGGGAGGAAGACCAGGAGTGGTGGGTCAGTATCCCAAAATATGTTTGTGTCTTTCAATACTAGCAACACACAAATGCAGTGGAAATCGGATTTTAATACACAAATATTTGATCGAGTCTCAGTGAGTTTTTGCGGATGACATTACCGTTCATATGAAAATGATGGAAAGTGCAAAAGATAACATCTCCAAATGAGATCCTTTTTAATCATGTGCACTGTTTCCACGCTTTAATTAATTCGACAGTCTGTTCTTTGTTGGGGTTTAATTAGCAACAGCGTTCAGCAATTAACTGAATGTCTGTGTTTGAACAATAGCATCCGCTTATTTTCCGATGGAGAAAAAGAAGGCGTCTATTTGATTGGGGTATTTATTTGTTTAAATGGATAATGTAACCTGTGACTGATTAATACTCGGTATTTATCCGAGTCGAGGCCGCTATTTGGTGAAAATATGGTAATCGTCTTGTAAATGTACCCTCAAGACGATCCTTGGTCTCATTTCCACGGTAACCATGGTAGCGCCAGCAAAAAGCCATGAGCTCATCTTGAACCATGTCTCACACACAAAAGCCTCTTCCCGCTCACCCCCCCCCTCCCCTTTACCACCATTCCCGCTTCCTCTGCGGAGCCCCTTGTGTGAAAGTGAACCAGCTGCAGCCGTCCTCGCTGTCCCCCCCTCCCACACCCATAAGGGTCTCTAACATCCTCTCCCAGCATTTAGCATTGTTAGCGCCGCTATGTTTTCTTGGCCAGTGCACAAATATATTCTAGCTTTGTTGTTTTCAGGTATAGAAATGGAGCTTTTCAATGTCAAGGTAATGAGTGGTCACATCCTAGACGCCTTGTGAAGTAATGAATCTCCTTGTCAGCCATGAATATGAAACACATATTGTATTTTTCAGACTTAAGTTGCTTCAGAGTCAAAGTCACACCAGTCAAACATGATTTATGAAGAAGAAAAATAAAGTAAAAGCTGCGGGAGAAGACAAACTATGAAAAAAAGTGACTTATAGTCCGAAAAATACGGTGCTTCACCCAAAACCCTTCTAGCAAGTCCACAAAAAACCCATAAAAATTTCCAATTTAGCTCCAATAGGTGTGTGCTGTATGTATTCTGTATACTTGACATTAAATAGTTGCCCTCATGTGGAGGAATGTTTTGTTCTCATATTCCCTTGTGGCCTTTCCTTTCCAGCTGGGCCATATTGAAGGAGAACCGATGAGACGAGGAGCCTTCCCGGTCACCTTTGTACACTTCATCGTGGACTGAAATGTCACTGCAGGGGAGGTCAGCAAGTCCTAGTCTTGGTGACCGTGATGACATTCAATGTGTTTTTGAACCGCTTGCTGTTTGTGACTAGAACACAATTGAAATGATTGTAGTGAAGGACATCTCACAATAAATGCACTTTCCCTTGCCGCGCCGTCACACATGATGGAAGGTTGTGCACCACTCAATTCCTCCTCCTCCTTCGCCAGTCAGCAGGCCTTCACTGTACACAAGCAAATCAAAATCCATTTAGAGAGGAGGTTGGCATCACCTTGCCACTTTACAAACATGCCCAACGATGGCAGGAGGCTTCCCACTCGTACCATTTTGGGAGAGGGGAAAAAAAACAATTGTGTCACGCTTGCTCTGCCTTATAATAAAAAGTGAACAATAACACTTTATTTATTCGTCAAATGATGAGGCTTTATTTGGGTAATATATGTGCGTGTGCTCCACCTGTCATCTGCCTTATTAAGCAGTTAGGTAAATGTAAAAAATAGAAATGATTCATATGTGGACCCATTTTGAGTTTAAGTGCGTTCTTATTTGGTCAATGCATAGAGAATACTTTTGGAGAAAATGTTGAAATATGGGAAAAAGTTATTTTGTTCACTATATAATTAACCAAATGTAAATTTATTGTTTGCATAATTAAACATGACTCCGTTTATATTTTGCAATAATTACAAAGATCCTTTAGAATGCTGCAAAATTCTACTCAATGTCGGACTAATTTTCAAAATGCAGAAAAAAAACTCCACCAAAAATGTTCATTATTGTAATATATAACAACTTTGTTTTTTGAATCATTTACAGATACTCTGAATTTGGCCAGAATAAGAATACTTTTGAATGTACCTGTATGTATGCGCTCTTTCACAACCTGTTGCCATTCTGCCTTTACGTAGACTTTTCTTTGTGCGTTGACATTTCGATTGGCCCGCACAAGAAAAATGCACGCATAAGCGCCATTGACGCCAGTAGAATGTATGTGTTTGTGTTTTAGACATGTCAAACTAGTGGCTTTTTCAGCAACTAACATCCTCCTCCCTCCATTTGTACAGTTTTTTTCCATATTAACACAAGCATTTAATGTAATTAAAATGTGTTGCAGAGCAACTGTGTGTATACAAAAGTCAACGTTCTGATGTAGGAGAAGGCATTTAAAGCTGAGCCTTGCTGAGTGTCTAGGAAAATTGCAGCTAATATTCATGGTGTTTATTCTGACTATTATTATTAACTCACTGGAAACAGGATGTAATCTATACATGTGTACATAGGTGTGTTATTTAAATGTAAAGAGACTGTGGGTAACACAGCTGGACTTTAGTGAGTGTAAAAATAACATCTGTTGTCATGATTGACTCTGTATGTAAATGGGAAATTAAACTGGAATAAAATAATCAAAAGAGTGCCTTGTTGTTGCTTCTGGGAAGCGTGATTAAAGTGGCTCAATATGTGTAAATGGTCATTGATTGTAAGGCTTTTTTAAAAGCAAGGTGCCTGTTCTGTTCCATTAATGATGAGTCCACTCTCGGCTTGACTCCAGTGAGTGCAAGTATATCAAGTGTCCTGCACTTTATTATCTCCTGGCAGCTTCCATCTTCTTTTCCACTTTGCAGGTGAGAGGCATCACAGAACCAAGGAGCCATGTGACTGATACACTGCTTTATTTAAAGCCTGTTAATCATGTTTGTTCCTGAAAAAAAAGCAAGACTAAGTTTGTGGATAGCTATGGTAAGTTAAATAGCTCCAAAGTGCTTTTATCACGCATTCTATGCTGTGTATTAGAATTATCTGAAGTATTACAATGAATGAGCAACACAAAGTAAATAGTAAGATGAGATTTATTTTTGTATGTTAATTAGAACTAACCTCTCTGGTTGACTAAAATTTTATTTATTTTATTCAAGTTTAAAATTTCATTCAATTGTATTTAATTCTATGTCAGCAGTCATCCAGATCTGTGGCTTCCACTTTAACGTTATAACGCCTATTCTTATGCGCATGCTGCCCTCTAGCGGCAGCAATGAAAAATTACAACAGACCGCAAACAAATTATGTAAATCGCTTTTTCTTTCGTTCTTTCTTTCAATTTACCGTTAGGTGGTGTCGTCAGACAACTCACAACACGATGATAATAATAATAATGATAATGATAATAATAATAAAAATAATTAGAATGATAATGATAATGATAATGATTGATAATGATAATAATAATAATAATAATAAAAATAATAATAATCAAATAATCAAATCAAAACTATTTGGTTTAAATGCATGAGTGCACAAGTCACTTATGTTCTTTATTTTAATCTAATAACATTCAAGGATTTTCTTAGTCACTGAAAGGTGCCGTACAGCTGGTCCAGATGTAAGGGACCCAGCCCATTTTTACGTCACACTTCCCGAAGAACGCGAGAAATGTGGGCGGTTCTACCAAATTTTTGAGAGGATCCCAATTTGCCCCGAAGCCTGTAAATCAAGCGCACTTGCTTCTTTTCTTTGCTGTGATTGGCTGTTGAGATTTCACTTTCGCCAAACCACTGGAAGCTTTCCCACCTCCTCTCTCCCAGTTTTACTGATGCCAAAGATACGCACTACAAGATATTTCACCCCCAATTATACTACGGTCGTATTTATTATCTAACAGGCTGTCATTATGCGATAAATGCGGTGTTAAAAGTGCTTTAGAGTTGTTTAACTCCCCACGAATTCTGGCTTTATTGCATTTGGGTAATTACACAACCAAATGAATAAAATAAACGGTACGAGATAAAATGACTAAGCAAACCCGTTGAAACGACTTTTTGTCATTGTTGAGACGAAAGACACGGTGATTGTGGTGTCGCTCCTGTTTTACTCTTTTCTTCTTTGTCTGGATGTGCGCCCTGGATGACAACCGCCCAGCCAGACGCAGCGGCAGCAGCAGCACCGGCGGCGGCAGCGGCTGTGGCGGTTTATTTATCATCGCGGCAGCCGAGGGAGGCGATACACACCCGAGGGGGAGTTGGGAACGAAGGAGAGAAAGGATTTATACGTCCACCATCCAAGCATGGCTACCCAAAGCACGGCATCGTGCACCGGATCCACTCTGCTGCAACCCATCAGCGACATTATCAACCTCCCTCTCGACCAGGTACGACTCACAGTAGTTCGGGCTTTGGGTGGAAAAATGCAGCCCAGACTGCACATGACGCCGAGGCTCGCTAGCTATGTGTGCACACAAGGCTAGCAGAATGATGCGCATCGCTAACCACTGCCCAATGTGTGCAAAAAACAGATTAAAAACGTCGGATTTATGCGAGGAGCACCGGTCAACATTTTGAGCTTGAACAGCCCATCATTGACGACGTTAGCTTGCTTGCAACTACATTAGTAATACCTTTTGTCTCTTCCACATAGCCTTTTTGAGTAGTCCGTCCGTCATCACCATCTATTGATGCGTTCGTATTCTGGATTAACTAGTTACATCTCATTTCCATATCCACTTATTCACCGGTTAACGTGTCCAGTTGCAATTGCTGAAAAGATGACACTGGAACAAATGTGGTCAGATTTTTCTAAAAATCAAACCCGAGGCTACGTTTTGATAAATATATATTAATACTAAATAGTTTATATTTGTCAACATGTCTCGTTTTGACATTTGACGTGCTGTGATTTTATGCAGTGTGGTCCTACAGCGGCGCCTTGAGGTACGAGTGACCCTAGTTAAATTTTTTTTTTTGCCTATTAGCTAATTGTTTGCTTTGATTTGAGACATTATATAAACTTGCAAACTTGAGATACGAATGCATTGGTAGAGCTAGAGGGGGGTCTGTTCATCTGTCAATCAAAACATAAAACCAAGACTTGTTTAATATTTGCATACAGTGGAAAACATCAGAAGCATGCAGGCTACCAGTAAGCATCTGCATGTTGGTGGTCCACCCATTGTTGTGATTGTATCTCTGTGTAAGTTGCGCAATTCCCATGGCAGACAGGCTTCGGAGCTATAACGGGAGTGTGAAATGTGCACCTCTTCCTCACCCTAGCTCCTCTGCCACCTCTCCCTTTTTATAGGAGTACGATGCCATTCCTCTCACTTTAAATAAAGCCTCAAGTGCAAGCTCATGAATGATACGCTCAATGTGATGGAACCTCATTCCGAAAGACTCGTAATGTTGTCAGACATTGGCCTGTCTTCATCCACCCATCATAAACCTTGACTGACTCACCGGTCTTGCGCTTGAAGATATTGACCTGACAGTGTTGATTCCAGAAGAATCCTTGACATTTTTACCGCTTACGCATCCGCTTCTTCCTCTGTGGATTTCCGCCTCTTATGTCCACAAAAGCACACTTTGCTTTCACTGGAGTATTTTTAAGCAAGCAACCGGTTCTTTTTAGAGTCAGAGCTTGTGTTGCCGAAAAATCCCCAAGCCTTGTAAGTTTCGCATCTTGCAACCCTGTCATGATGTGCATCAATCTAATTGTGTAGGTGTCAACACTATTTCTCTGTGCACTCGCTAACCAACTGTGCAAGTCATCTGTTTCTGTGACATGTTGCACTTTGTCACAATAGTCGTCTTTTGTCACATTACAACAAGCCGTGTTTTGTGTCCGTTGCCTTTTCTACCAGGCCACCCTGCCCACATAGTTTGGAGAGCACCATTTTCTTTCCGGTACTTTTCCATCCTAACTGTGATATTGTTGGTAAAGAGAGTTTAATCGGTGAAAAGCAGTCAATGCAATCATATTTGTATGAGTCATATTTTTAAAATTGGTCATCACGGCAGTGAAGGGGTCATGCTCCCTCCAATTGAAGAATGATGGTGGTCCACATATGTGGGCCAGGCTTATGGTAATTGAACAAACTTGCAAATGGTTTTCTCGCATGACCTTTGATGCAGTTACGGCAGACTCAACTCCACACTGACAACAGCGGGGTTGAGTTTCAAATGATCATATTTCTAGTCTGGACTGCAAGATCTTGGATGGCCTATCATTGGATCAGCTCGGTCTAATGGGGAGAGTGGATCTTGTTGGCACTGATATTAATGTTTCCCCTGTTTTCTGACAGGAGAGACATCTTTGGCTAATGGCTAGACGGGAACTTGGAGAGTTTAATCTTGTTCGTGAGTTACATTTCCTCCATGACATATTTCAGGCTGAGCGGGGTTCAGTGTCTCCTTAAACGACTGTATGAAATTTAACTCAGGCCACTGAGATAGGTGGATTTTGTTGTTCTGTATTGACTCACCAATTTAATTTACATAACGAAGTCACCCCCCCCCCCCCCCCCCCCACACACACACACGGGGAAAACATGGCTTTAAGCACTCTGTTCTTGCTCTTGTCCCAAAAGTACCTGACTTGGGACTCCTGATTTTGTTTTAAAAGCCCTAGAGTCCAGTCAAAGTTCCGCTCAGCTCTCCTCTGAATTTAATTGGCTGCCCTCTGGGGAGTCTTATAACGCCAATTGATTTCTTCCCCCTCAGGTCTTGCTAATGGAATGCTGCAGGGCTGACTGATGATATTATTATTATTATTATTTCTATTATTATTATCATTATTATAATTATGTTGCACAATCAACACTAGATAACATGAGTGGTATGCACAGCAAATGCTTGTCCTATAAACTTCATTAATGGAATCTTCATACAGCTTTAGCATTTGAGGAATGTGCGGAGTAGGCATCTGCTGGTTGCAGAATTTACACTCTTGGCAGAAGAACACGAAAAACCCTTTTGTCTGCCTTTGTTGTTTTAGAAGTGAAGAACAGTAGAAGCTCTACATTCACCTTTAAGCTCTTAAAAATTTGGCTGGTTTCCAAATTTAGGACATCTGTCATGCTGCATGACGCCAGCTGTCAGTGGATCTCGCTCGACCAGCATCGTAGGATAACTTTGTGTGTTTGGATATTTACTTTGGGTTTGTTGTTGATTTTGTTTTCTTTGAGAAGCACACCAGGACAGCTTGGGCCGAAAGTAAACCGGGTACCATGGTTCAAGAAAAAAAAAGAAATCAGGCTTTAAAATGGTGTCACATAAACAACATTGTTGTTTTCATTGCAAACTACGTTATAGAAACGACCCCCTTAGCTAAGTTTATGCGCCGGCCTTGATCCCCTCCCGGCAGGGTGGAGGCATTGCTGGAAACCTTCCCAAGTCATTGAGGGCAACAGCTGAAGCAAAGGAAACATAGCCAGCACACACCAGGACTGGAACCTCTTGTGCATTTGGGCTCCCTGATGGAGGAGTGAGGTGCAATGAAGATACCCTTGACCCTCCCAAGGAAAACATCTTCTCACCTGACCATAAAAAGCCTCACCGAGGGAGGAGAGTGGGAAGAAGAAGTTAAAAATGACAAGTGAGCATGGGAGACTTTTGACGAAGTGTGGACACAGATGCCTGGAGGAGACTTGTGTTTCTCTCACACATGCTCTCCGTATATATTTATACACACACACACACACACTGTATTGGAATCAGCAAGGAGCTTCAGGAAGCTGGCTTATCTCGCTCATACTTGCACCGGCTCTGACTTCCTCCTCCCACTCCCTCTGCCAGCGTATGAGGCTAAATGTTGCACAGCGCTGCACCGCCTCTGCCAGGAGGAACTGCCTGAGAGCTTATTGGCCTTAAATGCTAATCGCTAACTGGCGCCTGCCACCTATCAAAACATCGTGTACGCTGTCTAGCTTTTCCAACGTGTGTGTTTTGGATATGCATAAAAATGACAGATGTCCTGTTGCTTGTTCGCTCCAGTGCCGTACTTGAATAACTTCAGTGGATCGTGACACATTGTAAAAAAAAATATGGAAATGGGCAGTCAACTGCGGTTGAGAGCCTGGTTAATTAATACCGTGGGGTCTCTTATAAGGCCGTAAAAACAGGGACAGCAGTGACAAGGAGGAATGTGATGAAGGGATTTTTAACGACTGCAAGAGATTCGTTTCTCATACATTACCTTATTTAAGAGAACTGTCCTAAGTTTACAGTGACAAGAAATATTCATTGAAGTGTGTCACGCAAGTTTGCGACATTTCAGAAGACAAAAACAATTTGAAAGGGTGAGGCATTTAAAATTGTGACTCAGCTGGAGCTGAGAGCTCAATTCAATAGTCTGCAATCACTGCAAAACCATTTACTAAATTTGACCCAACCTCAAGTCCTTTTTTGTGATTGCTTTGAGTTTTGCTTTTCAGGTTAGGTGAGTTTTGAACGGCCGTTGAATGGATGCCCTCTCGCCCAACAAATGCCATTCACAGTTTTTGTTTTTGTTAAGATAGAGAATAGATGGAATGGCCTTCAAGGCCGTCTGGCCTACTAATATCCAGACTCCGATCAAATCAGCCGGTCTCTAAAGTAAAGATTTCTCTCAATCTGTGTTCCCATTTTCTGAACGCCTTACAAACCTCCCCGCGGCGCCATTGTCGAAGCGTTCCATCTGAAACAGTGCGAGCATCGAACCCCAGGGTATGTTTTCAGCGGATCAATAATGAAAAAAGGGATCCATGTATTATGAATGAATAAACGTTGTACCCTTGTGCAGAAGCTTACAAAATGTTTATTCACTAACGTGCAAGACAAGCGTGCTGATGGACGTGCTCGAATGCCTTCCGTGTTGCATTTTAAAAAAAACATCGTTTGTTACTGCGTTTGACGTGAAATGTTGTGATTGGTCTTGAGTTGTTTTGGTGGTAGAGCCACCTGCAGCTGATGGGGGGGGGCACCAAAGTGGAAAGAACATGAAGTAGGATTATGCCATGGTTTAGTGTAAAACGTCTACAATTAAACATTAACAGGTTTCACTGACAGAAAAACAGACATACAGAAAAAATCCCAACAGTTGCAGGTTCAAATAACCAAAAAAGATGACTCAGGCTTAATCATTCTTGTCTATTTTCTACCATTGAATGATCAGATTATTTCTTATTTCATTATTTAATATTTCTTATTTATTATATTTTGTTTATTATATTTAATTTATTATACTTTATTTATTATTTAATAATAAATATTTATGATTTATTATTTAAATAATAACTATAATAATAAAAATATTTATTTTTATTTTATTATTTTACATTATAGATATATGCATATATTTATATAGGTACATTTAAAAAAAATCCAAATACATTCTGAACTTTGACTCGAGTTCCACTGCACTCAACTTGACTTCTACTTTGAACAATACAGTTGTTCCCTCGCACCCCTCCCAATCCACCACACCAGATTCCTTTCTTGCAGTGCAATGTGCCACGACCCAGGGAGGAGCTCTGTCTTCACACTCACAAGTTCAAGTTCCTCAACATTTAGCTCTTTTGTCTTCTAAGCCCTTCAGACACTTTCTAAGGAAACACCCACTTGTGCAAACTCTTCCTGTTTGATTTATTGTATAAACTTTTAGCACTGTGGAAAAATGTACACATTGCCAAACTATTTGTTTCGTCCTCATGCTAACGTTAAAATATTTGACGCCCACCCGGTGTGACGAGGGCCTGTGATCCAACGATGAATATTGCGGCCAGCCAGTCGCCGGCTTTCTGTTGGACCAGCCAGCTGTGAGATCCTCTGGAAAAGATCAGCGTGTAGTCATCAAAGCGTGAAATGAGTTTCAAAGCTGTGTGTTTGCGAAACACACCCACTGTGGAGCTCGCAGCAGAGGAGGAGGATGCTCAAAGGGTCACTTGATGGGATTTGTTTATTACCGAGGCCTGGTTTTATTTTTAGCCCCGAGAGGTGAAGCAGGGTCTATTTTGGGCTGAATGATGGAAGGTAGCTGCCAGTCAATATGCACTAACCTCTTATTAACTTCCGGCTGCCTATGAATTGTATCCACTAGCAAATAGAATGGAAATACGGAACCTACTGTTTTGTTGTCGGACTTTGCTTTATGCAAATACAATCGCAAAAAAGCCTTTTAGTTTTAATCCTCTTGCTTGGTTCCTCTTGTCTTTCAAATACCTCCTAGTGCCATATGACAACAGTCGACAATTGCCACCTGCTAAACTGATGAGCACACAATCGACACGGTTGTAAGGAACAACCCATAATCGATAAATTAATCAATCCCGGTTTGGTCTACTGCAGGGGTCAGCAATTAAATGATAATGAAACGGTTTTCGAGCTGGAGATCATATGACAAGCATGATAACAAATATTTTATCAGCACCAACAGAAAAATTGTCCAATAATATTTTTGATTTTCACAACAACATTAATTATACAGCACACAATAAAATTAGCATATGCCTTTGACTATTTTTATGTAGTCCAGGACCTTGAGGCCAAAAGTCTGTCCACTTGTCAGGACACGATCGGCCTAGCTTTCACTTTCCCATGCACTTTGAGCTCCTGATGTATGCATTTGAGGCTATATCGGTCTCACGACTCGCTCATAAATCATGCAAGAAGCATAGATAATGGATGGCGTGTTGTGGTGTCTCGAGAAACTAAGATCCGAGTTGCCGCAAATGTACATGTGGTTATATTGTCTAACGATTGTGCTTTTTTTTCGTGCAGGTTAATTTTGTGGCAGGCCAGTTGTTTGCGCTGCTCATGGCCGTGTGGTTCCGTCTCTACCTCCACCCCAGTAAGACCAGTCCTTTTGTCAGACATGTGGTGGCCACTCTACTGGGCTTCTATTTGGCTCTCTTCTGTTTTGGCTGGTGAGTCACTCCTTCCCATGTAAAATACATGCCATTCTTTACTTTCCTTCCTCCTTTCATTTATTCCTTCCTTCCTACCTTCCTTCCTTCCGTCAAACAAACAGTGGAATGTAGACCGAGCGTTCACTGATAGTGTTTTCAGGTGAGCTTTATGGTCGTCAATGACTTGAGTTCATTGTTGATTAAAGCAACAATGGGTGCATGTTCTCGTAAATAGATTACAGCACTTCCTTTCTCACTCTTGGCCAAAGCAAATAAATCGATGGCGTTGAAGCAGATACCCAATTAGAACGCTGTCTGTCACACTGGAATAGACGATTAACGACACTTGGCTCAAGGCGAGTGTGCGTTTTGAATGCTTGCTTATAAAACAGTTTTGATTTGAAATATATTAGGATGAATACAACCGGAATAATAATCCCCCAATTTCACAACTCACAATTGTCACAATCATGTAAATCCCAACAACAAAAGAGGAACTGGTCTGTGAGTAAAACCGATCCTGTGTCGCTGATAGGAAGTTGAATTAAAAAAAAAAAAAGTCCTGTCAATTTGGCAGCGAGTTTGTCTAAAATGGATCAATACAAAAGACTTTTATGTTGTTGAACGCATGCCAGACGATGAATGTTATTCGCTACATTAATAGGCTATAATCCCAGAGAGATTGCTGTGCCCTGCTAGGATTTAAAGCACAAGCATGGGACGCTTTACTTAGCATTTCAAATTTAGGGTATAAATCACAAATGGACTTTCAAATCATGCTTATTGTACAACCAATGCAACTTTCTTATTTATAATTCATACCTTAACTGTCACACTCTAATGGAACGAATTGATATTATGAATACAAGTCGGCGCCGATTGCTATCCTGTGACGGCAATGACGCATTTTAGGTTGGAAAAAAACATATGGTGGATGATGATATGCATAATTTCCTCATTTTGGGTGTCAGTCAGAGGTGACACAGCGGGAGATGACAGAAAGAAGCAAGAACAGTATTTTTCCTGTATTATCCTTTCTTGGTGTCAAACTGGTGTAATTGCCTGTCACTTTTGAGGACTATTAATTCAGTAATCAAAAATATTGGGACAGCAAATTCCACTCTTCTGCAAAGACTTTCCACTCAATGTGGTTTTTGTCCAGTCTTCCAGAAGGAACATTTGTGAGGTCAACAGTCACTGATGTTGGACCAGAGAAGGTGCCCGGTCCACAATCTGTCTTCTAGTTCATCCTCGAGCTGTTTGGTCCGTTGCCATATCAACAAGACTATCAGTTGTCGTGTAGCGATTTTATCGTGCGTGAAGTTTTATTCCCTTTGGGGCATGGAAATCTTAAAATGCATTATCTGAGATCATCTGGACAAGCATTCTTTTATTGGACTATGAAATTATTTTGAATTTGTTACGACACTCTGTGTTGTTAAAAAAAACAAGTTAAATTTCCCCCAATTTTGATCAAGAAAATGCATATGTGCGTCTATATTTACATGGTGTCCCTTCTTCCAGGTATTCCCTCCATTTTCTGGTGCAGAGCGGTTTGTCCTACAGCGTCATCGTCTTCGCCGGCCTGGAGCATATGCACAAGTAAGCGCTCGTCACGTTTCACCCTCAGAAACAGCCGCTCGGCGCGGGACAAACGATATCAGCGTAGTAGAATCGACCGTCTGCGTTTGTTTGTCTGCCTCTGTTTGAGGCGTACGAGCCAGGGTTACGATGACAATGATTCTGCCCTAAGGCCTGCGTCTCATCAGGAAACACACACACACACACACACACACATGTGAGCAAACACACACTTTGATGCCAGAATTCAAGGTTATGAGTGCAGGTGTAAACAGACAATGTTTCCCCGCAGGCTAAGCACTGAAAATAGATGCTAACAATTTATTTTTTTTTTCCACCAAAAGCAGCTGCTATGATTAAAGGCCTTAGCGTGACCATGACCTAAAACAAAAAACAGACTCATGCTAACTGAAGAAAGGGATATGATGGTGTCTCTGGATTGTGTACGATCATCGAAGCGAGCAGAGTTATTATTGAGATTGTCATGCGAAGGTGGTGTCGTTTATGGGTGTTCCTAATCCCGTTAAGAGAGTAGTTTTGTTTTCATTTTGTCCCGCAGCTTCAAGCTAGTCTTGGCTGCACTGTCGGTGTCAAAAGTTCCGCTCCAGGGCACAAACTCCGTGGCAGGATGACATGCTCCTCTTTGTCGCCGAGGGCGTTGAACCCTCAGAATTAGGTTTTTTTTTTTTTGTGGTGACAGGCTGAGATTGACTCCGCTGTGTGCGACCTTGCACATGTTACTCTGAGGATTATATTGTTAAATTCTTTCTTCTTATAAAATGGAATGGAAGAAACGGAAGCATTTTACAGAACTCAAATCTGACTCAGATGACAAGTTTCGCTCCCTCGCTATCTGAATCCACTTGTCTTTTTGTTTGTTCTAATCGTAAGACGTCCTCCACACCCTGAAGACCGGGTTCTATACCACTGCCAAAAAAAGATTAAGTGACTCTGTTGCTTCTGTTAACCCTTATGTGACTTCTGCATTAATTTTTAGAACATCCCACATGACTCACTTGACTTTGGTCAGGGCAATTATGTCTATTTCAGTTCTGCCATCCTCGGACTGAGTGCAGTACGCCAACTTTACGGAACTGCCAAAAGCTTTTTTTTCTCTCTTCACTGTGGGAACAAATGTGAAAACGGCCCAGCGTGACTCGTGACTCAAAACAAATGCTTTGTTCAAAATGCTAAGCATCGTATTTCACGGCATTCCCACTCTCCCGGCTTCCACTGTGCCACTCCCCTTTCTCCCTTTTGACAGTTCACCTGTTGTACATGTCAGGCAGAATGTTCGAGAATGTTCCAAGTGTGACACACAGCGCTACCTGCTGGTCACTGAGTGCAAGTACAAATAATGCTAACATTTCTTGTCTACTGTCAAAAACAGAAACATCTTTGGCATTTCATTGAGGGGTTGGATTAATACTTTGATTTCATTGGCCTCAGGCCTGATTTGCAGATAACCTTTCGAACAGTCCTGCTTTGTGTTGCAAGCTGTTAGATGGCATGTCACGTGACTTTGGTGCGGAAGCTGTGAAGCCTGTAGTGTGAATTTACTGAATCACAGCTGCTAACCGAGCAGATGGAAATTTTCCTCTGCACGTATTTGAATGGGCACGGTAGTATTGGGCTCGTGGAGGTGGCTACCGAATACACAAACACAAATCAGATGTGGATAATGGTAGGATTCCCTGTTGGGCCTTCTGCAAACATAGCAGCTGCACACACAATCATAAAAAGCACAGTTGTATGTTAGTGAGGGCAAATGGGATCATGAAAACGGATTAAAACTCCTCTGCTAAGCAAATACATGGTGAGCTGCTTATATTATATACTCCATTAAACATATATGTCATATATCCGACGTAATCTACACGGACACCCGGTAGCTACGGAAATGCGGTCTTTAATGTAATATATGTCTTTATGTAATATATAATATCTTTAATGTAATAATGTGGCTACAGCTTTGATTGACAATGTTAGACTGCAACTGGCTGTCCATCTTTTTTTTTTACTCAGGAAAGCATGAAAAATCTTTTCCCCCCCAACAATTTTTCATCCTTATCTGGGTGCAAGCTTTCCCAATCAAAAGGACGTGTTGTGTCTTTTTTCCCGTCATGCTTTGGCTCCGGCCGATGTGTTGTGCGCTCCTTGTGAGAGCAGCACAATCCTTTTATTGTTTGTAGCATGGTTGATGCTAGGTTGCTAACATTTGGACTGTACTCAGTCCACCCACAGACTCTTGTTCTGCCTTGGCTTTTTCTTTTGAAAGCACTTACTTGTCTTTTTAACAGTGGCACATTGTTGGACGCTCCTCCGCCCTTCTTGAGCATTTCCATAGTGATGCCATTGTCTTTTTGTTTTTCACCACTGACAAATAGCCATTGATTGTTTCTGTTTTATTCGTTTAGGATGTCCCAATACTTTTGTCTGCATGGAGAATGTACTATATTTTGAAGTCCTGACTCCTCCCATTCATCAATATAGATGACATTTTAAAATTAGAATGTCATGTTTAACATTACGATTTTTCATGACATGACAGTAAAGAAAGCGTATTGCTTTATTCTCACGAATAATTAATAAGTACAAGAGCTAGCGTGAAGATTATCCGGGGGGGCTCTTTTCATTCATGCACCAGACCGGAATGTAAGAATTTTTTTTTCTCTCTCTCTCTCTCCCTCTCTCTGCACAGGTACTGCTTCATCGTGACGCTCGGCTATTTGATTGTGTGTCAGATCACACGCGTCTACGTGTTTGATTACGGCATGTACTCCGCAGATTTTACCGGGTAAGCGCCAGACATCAGTATGTATGTCATGCTGTGATGATACTTGACAGAAAGGAATCGGAGAGCAATGCGGGGGGTTATTCCACCGTGAGCCAATAAGATTCGTCAATAAGGGAGTCACGCTTTTGATCCCTCCGCACTTTTGTGACAATTCAAGCAGACTGCCTGCACACTCCACAAGGTTGTTGCTTGGCAACCAGATCCAAACCAATACCGCCTGTTGGCGAGCACAGATTTCACTCTTTATCTTCTCTCCTTGTCCCTCTTTTATTTTTCCCCAAAGATATGGCATTTAATTACTTAAGTGATATAGTCGTTTTGACATCCAGACAGGAGCTTGAACGGCTTGTGTGTTCTCATCTTCAACAGGCCCATGATGGTGATAACACAAAAGATTACAAGCCTGGCCTTCGAAATACATGACGGTAAGCGAAATACTACTTTTTTTTTTTTTCACGTGAGAATGAGTAGTTTCTAAAACAGCACACGGTCACATTTCCTAGCCAAGTACTAGTGGGGCCAGCCCAAAGAGTAGAAATACTGTTACGTAACAAAGCAATGACCCAGTGCGCCCTCTCGCTCAGTTAAACGGTTAAATGGCTGACTTAAAACACAAGTTTCGTTTTGCAAGAAGACACACGCAGTTAAAGCCGGGACATCCATTACATTAGGGCCAAGAAAGGTCACATCCCGTGATGTCATCCGGCCGGCAGGCGGCCAGCATATGACACTGTCAGATTTTTGGGGATCAAGTGTCACGAAGTGTCACGTGACTGACTTTCATCTAACAGTGAAGGAAAAGACAATTTTAAACGCAATTAAAAATTAAAAAACAGCCAGTCACCCTGTTGCTGGGCTTCTCATTGACAACGGTAAGCTCCGAAGACAAATATTGACTCAGCCAGTCCCCAAGACTCACAGCCTAAAATATTTGTCACCAAGGTGCCGTTTAGGAAAGTGGAGCCTTCCCGTGTTTTGGTGTAGCACCGCAACTGTTGTTTGTTTAACCTTCGCTGAAGAAGGACAGTTCCAAAGTGACATTTGGAGAGAGGATGGGGGGGTGCTTTTTCCTTTTTTTTAAAGTTACCTTTTAACAGCCACGTTGTAAATCACACAGACACCAGGAATAGCCTACAATTCATCACATTGAAGAAAAAAAAAAACCTGGAAAAAAAGAACTCGAGTGCTGACTATTGGATCTTTTCTTCTTGCAGGTCTGACCAAACGGGATGCACAGCTGACTCCAGGTCAGAAATACCTTGCTATCAGGTATGTGACACAGGTATGTTTTTACTGCTCTAGATAGATAACGAACGGGTCCTCGCAATTTGTGCTGAGTAGGAATGTAGTCCATTTTAAAGGGCAAGTGATAGCATGACGCAGACTCGAGTGAAATAACAATAAGCCCCACGTGTCTTAAGGATACGTTTCTCTTTCCCCAAACGTTTCGCTGAGCACGGCTGTGGGGGTTCAGCAAGAATGTAAGAAGTAGGTCAGGGAATTAATACATGACATGACTTAAATAGAGCAGAGATTAGAAGAGTCATCAGAGTGTGACATCTTGACATGTAAGGAAGGTTGAAGAGAAGGGCACCATTTTTTTTTTTTTAAAGAGATTTTCTTTTCCCGCCTCGCCCCGAAGGCGAATGCCCAGCTTGTTGGAGTACCTCAGCTACAATTGCAACTTTATGGGCATCCTGGCGGGACCCACGTGCGCCTACAACGACTACATGGCTTTCATCGAGGGCACGTGCTACCAACCGCGTCATCAGGAGAACGCCAACGGCAAGGAGAACGGCAAGCACAAGCAGAGCGAGCCTTCGCCCAAGGTAAGAGTCGCAACTTCTTGATAGAGTCATAACTACATTAAAATTTAACATTATTTTTACTGTGCAGGTCTACCTGAAGAATTTTTTTTTTACACACTTGTGAAATATGTTTGTCAAACTACACAAAGGATAAATATTAGAAGACAATCATCACAGTCTGGTTCAAATGTGACAAGATGATAGGGAACACAGTGTTTCCAGCTATTTTTAGCAACTTATCCCGACCTCTTATTGACTTTTTAAAAGCCATGAGCAATAAATCTTGCTGCTTTTTGTGGTGTGCTTTGAGACGGTGTCAATTTTTCATTGTTATGATTGTCTATTTTCTTTCTTGGTCACTTAGGATGATGTCATCTCCAAATTGTGCACTTGCGCCATCTCTCTGGCCATCTACTTGTCACTTTGTAAGCTGATCCCAGTGGAGCGCTGCATAGATGAAGATTTCATTTTCAACACACCCTTCTACCTACAAGTGGTCTACCTTTACCTGGCCATGCTGGCGCTTAGACCAAAGTACTACTTTGTTTGGACACTCGGTGAGTTCCATTAGAGACGAATTTGGATTTGGGGGCATTTTTACAATAAGTAATAAAACCCCTATATTAAATTTCAATTATAAAATGGAGCGTAAAGATTAAAAAAATACATGGCATTGGATATCAGGCCATTAGATAAGCAGCTAACGTTTAATATTAATATTACTTCAATGTTATTGTTATGTTAATATCCGATTTAAGCAGTAGGTCAAAACCGGACTTGCATTTTAAATGCAGCCTTCAAATTTTGATATTAGAGCTCCCCCTGGTGCTATAATGGAAAAGTGCACCGTGTCAATTCACTGGTGAATTCTAAGCAGGCCTTCATTTGTATGTTTCCTTTGCAGCCGATGCAATCAACAATGCAGCAGGATTCGGCTTCAACGGCTACAACAAAGATGGCTCCCCGCGGTGGGACCTGATTTCCAACCTTAGAATTCTGGACATTGAGGTTCAATTCTTTTCTGTTCATTATTTCCTCTCGATGCCCCCAATTGAATCGTCTAAGCGCTTGTATTTTGGGGACTTTCAGTTTGCCACCAGTTTCAAGCTTTTCCTTGACAACTGGAACATCCAAACATCTCTTTGGCTCAAAAGGTAAAAGAAGCACACATGGGAGGAATGTTTTGTTGTGTTTTAATGAAATTTTTCTTAGGGTGTGTTACGAGCGCTGTCCCATCAACCCCACGGCCGCCACCTTCCTGCTGTCAGCAATGTGGCACGGCGTCTACCCGGGTTACTACTTGACATTCCTTACTGGCATCGGGATGACCATGGCAGCACGTGCAGTAAGTACACGCAACGCTTCTTTCCGCAAGAATAAATTGGACGTAAATAAAAAAAAAAACTGCTCAAGTGATTTCCATTTGCGGGTTTGTCAAGCCAAAGTGTTGCACATTAATCATTAGGCGATATGTTTGTTCCCGGAGGTGTTCCTGAAACATCCATATATTTACTTTTTCCATCTTCCTGACTGAGTTCACCGCAGTTACTTAGCAGACCAACAACACACCACAAAATCCTTCGTATGCAATCATCATATATTAGCCCAATTAAAGTGAGTGCCTCGGTCAGTAAAAATAAGAATATCGATGGCGGCCATCCAAAATCTGGGTCATTGTGAAGTTACATTGAAGCCTCCTTTATTGTGGAGGATATGTTCCAATATAAAACTATCTTAAAAAAAATGGTCACGGTCACTCCCTGTTGAAGTTCACTGTAAAACTGTAAAATTACAAATTACTATACACTGAACTTCTTCCAGTAGACCTCAAGGCTGCCTGAAATGTTCCGGCACAACGTTATGCTACACTACAGGCAAGGAACTCTAAATTTTGACTGTCTACTGTAAAAACCACCCCACCACCCCTAAAAAAAAAATAAAAATAAAGAACACAAACGATGAACTGCGATATAGTTGTGAATTGTCGGATAGTGAAGCGATTTAATTACTTTTTTTTTGCTTTCTTGACCAAGTTCAGATAGCATGATTTTTTTTCTCTTTACTTTTAGGTACGGCACAACGTCAGACCTTACTTCCAGGTCTCGGACATATCCAAGCGCATCTATGATGTCATCACGTGGGCGTGGACTCAAGTTGCCATCAGTTACACAGTGGTGCCGTTCGTCCTATTGGCTGTGGGGCCCTCGCTCAAGTTCTACAGGTATGTCTGGATTAAATTGAGGGCTGATTACCGATTTTATTACGGCAATTAGTAGAGCAAGACTTGCATTCCATCCTAATGGGGGAAATTACTGTAATATCTAACATGGCGGGGATATGAACGTTTCCCACTGCAGTTAATGAGACGTCATAATGAACGATTGTGAGAATTTATGGAGGAAATTAACGCCGCTTTAACATGGCCGCAATAATTAGGAGTGTCATTCTAAAATGGAGATTAAATCAGATTTTGCTACGGGTTCATTGTGTACCGACTGATGTTTTTCTAGGTCTTGGTACTTCTGCCTACACCTTCTGTGTCTACTGGTAGCGCTGGCCCTGCCGGTCCGATCGCGACGTCGCGAGGCCAAAGGTCAACAGGGAAGCACGCAGACGGACGGCGGCGCCACAAACAACTGCAGCCAGAAAGTCAAAACCACATGAGGCTCGGCACAAAAAGCATTAGTAGGACGAAACGGACACCGCTGGGAGCTGGAGTCTGTTTACGGACCAGGAAGCAAACATTTGGACGTGCTTGGACGGAACCTGACCATACTTCCAGTAGCAAGGGAGGACAGAGTGGTTGCATTACATTTTACTTGTGGAAAATGGAGATAAAACTGAATTCCAAGCTGCCTTAAACCCTCTATGTACCTGGCAGGTGAAACAACAACACATTTGGATGACACAAATACACGTGCGGTCAGTATGTGGAGGGTTTTTGTCACTGTCTGGATACAAGCCTCTGTTAGGTGGGAACGTTACGTTTATCATCAGCTGCCAACTTTCAAACAGGCCTTAGGATCCTCAAAATATTGATTTCACTCAACGCCGAGTTGACATTAATAATACGTGTTTTGTATTTCGATGTGACGACACTATTCCCCGACGCTTTCTTTTGCAGAATGAATAGAAAAGTCCCAAAGAGGAAACACAGTGCTTGTCTGTCTCCGGAGATGGAAATGTCTCACCCAATGGATTTTTACACAGTATATATTTTTGTTCTGATTTTTCGGCAAACTTATCAGCATCAAATATCTGTGCGGTTGAAAAGGGAGATGATTAACTCTGTTGTGACTTTGGGTAATTCCTTTCAAGGAGAGGTTTTTTTTCTAGTTAATTTTATTTTGATGATCCTGTTTTTCACACCGCAGCCTTGCAACATGAAACGAGCCCCTTAAACGACAAATAAGTCAATACTTGCATTTCCGCAAATAGTGGCCTCTGCTTCAATATGAGCTAATTACTTGCTAGGTGCATCATTCACTTTAAGAAATACCTCCTTCAAATAGGAGTCTTTCAAATAGGAGTCGTTTTTCATCACAATAAAAACAAATGACTGTAATTACTAGGGCTGAATGATTTTGAAAAGTAATTTCATTTTTTTCCCCCTCAATATTGCGATTGGAATTTAATGTGATTATTTTTTCAAGATCCTCTTTCCATGTACACATAGACTGCACTACTTAAGCACTGAATTTATCTAGACACTAAATAAATAAAATAATAATGTAAATTATGTATTTAAAATAAAATAAAGCTTAGCAACTAACCAAAATAGTTTTCAACATTGCAGCCTTTGCGAATTGAAAATGAAATGAATGGGAAAAAATATTTTCTTCACTGCAATGTCAATTTAAATGTAATTGTTCAGCCCAAGTAATTACTTGTAGTTGTGTTAAAGGGATAACTTCCAAGCCTTTTTTTTTTTTAACTCTGTTGCTAACCAAAACAGCAACACTGTTTCAGGTTGACAGTTTCACTGATGAAATAAAGCGCGAGCTTTCTGTGCAATATCAAAGTTGATCCTGTGTTATGTGTAGACGCCGTCTTTGATGATTTGTGTTCTATGTGATCACTCCACAATGTTGCGTGACCATGTTTATATGTTTCAAGGACCTACACAATGTATTAGTTCTGTATCGTATTTGATTCTTCCCGACACTTTAATTGATATAAATCGTAAATACCTACCATCATTTGCAGCTGACAAACTTCAACACCCATGGCCACTATTTGAGGAAATACGGAAATTATGGTACTTGGCAGTTATAGCGACAGTACTCTAAACACATTTTGTCACTGATGTGGACTGTTTTTACACACGGACGTTAACTACTGAGCCAATTTGAACTCTGTTGCTAACCAAAACAGCAGCAGGAAAGCTCATGGACAATTTTTCATTTAAAACCAAGCGTGGTGTTTCATAGCAGTGAGTTCAGTGCGCAGTATTAAAGGAGACCTTAAGAGGAAGGGGAAGTCAAGTCAAAAATGTTGTTCCATGCACCACCACTAGTCCAAACATGGTATTAATATTGCATTTGTGGAATATGAATGAAGCAAACTCAGAGAACAGATGAGACTGTCATTTTCAGTCGACCGCAAACGGCAAAATGGCCGCACCCTGAGATGGATGGACGGTTTTATCTTCTGAACTCATATTCAGCAAACAATATTAACCAGAATACCACATTTAGACTAGTCGGGGTGCATAAAACATACTGTCATGAAAATATTTGACTCTACTTGACCTTTAATAGTGTCTAGCGTTCCAGTACAGTCTGACATGTTCTCATTCCACAATGTTGTGTCCGTCAATTGTTGCGATTCAGGGAGCCCCATGCAGCTTATGAGTTCCGCGTAGTACTTGCCATGTCTAAGCATTTCTACATACTTAGTATGGTATGTCAAACCCCAGTTCCAATTGCTTTAAATAGAAATATATTGGTAATTCCATACAGCGTCGTGCCTCCTTCCCAGAATTGACACTCTTCTTATCTTCAGTTGACGAAAAAAAAAGTCCTTCACCTCTATTTGCGGAGATTTTGGAAACTAATGAGACTTTTTACATCTTGTACAGTTCCAGTACTAATATTCTAATGACGCCCAGTCAACTTAAATGATCTTTATTTAATTGTGAGCGTAACCATAATGATCTTCGTGATTGGGAAATAAAATGGTCCAAATAGGTGCACAGTGCATAAAAAGCACATAATGTACTGAGGCTACAAGAGTGAGTGCAATTTGCTTTCATTGTCATTGTGTTGTCAATTGACTTGATGATGTTGTACAAAGACCGGATGTCGTGTTAACTTATTTTTTATGTTAGAATAGGGGATGTTTCAAGGTGCATTTACTGTACGTTGTAAGAGACACTGGGTTCTTGCGTTGTTTTTTTTTGCTTCACGTCAAGCCTTCTTGTTTGTTGTAACACACACACATTACACCCTCGTGACTCTGTCCTGACGCCATCATTGCTAAGAAGTCACAGTTCTACATATCCTTCAAATGAGGAACTTCATGTTCACTTTGTGACCTTTCTTTTGTTGCATTTGTAAAATAACAACAAAGCAGCCAAGTTGACTTTTGGATTTCTTTTTTGGGACGCTTTAACATTTTGCATATTCCTGCCATAATGTGTGTCCTGTATGAGAGTTTGTGTGTGTATGTGTGTACTTGTGTTCATGTAGTTCGTACATATGTATATTTGTAGCGCGGCCCGCTACAGGTGAAAATTACCTGTAAGATAAAGAAAGGGATGTCAGTCATTCTGCAAACATAACATTTAGGACATGATTACACTGCATGGCCACCAAAACCAGCAGATCAATGCAAACTGCTCCATATGTCCAAAGTGCCAAAGCATTCAATGGCGCATTATTTTTTTTTCCAGTTTATTTTGTGTGTATGCGTGCATGTGCGCCTGCCTGTGTCTGTGGGTGTGTGCTCGCGAGCGTGCTTGTGTCACATAATGTTATTTTTGTGTCAGAAGGAAATTTATTGAAAGATTTGTATGACAGTTCATTACAATTCTGATTTATGTGGCAAAATAAAGAGAGGTTATTTTTAAACACCACTGCTGATACGCTGATGTTTGAAAATACGTAAATGTCTTTTTTTGCTTAAATTAATTTTAGTCAGATAGGAAGACTTCACTGATGTGGCAATTTAAAAAAGGTGAAAATTAACAAATTGTATGTGATAAGGTGACTGGTGATTGTTTATTTTACTGTACTAAATGCGCAGGTGTACTTGTTTACAAAACAAACCCATGATAAATGGGAGTCAGCACACACTTGCCACAATTTAAAGTGCCTCTGATTAACCCCTGAAAGTCTGGATCTAGTAGGCTTTTCCTGACCTTTTTTGTTGCTTTTTAGCAGAATCTAAATGTACATTAAACATTTTACACGTTCTTTAACGTTCAGCTTTGTTATTAAATGAAACAAAACTCAAACTAAGAAGGGGGGGGGGGCTCTCTATATTTTGATTTTACATTTTTTTTTTAAGATTGTTACTATGTAATGTTATTCATTCATATATTCAGTCATTTTTTTTGTTGGTTTCCAAATAATGATTTCATTTCATTTTTCTTTCCCCAAAAAATCATAACAATAAAGCAGGGGATGTAGCAACTAACGACTAGTTGTCCAAATCTCAGGGTGTATGACGTCAAGAAAGGATTACTTCTGTTCAAATTACACCGTTACAAATCCAACTTTGATCGTAGAAGGTATTTAAACACTTTAGTACGCTACAATCATCGTAGGGGCGGGGTTACGCAATGTGACGTGTCCTTCAATATATATTAAGTCTTAAAATCATATTTATTCTTAGTTTTAAATTACAATGTGCATACTTGGATTATTTCTGATGCATTAAAAGAATATTTATATTTGTTTTGTATATTTTCTTTTTCCTCGGATCTGGACTGTGTTACCCCCCATGTCGACGTCATTTGGGGATAAAAAAAATAAGGAAAAAAAATGACAAGCCTTGCTCATGTTAACGCGACATGATCAGGACATTGTCTACTTGTCATTGAAAAGTTCCAACGCTTTCGCAGAGTTTCGCTTGAGGTAGGAGCATTTTGATTCTTCTGTGTGTTCTTTCCCTTCACTTTGTTAAAATGACAAGTACTAGTTGATGTGCTAACCACCCGTAGCTAAGGCTAACAAGTTGTTAGCTTGTTAGCTACTGGAAGTTCAGATCGCTACTGTCACTGTTGTCATCGACTCTTGTGGATTGAACATAACAGATCGAAGTAAGTCTTTCAGAGGACGAAATCGCCGGATAGTATTAGAAATATATATTTGTTTATCTTGCAAATATATCACGTTGTGGCCATGTGACAGGTAAAAGTATCATCCAGATGTTGTGCTTTCGTTTTGTTAACCCCCACTGCTTGATATGCCAAACAAACATCAAGTCCAAAAGTGCAGATCACTTTGAGTTAATTTTTAAGCATGATTTTAGCATTTAATTTGTATTTTGGAGTTGTTTCCCTGGTTGTTTTAAGAGCAGGAAGTAGCGGGTTTTTGTTTGTTTTTAATAAACAAAATAATCCATCCAGTATTTTGCATTGTAAAAATAAATTAATGTACGTGGCTTCTGAGTGTCAAATGTTTTTTGACATGTCGAAACGGGATCCTCAGCAGTTTTAACATCTACACGACATGTAATGAAGAGCTGACTTCAAATTTAGTCTTGCCCTCAAACTGCTTACCTTAGCATGTTCCTCATATTACACTGGGGATTATTCCATGAGATTGGTGTTTTGTTGTTTAACATACATACAAACTGGGACATATTGCAACCTTAAACAGATCGTGCAAATTGATAAGTGACATTAGATGTGTGTGGGCTGCAGAAAAAAACAGATTGCTATTTTGAGTTAATCCACAGACATGAGTAGCTATTGTTTTATTTGACAGTAAAGCTTAATTTGAACCAAATTTACTTCATGTTTTATCTGTTTTGAAAGCATGCAATGATATACTGTGACATAAATGCTTAAAATGACTTACCATTAATTAATAATAAATAATAATGAATTCATCCCTGTCATTAGTTATACTTTAAAGATGAAAGAGGAATACTCAGTTAATCTTACACAAAATAGAAATGAACTCTTTCACCCAAAGAAAATGGTGTGGAGCATGCTCTGAATTGAAATCTAGTGCTGCCATTGTGTGGGGAAGCCATAAGTGTCAGCCAGCCCCCCTCATCTAATATTCATCCTTGACGGGAAAAAAAAGAGGTGGGAGGGATGCCGAGCCTGATCCAGGCAGTGTTTGTAGATTCTGTGTGTAGCGAGAGAGCAAGACTTACACTATTGTTGGACAATAAACCTTGCAAGGTAAGAGAGATCCTTGTTTCTTCATTTTCTGGATAATCTACCATATTTGTGTGTAAACTAGATTTCAGCAATTGTTGGTTGCTTTGTGTGTTTTGTCCGAATGAGGTGACACAGATGTGATGTAGTGATCTCCTTGTTGCGCTGGGAAACCAAAGAGCAGAGAGGGCGTGTCAACTGTTGCCTTTTTGGTTAACAAAGGATTTTTTTTTCCTGCTCTCAGGATTTCTGTTATGAGAATATAAAGTAGAATTAGGAAAAACACAAATGTCAATCTTTGGCTGCCTTGGCTCTTTTGGCCAACAATTATGTCAGGCAGTATTGACCCGAGCACGAACTATCTACGTGTTTCCTGGATTGTGTTGAGCAGCTTTCAGGGGAACCCTCATCTGTGGCCGCTTACAAGCATTTTGTTTTTCTGGTCGTGCCACGATGGAAGAGCCCATCTCGCACCCAATCATCAATTCAGATTATTAGCACGATACTAGCTGGATATCATCCCAGCCGGCAGGGTACACCATAGACAGCTTACCAGCCCCCAATTCTGATGATGAATTATTAATGTTCATCGATCGTTTGAATCACTCTTACAATGAAGCGGCCATGTTTGATGGCTTTTCCTTTTGTTCGGTGAAATAAAAGCAGTCACAACAGTTAATTATTGCTTCTTGTGGCCTGGTACTTACATAAATGAAAAGAGGGCTTAATGCTTAAAAACAAGGTCAAAGCTCTGAATCACCCCCCCAAAATTTCTGAACTTAAATTATGTATGCACTTTGTCTGCTCCAGTTCTTCATCATCCATCATTCCTAAAGGTTTTTATGAAGCTAATTTGTCACTCTTGAGCTTACTTTTGATGGTTTTGATTTGATTAAAAAGAATTGGTGGCTTTTACAACTACTTTAATGTTTTTTACCGTATTTCTTCAACTCCAAATGAACACCTTTTTTTATTTGTTCAGAAGAATTATGAGGTAGTGCCACACGTAAATTACTTTTATTAAAAGATCTGAATGTGTTGAGGGCAGATACATTTTTCATGTTCGGTTCCATCTTCTGCATGAGCAGCCAGAACTGAGTTAAATGTTCTGATCCTATTTGCAATGCTATGGTGACACTAATGACCTGCACTTATGACTAAAATCTACTTTGTAATTTGCCTTCCATGATGAATATTCATTTTGGCTCATCTTTCCTGTGTTATTTCCAGACTAGTTTGTCTACGTAGGACCGACCCATAAGCTAATTGGCCTTCCTCGCCCGCCACAGCGCCGTCCAGGTGAGCCATGGACACCACCACTTCCCTGAAGATGACCTCCGTGGCTGTCCAGAGTCTGTTCAACTACGTGGAGGAGGAGAACCTGGCTGCCATTAAAGCACACTTGGATAAATTCAGAGACGTCGACAGCAGAAGTGATGTAAGTTGCAACAACTATTATCTTTGCTACTTTGCCTACCCAACCCTAGTTTGTTGGTTCCAATTTAACAAACATGCTCTTGATCTCCTTGTTTTCTCCCTTCAGAATGGACAGACTCCCCTTATGGTGGCGGCTGAGCAAGGCAATCTGGAGATCGTACAGGAGCTCATCAGGAGAGGAGCTAACATTAACTTCGATGATGTTGTAAGCTTGCCACGTACACTAACTTGAAATGAATTTAAAGCGATCCGGAGAAGATGTAAAAAGTAGTTCAGATTTAATAATAATAATAATATTTAATCAGACTCCATTCTTTCATTCATGTCAGATCTTGTAACCTGCAGCTGCATTTGCAGATTGTGTACAGCCAGACACAGCTTTGACATGGCGCTGGGAGGCGGTTCCCATGGTAACAGTTTGCATCTTTACACAGGACTGCTGGACGGCTCTGATGTCAGCATCCAAGGAAGGCCACATCCAGGTGGTGGGAGAATTGCTGGACAACGATGCTAATATGGAACACAGAGACATGGTGAGAATATCGACATGAATAAAAGATGTCAGTCAAAGTGAAATCATTGGGAAATAATTTATGGTGACGGGAAATTGAAACTATGAGATTGCCAAAGAAATAGTAAATAGGTATTTAGTCAAGTAAAGAAATTCAATATACATATCATATTACAACTTTCAGGTTTTCATTTAATCGCTATTATTGTATTTTCTTTGGAGTGCTGGTTAAATCTGAAGATGCATTAGCTATGAAATGACATTACTCCTACCAGCAGTATTGTGAGTGATGGCTCTTATCCTTTACTAATCTCATTTATAGACCCCTAATGTTATTTATATGAGGCAATGATAGGATTTGCTTCTGTAATAGAGACCTACCTACTGACCTACGAGCATACAGTCGCCTCTGTGTCCAGTTGCACTAACGGCAATCCCCGTTAATCTCTTAAAGGAAGTGACACGATCTGAGTCATGCACACCGTGCATCGCGGTGGGATTATTTATAACAACAAAAGATCATGTTGGGTGCTACTGTTCCCTTGGTACAATGTGTGTCACTCACTCTCTAAATAGCACACTGTCTCGAGTCCCCAGAAAGCACTACAAAGGTCATCTTTATTGTCTTGTGCAGGGATTAATCTGAAGCCATTTTTGTAGTCCGTATGTATTATTCCCTTAATTGTATCTATTTGTGTCTTTTAATTAGGGAGGTTGGACTGCTCTCATGTGGGCCGCCTATAAAGGTCGTACAGATGTGGCAGAACTGCTCCTGAGCAAAGGAGCTAACCCGAACATCACGGGTCAGGTACTAAAACTGGATACGCTCTTCTACATTCATATGTCGGGTTTTGACTATGCATTTAAGATTCAGTGGTGGTTTACATTTTTATTGATTGTTTTTTTGCACCATGTAGAATTATATCTTAACATGATTCCTTTGTTCTTTCCTAACAGTATAGCGTCTACCCCATAATTTGGGCGGCGGGTCGAGGCCACGCTGAGATCGTCCGTCTCCTGCTACAGCACGGAGCCAAAGTCAACTGCTCGGACAAGGTAATGACCCACTACTAAGTGATAATGTGTCATAATCATTCAAATATGTCTGTCCTTTTTCGAAATAATTAAATTGCACTAGTCTAACATTTCAGTAACTCTTAAATGGTTTCTCTCTTTGCAGTACGGCACCACTCCACTGATCTGGGCTGCCAGGAAAGGTCATTACGACAGTGTGATGCACCTTCTGGCCAACGGAGCCGACGTGGACCAGGAAGGAGCTGTAAACAGATTATTATTATCATAAGAGTCAGTTTATTAAACACACAGCCAACTTGTATTTGTTTCTTTTGCAGAACTCCATGACTGCGTTGATCGTGGCAGTGAAAGGCGGCTACACCGACGTGGTCAAGGAGCTACTGAAGAGGAACCCCAATGTCAACATGACCGACAAGGACGGCAACACAGCCCTAGCCATCGCTGCTAAGGAAGGACACACAGAAATTGTGCAGGACCTGCTGGATGCCGGCACCTATGTTAACATACCAGATAGGGTGAGACCCACTGGACATTTGTTTTTCAGACATCCACATGGAAAAACAAATGCAATCGGCCTCACACTGTTTCTTCTTTCCAGAGCGGGGAGACCATGCTGATTGGAGCAGTCAGAGGAGGTCATGTGGAAATTGTGCGAGCTCTACTAAACAAATACGCAGATATTGATGTCAGGGGCCAGGTAGGAGCTCCTCGGTGAAACCTTTGTTGATCTTTAGAAACAAGCGGGAGGCCTATTTGTGTTCCGTGTAACTCAACACTCTTTGTTTTACTTGAAGTGAATTTAAATCCACGGCTCAGAGTTTATGAAAATATTTTGACTCCAAAAACAAACACCAATAGAGTGCATGACACGTTTTGGAGATTGCTGCACTACCATTATGTCAAAATGATATTTTGCAATGCTCGTCACATTTTTTTGCTATCAGAAAATTATATTAAAAAAAGGTTTATTATTATTTTTATTTTATTTCATACTAATTGCTCTAAATTGAATCCCGATGCCTTTTTCATCAGGATGGAAAGACTGCTCTCTACTGGGCTGTGGAAAAAGGTAATGCCACCATGGTGAGGGACATCCTGCAGTGTAACCCTGACACGGAGAGCTGCACCAAGGTAGAACATTCTGCAGCTATCAAGCATGTAATGTCCTTTCCACCAAAAAGCATATTGTCCACCCTGTCGTTTTAGGAAGGAGAAACCCCACTCATCAAAGCCACAAAAATGAGGAACATCGAGATCGTTGAGCTGTTGCTGGATAAAGGAGCAAAAGTGTCTGCTGTAGACAAGGTCAGGAATTTTAAACTCTTAATGACTTAGTCATTTTATCATCTTTATTTAATGTGACCTCATTTTGACTAAACAGAAAGGCGACACGCCCCTCCACATCGCCATCAGAGGGAGGAGCCGAAAGCTGGCCGAGTTGCTGCTAAGGAACCCTAAAGATGGCCGCCTACTTTACCGTCCGAATAAAGCTGGAGAAACACCATACAACATTGATTGCACCCACCAGAAAAGCATCCTCACGCAAATATTTGGCGCCAGTAGGACCATTTCCTCAGTTGTTAAGTTTTTATTGGAAAGCCCATTAATGCTTTTTTTATTGCATGTCTCTTTCAGAACACCTCTCCCCAACTGAAACCGACGGGGACATGTTGGGTTACGACCTGTACAGCAGCGCTCTTGCGGACATTCTCAGCGAGCCCACCATGCAACCACCCATCTGCGTTGGGCTGTACGCACAATGGGGCAGTGGCAAATCGTTTCTTCTGAAGAAACTCGAGGGTAGGCACAGCATCTGAAATCTCCTATTCGGCGATGAGTTGAATTAACAGGACTCCTCTATTCTCTGTTTGTCTCTCAAGATGAAATGAAGACATTTGCCGGGCAGCAGATTGAGCCGTTGTTCCAGTTCTCCTGGCTGGTGGTCTTCCTCACCCTCCTGCTGTGTGGTTCAGTGGCTGTGATATTGGGCTTTACTGTGGATCACAAACTGGCCATTGCCGTTTCCCTCAGCTTCCTGGCTTTGATTTACATCTTCTTTGGTAAAATCATAGACTTGGGGCATCCCTATTTTTGTGTCACAGTCGCCATTGTATATTTTTAAAATGTGCTTTCAAATGTGTTGCCCACAAGAGGGCGCCATTAGATAAACAATAAAAAGATGTTGGAGGAGAAATCAAGCAAGAAGAAAACAATCAGCTTGCCACGTTGAATGTTATGTATGCATGTTTAAAAAAAATCACTTAAAATATTTGCTATTTTTTTCTCTTTACTCCAGTTTTGGTGTACTTTGGAAGCCGACGTGAGAGAGAGAGCTGGAACTGGGCGTGGGTCATCAGCACTCGCCTGGCCCGGCAAATTGGCTACCTGGAGCTTCTTCTCAAACTGATGTTTGTAAATGCCCCCGAGCTGCCTGAACAAACCACCCGTGCACTGCCTGTCAGGTGACCTTGACACACAAAATGACTCCAAATTACCTTTACCCGAGTTTTTGCATTACATAAATTTTCTCTCTTGTTGGTGACAGATTCCTGTTCACGGATTACAATCGCCTATCCAGTGTGGGAGGGGAGACCTCTATGGCCGAGATGATTGCCACGCTCTCAGATGCGTGTGAAAGGGAGTTTGGTTTCATGGCCACTCGGCTGTTTCGAGTTTTCAAGAATGATGAGATCCAAGGTGACTTTACTGTCTTCTATTTATGACGCCAGCTTCCAGCAAGTCACAGTACATTTATATTACATTATTTATTTTTTAATATTTTTTATATTACATTTACTATTTTCAAATTTTATTTTTATTGGTCAATATCATATAAATGAATGTTTCATCATACACTGGCGGAAATATGACAGACATCCTGTAACCAAGCTTTATTAAACAGCAATAAGTAAATTAGGGCTCGACACAACTGCTGTTTACATCCGTTTGTGCATTATTAAGTGGTTAAGGAAGCTGTTAATTACAATTAGCACATTGCAAGCTTGATGAAATCATTCTTGTTCTTTCACCGCCCAGGTAAAAAGTGGAAAAAGACATGCTGCGTGCCATCCTTTGTCCTCTTTTCCTTGACACTTTGCTGCCTCATCGCCGGTTTAGCCTTGCTCGCAATATTTAAGGTAAGCTCAGTAAGTCTTGCTTTTGTAGGCCTCTGACTGATGTGTGCTTTGTTTTTCAGGTGGACCCTGAGAACCTGACAGTCAATGCAGTGCTTATCGCAATGGCCAGCATTGTTGGCCTGGCCTTGCTGCTCAATTGTAAGACTTGGTGGCAGGTGGGCGACTCAGTCCTCAACTCCCAAAGAAAACGCCTGCACAGCGCTGCCAACAATCTGCACCAACTCAAGAGTGAAGGTTTTATGAAGGTAGCGTGAACAGATCCCAACTGAGGCAGCTGGAATTCTTTGAGATCGTAAATTAAGATGATTGAATTTGCAAGTCAAATCAAATCAGAAGGCTTGTAAATGTTTGAAAGCTTTCATCCTGTCACGCCAGGTTCTGAAACACGAGGTGGAGCTGATGTCGAAAATGGCCAAGACCATTGACGGGTTTACTCAGAACCAAACGCGAATGGCCGTCATCATCGATGGGCTGGACGCCTGTGAACAGGACAAAGTGCTGCAAATGCTGGACACGGTGTGTGGTTGTCACTTTTGTGGTTCAACAATATTTGTTCCCATGAACCTAATTTTCTGTGTCTTTGAGCAGACACACAAACACTCAGCTGGTATACAACCACCCTGTTGTTCCCAGCTGCCGCAACTTCCCTTTGAATTTAGCTTCCTGCTCCCTGCTGCTCTAATAAAATTATTCCACCTTTAGCCAAATGTTATTATTTTATGGGGTGATCCCAAAGTAGATTGAAACCTCCTGTGTGCTAATCCAATCTTCTCAATTTTCTCTGAAGTTCACATGACAGCTGCTACTAAAACGCTAGTTCGTCCTCCTGTGTGGAGTTTACGCGGCTAAATGGTCAAAGGTTAACAAATTGTGTTAAAGTTGAATAAGAATTGAGATTTTAGTCAGGAAAGCAGTCCCAGTAAGCTTCACATGGTCATTTTTATTTCTCTTGCTTCTCCTGCTAGGTGCGAGTTCTCTTCTCCAAAGGTCCCTTCATTTCTATCTTCGCCAGCGACCCGCATATCATCATTAAAGCCATCAATCAAAACCTCAACAGCGTGCTGAGAGACTCCAACATCAACGGCCATGACTACATGAGGAACATTGTCCACCTGCCAGTGTTCCTCAACAGCAGAGGTCTCAGCACTGCCAGGAAGCTCTGCATGGCGGCGCCCTCCAATGGCGACAGCTTCGCTACAGAAGGTATAGCAAAATCCATCGGAGGACTTTAAGGCGCAAAGTAATATTTTACCTCCTCCAGGATGGACTGACGACGTTGACAAGAAGATGTCTCAGAGTAGCCTGGCTCCGGACCAGGCGAAGTTTGGCAGCAAGAACGCTCTTAACCGCAGGGTAAATCTTGTTTTAATGATGTCGAGTAAAATCCTTGAAGTGGAACGTCTTCAATTTCAGCATTTTGATTAACCTTGAATTTTCACAAATTTGGAATTCATTATTGCCATTATATACAAATTGAAAGCAGTAATAAATAAATAATTTGTCCCGCAATTGTGATAGTATTCACATTCTGCCTGTACTGGAAAATGTTTCCTCCAGACTCAGTGCCCTAGAAACCCTCGCTGCTTTCTCATTTCCGTCCCCCTCCTGAAGAGGATGCTTAGTGCAGGCGTGGCTTTGGCAAGCAGCGTGGAGGCCAGTGGACAGGAGGAGACCCGCTGATATGTAAAGCGAGAGGAAAGAGAAAGTGGGGTGTGCAGCCAAGACTCCCGGTGTAATTGATGTAATGGCTGTTTATCCTTCCTGCTGCGTCGCCACCGTCTAATGACAAGGCCGAGCAGCAGTGGGTCCCCGCGACAAAACACTGGCACCGGCTCTGCTGGCAGGAGGCTAAGCGACTCTGCTGCTGTCACTGATGCTTTCCTGCCCCTTGCGAGACCTTATCACCAACCGTACACTTCCTCCCCCCCTCCCTCACTTGTTTGCTAAACATTTTTTTTCCTACCTCTGGCACCCTCAAATTCACGAGCCCTTTAATTCTGGAGTCATCCTGCTTTTCAGTTTCTTGGCAGGATGGCGAAATGACAGAATGACTCCATGACTTTTTATTTTTGTGTAAGTTGAATTCAAGTAAATAGTTCCCCTTTGTGACAGTTAGCTTGGAGCCAACTACATTATTTGTTAAATGCTAAAAGCGGATGTACAAGTTGAAAACTTGAAAAGTCTATCTTTAACTTGGACATTTTAGGCACTGACTGAGTGGTAGCCATATGTTTCATCTCTGAGAAAGAGGTCACAAAAGTGGTATTACGACTTCAAAGTCGACCAAAAGCTTCATCTTGGCTCATGACCATGACAGCTGTCTGATACCATCACAGATGTTCTCCGGTAGATCTGTGTCAATAGCTTGTCTGTGTGTCATGTTCTGCTTGGGACAGTGGCTCTTTGATTTGTTTTTCTCTAGCAGTCACAGAGAGTTTTTCTCTTTAACAGATTATATGACAGGAAAAGCTGCTGGATAAGAATGTGGCTTAAAAGATAGCTTGCAGAGGAATTCCCGTTCATTGTTTCTTTAGTTGTTTTTTTGTTTTCAAGATAATCTCAACAGACTGCCATGAATAAAGAGAATAATTTTTTTTCTTCCACATGATATAATAAGAGACATGTATGTTTATTTCCGTCTTTAGTTTTTTTAAACATCTTGGCCTGAGCTCACATGGTGACCCTGAAGGCCGTTTCTGGGATCTCATGATGCAGTTTGTGTCAATTTGTCCTCAGGGAATAGACTGTCAGTTTACGACTTCCAGGAAATTATTTTAGCTCCATTTAATCTGATATAGTACATGATTAGTTCTATTCATGGTTTTTACTGTTTAAAATCACCATTAATTTTCCATCCTTTCCCATTAAGACTTTTTGAAAAATGTTAAGTTGTTTGTAATTAAGTAATTGTTGGAATGATGCCTTTCTTTCAAGGACACGTATCGGCGACGCCAGATGCAGAGGACCATCACTAGGCAGATGTCCTTTGACTTGACAAAGTTGCTGGTGACCGAAGACTGGTTCAGTGACATCAGCCCCCAGACCATGAGGAGGCTGCTCAATATTGTTTCTATCACTGGTAAACTACACATGGAAAATTTTGTGGATTTTACAGTATGGTCACCAGCTATGTCCGCCCGTTGACAGGTCGTTTATTGCGAGCTAATCAGATAATCTTCAATTGGGATCGTCTGGCGTCGTGGATCAATTTGACTGAGGAGTGGCCTTACAGGACATCATGGATCATCCTGTTTTTAGAAGAAAGTGATGGCGTGTCTGATCAGGTGGCTCTCAAGACGATCTATGAGAGGTAAGAACACAAAAGGTCAAAACATCCCCCTCAAAAAAACACCATATAAATATTTGTCATACACAGTAAATGATTTGTAAAAAATATTTTTCCAGTTAGGCAAGCACTGAGATTTGCGTCATTTTAAAAGGTCACACTTGCTTTAAAGTGCACATCGAACTGGCATAATATTATAATTTGACGCTTGGTAATTGAGACTGTTCCTGAAGAAACATCACAGCACCGCTACTGTAGTTCTTAATGCTCCATTTTAGCAACTAACTTGCTTGGTAATCTCCAATTATCCCAATTCTCACTCCTCAGGGTATTGAGTTAAAGGTATTTATTTCTTTTCCTGGCAATCATAAACCTGACCAGCAGGTGGCAGTAAATGATTTTCATTTCCAACAGCCTTCAAATGATAATTAGTGCCACAGCACTGGCTCTTTCATTTTGTATTTTTTTCCCCCATTATGCATGCATCAAATTATGACTCTATTAAAGTAAGCAAGCTAGATTAATGACTTGACATGGTTTCCTTTGAAGCGGTCAAAGTAGTTTCCGATGTCTTTGTCGGAGCGGCTAAGAGACGGCGTTGTGTGCTCGCCACAGCGATGACATGCCATCTTTGTGCATGTGCGGCCACAGATGCTCTTAGGCAAAGGGCCGTCGTGGGCTGAGTCGCTGGGGCTTGGGCGCTGTTGTGCATCAGTCGCTGGCCTTTAAAGGTTGCACTCTGTCACAATACACTAGCGCATACAACTCCTGCGGCAGGGAAGTGTCACACACACTTATCGTCAGCCGGTCAGCCAGCTAGATTCCACAGACAGCATTTTTGTTTTTTCACAGTCATAACGAGTGGTTGAAAGATTAGGATTTATGAAATCTGATAATTCTGAAATACGATGGGATATGTCTTGTCACTGCAGTGTTGTCGTAACCACGACATGCTTGCGAGGAAAAAGAACGTCCAACAAAAAGCTGCCATTTAGCTAAGCGTGGGTGTGAGCCCACATTTGCTCATTAGGCTTAATGTAACCATCTTCCTGTTCCTGACCAGCAGCGCTGTCTGTCTTCATCTTCCTCCTCACTGGGTGTCTTTCCAAATGGCCGCTCTGTCTCGCTGTGGCCGTCGGACAAATGACGTTAATGATGATGACATCTTAAACAGGCCTCGCCTTGGGGCCTTTATCTTCTGCACAAATCTTCCATTGATAAGACTCAGGTCTTTGCTTTGTGCGAGAAATCTCCAAAAACCCCTGCGATATTTTGAAACGATTCACCAGCAGAGACAAAATAGTAATAATGACCGGCCTCGTTAAGAGTTAGATTATTTATTTGCGATATGGCATAAAGCAGAATTAGAGTCATACATACGGAAAATCTTAACTGTATATTATTATCCATGTGCAGTATAATGAACTGTACTTAATTATATTTTTGCATTTTCTGTAAGCTTTTAAAGTGGCTTGTTGTGAACACAATAACGTCCTAATAGTGACATTGCATTCTAACATTCTTTTTTTGCGTATGCACATTTGACTTTTTACCAGAGCGAATCCTTACCCAGCATTACCGCACATCCCCTGAGCGTTAATAAGTGAATATATTAATGGTGAAGTGAATGTGGGGGTGAGTCAGCCCTTATAGGTCAGCTGTCGTCCTGCATCTCAGTCACAATGCGAGCCGGCTCTTCCTCTCTTCTCTTCGTTAAAAGCTTCTGAGCATAACATTGGCGTTTTGTAAACCGTAGAATGGAGGAATTATGGTTAATAATTCTCAAGTTATTTTAGAATGCTGCTTTAGAGATAGGTGGGGGGGAAATAAGAGCTGTGGGGTTTAATCCTTGTCAGGTGAGCTATGTGAGCCCATGCATGACTAAGTTGTAGGCAAATATTTTAAATACACTTTGACTCTTTGTCATTTCCCATCATTCCCAACAGGCTGAATGGATAAATATCAATAAATGAACCGGGTGAACTTTTTAGAAAAAGAAAAAAAATGTGAGGGAAGGAATTACAGTACAGCCTCCAAAGTAGTAGACCACAAAACCATGTACAGAAGCTGTGAAATGTCTTTTAAGGACACGAGGAGAAATGTTGAGCGCTAATACCGTAGCGGGCGCCGGGCGTCAACCAGTAGAGCCTCTAATCTGATGGAGAATGCGCAATCGGTTTATAACCTCAGCGATTTACCATTAATGGTCGAGTGAGGAGGGCCGGGGGGGGGCTTTAACCAAACTGATGCAAGGTAACATCAGCCGCAAATTATATATCAGTCTTTGAGGTTTTCATTTAAAGCGAGCGTGATTAAAAAAGTTTGCGTGACAAGTTCTGTGAGGGGAAATAAACAAATTAAAGTCTGAGCTGTGTTCCAACGTTGCGGTCCGCCCGGCACACCACCGTTGATGATTCAACATGAAATGAAGCAAGTCGTGTTTTTGGACCGGCTTATTAGCATTCCTGTTTGTACTGCTGTTTTGTCTGTTCACACACTAATTGAATTTGAGCTCGCAGGCTCGTGACTATCATATTCAGTGCTCTTGCATGTCTTCATCCTTTGCGTGCTCTCCGGGGGTCCGTTTTTCTCCAGGTTTAGTTGCCATTAGAGCCTTAATGACAACAAGCTAACTAGCGTCTCTCCTGCTTCATGGTGATTGCCCAAATGTGGCCTACCACTTCTAAATACCATTAATACGCCTTTTTCCTGTTGATTTCCTTGATGTAGTTTCGAGTCATTACATTACATTTAGCCATTTAGTCCTTATGTAAATTAACTTCTGGATTTTCCTCAAGACTCACGAGTCACGACGATTATGCTTTAATTGATTGCATTGCTTCTGTGAAACAGAGCAATGCTGTTCCTGAATTATCTTTCCAGTGTTTTGGAGATACCAAAATAAAACCAGCATTTGGAATTATTTACTACTATTTTCACTCCCCCTAATGAATATTAATATACTTCTTTTCATACGAATAATATGTTGAAGTTACTGACATCACCTTTCTTACCAAAGCCTGCTTTTTTTTTAATTCTCAGTCTTAATTGGGGTACCGTATTTTCCGGACTATAAGGCGCACCTAAAAACCTTTTGATTTGGATTAAAAATCTGACATGATGCATTAATGGTGCGCCTTATAGTCCGGTGCGCCTTATATAAGGACAGAGTTTTAAAATGGGCCATTCATTGAAGTTGCGCCTTATAGTCCGGTGCGCCTTATCGTCCGGAAAATACAGTAAATGTAATTTCCCGACTACAAAACACACCTGATTAAAAGTCCTGACAGGTAAATTCAGCTCAAAAAACACATTTAGAAAATTAATGGATAGAATACGACACGTGATTAGTTATTTAGCTGCACCATTAAAACTGACAAACATGTAGTTTTAAAATCAGGCCCATTAGATAGTAGCGTGGTCATGGAGCACACCGTCTGTCTCTTTTCCATCCCACATGAGATGATGGCCTGCCAACAACTGTCAATCAAACCCGACACTGGTCATGCCCTTGGAGCTGACTAAGCCAAAAACGTCCTAGTGGACTGTCCTTAAGGATCCTTCTTTTTTACTACACTAAATACATATGATTTTTTTTATACGATATTGAGCAAGTGATATTTCCTTTGCTTGTTGTTGCGAAATTGGCTAGACAAGATGACTCCAAAAGCCAAGAAGCAATTGAGACGCTTTTGCAAACACAGGGGACAAAACTGTGACAGACCGCCATGGAAATTAAACGGAAAGGCATGGTCACCCCCTGTACCTCCCCGCACACGCTCGGACTTGATTACAATCTGCACACTCAAATGTTTAATTCTCACTTTTGAAAAACTTTTCCGTGTTTCAATGAGGGCCGGTTCTGTTCAGTCCCCACAGCGGGTTTATTCTTGGACGCTCAAATCCTGTTTTCAGCTGTAAAAAGTGCCATTGGTCCACTGAGCAGGTTCCTGCTCAGCTCTGACATCTGGTGCCCTGTGTGTGCCAGGATGCCCCCGCTGCACATAGTAGTAGGTTTCTGGCGTCGCACCTGAATCTTCCGATCATTACGCTAACCCACATACACACAACTTAATGGATGCCGAGCACTTGACCACATGTTCGCACCAGAGTTGCTGCAAACACGCGAACGATCTTTGCCAATACAGTTGAACATATGTCCTCATCAAGTCACACCTAAAACCCGCCGCTTGCCGTTGCCGCCGCACAGACGCATTCGCTCTCTCACCACCACGAGAGCATATGTCACCCTCAATTCCTCCGAGAATCCGTGTAATTAATCAGACCCTGAGACGCCGGCTGCGTTCAACAAACAAGCACATTCACACGGCGCAGGAAGCGGAACTCTGCAAACAAAACTGCTGTCAGGTAAGGTTAAGGACAAGAGCTGAGAGCTCGGATTAAACAGGCGTTGCAGGCTAAATTATTAAAGATGGCGCTGGTAGTCGTCGCTATCTGCCGCTAAGGCCTTGATTCACTCAAATCCAAAATTCAAGCACACATTATGACATCAAGTCACATGGTAAAGATTGAAGTTAATTCTGAGCAAAGGTTGAGAAAGCATTCAAGCTGAAAAAAAGAACAGATAAGGGTCGCACCATTTTCTCTCCACTGCTAAATATCTTAAATCGTATTAAAGGATTTCACATAAAGGGCATCACCCACCCATAAGAGCGCTGGAGCGGCACTTTTATCCCAGCACATAATTGCAACCAAATTACAATAATTAAAGTAACCCTAAATGCTGAGTGTCATCTTAATGTTTCAGCACTTCAGATGGGAGTGTCGCTAATTAAGACTGAATTGCTTGTCTAGTTATTTGTTCTCAATGTGATTACAAACAAAAAAAGTTCTCAAGTGCTCATCTTTCGTAGAAAAAAATGAGACAATCAATATACAATTGGTATAAAATCAGACTTCATAGAGGATGTGCAGTTTAGAATTTGGTCAAGATTTTTTTTTTAAATTCTTAAAAAGAAATTGGCCAAAATTTTGAAATCTGACCCATCAAATTGCTAATGTATAATTTATTGCTGAACAGGACATATTTTCTAAGTCTCTTTGTGTGTACTGTATGTGCAAATGGAAAGAACGTCAGGCAGCATTCTTTGCTCCAAAATCCTTAAAGCCCCTTTTCGGGTTGTAAGCTGAGGTTGATGGATTAGTTTAATTGGCCTGAAACAGGAGAAATGCTTTGTTCCATTTCAGTTCAAAGTCAAGAAAAAAAAGAATCATTCCAAATAAACACTCTGAATTTTTTGATAGCCCTCTCCTGTGCTTTCACTCCTAAAAGAGTCATATTAACATTTAAATGTTGCGCTGAGATGCAGTCGGCGGTCTTAGCAATGATCTCTCCTTCTCTTCTTTGTGCTAGAACCGCTGGAAGGTGGGAGGGATGAATATAAATAGCATCACGGGGTTGCGAGAGGGTCAGCGCTGACCTTTAAGTAGATGACAAGATTTGTCACTCTTCCGCAAGCTCACGTGATCTACACTGTTAATTAATTATTATTATTTTTGGATGACTTGGAAACACTATCGAACAATTCCAATTTTTATTTTCGTCCCGATATATCTGACCTGGCCTATTTGCCTTTCATGCCCTCGTCATTTTATATCTGCTTTAAAAGCAGCTTTTGAACCCTGGCGTCTTTCCACTAGTGAGGATTTATCAATCAGATTTGTCTGCTTTGGCGATGGATGGACGCCATTTAATAGTTGTGATAGATTTTATAACAAAGGTTTGTTAGAAGTGAAACGCATTTCTTTAGTGGCATTATTGTCCGTTCTTGGCTAGCTGTGTTCAATACTTATTTGTTTATCGACATTGTCCCATCCTTATCTGCACTACAAGACTCCCTCATTGACCTGAGGATTATCATTTTAGCTTGAGCTTAATTTTTTTTTTTGCAATAATGCTTCACTTTTGGGATTTTTGGTGCATAAACAGACTTTGTAACTGTACTTCTTAGCTATCAACTGGTCTGTTCTATCTATCAAACAACCACATGCAGCCTTGTGAACTCTCCAGTGAAATTAGTGCCCTCCAAATTGTGCATAAATCACGAAGTTGAGGTTTTGTGTTTTTGCTGTTTCTCAAGAAATTAAACTCTTGTAACTATGTGCGGAGTTTTTTTTTTTTTTTTGGGAGGGTGGTCTGGAAAAAGCGTCTCTGTTTCAGGGCTACACATGAGTTTAATCACTGATTGGGAGAACCACGGCGTCCCGAGTCTTCCTCACCGAGAGGCCGCCCGCTTTATCAGCCTGTTGTGTTTCCCATTAGTGTTTGTGGCTTATGTGGGGATGCACAGGTCCAGCTCAGTGGAAGAGCGCTTCATTCAGTCTGACGAAACCGAATGTATATTCAAACCAGACATGGCCACAAGTCAGGGAAAGCAACGTGTCCGCATTACTTGAAGCATTTGATTCAAATCAAGAAAATTTGCCGGATTTATGGGAGACAAATAACACGGCACCGTCTAAAGTGAAAACATATTTATGCTTTCCCTCATCGTCTGACGTTGTGGTAGCTGGAGATATGTAATATTATTCTTTGCCAGCTAGCTTGCCCGTAGGTCTGCTGTTTTCCTGGAGAGGGCCTCGCTTGCTTTATCCAGACAAGGTGCCAAGGGCTGCAACAATGCCCGGCAGAGGAATGCGACGACCCCGTGCCTGGTTAACTTCTTCACCCACGCGCTGTTGCGTTGGTCGTTGAGCTTCTGACATGGGCGCTCTTGAGCTGCTCAAGCACAATGCGCATTGTCTGTTCTGTAGGCATCCCTCTCAGTCTTTGGACCCCTTTATGGAAATGTTTGGCTGCGGGACCACCTCTTTGTGTGCGCATGTTGTCTGTTAGCACAGAGGGCAGCTGTAAAGCAAAGTCAAGTGGCACATTCATGCCTTCCAGCTTCCAAAGAGCATGGAAGGGATGAATTCTGCTCATTCCCGGCAGCGTGTGGGCGGCTGAGAGCAGAAGAAAGGCTGTACTCCACTCAGCTTTTGGACTTATTAGCATTTGGATAAGCTCTGAAAGCTCCCAATGGCCGAGCCACACAGAGAGCGGTCGGACCTGAGAGCCTGTACTGCCTCGGTCATAAGCCGGGTCCCCGTCAATGAGCCCTATTGTGTTGCCATGACTTCTGGGATGCTTCATGGTATCAAACCCCCGTTTCGTCGGCGCTCCAACTCGTCGTTTGGCAAATCGATCGTTGATAAGAACGCCTTTGTTGCTTCATCCGTTGGCTGTGAGAATGACTCACTGAAGTGAGTTGTGTTCATTGCTCGATGCCAAGGTTAACGACTCAGCGTTATCAGCAAAGGACGCCATTTGATGTGGTTAAACCCCATTGTCATTTTTACTGGGTATTGCTCACCCTTTCACACCATTCCAGCACTTCCCCTGCTTTTGGCTCCGTATCCTTTCTCTTGATCAAACGCCTACTGATTGGCTCGCTCTCTTCTGTCGCAATGAACTGCCATGAGTGTTCAGCTGGGACTGTCAGAACCGAACTTCCGACTTTTTTTCTCCCCTTTCCATCTAACGTGCCTTTTCTTGGGCATTCCTCACCATCTTCTTATCTTTGGAACAAATGTCATCTGGCATTTCTCCGTTTCCAAGGAGAAGACGATCTTTCACTGTAAAAATATGAACCATGGTAGCTAATATCCCACTAATAAACAGCTTGATTGTCTGTGGCCGCACTATGAAGAGAGAGAGTGAGTCGCTGGCTCCTGTTGGTCTGCGTCTGCGTACCGCTAATAAACATCTCTAAGCCCGCTGGAAATGTGGGAAAACAGACTTCTCTCAGTCTGTACACGGGTTAGTACAGTTCATGGGAAGAAGAAGCAAATACACAATGTACATGAGCTCATGCCTTGTATTATCATTTCCCGTCCTTGCAGTCCAGTTGTCTGCTTTTGATAGGAAATCACAAATCGTACCGTTTTTCTCCAGGTGAGCAAGGTTCTATCGATTTGCCAACATGCTGCTCAGTTGACCTTTTGGGTCCGGCACGTTTTAATGGGAGATACACTGAAGAGGCTTTGTCCTCTAGAGCCCAGCTGTATGTCCTCAAGTGCTCACAGCACTTATATCTCTGTCTCTGCGTTTTATGGCTAATTAACAAGGCATGTCTTTAAGTGGGCCAACAAAGTTTTGATTGTTTGCCATGACAACACATTGCTTCACTGTCTGTTTTACTCTTAAGAATGTTCCTAACTTGGACATTCTCCTCCACTTGCACATCTTGCCAGACTTGCACATTTGGTTGGAGACGTCCTGCATCCACAAGGTCACAGGTTTGTGCCCTGCAACAGCAGATGAGTCCATCACCAGCCATCTGTGCTGTCAAAATGTCCTTGAACAGAAAGGTGGACCCCTACCTGCCCGTTTGCCCATAAACTGGCTGGATTTTAAAACCAATGAAAAGTCAAAAGCGGCTATGAATGAACTTTTGTGCCGTCAACCCATCACTCAACTATGAAACGTTTACCGCTTTGGAATTCCTCCAGGCTGATGGAGCTATTTCCACCAGTGCGTTAACTGGATTATCATAGCTGCGAGTTTGATTATTCGCTAACAATGTGTTGTGTTGAGCCCTCGCCAGATGCTGACCTCCCCCTGACTTTGCGAGAGTGCTGCCTCGATGGTAGCCATCATTGAATAAAGTCACGCATAGGCCGCCCTGTGTTCATTGGCGGATGAGACTCTGGGCAAAAAAAAAAAAGTTCCAAACAGAAGAAAAAAAAACAGATAAATTGCTGGCTGTTCCACGTGAGCTTGTTTTTTGGAGGTCCAAAGCATTACTATAGAGCTTGATTACCATCCGTGGCCACCCTGTAGCTCCGCCCCTGAACATACCAGTATGTGCAAGGATGGAATTGTATGCGCTGAGTCCACATGTGAGATGGAGACAACGATTAAGAAAATGCCCGTTCCCTTCTTCAGTCTCCACGTGGATCTGATAAGAGCGTCACATTGTGTTGATGAACGGCTCTTGTCACAAGTCGTTCCGAGATTCATATTTCCAGGTCTGAATGATCCAGTTAACGAGTACTGATTTATTGGTCAGTGTTGCAGTACAAAATTCTTAAAATGCAAAATTCACTTAATATTTTCAGATGTTGTTTTCGCTTGTCAACATTCCTTTCAAAACATGTCACATGAATTCCTTTCATATGACCTTCTCAACCAAAATCTTGGCCCGTCTTATAAACAAGAACTGAACTGCGACACAGTAATGTAACCCCCCCAGAACATACTGTTTACGCCGAGCTTGAGATAACAAACATCATGTTAACTGTAGCGCTGCACCATGACGCGCTTCCGTCTGCTGCTTGCTAAATTGCCCCGATTGTCATCTTCTCAGGTTTCCTCCTCTGCTCACAGAAGATAACGTGCCTGACTCTATCTGTCCTTGAACATCCACCTCCTTATTCTATCTTGTCTTTTCAAAATCTGGTTATCTCGCCCCTCTGATGAGGGCTCTGATGATGACCGTTACATACCGTATCTCTTCCATCTCGCTATTTCCTCTTACTTTCCCACCAGACAACGTTCTGCCTCTTTCACTGTATATTCAGTATTGAGACATTTTGCAGCTCTTAATTCCTCACACTGTTCAACAAAGTTTCCAGCATTGCGCCCATTTTATTTTTTTTTGTTTCAGCATGAATTAAACAATGCCCATACTTGGATAGTGTTGAATAATTTGAAAACCTGTACAAGTCCTTAAATGCAACGTGTCATTTTTGAATGTCTGCACTTTTTTTCATCTGAAGGCTCTCCAAGAATATTCCCACCACCAAGGATGTGGAACCGCTGCTGGAGATCGACGGCGACATCCGCAGCTTTGAGGTGTTCCTCTCCTCCCGAACTCCAGTCCTCACTGCCAGAGATGTGGAAATGTTCCTTCCCTGCACCGTAAACTTGGACCCCAAACTTCGAGAGATCATAGCAGGTATGAAAACAAGGTGTCGTGCAGTTGGCAATTCTGTTTCCACTTTTATTCCTAATTTAGATGGGTTAAAAAAAAAACTAATATTCAAAATAATTAGTAATATACTAAATTACTGTAAGTAACTTGCGTATATTTTTTTTCTTCAATTTTGCAACAACAACAACCCTTAACACACAGTGCTCACAAATACTTGTTTTCACCAAACTCGAGCATTCACGCGGCACAAACACAATTAAAACTATTAAGATAGGAGCCAGAGTGGCGCCGCACTTTTCATGCCATGCGTCAGTGTACGTTCAGCCCATTTGAGAGTGTCAATGACGCCTAGTGTGAAGTTGCTGCATCATCGTGTGAGGAGACCACAGGAAAACACACACAGTCTGTCCTAATGAGGCAATGCTGAGTCATGCATTGGACCAAATTAAAGGAACTCCTAAAAATAGCCAGTCCAAGCAGGTTTTCACCTCTATACGTTGCTCTATGCAGAGGAAGGTCATCTCATCTAGTTCCCTCCTCTCAATGTGTGTGCAGCCGTTATTTGGTGGTCAACCAGTGGGCAGCACTGTCACTGATACCCGCCCATGGGCCTGACTCACATCATAAGGCCCCCATTGTGTTCACAGACTGCTTTGGGTCTCACTCAGTGTGTCATTCAGCCACCACTTGTATAACCAGGAGACATTCTGGTGCCTTCTGTTTCTGGCTTCAACTTTCTTGCCAGCGACACAGAGCTACTCTGTTTCTGTCGCTGGCCTTGTTTAACTTCACTTTAGGGAGGTTCCCCCACCAATTCTCATACTCGGCGCCTACTCGGATTGATTGCGGACTACAATTGCGGCACAGTTCGGTTGGGCCTATGAGTTCCCATGGTCTTGTGTTGTGTATTTGCTTGCCAAAAGGATCACGTGGCGTCCATATCGAAAAAACAGAATGTCAACAAGGCTGCTTCCTTGAAAGCAAAAATTGTAAATATCAAAGTCTGAATGGAATTGTCTGTTCAAGGTTGTTGTTCTCTTTTTATTTCAAACATTCCCCCTAAATTGGTTTCCTCTATCCATTTACTCGGAACGGATGACGAAATAAAGCAAAATTATTGATGTGTGGGTAGCATCTGAAGACCCTTTATAGTCATCGCCAGAGATATGATCATGGGCGTCACACACAAACAATTCCCTCTCTCTTCCCCCGTGATTCTCTCCTTTCTTTAGATGTGCGTGCAGCCAGGGAGCAGATGCACGTGGGAGGGGTTACGTATCCCACAATGCCTTTGCAGGAGGCGGTGGTGCCCCGTCCACCGCCGGGATACGGCCAGCACACGGCCGCCTGTTCACCGGCTGGCTCCTTTGCCGGTTCCTTGCCGCCTCAGCCTCACAGTGCCTACTTCAGTGGGATGACTGGTCCTCAGCATCCTTTCTACAACCGGGTAAGACTAGTTGGCTGCCAATCGGGTCCGTCAGTAATATAACATAGAGGTGATGTTCAGTCCTCCACAACCACTCCCAACACATGCCTAGATTTTGCTTCATACCTCATTTTCCATCCATCACGACAGTCCTTATTTTTTATTTATTTTTTTATTAATTTTTTTATTTATTTTTGGGCACCCAACATGAGAATGACCTAGTTGGTTTTTTTTTCTTTATAGCAGGAATGGGCAATTGACAAAATGGGTTTATCAGGATTTTTTTTTGTAAAATATTTTACATATAAGTTGCCCATCCCTGCTCTGTAGTTTTATTTATTTTGATCCCTCCTATGATTTTCATCTGACCTCCTCTCCTCCTGCCTCCTTAGCCTTATTTCCCCCAACATGTGTATCACCTGCCAAGGCATTACCCCCATCATGCCCCCTCATCCTTGCACCCTTCCATTAAGCATCCTGCTCACCCCAAGGACATCACCGGTGGACTTGTAAGTACGGACTCGAAAATCAGATTTATTATTTCAATCATGTCAGTTGGTTTGTGAGAAGATGAATCAATTGCTGTCACACACACACATCCCAAAAAACACATTTGTGAATATTTACTGTAGCTCTTTTTGTGTGTGTCTTTCACCTGCTCACTCCTCCATCCTATCTCCTTAATTCTCCTTCTCGGTGTATCCCCCTCTCTATAAAACTTGCAAGTCCTCGACGGTTACATCGAGACAAAACGGCCATCAAGTCCTTTAGACTCAACCTCTGCACAATCCTTTTTTTTTGTATTCTGTGTCCACGTCAGGACGTTATAGCAGAAGATGCGAGAGAAGGCCTCCACACCTGTCCCTCTGACCCCGCCATGGTAACCAAATAAACCAACAAGCAAACCCGCTCTGACAGGTTTTGCAAACCCGTAGCTTGTTATTACTACTAATTTGCTCGCTGATGAACTTGCAAAACCTCAAGCATGCTGAACATTGCATGCCTTGTTAGTGTCTGAAACATGCTCTTTGGGCGCATGTGTAGTATAAGTTATTGGACTCCTCGTCGCCGTACACCGATCGTCTGTGACTTGAGACCTTTAACACAGAGGAAGCATTCTGCTCAACGTGTCATAAGGAGGACGCATGAGACACTCCGACGTCCATTCAAAGAGAGCAGCTTCTGTTGGAACAAACGAGCGATAACACTTCTCGCCCGCTCGGCAAAGCCACTTATCAGGCTGCCGCCAGCAAGCGTTTAAAGGAGCGACACTATATGAAAGATTTGAATATAGAGCACTGAGAATGTTCCTTCTCTGTCTATCTTTCCCATTCCACCTCCATCTGCCTCTTGCTCTTTTGTCCCATCTCCACCGCTTTTTTTAAATGCCCTCGGTTTCATCCTTCGCTCCGGCTTTTCCGATGCGCATCAGGCCCATCTTATCCCTTCCTGCAAATCTGTGAATGTGTGCGTGCACACGGCCTCATTTATGTGGAATTCTTTGGCTATGTAAGCGGGCCCAACCCAGTATAATTGCCAAGCTTATAGAAGTGTGAATGTGGATTTCTCTGTCTACGGGGATTATCATCAGAGCTACTGGCAACACACACACACACAGTCACACACACTGTGACAATGAACCTAGCGCTGTTCGAGCTTATCTCCTTACCAAGACGCTTCCGCTCCTGCAGAGCTCTGTTTCCTCTTCCCCATCCTTCTTGCCCTGCCCTGAGCTCAGCCCGGCTGTAATTATAGTCTTATCACACACACACCCTGGTTCACACAAACACACACTTGGACATACTCGCTGATATTTGCAGGGTTTTTGGTGTGTGTGTTCCGAATTGAAGGCTGTGCCTAAATTGAAACCTCTGCTTCTCTTCAACTTGGTTTCTAATCTGTCTTGGGTGTAAGATGTTCTGGCTGGAAAGATTATGACCCCAGAAGCTATGAAAACAAAATCGCCTTGTGTAATAACTCTACCTCCATTAGCCTCGCCTCTTCCGATCTGGCTTGGATGGAAATGGGCTGCCGCCTTGGCTGGTTCCCTCCTGCTCCTTCCTTCATGTTGTGCTTTAGTGCCTTTTTCATTTCTACCTCTACCTTCTCTCACCTCTTTCCACAGGTGCCACCCTGGCCTTATGTCTTTGTATTTATTTGTCTGACCATATGTCCGTCTGCTATTTTTGTCTCCTTATCAAGCTTTTAAGGTCACTGCCTTACAAATCAAAGCAGGTACATTGTTGGTTGCATTGTTTTTTGTTTTTTTTCCCACTCTGCAGTGGGGTTGCAACGGTAAGACAGTTATACAGTATGAAAACTGGATGCAAAACAGTTCTTAAGTATCTTGAGGTACTTATTATCACCGATTCTCATCATATTTAATAGTATAAATGAAATTAGTTGTATAGAATTTATGTAATTATGCAATTATTTAGATTTTTATAAAGTCCATTAGAGTAATTTAATTTTAATTTAATTTCAGCATTTATTTTGATTTATTTATTTTGGTGAAATTGTAATCTCATTTCGATTGTTAATTGTTACCTTTGTGTCTCACTATCCAATAATTATTTGGTAGATTGACAGATTTATTTCAACATTTAATGGACAACACTTTTGAAATTTCCAGATTATTTTTCTTCATTTCTGTATATTCCCCAACAACTGTTTCCATCAATTCACATTTATCACCCCAAAGTTTTAGAATGACTTTGAACTCCACAATGAAGTGTGGTGAAACTATTTTTTTTTTTACACACATACCAGTGTCTTCACAAAGTTGCATCATGCACATGAAGCGTGATATCCGTCAGTGTTCATACAGATTGTGAAACCAGTGTACCGCTGCAACCCTAATCTGCATCCAAGCAGACATTCAACTAACACTTAGACCGTCTTATCAATATCATGCATGGTGTACAATCAGATAATAATTAAAAAAAAAAAAAAACACGTACTGTCTCCTAGTCGCACTAACAGTTTCACACAAGTAGCAGTAGTCCTCCTCCCCTCCGCCGTACGATATTTGTTGTTTCATCCCCGTCTAACACCTCTCACAATGTGATTAAGTGCCACACTCCTCTGTCCAGGAATCAGAAACAAAACCTGGGTGGGCATGAGAGCGGTAAACACAGGTTGCAGAAAGTTAAAGCGAGTACTGAGTCCATACTGGGGGATAAGTGGAAAGAAAATAACGAAGAGTTGTGGTTTTCAAGTAGACAGTGAGATGATTTTCTTGACGCATCAAGAGTGATGCCAAAGCTTGGACGAACTGCTCAACGACCACCACTCAGACTCTCAGTCTCCATCCCTTAAGTATGCCATGTGCAATTTATGAGCTTGTACAGCATATACATACTAAAAAAGAACAAAGTGGTCTTGCTGTTTGGAAAGGTTGGCAGCTTTGTTTGCTCTTCCCCTTAATTTGTGTGACTGACAGAGGGAGTTAGTGTGCACAATTTTGACCACAGGCCGGCGTGTTTCTACCCTCCACAGAGATCCATTTTTTTTTCCCCCCTCATGCACTAACAGAGTGCACTAACATGTAGGACGCCATGAATGTGTTCTTATTTATGAGTGCGTGTTTTGCTAGGCCTCCCCAGCCGTCCTCCTCAGCTCCATGAGTACCGATGCAGTGTGTGAGTTCCTCAAACAGATCGATGGAATCGACGGCAGCATGCTGCGTCAGTACACCGCTACCATCAAGAAGGTGCGCTTGTCAATAACGTTTTCAAGTCGACATGTGGGAGGTTTTATTTCCTGCATTTCTTATCTTTTAATCTGTTTAAATGAATCCATTTTCTTACGACGTTGCAGGCTAATATAAACGGACGTGTGCTGGCGCAATGCAATCTGGATGAGCTGAAGAAAGAGATGGATATGAACTTTGGTGACTGGCAGCTCTTCAGGGGGATGGTGAGGCCCTAGTTGTCACTTTGTCATGAGAGCCAATACAAGAATTGTAAAAAGAAATGTCCCAGTTTCTATGGACACGTTCTTAGATTATTCCAATATGTTAATTATCGTGTTTGAGTAGTTCCAAAAATGATGCAATGCTGACCTTTGACCCATCCTGTTTATTTGTTGTTTTTATTTTTATTGTCAAAAGATTTGCACCAATGCAAGTGTGATTTAATAAGAGTAGCAAGATTGGATGGAACTTCCTGGCAAGTGAAGATTTTATTTTATTTTTTTAAAGAACAGTAACAATATAATAGTCTCATGTCATCGGTGAGCTATTTTAACAGCAGGCCTGCTGGCTTTTTGTGTTTCACAGTAATTTATTGCTTATGTTTTCTAAAGCAAAGAGGGCCTTAAAAAATAACCGCATTTTAAATCACTATCATAATATTGAAGGGGAAAAAAACCTCCAATTTGATTATTTTTTTGTAGAATACCCAGACACACGTAGCAGCCTCCCTATTAACAAACCAGCCGTGTTTTTAGCAGACATCTGATGCTGAGCTCACATCAGAGCAGCTGGAAAGTGCTGCGTCCTTACAGCTTCATGCACTAAACCAGTGTTGTGTTGCCAGGACGCAGCCAGCTCAGCCATCTGCTCGAAGATGGCCGACTGATATCTGGATGAAGGGAGGTCATTGTCAGGGATGAGTGGACTCCCATAAGGAGCAGCTCAAAGTTCCCCTCCTTGCTTGCGTGTGATTTCCTGCTGTTGCCTTGTAACATGTTTGTTTGCATGATCTCACTTGTGAGTCTGCGTCGAGTTAACAAAAATCTTCTTCCCGAGGTGATGGAACAACGGCACGCCGAAAGCCAGGCTGTGCTTGAGGACGAGTCGCGAGCTGCGAGCGAGCAGGGCAACAGCGTGTTCAACGGAGGGGAGCCCGCCAAGCGTTTGGTGGGGGCCCAGCGGGAAGCAGGGACCTTCAACCTCAACTTGAGCTTTGAGGAACTGAGCGGAGCAGGACTCGAAGAGCCCCCGAAACCCAGTAGCATCTCGCAGTGGCCGGTTAGTCTTCGCCCTGCCGACTGTTCATATACGACAACCACAAGTTATGACCTGGTGCAGAAGTAATTGAGATAATCCGGTGTAAGCATATTTAAATGGGACATACGTGTAAGGACGTGCTCTCAAAAAGTGTCACAAAGCCACAAAGTTCTCTTCATGTCGGCCTCACGCAACTTACTCATGTAGTGGAGTGAGAAAAGAGCACAGCAGAGGAAGTCAGTGGTTAAAAAAAAAAAAAAAGCACACACAAGGGGCCTCATGGTTGTTATTTTCACCTTCAGCCTGGATTTGCAAAATCTCAGACACATCAGCAAATTCTGAAATTATTTTTTTTTGCACACACTTGTATTCGTTCAAATTCAACTAGCTCAATTATATCGTGTCGTTTTTCTTTGTCTTGTCGCCAGGTGGCGAGTCTCCGCACCACAAGCATGTCCAGCCTCAACTCGCAAGAATCGTCCAACAACATCTGCAGGTTGACCGACAGGCAGCAGGCTGAGTACCGTGACGCTTACCAGGAGTACATCGCTCAGATGGCCCAGCTGGACGTGGCGGGTGGCGCCAAGGAGAGGCCGGGGCAGCACCAACCTTCGACCTTCCTCCAGGCTGCCAGCTCGGACGACAAAGTGGTGGGTGGACTGTCACAAGTTCAGTTGCCTTGGGAAACACTTTTTGAACGACTAACTTAGTGTATTTTGGCACTAAATGCTAAAAAAATGTTCTCTCCAGAGACCTTCCGTCCAACTGCTTCTGTATATTTTCATGTTCTCATTGAACTCTTTGCCCACTTCCCAGGCGAAGGAAGGAGCAGACCAAGATGGCCGCAAGCCTTTCATCAAGAGAGTTTCCAAGGTGACTGAGGCCACAGAGGTGCCCTCGGGGGCTGATGCCCAGCTCCTCGATCCCATCAGCGAGGAGGATGAGAAGCTGGACCACAGCACGAGCTCCAGAAACAACGCGACCGAGACGCGCCTCCGCAAGCTGTCCAGCGATGATGACTCAAGCCCGGAGGAGGCTGACAACACCACGCCGCTCCTCCAAAAAGAAGCAAAAGCCAAGTTCTCACATTTCCTCACCAAAGGGCTTTTGGATCGGAAGGAGTCCAGCGACAGCTTCCCAAGGGAGGCAGCGGGAGAACCCGGCTTGGAGAGGGCGGTAGCGAGGTCAGGTGGGATGGAGCTGGAGCTGGAGGGCCTGGTCAAGAAGCGAGGCGTTCTCCCCAGTAGCCTGCAGGACGCCGCCGTGGCCCGCATGTCCATCTGCTCCGAAGCGGCCTCCGAGGCCAGCCTGATGGCGAGCAGCCCGGACGAAGGGTGGCCTCCCGGCGGGATAGGCAACCTCAACCGCAGCGAGAGCAACACCACGCTCAACAACAACTCCAACGACGCCAACTCCAACACCAACAACAGCAGCTGCCAACAACAAGAGTTCACCACTTCCCCCTCTGGCGTCTCACCTTCCGTCATCATCACACCGGGCAGCGGCAACACCACCGTCACCACCGCCACCGTCCATCACAACCAGAACCTGCGCTCCATCAGCCTAGGAGATGAAAGGGAGAGCGTCCTTTAAGATTCTTTGTAGTTATGATTCAATGATCATTTTTGCTAATCAATGAATTAATTTGCGGAGTGACTTTCAAATTTTGATGGTTATGCAACAATTACCCAAACATCTAATTCAAGTGTTTCATATTTACTTGTCAATCATAAATTAGCTTAACAATTCTCAATCTTTGCTCATTATCTCCTAATGCGGCATATTTAATACCACGCTTCCCAGCTGAGGTGAAAAAAAAAAAATTTGCGACACATTACCATGCGTGCACCCAGCCTAGTGAAGCTTTTCGGGACCATCTCCAAAGCAAAATGATTAAAATCTGTGATTCTGTTTTGCGATTTATTGTGTTTAACTGAGACGCAATGTGCAACTTTTGACTTACAAAGTGCAATGCAAAGCCGCTTTATTTCGAGCCTTGGTCATGTGACGTGTAATAGAATGTAATCTGTTAGGATGGAATTGTAGAAGCTGTTACTTGTTAATGGTAATATTGTACTTTAAAACAAAGGTGTCAAACTCTTTTAACGTTCCAATTTTGACCAAAAACAAAACACAGAACATTGGTTAACCAGAAGCTGAGCTGCACTGGGTTTGTTTATGAAACAAGCATGCTCCTTAATTGCTACTTTTTCGTGGGCCACGTCTGATGGTTGGAGTTTGACACCCGGGCTTTAAAGTATCATTAGAAAAAAAAAAGTTGAAATTAGGAATGGATTATAGTGCAGTTGTTGTGACATTGTGGCGGTTGTTACCTAGAGATGATTTGTGGAGTGGTGAAATGTTACATGTCGAGTGTTGTGTTTGCTGGTTTCGACATTTACTCAGTGGTCATGTGGAGTAGTGGACAATTCTGTCAAAGGTATTTGCATGTACTCCAAGGTTCTGCTATATGATGTTCTGTCTGCTAAACATTGTCAAATTGTTTCATTATTTAAATCAATACACTTCATGTTCAAATCACTGGAATGACGTTTTTCTTTTTTTTCTCAATGCAGGAGAATCTGATCTTTCAAACTTACCTTGCTGAGAAATATTTAGTTGCCGTTAAGGAAACACAGGTCGTCCGATAGATGGCGCACTTTCCCTTCTAACGGTACTGCGCTTTGGCTGCTGCACAGATGCTGGCTGTCAACCGTCTCAGTGACCCCCCTCCCACCTTCTGAACGGGGTACATGCAGGGTTCTTTTGAGGACACTAATAAGGTACTTTGATGACTTTTTAAGCACCTTAGCGGTAATTTATCACTTACAAGTTTCTACATCTCTGGCCTCCCTGTTTGGGGATTGCATGTAGTCTGCATGTTTGTGTGGGGCTTTTACCACATTCCATAAACATGCAAGTTCATTGAAGACTCGAAATTCTTCACGGGTGTGAGGGAAAATGTTTGCCTATATATGAGCCGCAACTGCCGAGTTCAAAGTGTACACTGCCTTTCGCTTCTATATTGGATTGTGGATATACATAATCCTAAAGTCATACGACAAGTGAGCCCGTTTTTAAGTTTCATATTGGACACTTCAGTACGTCAGCAACAAAGCATTCAAATGATTCTTTTGACTCAATTTGTTTGCAACTGTCACATTTGCCAGTCAAAGATACATTTTCATAATTGTGTACTATTTCCCCCCCTTATACATATATTCCTCCCAACTACACAACCGACAGCCCTTTTAGCTTTAATGTCTCGGCCTGTCACGCTAAGCCATCTAATCCTATTTACTCTACATGGCACCCAAGGAAGTAAAAGTGCAGTCAGCGCGCCCTACATAAGCGTTTTATGCAATCGTGCGCCCTGAGGTGCTGTTCGCCTCGTTGGGACTGACGCACTGTCTTCGCACTATTCTGGGTCACATAGCAATGGTTGGAACAAGGTTTTTTTTTTTTTTTTTTAAAGGAATTTTGATAGTGTGCATGTGTCTAAAGCGCAGCAAAGAGTTGTGGCTAGGAGCCTTTTTCGGGCTATTTCGGTCATAGCCGTGTTACATTTATGAAAAATTTATGTATATGAGGCTTTGTGAGTTGAGCATTTTCGGACTGATGTGGGTCGCATGAATTGCTTTGGTGCACCCCGCAGACCCACAAGCCACAGGTTTCCCACCCCCCAAGAAAATGAAAGCATGCTGAGGTTGCTTTTGTGATTTATTTTGTATAAAAAAGGTACAATTTACATTACTTTTATAAAAAGTTTCAGCATAAGTACAACATTACACTTTTTGCAGAAATGCCTGCAACTATACAAGATAAACTCTCAAGAAGAGTTCACAAGGTGTCATTCTTTTTTTCCACTTTTCTTCTTTTAAACGTCCAGTCCTTCATGTGCCAACAATCCTGACAATACAAGACTAAACTTATTTTTTTCGCTTTTTTTTTTTTTTTTTTTTACAGTAAATAACCAAGTTCTCACCTCCGCAAAAAAAGCGAAGACTTCAACAAAGTAATGGAGGACAAGAGGAGGAAGGCGAGGGGGGAATAATAATAATCAGCCTCGTGACAATAATCTCATTTTTCCTCCCACAACTGGGAATATAACGCGCCTTCCATTTCAAGAAAGGACTTACAAATAATAATTAAAAAAATCTTAAGTTAAATAATAATAATGCGGGAAAAATGCACATCACATCATAAAGATTGTCCCATAGTAAGCACAAAGTCTCTCATGATGGAGGGAGGAAAAAAATAATCCATCAGGCCTGGAGGAGGACAGAGGTTGTTGGATTTTTTTTGTTTCTGTTTTGTTTTTTTAGGAAGGGGGAGGAAGCCCTGCATGCTCCCCAGGTCCTGTGAGATTTTTTTTTTAAACTTGTCTTGACCAAACACCTGCAAAAGATTGAGAGAAAAAGAAAGAGAGGCGTGTTTAGAAAAAGGCAAACAGGGCAGAGAGAAAGATCGGACAGACTGGCGCCAGGGAGGAAGCCGCATACTTTTTTAACATTTAACCAAACACTCCCAATACTAAGCAAACCCTGCACTCCAGATGTACACACACATACACACTCGCACACAAGTTTAGCCTCCAATCTGGGGAAGAATCATCGTAATTGCCGCTCAGCTGGCGCCTACCCACTTCTTGTACCAATTATGTGCAGACATAGTAGCGAGCAATCCAAAACAGCCATTATTTTCCTCTTTACAGATGCCCTTCATTATAGATACGAGAGGCTAGACAACTGCTACTTTATTAACCCCTAAGCAGCCTGTGCAAATGGACATATTGCACGCGTGACTGCAGCAATGCTTTTAATGCACGAAAAGTAAGCATATGGTACGGTTGGGATCCTCTCTGACAGGATGCGCAAGCATATTGGGACGCGATCGGAACAAATGTTGTTGGTGATTGGGTTGCAAGGGGGGGAAAAAAAAGCCTTGGACTTGGCCGGCATGCGTGAGCAGACAGGAGTCCAGACTACTCACCGCCTTTAGCGATGCAGAGTCCGGCTGTCATCTGTCGTCAGCTCGGATGGCAACTCGGGAGACTGAAAACAAACAAACAGAAAGCGAGCGCACCAAATGTTATTTACGCGTCATGCGTCATAATGCAAGCCGGCCGGGGAGCGGGTTGTACCTGTAGCGAGAGGATGCTGATGTCCGTGTTGAGGGTGGTCAGCGGGGTCCGGGATGCAGCCGGGGGAGGAGCCCCCTGGCCCGGCCGCGCGGGGTGATGCAGGCTCGTTCCCAGCGCGACGTTGGAGTCGAGCGCAATCTGCAGGTCCAGGATGTAATCGATGACGTGCTGCAGGATTTCCATCTTGCTGACGTTCTTGTTCTGCGGGATGCTGGGCACCAGCTCCTTCAGCTTGGAGTAGCAGTCGTTCATGTTGTACAGCAGGCTCAGCGGGTCGTCCACGGGGGTCTTGCTCCGCGAGAGACCCAGCGAGTGCTCCGACAACGCGGCGGTGTTTTTCCGGAAGGACCGAACGGGGCTTATTGCTTTCATTTTTTTCCCCCAAGTTAAATTTAAGTATCACGCGAGTTTTTCTCTTGTCTTGCTTCTTTTAAGTCCAGTGTTGTCAGGCGGTGGTTGTTCCGACTGGATTATTAGAGCGGCAGTTTGCTTTATATAGACAGCAGGTCCACTGCGAGATGGAGGCGGGAGCAAATCGCCGATTGGGCAGAACCGACGTGTCGTTCCAAGAGCGCTCGTTGTTCTATTGGGTTTTTACGCATAGTTCCGCCTCTTTTCCGCTTCGTTACCGGTGGCAACGCGAGCGGGGAGGCGGGGATCCATCCGGCAGCCTCGGCAGCTCCGGTGGGCAATTTGGAAAATTAAGCTCTTACCTGTTTGTGATCAAGAGAATTAATGCTGCACAAGGCTCGCAATTGACTTTGACAAGGTGCGGCCAATAACTGCAGAAAAACAAACTTCCCCCTGCTATGACTTGCTTTCCTCCAAATAAAAAACCGCAACATGCATGGGGGCAAAAAACAACATGAGAAATTGTACAGGGTGTTCGGAAAGTCACTGTGCACGTGTATTTTTTCTTATATTTACCTATGTATATTTATTATTCATTATATAGGCTACCAAACCTGTCTGTTAATAAAAGTGCACACGCAGCGACTTTCCAAACACGCTCTATAGTGTGCGCGCGCGCGTCTGACAGTACACATTTAGAAATAAGAATAATACTAATAATGATAATGCATATGAATATTTTTCTGTGCTTTGACCCAAACAAAACCAGGCGCGTCGGATTAATCCACCCAAGTCCAGACCGGTGTGAACTTTCTGAGGGAACAGGTACGATGCGACGTGTAAGGTCAGACCCATGACAAACTTTATTCTTATTATTCAACATATTCAATTTCGTGCTAATGTATTTAATTCTTCCGCTAACTACAGATTTGCGCACAAAGCATGACATTTATTGCGCATCTGCTCCCGACAGCCACTATTGGGCACACCGTGCACCTGTACATATCCAGTTTTAAGTGGCTGACAATTCGTGCGCTTTGCACATTTTTAAACCCATCACGATATACTATAGTATTACCTTGCTACATATACAATAATAGACTATTCTCAGCATGCACCGCAATGCAAATTACCTCTATAAAAGATAAATTAATACATTTTCTGATAATGCCGATCATTACTGAGTATCGGTGTTACCCGATTTATAATCTTTATGACCGTCATCATACGTACGCCACTCTGAACAAATTAATTGTTACAAATTCTGTTGCGCTGGTCCTCGGTTAACGAGGGAGTAGCTTTCCTTCGGCAGCGACGCAACCTGAGCGTGTACGGAGTTCGGACCGCGTCATAACGCACTAACAGACGCTAACGTCGTCATGTCAAAATTGCGGTACTATTTCGTAATATCAAAATGTCCTATGTTGCCGTGAAGCGAGGACCACCTGTGCTCAGCGAAACCCGCTGTCTGCCTGGAGCAGAGAAGGTAAGGAGACTGGCGCAAGAGCTTCATTGTGAGGAGCGCCCTCTCTCTCTCTCTCTCTCTCTCTCTCTCTCTCGCTCTCTCTCCCCCTCCCTCTCATGCAGACTCTCTGGCGCCGCCGTTGTGACGTCACTGGACTCATAACAAGACCCTTTGCAAGCCCCTCGAAGCGCCGCTCAGGCGGTTTCCATGGTCACCACGGGTGTCAATTCGGGGAGGCCGGACATCTTCTCAGCTGATCGACCCGAGGTCCGAACAAACGCGCACATGCACGCGCACACGCATGCATATGCGCGCACACACCGTGGTGATGGAATGTTATTTTCGTTACTCTTGTTTCTCTCTCTTTCCCCCCGTTCTCTGTCTCTGTCTCTCTCTCTCACTCTCTCTCTGTCTCACTCACACTCGATCTCTACCTCTGGAATAGTACAGTGTGTTTAAAGTCCAGTTCCTCCATTCAAATAATAAACAAGTACAGCACACAGAAAAAGTCGCACTCAGATGTCACAATAATAGGTACACTTGCACACTGTATAAATAGGACACATAATATATTATTATTATGATTTCACAATTTGTATTTAAATGATCATGATAGTTAAGGGGGGTTATTAAATATGAATAAATACTACAAATTAATAAAATGCTCTTGGTTTCATTAACAAAACTACTGGTGAGCTGCTTCATTTTAAACGATCTAGCCAAACAATTAAGAAGCAACCTTGCTCTTGTTTCAATCCCACAAAGCCGTTGGTCAGCTTCCTCTATTCCGAGGGGAATTGAGACCTGAAATGAGGTTATGAGAACTCCTTTACGGTCACAAGTCTAACGGCAGAGTTGTTCGTGAGAGTGTTTGCATTTATCTACATGAAATATCAGCTTCAAGATGGTCACGAGCTGAAGAGCATCTTTCTTACTGTCGTGGCGACCTAGCTTGCATCATCGGCTTCAGTGCGCTAAAATATTGATGGACCAGCCTGGACACCTTTCAAGTTGTTTTGGAGCTAGCATCTGTGCTAGCTTTTCTGCTCAGCATTATTGGCCACATAGGAAAATGCTCAGAAATAAATAATGCTGCCCCATGCAGGACAAGTCACATTAGTTATGTTTGTGCTAATGTTTCTGGTACCTAAGTGCAATGAAAAGATCCAATTTATTCCTTACTGTTGCTTTAATGTGTGTCAGCACATTTTCCCTTTTGAATGGAACGGCCCACAATGTCTTGCAGTGGCCCCGCATGTAGATTTGCAGCAAGTGAGCATGTTGAAGTGGTCAGGTGGATCATTGAACGCATCACGACGACAAAGGTTCTCACGGCCATAATCGTCTTGGCCTCTTATCGTTCATCCCTCCTCCTCCTCCATCTCATCGGCTCACCGCTCAGGATCAGACGGAGCAGCAGCAACACAGACTGCCTTTCCCTTTCATATCCCCATTACTTTCTCTTTTGTCATCTTTCAGCTTATCTTCCCTGCACGTCATCTTTCTCTCTCTCTCTCGCTCTCCCTCAGTTCGCTTTTGACACCTAATCTGCTCTTTCCCCCAGCATGGACGCTCTTCAACCTTTTCAGCAACAAAAAGTAGTTACTTTTGAAATGAAGAGTCTTCAAGGTGCACGCTGAGGCTGAGAGGAGGATCTGAAATCCGTCGAGTTTGCCTATTCATCTGTAAAGCCAAGTAGCAGTTCATTTGGGATTATTACAGAACTGTTTTAATTGTGGAGTATTCTGGGAAGGTGGGCAAAAGCGATATAAGCAAGATAAATAGTGTAACTTGTCAAAGAATTAAACAAAAAGAAACAACATAATGCATCACAAACTGACTGTGCAGGGGCCAACTGAAGCTTCAAATGCTTCATGAATCAGTCGTGTCATTTTTTGAGCCCTCTCGATGGCATTCTATTCAACATAGAACACCGACTTAACATTTCTACAACCCGCTTCTTGAAACCAACGTAGAGGAGACGTAAAGAAAAATGAAACTGGTTCATGAAGCAAATTTGAAGCTTCATTCAATTTCCATTCACGACTTATTCTGGCAGTAAGCAGTAGGCCCACGGCGGCAGATTTTTTTTTTTTTTTTACGAGGAGCACAGTCCCCCTTTGCGAAAGCCAGCATAGGTTAACGATCATTTATTTTAATATCAGCAAAACAGGACCAACCTTTAGCTTCTATTAATGTTATTAAAAAAAAAAGCTCCAGTGGGAGCTTCTATACGACTGTTGTGTTTTCACGCTTCATCAAACGTGTGTGTGTGGTTGTATATTATTGGGACTTATTGGAGTAACAAGCTAATGGAATTAAGGTGCTGGGTTTCACTCGCCCTTGCCAAGATTGAGCATTAAAAGGATGAATAAATAGCGCTCGCTAAGTAGATGAGATGGCGAAACGGAAGCAACGCTGCGTTGTTTACGCGGCCCGGGAGCCAGTAAAAGTGGACTTGGAATGGAATTAGCAGACAAACAAGTTAAAATGCTGAACGCAGAGGAAGTTTTCCCCACGTGCGAAAGAGAAGAAGAAGTGCTGGAAGCGCACCTAACGACAGCCTCTCCATGGAGTGTGAGGATTTCTATATTTGCCAGCTAATTACTTACATGAAAAGCCCAATAAAAAAAAAAATCCAAACATTAACCAAAAATAAACGGGCGTTTTGTTTGCGTCCTCCGTCAGCTGTGCCAGCAGCGAGTCGTCTCCATTACACATAATTCATGTGATGTTTGTGTTGCTTGCCGGATTAGCTGGGAGGCGTTGCTGTTGGCGCACGCTGTAAAAGGCTCTCATCTGTATTTTAATGGACTAAGAAGCAGTGGGAGGACATGGCGCCATGCCACAATTACACACTGAAAGAGGGGCCTCCCCTCTATGCAGCAGGTAATCTGTTTGTGAGAGGCTTTTTAGCCGTATAAATGGAATTAGATGACGGTTTGATGACACATTAAAAAGGCAACTGTGCGCAACGACATGTTTACCTCCGAGCACCAGGTTTCCGTATTTGGTCGACCCGAATTAGGAATTCTGTGCCATTTTTCTGCCGTGAGCAGGGGTAGAAATAATATGTGTGGTCAGGGGAGGCAAGTGAGGGTATGCCTCACCTGCCATCATGACAGGTAAAAAAAAAAAAAAAAAAAAAATTACAAAGGCTTTGTTTTGCAGATGGGACATAAAACCACAATAAGAAGGCACAGATTGAGGCAGGGAGTACTCTGCCGCACTGAAGGGGGCGCATATGAGCCAACAGATGATCAATACTGCCCCATTTTTGGCTCAAGAGGTAGACTAGACCATGCCTGTCACAAACAAATCACAGATCTCAATTATTTTTGTACCCATAATTGAATTGGACTGTGAAGTGATGGAAGAGTTTTTGGGGACAAGAGGGATGATGGATGAGCCCCTGCTGTATGTCTTGTTGGAGAAATACAGCTGTTCTGAAAAGCCAGCAGCTCAAACATATGATGGATCTGCTCTGATGGCATCAGAACTTAATGAGGTGCAGGCCCAAACAAATCCACGAACAAAGGTAAGACAAGTCAAGTTTATTTATATAGCCCTAAATCACAAGCAAGACTGATGAGAGATGAAATAACTGGTAGCCAATTAAATTAACTATCCTTTTGGGTTTATATATTTATAAATCTGACTCTTAAGTAGTCAGCCAGCACCTTAATTCCACTGTTTCATCTCAATTAGTAGAGCGCAGTCCTCTGCCAAGGTTGTAGTGATAACAAAGGTGAGAAGAAGCTAAAGCGTTTGTGTGTTGGCAGCCTACTTCCTGTTTGATTCAAGTTGGGACCGAATTGAAAATAAGATAAAATAATCAGTGCCAAATAAAATGCATTTATTGTACTGATGCACTGTTAATCAATTGTGAGTTGTTGACTCGATGTCAAAACAACATGATTATATGTTGTTGCCGAAAAAGCTTGCAGATGGCCAGGGCCGTGCAAGGCGGCTCTTTGGAGGCCTTTCACAGCGTGGCTGGAGGAGGAGAAGTCTTGTCTTCTATCAGCAGTGTTGACATTGGGATGGCACCTAATTAGGTTTAGGCCCAGCACAGCATGCATGCTTAACTAGGCTGGCCTCCGCCTCAGGCTGCCGCACTGATCCCAAGGTGACTGCTCCGCTGCAGCCCACCAATGATACTCCATACTGCTCATGGATTTTCTCTTGTTCAGAGATAACCATGACCTGGTTTGCACAGAAATTGAGTTGAATTGTGTCATTTGATTCATGCCACATAAATCCAGCCTCAGTCCATAAAAATGAAAATAAATAGTCATGCAGATTATATGAAGAAAAGGACTCCTCTTGAAGCTACTCCTATTTCTGAAAGCGTAGCATCAAACCATGTTTAACGCGTTACTTAAAGGCTCTTTTCATCTCATGTTGGAGTTCTTTTAACTTGTAGACCCACCTCTAATGGAGCGATAGACAATCGCCAACGAAAACAAGGTCTTAAATAAAGCCATGGTAGGCACTGTAGCAATTGAAAAATGAGAAGGACCGAAACAATGAAAAACAGCAGGAACAAATTGGAAGCAAATGCTTTTTATGGATGACAATGAGTTCAACATAAGTTTTATGTGTATGTAAGATATATGGCTTTTGGAAAGTTATCTTTGAACTACGCGGTTATTTTTTCTTAGAAATGTCTCCTTTTGTCATTTTAAGTGTGACAGAGGGAGGCTGACAGAAGTTGTTGTTTGAGATCCGTTTCGCACTTGTCTTCCTTCCACGAAGCTGCGCTTTGTGGCATCATAAACAGCTTCCTTGTGTAGAATCCCCATTTAACACCCCCCGACCCCCCCACCAACTACCAAGCCACCCCCTTCTGATTCCATTTCCGCTTTATTGCCAGTTGGCCTTCGTTCAAGAGCGATGGTCAAGCTCAAAAGAGGATATGAGCGGGAAAAAGAGGATGCAGTGCAGCTGAGTGTGTGCTGACTAACACAACGCTGTACTTGGACTTGCGAATCAGTGCGTGTGGTATGTGTGAGGGTATAAAAATCTTTTTGGATGAGTTCAGGTGCATTTTAAGAACTTGAAATATGTTTATTGCGTGTGGAAGGGCTACAATTTAATTTAATTTAATTTAATTTAATTTAATTTAATAAATAAATAAATAAATAAATAAATTTCTTGATATTGTAGATTTTCACCTTGGGACTCTTGAGCATTGGTGCAGGTGTGCACTATTGTGAGGCACATTCTTCTTGTGAGGGTATGTGAGAGGCCTGGAAAGAGGAGGGGGGGGTACGAGGGGGTGTTTGGTGTGGGGGTCCGGCCATGTTCAATGGCGGCTCCTTTGAGCGCAGAAGAGGGGAAGACGTCGGAAGAAAGAGGGCAGAAGAAGAAGAAAAGCAAGCCACCCAGGCTTCATTACCATGTCAATCTGCAGAAAGAGAGCTGGAGTGGGAGAAGCGGGCCGGCCAGGGCCCAGCAGTGGGGCCGGATCCATATGGTGCTGCCGGCTCGGGAATGAATAGTGAATGGATGGTGGAGCGGCTGGGCTGCTGGAATCTGCCTCCAAGCCTTTGTGAGCAGGATGACCAAAGACAAGAGGGAGCTCTGCAGATGGCCCGGGCTATAAATAGGTAGCTAGTCTATCTCTGTGCTGTCACTCTTATTCACCCCCCCTTGCCAAAAAAAAAAAAAATCTCCCTCACCGACCCAACCTCATGTGATGCCGGGCCCAATGTAAAATCCCGCGCTCTCATTCCTCGTCACACGGCGTCACATCACCACACGTTTTTGTCGCACGCCTTGAAACCTTAAATGAGGGGCCTGTGCAGGAATGTGTGTGCGTATATGTGCGCGCACACACTCTAGGGAGTTGCTAAGATCCTCCAACACGAAAGCCCAAGAAGGCAGCAAGACTGAGCAGTTGTGTTTACAGTCCAAACTTGTCGCAGATGGACTTTAAAGTGAGTGATAAATCCGTGTCCAGATTGAGGGTCCTTTTGTCATTAAACTAAGCTTTAGCGCTGCTCTCCATCTGGCTGTGTGTGCGTGCGTGTGTGTGTGTGTGTGTGTGTGTGTGTGTACACTGGACATGATCCGCCAGCAGAAAGGCGACGTCAAACCCTGTTTTTTCCAAGTATAGCAAGCAAGCTAGCCTTCTGCTTCCTTTTTGCAAGTCTTCAATCACAAGAAAAACTATTTCTATGATTAGATGACACACATTTTTCATTCAATATTGAATATCATAATCGTAAATATGCAAAGTAGTAGTTATAGTAATCATATAATACTGATAGAAATAATTAAAAATCAAAATGTGCTAAATAAATAAAATAGCTTAGCTTTTCCAAACAAAACTTCTCCACTAACCTTAAACATTCCAACTACCTCTTTACCATGACTTATTGTTTTGAAAATCTCTTCCCAGCACATCATCTGTTGAAACTCCCCGAGACGCTTTCTATATATTTCAAATAAAGACAAACTGCAATGAGTTATCGAGCCGAGCGTTTAGATAAGCTGCAGTGAGAACACCAGAAAATATACTTTATCAGCTTTTCTTTGTCGCTTGACTGTGTGGCAATCCATCACTGTGGCGTCGTGTTCTGTGTGTCACGCCACTGCTTAAGTTTTATAAAAAAATATTTTTTTATCCTGCAATTGCGGCCGTGTTCGCCTTAGGGGAATTTGCTATCATCATGCTCTTTGTCGCCAATCTGTCATATGAAAATATCAACACTGTGGAGCTGCAAGGTCACAAACTATCACTTTGGTCACACGCTGTATTATTACAAGACTCGTTATGTAATTCGACTCCAACAGTGGACTTCCACTACCCTCTTTCGTGCTTGCAAAATTGCTGCAACGGTGCTGAAACAGAAGACATGCCGTTTGCCCTACATTGTTTTTTTTGTTTTTTTTTTACACAAGAGACTGTTCATCCCAGATTAAAATAATTCAGTGTGTCATGCAGTGTGGGAAATAATCATTTGGTTCCCCGCTGTATGTGTAAGGTTGCTCATTTGGAAAAAAATGAACGGTCTCTAATTATTCTTGATTGAGGTAGTCGATCAGTCAAGGCGTCAGTCAAGTAGAGTCGAATTTATTTATTTAATCCCGCAAATTTTTCCAAGGGCTTTACAATGATTTATTTTTCCACCACTCGACAGTTCTGTGGTTGCCCCTCAAACCTAAATCAGTAAGTGATCATTTGTTTATATCTTTTGTTTTCAGTGTAGTACTAACTGTGTCAAAAATATCCTTTCTGAGAATAATTTTCAAATGTTTCCATTTTCGGGTTCGTGTAAACAAATCGAGGGCGAGCGAGTCGTAGCATCGTGCCTGTTTGACTCTTTTGGTTGGAATCCAAATGATGACCAACCCTGCAAAGTTCTCACACTCTTATCCAGCAGTGTGTTATGATGACGATGATGATGATGGTGGTGCTATTTTTACAACCTTCTTCTATTATTATCTCCACTACTGTAGACTTTCACACAGAGCATATTCTGGCATGCTGCCTTTCCCACTGCTCACATAAGCGCTCGAAGAAGGCACCAGCATAAAAAAAGAAGAAAAAAAAATGACAGACAGCGAGACAGAAGTTGTTTTTGTCTCTTCCCCTTTTTCCTCCCGCGCTTCCGCATATGGTCGCCCATTCTGCCCGTCTGTCTGTCTATCTGTCCGTGTGTCATTACAGTAAATCAGAGGGCTCTTCGGCTTTATCCCAGCGTCCTTCTGGCCCCGAGACGGCTGGAGCAGATGTTGGAGCCCGGGACAAAATGGATTTCCCCCTGCCGAGAGCAGCTTTTCTTGCCCTTCTTAATGGAGGCTCCTTGAAATGCTAATGCAGCCACATTACTGCAGCGGTGGTCCGGCATAGTGATGGTGGGAACAAAAAAGCGACCCTTTTGTCACTGGAAATATACTTCACTTCATTAGGTACACCTGCACACTGTATACTTACAAAGATGCTAATGTTTACTTTGGATTGACACTGTTAGAGACTTGTGCTCTTACTATTGGGGTTGCACTTTGCAGAGTCATTAAGAGCTGTTTCTAACACAGGGTATTCCTTAACAATAAATAAATAAATAAATAAATAAATAAATAAATAAATAAATAAATAAATAAATAAATAGGCAGGCTCCATATTGGAAAATTAAATATTTGTATAACAAAACTCCTACAAATTCAAACAGAAAAGCATAAATGTAACTTTGATTTGACTTTTTTCATTTCAAAACTTTAGCTCATAAAAGCAAAAATTAACATTTGATAGGAATGAGAAATTATACCAAATTCGATACACACAAATAAATATATTTGAAATTGCAGTGCAATCTAGTTGGGGAGGTGTCCCTAATTTAGTGGCCTTTTAGTGACTTGTATGAGTGACGTTTTTTGCGAAAGAAAAAAAAATCCCATTTTACCATTCTTGCCATGAAGCACCGCTAACCCTGCAGACAAAAAAACACTATGCTTTCCCAAAAAAATCTGCGAGTGCTACATAGGGTACAGTCGTCAGCCTACTAAAAGCTTCTTGCTCCTTTGCTCTTCCTTGCTCTCATCTCTCACATACATGCACGTGCACAGGTTTATCGCTCTGGACACTCTTGTCCCTGTCAGCAGCTGGCCGACTGAGTCTTGTTTGAGCTTGTGTACAACCGTGTGTATGTGTGTGTGTGTGAGGGTCCCAGTAAAGCCTGCCTGCTGCTGGGCTCAGCTCTGCATTGACGGCCAAGCCATGTGGCCACTTTAAAGCTCCTTTCTGAGAGGCCTGTGCGCTTGTTAAGGAGCTCCTCTACACTGACAGTTGGCTGTGGGAATCCCTCTGCCAGCTGTAGCCTGCACGCAGCCCTCCCTCCTCGCTCACTCGTTCCCCTCATCCCTCATTGCTTCCTTTCCACCCGTTCTTTCCCAACTACTTCGCGATCGCCGCTCACACAATCTGCATAATCTATGTAGTGAAACATCATTGCGGACCTTCTGTCTGTCCTGGCACTGGTCCGGCTGCACATGTTTTCCGCTGTATACCTGCGCACATGGCTGGAAATGCACTTTGGCAAAGGCGGCGGAGCCACGTGTGGCAATGATGGTTGTTTAGATGGGGGGAAGCTTCACGGTAGCGTTTTACGAGAACGGACTGCGGGTTCGTCTTTTCCACCGACTCGTTCGCACTTTTTCACGGTTATTTCTCGCCACACCAAATGCACTGTGAGGTTGCGCGGTCGTCTGACTTTGGCTGACCTTTTGAGGAGAGCAGAGAGCAGGTGCACCTGTGTCCCGTTGCCCGGCTCATATACTCCCAAGGTGCCGTGGGGCACATCTGCTCCAGAGCGCTCACTTGTGCACACAATAAGGGCATTTGCTTGTATTGTCATCCCTTCTATTTGTGGCGGGGGGCTCGGCCTTGCAGCTTTATAGATGAACTGCAGATGCTGTGATACTTGTACGTGGGTTCGCTTTTTTTTAATTTTGTACACATCACAGAGCAGGTCTGGTGGGAATAAGTGAAAATAAGCATATACTATAGCTTCCAAAGACTATGGGCTGTTTTTTTTTTGTAGACAGGTGCAGGAGCTTGCCGTAAAAACTGGCGCATTCTCAGTGTTGTGCCGGGGCGTGTTTAGATTTGGGATTTGGCAGATCGTATTGCTGCTGGGCATTTCATCAGACTGAGGGCATTTTCTAAACGCTCTCAGTGTACCTGACAATTTGGTGTCAGAAAGTAGACTAGACTCTAGACCAGATAAAATCGTGTTTAAGTTGTGGCGTGTGAAGTGGTTGCAGCTAGGTGTGGGCAAACAGATTCTGAGCTCCCTGGATGTGTTGTGATTGTGGAAATGAATGTATTGAATACATTATTATGATCATTTTTTAATATAATTTAAAAACTAAATGCATTATTTTAAGCTAGTGGTCATATTCAGAAACGTAAATCATAACAGATTCACATCTTGAGGCAAACTGAACGCAGGACTTTTTTTTATTGACTTATTCATCTTTATCTAAACTAAATAGGACGTTTCTCTCCTGCCCTCGCTCCCCTTCGTCCCTTTTTCCCTTTCTCTTCCCCTCCTGAGACGACCATGCAAGCTGGCGTCCTTTCACTCCACAGATGTCTCTGTTCCTATAGGGCTGCAAGGAGATGTGTTGGCAATCCTGTGAAACACACCTACAATACACACATGCACACACACACACCTTCACAGACACCCAAATGAGGGTGTGAGGCTGCTGTGAGGACTCTTCCAGTTCACGATGTGTTGAAAATGCACAGGGCGAATCAGAACATGTGTTTGTGGGTGCGTGTGTGTCTGCGCATGTCCTCAACACATCCTGCGTGACAACCTGGTGTAGTTTAGATCCGCCATAGCTCTCAGGTTGGGTGTGACATGGTTGTTGCCATATATCTGGCATGATTAGCACTTGTGTGTGTTTGTGTGATATACAGTTTGAACGGGATTCTAAGTTGTGCAAAATTTTTAACTCCTTCCACAAGTGTGTCCGGGATGCCTGTTTAAGCAGCCATGTTGGTGTTCTCTGATGTGTTCTCTTGCTGTCTGAACGGTTGTGTGTCACTTTGAGTGTGTGCGTGTATGTGGTTGTGTGTCCACAGCATGGCAGTCCATCTGTCTCCAGGAGAGCAGCTTCCTGCTTTCTCTCTTTCTCTCGCACTCTCTCTCTTATCTCTACCACTGCAGGAACACACAACCTGGTCTGACATCCGCTGACACACACACGCACACACGTGAAAACACAAAAGTCTACCTTCTGTCCGTCTATCTGTCTGTCTGTTTGTCCACACTCATTTGTGTCTGCGTGTCCGTCTGCACACATCTCCCCACAAAGCTGGTCAAAGCCAGTCATCTGCCTTCCTTCTGTCTCTCTGTCTGCCCGTCTATTTGTCTCGCTTCCAAATGGTCACAAATGATGGTTTGAGTGTGTGTGTGTATGGAGGGGGGGGGGGGGGCACGTGCCATTTGGAAAATCACAACTCAATAGAAAGCTCAGCCGTACGGACCCAAATTGGTTGTGACAAATTAGCTGCTGCAAAATGGCCATGTCACACTGAGTCAAAGGCTTCCTACCGTCTCTCCAATTTGAAATTTTAAAAGTTAAAATTTCATACATACATTTTAACAGTAGGTTACCAACAACTTTGTCTGCTTTTATCAGCCCCCATTGGTGCAATCTACAGGGTTGAGCGAGATAAGATACCGTCTATTGATTGGTCAGAAAAACATCAGACTTGCCGAATTGATCAGCTATTACCGCTACGATGATGTCATTCTATCCACACACACACAGTACAGTGCAAAAATCTCAGTAGCTTTGTTTTTATCAGTGAACCTTTACACAGGAGTCAATATGACTTGTAAAATATTAACTCATAGGATACAGCCAATTTCCACAAATGAATACAAAATCAATTCCCGCAAAACTGTGTAAAGGAATTCTTCATGAAGGATGATTTGCCTTCTAGTTATATTGTTTGTGATCAATTGTGGCATTGCTTGAACAATCACGATCAGTTTATGGTGGATATTTCCAAACTCAACCATGGCGAGTTGAAATGTTTTATAGCGGGACTTTATTTGGTGTAAACGTGACTTCAAATAAAATTCAAGCAAGATGCTTGCAGCCATCTTGGCTTTGCACGGACGAGCTAATCGATCGCTCCCACTGGTCGGTTACCTCGCCTATTCTAGCTTGCTGGCGAGCAGCCACACCTAGTGTGTGTGTGCGTTTGTGTGCGTGAGTATAACATTTGTATGTGTGGGTGTGTGTCCGAGGGGGGACATTGATTGGAGCTATTTCTGCTTTGCCACATGACAGATGCAGCCTGTTCGCAGCAGAAACGTCAATGCCCACACCTGCTTGGCTGCTCCATGTGAGCCATCACGTGTTTGTTTGTCAGTAGTCGAACATTTGGTGCAATTTGAACTTAGCAAACCTACGCGTGCACTTTCTTCTGGTCCGATACAAAAACTTCATCTGATATTTTCTATATACATACATATTAAGTCTCAGTATTTAATTGCACTGCTAGGCCACCATGTTGCTTCTGTAAAATAAAAAAAAATAGGAGGAAGATGAAAGATAAAATGTTGTCAAAAGAAAAAAAATCACTGCTTGACGCTTGCAGGTAAGATTACAGTTGCTAATAAGTTATAAATGATAGTAATGGCCATCTGTTCGCCTATAGGGAGCTCCTAGCCAGCTCGGATTTGGCACGCCGCGCCGCGCCTCCACAGACACTCCTTTGAGCGTCGGGCGTTTAGAACGCAGCCACCTCGTGCTTGGGCATTTGCTAAATTCAGACCTGACACTCTGACAGCAGATGCTCAAAGCTAGACTTCAAGATGAGGATAAGTGGAGCTTTCTACCCCCCACCCCCCTCCTCCTCCTCACTAAGCAGCATGGCGTACAAGGAGCAACTGTCAAATGGTACTTCCTCCTCCGTGGACGATTAATAGCAGCTAATTAGTACTGGTGGCTGCGGTACGGGGATAGAAAATCCAAACACGCACTTGGGAATGTGTAGCGTAAATATGATTTAAAAGAGCACTGGAACGAGTGAATATGACAAACCTGGGGATGTGATTGATTGCTGGTGCACTGCTTTGTCCATGGTAACCGTGGCCTCTCCATCTGTGTGTGCATGTGTGTGTATGTGGAGGCTCTGGTCTTAGCCCTGTGGCAGGTGTCTCATCCCTGTGCAGTGTTTGCAGTCTGGACCCTCTAAGCACTGGAGCCTGTCTCAGGCAGATTACACATACACACACACACACAAGCAGATGGGTGCAGACCTCATCACCCAACAAGCACACAAAGCATGGAAGGGCCTGGCCAGATGAATACGCTGGATGTGTATGGGAAGCCGTATGTGCATTCATTCCATATCCTTCATATCCAGCTTAAGGTTTACATACTAGTGCCCTCTTTGGCCGCAATAATAGTAGGACGAGACTAGAATTTTATTATTAACATTTTTTTCTTCTTCTACTATTTCCTCATTTTTGTCGCGGGTCGCATCATAGCCATAATTTCCATTGGAGGGCCATTATGACTTATATTATGAATAACTCGCTTTGAAATAGTGAAATCACTATTAAAAATTGTTCAAATATTTTTGGAAATGTGAATGGTAATAAAAATTGCTAGTAATATCTCTATTTTTTTAAAGTGAAGATAATTCGCCCCCGGGCCTTGAGTTTGACACCTACGATTTAAACCATACTGTGTCTATTTATCTACTAAAAAGGAGCATAGACAGTTATTTCTACAAGTGGACTGAATTATTTTATTAGTCTGGACAAAGAGCATACTAGCACATAGACCTTTAGCTGGATATTGAATAAATCAAAGTCAAAAGGTTTTCCTTGTAATGTGTATATTCTTTGATTATGTATCACCGTCACAGTAAAAAATATGCGGGCCAGTAGCAGCAGCGTAGCAAAAGACATTCACGGGTAAACCTTGTAATCCCGCTGCCCAAAGACGAGTAGTATCTCCGGCATGCGGCCCATTATCAAGGCCGAGGCTGCCTGAGATAACGTGCTCCTCTCCTCAGGTTGACTCACATTAAAGGTGTGGAGACGCCTGAGATGCGACACTGCAGAAGAGGGATTGTGTGTGGTAGCGATAAAATGCAACAGCATGCTAAATGTCAACGTGCCTCGGGCTAACAACGTCTGGCTTTGCTGACATAGGAAACACAAACTCTCTTCAATCTAATTGTAAGACTGATGTCTTTTTGAAGCTCATGAGCTCAAATGAAGCAATTAACATTGTTCATTCAATTTTTAGTTTTTTTTCTCCCTCAAAACAGAATGTTCTAGTTCTTGATTCAAGTTGTGCAATTATGAATTTCTGCTGAATTTCTGAATTTATGATATTAATTATATTAATATAAGAGATACCCTACAAAAGTCCTAGCTCAAAAGAAAATGTGTACCATATTTTCCAGACTATAAGGCACACCTAAAATTTTCTCAAAAGCCGACAGTGCGCCTTATAGTCCGGTGCGCCTTATATATGGACCAAATTCCTAAATTTAAACTGGCCTGAAGCATTGTGTTATGAAATCAATCATAAGTGGCCCGCTGAAGACTATGAATGATGAATCAAAAAGACTACAGATCATTATTTTGTTGCGTCTGAAGTTGAAATAAAAAAGATAAAATGGAGAATGATTTGATTTACATTAAAAATCTGACATGATGCATTAATGGTGCGCCTTATAGTCCGATGCACCTTATATATGGACAAAGTTTTAAAATGGGCCATTCATTGAAGGTGCGCCTTATAGTCCGGTGCGCCTTATAGTCTGGAAAATACGGTAAACAAAGTAGCCAAGAATACTTGCATTTACTTGGCATACAATAATGAAGCTTACGGATCACTATTAATTGATTAAAGCGTGCACATAGACATTTACTTGAAAAAAGTCACGCATCACAAGGGAGGCCTTAGCATGACCTCAGTGCTGCTTGTTTTTTCATCACACACTAATTTTCCGTGTATTTTAAGACCTATATAGCAGACAGTAAATGCATACATTGGTGCATAGAAGCACTACTGTGTGTTTGGCACAGCTGCTGTAGGAGTCTCCCATGTGACCACGGGCTGCTGAGACACATGAAGAGGAGAAAGTGCCACCTTTAATACTGATTGATGACACCCTGTTTGTGTGCATGTGTACACCCAGTGGTGTCGCAATTCTGCAATCAAAACAGAAATGTCATTTTAAATAGTAGCTGGTTTTAACAATAAAAATGTATTAATAATATGAAAATAAATATGACAACAAATTATTGTTTGTACTTACTTAGCATTGTTTTGACACTAGCATTGTTTTTGGCTGTTGACATTAGCAAGACAACACTAATCTTGGCAAACATGTCTTACTGGCCCAGTAGATAGATGATGTCGTGGCTGGCAGGTTGCCATGGCGATGTCTGACTTCAGCCGTCACGCGTCTGAAATTGCTGACATGCAGCATGGTGCCGCAGCCTCCATTAGGACTCAGTGTTCATATTGTTTGATGCTTCATGCCTGTCGTGTCGCATCACTGTCACTTGTCGCCATTTGCACTTATGATTGGACATGCTTTGTTTGTTCTTACATCGCTTACCTCCCGAGTTGTGTGTGTGTGTGTGTGTGTTTGTCCAAAGGGAAACAATGCATGATCATGGAATTCTTTGTAGGAGGTCAACGCAGAGGAAAATATTTCTTTTTAAATCTATTTTCTTTTATTCCCTCATTCCTTTTTCACCACATCAGTACTTCACAGAAATATTAGAGGATTATTTTCATTGAATCATATTTTCTGCAACATCTGTCAATGCTGCTTTGTGACAAGGCCTGCAAGCATTGCCATTCATTTCAATGGCATCTCCTTTTCCATTGTGTGCAAATGATTTCTCCATCCATTCCCCTTTCAATGTTCCCACACTGTCCATTTCGTCCACGTTTCGCTCCTTCCTACTCTCTCAAATACTTTCTCACCATTTCCACTGTTATTGCTGCCTCGCTCTCGTTCGCTCCTGCGATATATTTAACCCATCCCCCTGGGGAGAACAGAAGCCCGCCTCAATCTGGAACCAATTGTTTTGTTCGGTTCAGGAGTCCAGAACCGAGCCCTGACAAGGGGCTGCCTGTGAGGACTGCTCTGTTATTTGTTTTTGCTGTTATCAAAGTATGCCTTGTGAAACATTGCTGCCGTTGGGGGAGGCTCCGTCATTTCTGTCACAGTCGCGTGGACTGAACGGTTTGAAAAGTGTGTAGACTTTCACCGAGGACCCAACATTTTTCCCTTGAGAGTTTGTCACTAGATTCAGAATGAAACTAGGTGAAATCCGACAAGGGGGAGATTCTGGGTCTTATATAATAAGTAGTATTTTTTTTCTTTTTTTTAATTCTTACTTTTTTTTATTCCTACACATTCAAAATCTATTAGTTTTAGCATTTCAGTATCTTGGTGGAGGTTTTAAGAAACGTGTGTAGTCAAGCATTGTCACGCTCCACTTCCGTCACAAGCAGTGTGATGTGTTTGGCCATCTCAGTGACGCCTTGACCTCTCACGCGTCTCGCTCGCTGTGCTGTCACATGCAGAGACAGGAGACCCAAGAGCTCAGGTCGGGATCTGGACTCACTCTTAAACCCATTAAGGCCACCTGGGTGTGTATCCATGCATGGCTCCAAAGATGGCCAGGAGGTGTGTATGTGTGCGGGGTGGCCTCGACATGGCCAGGAGGAGCAGGCTGTTGAACAAGATTAGCAGGATCTCACATGTTGCATAACGCACCGGGCCACTCGTGAAACCTCAACTGTGGCCTACTTGTATGTGTGGAGGAACACCCTGAAAATAAGGCAATGTTTTATTTGAATGTCTTTTTGGGTGGAAGTGCAAAAGGAGAGGAAAGGTATGCATACCTGGCTCTCCAAGCCTTCACAAATGTCATTATCCAGAGCAGCCTGGAGGTGATTAGGGAGTGTGCCGCTTATACTCGGGCCCTGCTGCATCCATTTAGGCCAACTGCTGCCTCTGTGTGTTTGTGCATATGGGTCCGGGCTTGCTGGGGGCTGTGATCCGTTGGGTCTTATAACACCAAATCAAACACAGGGGGAGATTGCAGATTGCCACCGCTGCATCCTTGTGTGTGTGTTTGTGAGTGAGCAGGGGGGGTTAAGTAATAAACAAGGTCTCCATGGTGACAGCAGATGCAGCTGCAGCTCGGAATGAAGTTGAGAGTCAGCAGTTAAGGGACAACTCCATGTGTGTGTGTGTTGTATGTTGCTTGGTGTGTGTGTGTGTGGTGTGGAGGTAGGGGGGGTTCAGCAGTAGGAGCCCAGAGAGTCATAAACACCAGCAGGCCATGACTTCCACAAATAGACCTCTTACGGTAAAAAGGGAAGCTGAAAATTTCAGACGCAGCATATATAAAGAAAGAAGAACATATTATATGGAAAGATATTTTAAATAATGACTGCATATGCTGTTTTGGACAAAAAAATATATCTTGACTCACTAGTTTAATTCATTCCAAGAACAAGGAGTACCTTCATTTTCAGGGGATCTAAATCATCTTGATTGGCTGATGGACTCAGACTCAAAATTACATAAGATTTTGGAGATTCATGTTTTAAAAGGACAACTATTTCCATTTTCATCATGGCCCAAACATGCGTTGTAGCTAAACCACTTCAGCGCCACCCTCCTTCCTCTTGTCTAGGCTATTTTCCAATATTATTTATGCAGTGACTCTCTTTAGTCCTCTCTAAGCTGGCTTTTTCATGGCTTTTCACTGAGGGACTGAAAACATACAAATCCCCCCAAAAAGCCCTCCCAAAAAAAAAAAAAAAACATATGGAGCTCTCACTATACCTTAATCAGAGCAGTCCCAGTGCGTGTGCACACTAATATTAGAATAATCCCTGGTGATTATGGGAGTGGTTATTAGGATGAATATGGCATCAGGGTTGGGTCGTGGCGAGCTGAGCCCGGCCTGTGCTGAGAAACAGATGTCAGTTGACCCACATCTGCCGAGCATGCTGGGACATCGCAGTGTCAGGTCGTGGCTCCGATCACCTCCGGGACACCGTACATCTGGGCGATGAAAGATCATTAGCTGGTTCTCTTGATGCATAGAATCGCATGGGATGTGACCCGCAACCATGACACTCGCCACCTGTCTTTCTGTCATGCAACCGGACTGTTTGGTTCTTTTTTCCAAATATGGCACATTTTACATACTCAGCATTCACAATGAGTAAGTGAGCCAAGAGGAAAAAGTCATAATGTTCAGTCTTGATTAATGCTGCCAGTACTCAGGATGGTGTTTTCAAAGCGGATCAAATGGCCATGACATGTGGGGTCCCTCAAGGGTCAATCCTTGGACCCCTTTTGTTCAGTATTTGTTACCGCTGTGTCAAATGCTTCAGAAAGCCATTGTTGTCATGCCAGGTTAGGATGATCAAATTGTAATCTGATGAAGTAGAGAACGAAAATTCCGGTGCTAGGCTAAAGCATCCAAGACTATATCTGAGACGATGAGCAGCATTCCGAATAAATGTTAACGCTCGTTAAGATCTTTCAAGTCGTGTTCTGTTTCAATGGCTTCATTCTGACTGTACCACTGACATATTTTGCTTTTGTGCTTTGGAATTGGTATCTTATTATCTGCTGGCTTCTTTATAGCTGGTTTTGGATTACCTGTTATTGCATTACATCACGGTGAAACACCGCAGACTGAAGAATAGATGTAACCGTGAGTGAAAAGGATTTTCATTGCAGCTCCCTCTGTCAGACTAGAGAACATTTTGCAAAGCCAAACATTGTGGCTTTTTGCTATAGTTAAATTTACTTAAAATGATGTGGTGGACCAACACCGAGAATAAGTGAGGGCTAATTGGAAACAGCTTGCTGGAGTTTCAGCAAATCCTGACTATGAGACTGAACCTCCGCAACTTTTGTTTCCTTACATGCTGCTTTACTGGTCATTTCTTTGTGTTCCCAGGAGAACTGCCAGCTCGCTTGTGGTCCAAGATAACGAGTTGATGACTCACTCATGGGCTTTGCTGGACCAACCAATGTCAAGTTCATTTCGGCCATGCCATGGGATCAGGTAAGATGGCGGCATCTCGGTATTGATTGATTTGCAACCAAAACCAATAGATTGTTGTATGGGAACTATGGCAATGAAGCTTCATGGAAATATAACTCAGCCCACAATGTTTTTCTTATGTTTGACTTGTCATTTTGGTGCCTTATTATCCCATCCAGACATTAACAGCTCTGTCTCCTAAACATCACATTCCATCACAACTAAACCACTGCAATCTGTCTATGACTATCCTTGTGGAACGCCAGCCTCTTTGGGATCTATAAATCCCTCCAAATTTACAAAATACCATTTACAAAGTGTAAAGGCTGTGTTTTGGTTGAAAATAAACTGGTTCAAGGAGAGATGGCGGTCTGGGTTGACAGTATGTTGGGTTTTAAAAGATACATGCTTTTGACACTCTTGGAAAATTCAAACTCACTGTTACCAACTGGAGTCTAACAGTCTCCTCCTGTGAATTATGTCAAAGTTAACTCGCACTTGAACAAGTATTTAAAGGGCAAACAACAATTATTTTTATTTCCCAACTGTTTGCTATTTTCTTTTTCTCCATTTTGAGTTCCTCCTTGAAATGAACTTTTCATTATTAACTGAAACCAGACTTAAAAGCATTGACAGTGGGATTGAAAAAGCATTTAGAAAAACTTCCTTGAATGCGACAAGCAAGCATTATAAATCCAAACTAGTCTTTCTTGCCCCCTCCAACTCCCAATTTCCTCCTGTCTAATTTCCCCCCCCCCTTTCATTCCATCACTGTCACCCTCCCTCTCACTCCCGGCAGATTAAGGCCCATCCTTGTCATCCCATAGGGTAGAGAGCTTTGAATGACAGCCCAGTTCAGCTTCTTGACACAGGTCCGTGCCCCCGTCATCATCACTGATTGTCCCACGCTGGCCCCTCAGAGTGACAAGCGCCTGCAGAGACACTTACTCCCAGTGAAGACCAAAAAAAAAAAAGCCCACGTCCAGGATTGGCCCTTAGCTCTCATTTCCCCTTTTCTCTGCTCACTTTATGTAGTTCCACTCATCCGCAAACAGCAAAGCCCCCATTAATATGATCAACATTCCACCTTCTCCCTTAGCTTCACTTTCCTCCCCAGTTTTTGTCCCACAAGCCCCCAAATGGCCTTTACGCTCCCCTGACGTAAACTCTAGTATCTCACGAAAGCAGACTAGTATTAATCTCAAGGAATCTTCCAGATCTTAATCAGGCTAATTAGTGTGTTTGTTTTAACTTAACACTGTTGACTCCTCTTGAGCGACTATCTTTGAGCGGGCCACAACAGATGGCTCAGCGTTCTTTTGGGAATGCCAACAAGAGTTGGGATTGAGATGTTTGATGTTGATTTAGTTTACCTTGGATCTTTTTTTTTTTTGAGAGAAGAAATTCAGTGATAAACTTCCAATCCATGATGTGAAGCAATTTAAGGTAATAAGACAAACAATATGTATTGATTTACACATTTGCAACAAAAAAAAAAAGGCAGTTTGTTTTAAATGTATGTTTTGGCCTATATTATACCAATAAATTTAAAAATAAAGCAAAATATTTTTTCGGAATTTAATGTTTTTGTTACGGTTGCAGTGATTGAACAATCAGTACAGAAAGTCAAGCAATAGGTGATTACCGAACATGACAGCGATGACTAAAGGACAAGTTGTCGTGTGTGTGTGTGTGTGTGTGTGTGTGTGTGTGTGTGTGTGTGTGTGTGTATCAGCGCTATCCAAGAAGGATGAGCACAGACTGTTTCCACCTGCCAGGTGCCGGGTCTCTAATCCCCCTCTCTGTCTGATTACACAAACACAAGTATACAGACGTACACAAGGTCATTTTTCTCCGTCCCTTACAATATCACCGACCGACATCGTCTTTTATAAAACAAATGTGAAAAGATTGAAAATGTGGTTAGAAAAGTTGTCTAGAAGTAGCAAAATGCCGCCACCACTATTTCACACAGTGTAGTCATCCGGGACTGGTTGAAGAAGCGTCTTCAGACACAATACTTTTCTTTGTTGACATCAAAAAAACATATTTTGCAAGGAAGCTTATGCACGTTGCCAAATCTCCACGGAAATCTGCTCTTTGCTTTTGTGTCGTTTTCTGGCCTCGTCTCCTTTTGTGGATTTTCTTTGCAATGGACGCCATCCCTCTGCGTGAGTCACATCATCCTGACAAGATCTCATGCAGGGAGGACAGCTTTGATATCTCGTGGATAAGAAGGCTTTGTAGAGACGCCGACACCTCCTCCTCCCACTCCGACTTGACTATACCCTCAAGGAGGTATGGGCTGGGGAGGTTCCTCTGCTTCTTGTTTATGATGTTTACGCCTGACGCGGCTCAGCTCCTTTCAGGTGAAAGAGCGGTCAAATGACTTTAAATGCTTTTTTCACTCTTCAGTATATCTTGCGTATTATTTTTAGCACACAAAACATCATTCACCAAAAATACTCAAGTTTGAATCCAGTAGAGTTATTCCACATGGTGCCACCTTGTCTACACCCTCTCCTCCACTCAACTTCCCAGGCTGTGATTAGATACTGTCAACCCTCCAGCCATTGCTAAACACACACTCAGGTAGAACTCACTCAGGCGTATAATGTTGCTAAGGAATGTGACGAAACTGGTAAACTCACAGACACTGCTGATTCCGTGTCATCAAATATGCACAACTTTGAATGACGCACACTGACATGTACAAAACTAGGTCAAATAGTCATTTGGTCAAAATTCCTTTTAGATAGATTTAAGTCATCAACAATCAACATAACACATAATCCAAGTCTTATTATTTTCCCAGCAAGCCAAGACAACCTCAGTTATCATTACTATTCTAATTATACAATATAGTGACTAATCTCCTTGTTTCATCTTATATAATAACAGAGGTATGCAAATGTGTCGTCCAATTTAGCGTAATAATGCTGATAGTGTTAAAAAACAGTGGGAGGCTTAATAAAGGTGGATTCCGACTAAGTGGCTGTGAAATAAATGACTTAATAGCTAATTTTGTGAATTTATTCCGCCTAAAATAGAGCAATTTTTTATATTATTATATTGTATTATAATTTTTTATCAACTTCAGCATAAGTTGATTTTGTTCAAAGATTAATGTTATCATCCTAACCATGGGTGAAAAGACACATTATATTTCTTTTATGTTTCTGCATTGGTGTCAAGGCCAAGAAAACTCTTAAATCTTCAATAGAATGGAAATATTGTACGCGGGAGTTTTGGTGATGGAGATACTTTTTTCATACATAGCCACAAATCTTTGACCCGGCCGTCTGCTGTGCAAAACGATTGCTCGCTGCGCACTGAAGGGGCCCATCTTGAAAGCGGGGAGGCTGACAAGCGAGTCTTGACCCCGGGCCGAGGTTTGTTGTGGCGCGGCGTCTCCGGAGGGCTCGTCTGGAGCTTGGCTGCTCTCCGTCTGGGCCGCGCTGCTCTCTAATCAGCCTGACACTGCACTTACTGGGCTGACAGCTATGGCGCCAGCCAGAGTGGGGAGGGAGACATTGTACATGTGACAAGGCCCACCTTGGCTCCTCACTTGTTCCCTCTCAAGATAATCACTCCTATTGATTTTTTTTCTTTTTTCACCTTTCAACCTTTCCGAGGCTGCCTGTCCAAGTCCAACAGCATTTTTCTTACCATCAATAGGCATTTTTTCTAGTATTTTCCATTGTGGCATATGAAATGAATAAGGTCATGAATCAAGAGAAAAGCAGTAACTATGTCAGTAAATGAGCATGCCATCTAGTGCTGCGTGACGTTTACTCACACGGCATAAACTAGTTAATTGCATGCTGTTTGTAACCTTCAATCTTGGTATGATCCCCCGTAGTTTATAAAGACCTGGCAGCAACCACCATCCAGCATATCTTGCTTCAATGAACACATTTAGCTCCGCTCAAGTTATCTTCACATCTCAGCACAAAACATTTTGACACAAAATTATCAGTAGGCTGGAGTTTATTTTCTTGCAGTTTTTTTTTAAACACACTGATAATTTGTTATCAGCTTTCATCTTAATGGTAGTTAATTTTTGGGCAGATAAAATAAAAAGTTATTCAAATAAAAACCTAATTTAAGGGTATAAGTACCTGACAAGTCTAATCAAGAAGGCCACAGTCACAAAGTATTTAGTATATACTACTTCCCAACATTGGAAGTCACGTGACTTGGCTAGATCTTCAGAGGCGTGATTTTTACTGATCTTTAATCTCTCGCGTGACATAATACGTGATTCATCAGTTATTATTTCACAATGACTCATTTAGGAGACTTTTCCCAAAAGCCATACTTAGCCTCTAGCACTCCTCACTCCTTATTGACTTTTTAATGCAGCTCCATGAATAAAAGAAGCTCAAGAGTCATGGTCTCATATGCAAGGTCCCCGTTTTTCATTTTCAACCATGATGAATAATACAAGCAATTCATAAGCTGGCCCTTTTGAGAACACCTATGGCTGTTATTCATGATTGTGGGCAGCAGTGTATGCACAGGGAAACCTAAACCAAACGGTGAACGTGTGTGTGTGTGTGTGTGCTTCATTCCTTTACAGCTCCTATCAGTGAGACGATGCGTCACAGCCGGCGCCCTCCGCCACTCACCTAATTAGCTCCAGGAGCCTTTACATTATTAACAGAGCCCCTAAATCATTCAGAGGGGCCCTAATGTGCGTGAGCGGGTCTGTGTATTGGGAGGCGGGGCTACAGAGGAGGCCTGCGATAATGTCCCAACCCATTCACTACATGTCAGATGTCTAATTATTTAGCCCGGGAAGATTCAGGTAATGGCCTTCCTCTTATTCCCTCCTCCCCATCCCACAGTTTTATGATTGACAAGGTTCGACATGCCCCCCCCCTTTCCCTACACACACTGTGGAGACATAATGTATGATGGGATGGCATTGTTGGAATGTCTCTGCTCTAAAGGTCGTGCGTTATGATGAAGGAAGATGAGTACGAATGGATGCATAATGTTCTTTTTAATTAACAGGAGCGGCAGTGTTTGCTTTTATTACGTGCACTAATCATTTTAGGAGAAGATTACAATGATAGCACGAGTGTCATTTACGCTGGTTGTTATGCAACAGGAGCTTGATGAAAAGTCATTTGGGCCGCACAATGAATCAAGATTGCACACGAATCATGTTTGGCAAAATTACGGTTTGCAGCTGAACAATGGAAGCACCATTTTTGAATATCAATTTTTCATGGAAAAAAAAATCTGTTCATCAAAACAAGCCAGATGTTTTTATTACAAAAACTACATTTAATATTGGAAACCACTGTAACATTATGCATTTTTAAATAGAGGTCAATAGCAAATACTTTTTTTGATATTGTTGTGCATGTGATATTTCACTAGGCTTGAAACCAGGAGCGCTTTCCTTGGTAATTCCACATGTGTTTACTGGAATGTATTGTGTGTGTGTGTGTGTTTCCTGAAGCTCACCAGCAGCTCTGGTATGTGGATTTGGATTCCAACATATTTGCTGTTTTCTGAGCGGCCTTGTTTGCTCTTTGAAGGGAAGAATAGATGTGGAGGTCTGCAAGATGACGGTCATTCCTAGAAAACCATTTTCAAAGAAAGGGAACGTTTTCTGTATGTTGTGTGTAAATTCCTCAGTGGAAAGCTCTATTTACAGAAAGAAAAGTTTTTTCTGCTCCGTGCACTCATTCTAAGGTTAAATTGAAGCCTTTTCAAGATAACATTTTTTTTTTTCTCTTAAGTTTTCAGCAGTAGGAAATGGCCCTTATTAGAATATATCCCTCCTGCCGTCCGTTTTCAGTTGCACTTATCCTCATTGGGGTCAGCAGGGGCCTCCCACTGTTAACTTTGGGGCGAAAGATGGAGTCATAAGAATGTGATTATGATGGAATGAGTCTGGTAAGAATGCATTGAAAGCATTTTTATTTGATTCAGTTTTATGTATGGTAGTCTGGAGAAAAGTAAAAAATTGTGGATCACTTGAAATAAGAAAGTTTGAAGTTAAAAATTCAGATTTAATTCAGTTAATTATTTACACAAGTCCAAGCTCAAATATGTGATGGACTACCTCAATGTTTTTTTTTTTTACATACACTAAAAAGATCTCTTCTAATTAAAAAAAAAAGTACAATAAAATAGCTCACTTTCCATAATTACGTTAACGCTATAGTCAGCTTAAGTGAAAGCCATTTGAGTTGCCAATGTATTTGACAATGACATTTGTACATGATGGTAGACATAGTTGCATGGTGGAATAGGAGCATCTACCGCATCGTTGACTTTATATTGCCATTTGGTGGCTACTGCTGTTATGGTTAATCAGTTTTTAGAATATTGTCATAGCAACATTAGCACTAACTGCTTTTTGTGTCATTAAAACATACATGTTGTGCTGCATTATTGCCACTAACCTGTTTTACATCGAGTTGTATTTTGCTTTTCTGGTACCTGGATCTTGAGTTGTTATTTTAATATGTTTTCAATCCAATGAAAGTCTCGCTTTAAATTTATTTGAACCATTTTAAAAGATGCCAGCAAAATCATGTGCAATTGAAAGGCAGATACTTTTGCTAAATTGCATTTTGGAGGACAAAGCAGTCAGGTACAAACGTTTTTTTACTTTTTACAGCTAATTACATTACCGTCTTTTACAATAGTTGCAGGATGGAGAATAAAAATAATGACAAGAGTGAGGAAAAAGGAATTAGACAAGATCAAATTGTCAGGATGCTTTCGCAATGCAATTGAAGGTAACGTTCCTTTATGTCGTTAATCTGCTCTGCCCCTCCCCCTGGCTTTCAATTAAGAAAATTACTTTTTAGTTCAATTAACAATAATTCACGCTTAACTGAATCAAGTTTATTACACAATCAAGGTGACAACGGAGCCAGTCAGACACACGCATGCACAAACACACAACCGCTCATGCTCACAAACACACACATCCACACACACTTGCTTTTAGTTGACCCTTGCATACTGGGGCATGGGGTGAGGGGTGTGTCATGTTGTTGTGGGACATCACAGAGAAATATGTCACGGCATCCTTAGATGGAGGTGCCTCTCTGTCTGTGATCCCGGGCCTCAGGCGGCAGCTTGTGTCCCAGCGATTAGCTCCCAAATGTAGACAATAACACCAGCAGCCACATTGTTATAATCGCCATGATCTTGTTCACCGCAGTCCCCGTGATTCTCGCCATCAACATTTATTCGCCTTGCTTCGTACGGACAACTAACTTCTCTCCACTAATGACTTTGTTGATTGCGTAAATACGACAAATCAAATAGTAAACCTGCCCTGTAGCCAATTTTTCAATTGAATTTTTTTTTTTGATTTGAACCAAAAATTTGAATATTAAAACGCTGCCTTTTTATTTGAGTGTTAGATTTAAAAGCGTTATCAGCGTTTTAGAAAATTTTGTGGAAAATTTTGAATGAATCATTGATTTCCCTGCTGTTAATTAATTCGCCTTTGTTCCAACCTGGCTCTTCCTCCTTTTCTCCCCCCCCCCCCCCCCGCTTCAAAAATGATTTACACCGCTACAATTATTGGGTAATCTCCACTGTCATTACTCTTAACATCTGCTGTCACAATCCTGCACTCGGTGACTATTATTCTATGTGCTTACATTGGATTGATGGAAAAATCTCCCCCCCAATCCCCTCCCAGACCTCAACAGACAACTTAGTATAAACATATTTTCCATCGTTATTCATAAACAACACATCTTTTGTCTTCTCAACTTTGATAATAGAATAGAACAGCAAAACGCGGGTTCCAAGGTGACAACCAATGACCTCCAACTCAGTCATCTAGAGTTTAAACTCTTCGCTTCACCCAGTGGAGAATTCCACTGACACGGCTCCAACACCAGTGATTGAGATGGATGACCTGTTTAATAATCCGTGTTTTTGTATGCACGCGGACGTGCCCACGGACTCCCTAGAGGCCGAGGGAACGCGCTGTGACCCTGGTTGAATTTGGACACCAGAGGCCATGCTGGCAAAAGCTGAAAGGATGATGAAGGACGCCCGGGTCTGGACGTGAAAATGGGGATTAATGAAGCTCAGATAGAATTAATAGCAATGACAAACAATTCCAAAGGAGAATATGCCGTGGACATTGCTGGTTTTCAATCTCCTTCAATTTTCAGATCCCCGTAAGAAAAACCATCTCAGATTGATCTGCTCTTTAAATTCACCTTGTGCTTTGCTTTTAATTTCATGCTTTTTTTCACGTCTACCTCCCGCAGTGCACACACACACCTGAACAACTTATTAGTATGTTAAGTCAGGAAATAGAGCGCTGCTTTCGCCCCAGGCGGTGATCACACATTAATTCCAGATCACGTCTGCAGGTAAATGTTTACTTTGGACTGGTTAGACATTACAGGAGCCCGAAGGGTCATTAAGTTCTCGCTCTCACCTACAGTTTCTATTTATTTATAACTGTTGTGACACGTAACAATGGCTTATTTGTGTTTTTAAGAACAGGAAAAGTGCAAACAACCGTTGACGTGTTCTGGTTCAAGCGAGTCAGGATGTGGAATGCCGAATAAAATACCAGTTATGACAAAAACATTGAGCGGGGTAGCACAATACCTTCTTGGTAACATTTTTTTTGTTTCTGTCACTTCTCAAGTGGGCTTCAACTACTCAAGATGGAAAAAAAAAGGAGCGAAAGAAGGATCCCTCATGACAATGCCTTGCCGCTACCCTCTTTAGTGGCTTCAATTGTGGGTTGAGATAATAGCGAGCCTGGTCTACAGGCGAAAACTCTGGGAACAAGTGTAACAGGAGAGGATGAAAGGGTAACTGAGCTAATGTGCAATGACGGAATGGAGCTCCCAGGTGGGGACTCAACCCTGGGGGAGGTAATAGTTGCTGACAAAGCATGTGTGTATGTGTGTGTCACGAGGTGTTGGCAGGTGGATTTTCTTGGGTTCTCTCTTAATCAAGCATGATTATTTTGGAATTGTTCGTGGGAACTTTTAAGTTTGTACCTGATTTACTTGTTGTTTGAACAGACCAGTATGGGCATTTCCTCATGCCTGATTAATGATTTGGGAATGTGTAGCAAATTGTTGTGGTTTTGTCGTCATGGTTACAGTAACAACTAAGTACAAGGCTTTAATTGTCATGGTTGTCTGTTTTGTTTGAAACAGAAAGTAAAAATATGTAGGCGTGGGGTTTTAATGTTAATTAATGTCAGCAAAATAATGGCTGTAGTTTTGGCTTGAATTATTTTCCTAGTACAAATGCCAGATTTGAAATTGCTTCAAATCGATTTTAATTGTCAACTGACACAAACTACCTTAATCCACTGCCCCCCCTCAGTCAACCATGATAGAGCCGCCCTGGCATGTTTTTAGAACAGTAGCTCCGGTCCCGCAGCGAGTGAGTGCGGCTGACCTTGCTGCAAGTGCTACCGTTCCATTGTGAGAGGGGTGACCTTCTTCTTTTGTCCTGTTCCAAGCTCTGTACATCTGTGTCTGATCAGCAGCCCGCACAAGTCTACCTCAATCGGAAGTCAGCACAGCTGCTCCTCTCCTGTATCCCGCTGGTTGCGGTCTGAGGGCACACTTACTCCATGTGTCATCTCCAATTAAAAACCTGAACCTTTTTGAAACCCAAAAAAGAGATGGAGCTCGACAAACGAAACATGAAGAGTATAAAATCGAATGTCACTTTAGTCTGTTGACCCTTGTGCCTTTTTGTCCCATTTTTTGGAGTTGATCTTGGCTATCAGTTCGATCTATGTCTCGACAAGAAAGACCTGTCTGTACACATGACAAAATAAACACATCTGAGGAAGTTCTGCCACAGCGTCTTTTAGCCAGTGTGGTGGCTGAACAGGAAGAGTAAGGTTTCATTCAGCGAGGGCAGAGAAAGGTTAAGAACAAGGTTAAAAATCGAATCCTGCCTCAGGCGAGAATGGGATAGCAGTGAGAGCGAGACATCATTCGCACAGGTGTCGTTGCTGATTTTTGTCCCCAGTTGACCGTTCTAAATGAACCAGTCAGAGTGGTTCTTTTTTTGGGACCCTCTGGCCATTTTCTTTCTTCAGGTGGCCACTGAAAGGCTGAACACATGCAAGATTAAATCAGGCACAATTTAATTTATTTAGTTGCATAGTATTATTTATTAATCAATATCCATGATTATATTTGCAACATTATTGAAGGGTCATTATATTAACAGAAATAAATAGTGACTTTACCATAGCTTTGCACTTTGCAACATTGGTCCGATTTCAGAAGGCCAAACTTCTTATTGAAAAGGATGCACGGCAAGTGTGTTTTGTTTGTGACTGACATATGCTCGGAGTGTGTGAGAGAAGAACTGAGATCAACACTCTGCACATAGGGAGAGGTACAGCTGCTCGATAGCATTGCTTAGTTGCTGTGTGTGAAGTGAGTGAAAGAGCGTGTGTGTGTGTGTGTAAGAGGAGGCGATTGACTTCACGCAGGCGTAGCGGCAATGTGGCAAGTCAAGTGGCGAAGAAGGATGGAGGAATCTGCAACATTTGGTTATGTCACATTCCCACCACATTTCATTTTAATCACCTTTTTCATGCCAAAATCCTGAGAATGACAGCTCAATCTTTGTTTATAGAAACTGACCATCATGGCTGTTTTTAATATTTGGACGGCACATGAGCAACTCTTAAAAGAACACTTGAATATTCAGATGCCCTCCCACACGTGTCGAGCACACTTTAAGTCCCACACGCAGTTCTATGCCACTGGCAACCGTGTTATTCCCACCAGCTGTCTGAATGAATAAAACCCAGGCTTGTTGTTAAGTCCGTGGCTTAAAAGCGCTGCCAAAATGAAAGCTGGGCAGGAATAACGGCATTAATTCTGTGATTTGAGCCTCCGCTCCGACTCAGCATTTAAAAGTGCTTAAAAGTAGCAGCTGGTGTCAACAAGGTAATAAAAGCGAGACTCGAGGGATGGCTCTGCCTGACTGGAGCGAGATGGTGATACCACCGTGCCAGGAAAACAGAGGGGCACTTAGAGCAATGGAAGATGGGAAATGTAGTTCATGCAATGCCAAAGGACTATGTTCAGCTCTGTAAAGATTTGTTGTCAGGATTTCCAACATTTGACCGGTCACTTCTTAAATGTATATTATTTGAAGTCTTGTGGCTTCTAATTCACACACATTTCTCTTTACACTTTAAATCCAAAGGTAATTTATTATTACATTTTTAGTCAAAATAAGATATTTCTATCTTGTGGCATTAGTCCCTAAACCTCCGCATCATCGTTCTTGCAACCTTTCTGCCAAGTCATCCCTTCCCCACCCTCCCATCCACTTTTCTGCCCTTGTCTCTCTCTCTCTCTCGTTCCTCTCTGGCACTATCGTGATCATCTAAAAACGTAAGAGTCTGCTGGACACATGCCACAAAGTGCATTACGACCCACCGCCTCTCCTCTTGCCATTAGCTTGTCCTTTCTTCATGGCGTGGCTTGTAAATGCTTCAGCACTTGACTCTCCTCAACTCTTTGAGTCCGCTGTAAAACATTTTAACCGTCCTCACCATTTGCGGGAATTGGAAATTGTGTCGCATATCTTTATCAAGTATCACTTTCCAAATTTAAATGAATTTAGCTTACCCCAACAACAAACTGAGACAAAACATAAAGCCATGTTGGACCAACTACCGTATTTTCTGCACTATAAGGCGCACCTAAAAACTTCCAATTTTCTCAAAAGCCGACAGTGCGCCTTATAATCAGGTGCGCTTTATATATGGACCAATATTGAGCCACTACAGCAGATGTGTCCAAAGTCCGGCCCATGGGCCAAATGTATATCCCTTATATATGGACAAAGTTTTAAAATGGGCCACTCATTGAAGGTGCGCCTTATAATCCGGTGCGCCTTATAGTGAGGAAAATCCGGTAATTGGTATGCTAAGGACCAGAAACTCCATCTAAATTTTTTCAAAAAGCGGAGAGCATTTCATGAAATCTACACAGAGCTGTCAGTCAAAGTGTAGGAACAGTACAAGGTGTCCTGAAGGTTAATGGCTCAGGAAAGGCTGAGCGATTTAAACACCATATGGATAGGCTCATCATCTACAAGCTGTTCAAGGTTGAACCTAGCCGCAACACTGTAGGATTGAGATAATAGCCTCCTTCACCCAAATGTTGTTAAGCTACCAATCTCTTGTCAGTTGCAGAGGAACTGATTAGGACCAAGACCCTGTCGAGCAACTTTCTCCTTCTCTTGTCTCAATCTTGAACCCTTTTGTCAGTCCGTCAGGTACACGGCGCTCCTCACCCTCCGACCACACTTCTTTTTTCTCCTCGTTCCAAATCCTCCGCCTCCACCATTCTACTCCCTAGCCTTACACATCCGTCGGAGAGAGTGTCTCGTCCTCGCCGCCATCTGTTTCCAGGCAGCCTGTGAGCAGCGCTGAAATATGTAAGGCCTAATTAATTCAACCAAATTGTTTTAGAATAGATTAATACAATAATGGCAGCGCATGAAAGGTTATTTCAAGTACACCACTCAGCTAATCTCATCAAAGAGGAGATTTTGCTTCTCTGTGCTCCACAAACACACCTAGACTTCAAGATAGTGTGCCGGGAAATGCAATTTATAAACCGGTTGCCCGATATTTCGAAATGTAATATTCCTAATGACGGACATTCAGGCTGAAAGCAAAGATCGTTTTTAAAAAGTATTGGAAAAGTTGAATTGATGTCAGTGAAGTCATTTTCTCTGATGTTCTAAGCTGTAAACATCATAATGGGAAATATGAGCCGGTCTCAGACAAACAGATTATTTCATGAATTAAAAAGCGTATCTTCATGAATTATTTACGAAGCATTGCCTGGTCCAGACAGGTTGCTCTTGACCTCCGCTCAGTAGACACCAGCATGTGTGTGCGTTGCTCATTTTTACGTTTGTCTCCAAACAAAATGATGCTATAACTGTCACCACAAAAAAACAAAAAACAGAGAAGTAGATTTAAGAAGTTATTTTTATCAACCATTTTCTGCAATTTCTTCTGCTTTGGTTCCATGACGCTGTCGCTGGCTGTCTCAAACCTATTTATTTGAAATTATCAAATAGGTATGGATGGTTTATTGATTCGATTAAAGAGAACGGTTGGTTCTCGGTGGAGGCATTTACTCCACTGTGCTTTCAGTGTCTTTACTCCATAATGCACACGATCCATCATTGCAAGTCTGGTTCAAAGTATTGGTACGGCTTCGAGGTCGTAGCTTTTCAAGCAAGCAGCTCTATTACTTTTAAATAGCTTTCCCTGATCCTGCCAACCCCTTCTGGCTCGTGCGCTTTAGAAGATGAATCTGTGATTATTGTTCGTCATCTCGTCGCTGTTTAGTAGAGCAGCTGGCGATGCTTTCAATCGCATGACCTCGAGGAACACGACAATAGTCACTTTAAGGCATTTTCAATTATGGCAACGAATTAATTATGGAGTCTTCAAGTACTTTGTATGCATACTGAGAGAGGCAATCTTTTGTTGATGATTGTTTTTATGTTATTGTATACTGATCCCTGAAGGAGAAATCTGACCCTGTGGGTGACAAATAGCTTCTCATTTGCTACGCATCATATCGTGAATCTTTTTTTTGAAATTTTTCCCAAAAGTCTGCCAGCACTAAACTTTCTGTGTACTGTGGTACCTCGAAATTCAAACACTTCAGAGGTAGTACAGTTTTGAAAAGAAACAAACATTTTAGGATCGGCAGCAACTCTCCTGATAGCTCAGCATACTTGAACATGCTTCAGCTAGCATCAGTGTTTTGCATTAGCTAACTTCGGTGAAGTTGTCTTGGGCTTCACAGTTTTGAGTCTTGTTTTTTTTCGGGGCTCTGAGTCCAGCCACCCAATTGCTCTTCCCCTTGAGATCCTGAAACAGAACCTACCATTGGCCCGTTAATGCCTTGCTCACTTGCATGAGCCAGACAAAAATTAGGTTGTATAAAGTGTGCTATAATTCTTGATTCTCTGGTATTTTGACATAAATCCATTGTAGACACCTGGAAAATAAATCATTCTAATAATAATAATAATAATGGAAATAATAATAATAATGAAAATAATAATAATGATAAAAAATGAACAAACTATATAAAAGCTAGTATCACATGTCAGTCGTGACATCATATTCCCATTCGAGTAAGGGCGTGTCATCAGTCACCTGAAAAAAACTCCGTGGGGGATGAGACAGACAGGGAGAAGTCAGAAGGTTGCTGTTCATTTAGATTAATACCAGCTTCTTGTCCTCCCGAGAGAAACAAACTAACACATCCATTCCTTGACTCTCCGAGACGACTCCTATGGACCGCTGTGGTTCATTAATGCGAGTATAATAGCTCAACCACTTGCAATTAGTAATGTCTTTAAGACACGCATACACACATACACATCAGAGACACCTATGCGCACACACACTGACACGCGCAGTCACAAAGTGTCGCGTGCATTTTTTAAGAGGAGGAATATGATAATGAACCTGGCTTGATAGAGTAATTAACTGGGCTAAATGGAAATCCCATGAGGTTCAGTGATAGTTAGCAGATGTTCTCTGAAATACATTAAAGACCAGACGTCTTGTGGAAGGAGAGGAAGTGAGGGGGGGAAAAAAAAGCAGAAAGGATGGCAGCACATGGGACAAAGTTAGGTTTTCCTAATTGGAAGCGAATGGTCCGATCCTGTCGGACCCTCTGAGGGAGGTAAATCAGCTGACCAATCATGTGCCTTTTGATTTTTATGAACGTGAATTGTACTGTATGCTCCTTTTTTTATGTATCAAATATTTGTACTCTTTTCCATACATTGACATGAGTGCCAACCACCGGAGGCGATAGTTACACAGTATAGCTAGCTATCTTGCTGAGTCACACTGAGAAGAACCATCTGCTTCCCTGTATGAACTTTAGAACAAAGACAGCAGGCTGTCAAAGTTTCTATCCAAGTCGAAGGAAAAAAAAAAATCGGAATTCAACCACAAGAGGACAAAAAGACGTCGATACATCATAATTCACTGGACCTGAAACAAAAATAATACATCACAAATGGCTCAGGAATAATCCTGCTTTCATGCAATCTCATCAAAACAGCTCCTAATTCATCAGGATACTTTGCGTGTGGGCTTGAACTTTGGGCGACCTTGCTTTAAAATGTATTGATCACACAGTCTCCCATTAACTCCCCCCCGCCTCTTTAATCGAATCTTTTCTTTCTCTCCGCAAGGCACATCCACACTATCATGTAACCGTGCTGGAAAACCTTTTAGCAAGCCTTATTTTGACATCCTTCATGTGTTGCAAGAGTGCACTTGGATCCTCCACTGAGCTAATCTGTTCACATTAAGTGTGAAGAATGCCTGAGCATGAACTCTGTAATGAGAGGACAGTTGATAACAAGCCGTACAGTAAGACAGCGATGCAGGCTTCACTATGAGTTATTACTCCTGATGTCAATAACGTGGAGATATATTGCTGACATACTTACTATTTATAACACATCAGATGAGAGCCAGAAGGCAAGGAGTTATCTTACTTTTCCGTCAATTATTCAGAGTATGGTGAAAGAATTATATATGCTAGCTTGGCACCATTTCAGGCACCCCGTGGTGAAAACACAAATCAGACCAGGGTTTACTTACCCTTCACCTTTCACTGAGCACAAGGGTCAACTAAGTCAAGCATTTCTGTCAATCAGTGCAATCTTCTCAACAAGACCAAATCGCTCCCTGCTGGTTATTTATTACAATGCTCAATAAATCATTCACTTGGCCTGTGTAGGAATTCAATAATGCCTCTCCTTCCAAATCTCCTCTTCCTTTCATTGTGCTCGTTGGCAAAGCTCAAATCAACTACTTGATACCGAAAAGTTACAATTGTAATAAAATGCAAAAAAAAAAAAAAAGCTCTTACATTTGAACACGCTTGAGCCAGTCAGCCGACATTGTGGAAATTGGCAGCTCTATCAGAGTAGTATATCGCTGCTAGATTAGTTCTAATCAGATTTTTACTTTAAATGCATTTGCCTAGCACTTTAACCGCAAGCAAATCTGTGATGATGGTTTTAGCCCTGAAATCAAACAAGCCAAAGTGTCTAATGGAGTCATCAGGCCTCTCAGATAATCACCTTTATTTATTTATTTTTTTAGGCTGGCCACTTAAGTATTACATCTCTCTCTCTCTCTCTCTCTCTCTCTCTCTCTCTCTCTCTCTCTCTCTCTCTCTCTCTCTCTCTCTCTCTCTCTCTCTCTCTCTCTCTCTCTCTCTCTCTCTCTCTCTCTCTCTCTCTCTCCCTCCCTCAAATTTCCAACTACAAGGAGCAAAGAAGTGTCAGGAGATGTTTAATTAAGACAACAGATCAATTAACAGCTCAATTAGCCTGGCTAATTAAGGGCTCAGTTGGAACCAAACCTCGCTCTCCTCTCTGCTCTCGTCCTCTTGTTTTCATGTACATTCACCAACCCCCCCCTCGCTCTCACTTTAGCATAGGACCCAGTGTCGTTAAATCTCGCTGTAGACCAAATAATAATCCGACTTAATCTTCAGTGGAGATTTGGCTGGAAATTGCCTTGAAGCAGTCTGTCTTCCATATTTCAAATCTGATCACTCATGATTTAAGGACTAATTGGTGTTGCAGCAGCCTTGAGGATGGAGGACTGTAGCAAAGATTTTTGAGTCAGTGGGCATCAGCAGAATTGTTTCTCTATAAACTTTAGGAGTCTCTTTGTCGCTTACAAGACTGCAATTGTGGATTCACGGCGGCTCAAAGTGTTTACTGAGCCAGTTGCCATGTGTGAATAAAGACAAATTTTCATTATGTATGATGAATTAAATTTGCGTCTGTGAGGATGCAGAGACGGAAACTTCTGGGAACAGTACTCATCCAAGTAATTATGTAGTAATGATTGTTATTGATTACTCATGGATGAGGCACAAGATGGTCGCGAGCTGTGTCGTGTTTTAGCTTTTTTTTTGTATTTTATGAATAACATCTCTTGAGATATCTCGTTCTGACATGGCAGCATGACTATTTTTATTACGAAATTATGTCATCAGTATTTTGTGTGTCAGGGTGTTCCTGTGTCAACAAGAGTTCAGGTGCTTGCTAGTCCCATAAATCTCAAACGGAGTAGACCGGTCTGGGGTTCTGTTGCCCATTCACTGTCTGCTCATATTACTGTGCAGGACCCGGAGTAGGCCCAGGCCGTGCTGACTTGCACACGTGCACAACAAAACTACATAATCAAACACACACACACAAAAAGGTCTTGCTGGGATGTTTCTATAGGAAAAGCCGCTTCTAATGAACGAGGTCACTGGTTGATGCGGACTCGTGTACGACCACAATGGGACACACTGTGAAAGTCTTGTGACAGGATGAGTGACAGGCTGTTGTCACATGATGTCCACACAAGCATAAAGACACACACTTCCCTATATTCCAGTGTAATAAATTGTCTCCCAGCAGCTGTTTGCTTCGACTGCCACCTCCGTCTGCTGTGTGATCTGATCCGACAATGACGTCCAGTAAGCCGTTGACTCTCCTCCTTCCTGTTTCTCTTCCACTTCCCGTCCATGTGCAAACCTGCCATGCGAGTGACGCATCAAGCTTAGTGTGCGTGCTGTGTGATGCCAACTAGTTACTAGAATAGAAGTGGAGATTAAAAGTTTGCCTGTTTGCCAGCCATTGTAGGTTGAGGGTGCTGACTTAGTATACATGCAATTAATTTTTTTTATTTAGCTGTATATGATTTTTTTTTGTTTTCAAAAAGGACAGGGATGTATAATAATAATAATGATAATAATGATAATAATAATAATAACATAGACAATTTCTTCAAGTCATTGTGTCCAGTTGTAAAATGTAAAATAATGATCACTAGAAATGGGTCACTTATTAAGACGTAGAGGCTACCCTGCAAAACCGGTTAATAATTCATCACATTTTATATTTTCCCCCTTTCTTTCCTTTTTACTATATATGAATATTGACGAAAGAAAAGGAGTGGAGCCGAGCAGCAAGCCAGAGGAAGATTCCAGTAGTGCGTAATTGGCCTTAAGCCATTCTTCTGGCCTGCTGCTCCTTGAATAATGCATGCTCTTCTTAATGAAGACCCTTTTTTTTGTTGTCTTTCTTCTACTTCTTCAGGATCTAGGGTGAAATTAGCATTCCCTGCCTTTATATATTTTAATGAGTTTTGGCTAGGAATGCCGGGTCATACTTATTGTTGCCAATCGTAGTCTAAAGGTAAGTTAAGTGCGAGCTTCAAAGTGTTTTCTTTTTTTTTGCAAATGCTATGTGGCTGTCTTGTGACACTTTTACAGTTAGTCGAGTGTGGGATTAGAGCGAGGTCAAAACCAGATTAACAAAATGTACTATTTTATTGCTTTTCATACCAGGACAATCTCAAAGTGGCTGCAGAATTTAATTTCAAAGTATTTGCATGTGAACATTTTCTCATGCGTGACACCCTTGCAGTAAACAATACACAATGCAACAGTTTGATGCGAGTGTGACAGCCAGCGTAGGATGAAGTTGCTTGGGAATAATTGAAGCATCCAAGCTGTGTGTGGAAATGAATTTATGACTCATAAAATGCTAATTTCTCCGGATTTCCAGTTTGAAATACTTTATTTAAAATTATGATGACACATAGCAATCAGTTTTTGGATGGATGGTCTTGTTTGATTGCTTGATTCTAGTCTTATAAAATGCCACGGATTGATTTTCACGATACAAATGTAGCTTGTCTTTATTGACACATTTCGCCAAGATTTCTTTAAATGCAGTTGCTTGGATAATTAATTTCCGCATTAGCTGATTTGAGACGGCTGGTGGACACGAGCGTGGCGAGTCGACTGAGGATTGATCTGAAGTTTGATGGGATGGCAGAAACTGGAAATTTCAATATTTGGCAGGCTCGGCCATTTCTGTCAACTCACACAACTTCTGTTCAGTGTACTGGGTTGAGAGAGACTCTCATTTTCCAGTTTGGCTCAGGAGACAATTTGGCAGTGGAACAGAATAAGAAGCAAAGGTACAAGATGCTACCTCTGTGGGACTGTGTTACCTGCAGACTCTCCGACAGCTTGAGCAACTGATTGGTGCACTTGAATAGACCGAAGTGGGCTTGTATTCCACCTCACAGTGGGAATAATTATTGCTAAGCATTCCCCTTTATTTGACATCCAATGAGAAATTCCATGCGTTTACTTTCATCTGAAAAAAACATTTTGCTGTTTAGCTTTCGTGTGACCATATGGAGAAATTGATTTGGTGGGTATTTCTATTCCATTTAAAATATTATCGGTTTGAGTCTTTGTTTTGTCCCAGCATTTTATGTACCACTGATTTCCATGTTACACATTTTTAAACATTTGCTGGCTTCTCATGAGGTAAGTAAGACCACCCCAGGTGTTCTGTCCAACTTTCAACCAGTCCATTTAGTTTCCCTTGTTTGGTGACCACCACTTCGCCAATGGCTGCTGGCTGCAGCTGTGCACATCTCTGTTAATGTGAAGTTGATGACCACTTCATTCAGTTGATGGTGCACAACACCACACATCTTTAACCGTTGGCTCAAGCATTACTGCTGTACTGGGCGGGAGCCTGCAGCACTGCTGGGTTGGGCACCGAGCAACCGCTTATATGCTTGTGGCAGCAGACACGGGGTGGTGTGTTGGGACACAAAAGTGGAAGTCCAGTCCAGACCACAATTGGGCCAAGTCGATGTGATCATTGGTGCGTGAGGTGATCTGGCACGAGATGTCGTGTTCTCAGTGGTGAACTGCAGGGATGACAACCAGGATCAGCTTCTCTCTGTTTTGTCTCAATTAGGGCTGCTCTTTACAGGATTGCATAGAAAATGTTCAAAAAGTGGTTGGTTGTGGAATTGTAATATTCTTGTTAGTCCACGTTGAAAAAAATACTGCATTGGTTAAATGTTCAAAGATGGTTTCATCCATCTATCTGAAGAATACATTTTTTTTTTTTTTTTAAACAACGTAATTTGACAAAAGCAAAAACAAACCAAAGTCAAAATCAAAACCAACCAATCAAAGAACGTGACATTTTTAAAGTCTCAAATCTGCAAATCCCCTTGAATGGACTTTTGAAAGTCAATCTATTGTTCAATAGCATTCATTTTTTAAAGTCCAGATGTGTTTTGATCTGATTTCAGACGCTTTGGGCAAATTTCACCAACATGTATTTTTAATAAGCACGGCCTGCACTACAGTGGCAACGGATAGGGCACCTCTGATTAGTCAGCGTGGCTTAGTGCCCGATGTTGAATTAACTATGGGAGGGCATCTGCTCTTTGAGCGCCAATACTTTTGTTGTTGCGTGAAACAATGAATAATTCTCTTTACATCCCGCATGTGGGTGCTCAGTCGCTGGGCAGCGGGGTACGTGGTGCACCCGTGGCTAAGATCAAAAGGAAAATAGGGAAAGTTTAGAAAGGATGCACAGGAAAGTATGTGTAAAGAACAACAAGTATTCCACATTTTAAATCATTTCATTATGAAACATTCCAAAATGATATTATTACTCATACCGTGCAAATGATGTCATCAAGCTTAGCCAGGATTTGTGCCAGTTGGTGCAGTTAACTATTTGTCCTTTAGGCAACCTGGAATGTGGCTTCAGATTGATTTCAGTCTACTTATAGCATGCCATACATGTTTTTCGCACTGACAAAAAAAAAAGTCAAACCGGAGGGAATATATCTCAGCAGCTTGCGGTAAAAGTAGCCCGCAACGGTTCAGCACGTAACCACAAACTAGCCATCCCTTTAGATCTTTTCCGTGATTTTTTCTCTCTCTCTCTCTCCCTTCAGCATCATACCCGTGAAGCTCCTGCCAATTCCAAAACAGACAATACAGTCGGCCAGTTGCCGCGTTGTCTTCAGGGCATTCACCTGCCTGACATCCACACAGGGAGTGGGAGGCAATAAGTTACTGAACCCGGAGCAGCTATATTGGGGGTTAAGGTGATCACAGTAGACCCGAAAATTCCGTTGGCTGTATAAGTCAGTCAGCAGCACCTCAACAAGCAAACGTACGTTTTTTATTAGCCAATAATTCCAGCAGCCGCAAAAAATATGGCAAAATTATGCACTGTGTGTTTGCTATGATTTGCTTTGGAGAAGGAATCCAATAAAGATGATGAAGAAGCCTTATCGCCGCACCTTACAGGACTGGGTGGGCCCTGCACAGTTATTGAGTGCGATGTACGGGAAGTGATTGCTGTCATTAAGTCAACAGGAAATGTTGCATCTCCTCCATCGCAGCAGCTGGGAACAATAACGCTCCTGACGTGGCGCCATTATTGACTGCACGAGTTGCACTGGATAAAAGTAATAACGCTCGCTATTCCCACAGACCCACTTTAACGTCTCACCGACGAGCAGAGGCAGCAAATGAGATTTAGAAGGCAGGGAAAAGCGTAGGCTTATGATTGACTGGAGGATGACTTGATGGAGTCTGCATGATGTGGATCTCTCACCCTGTCAGATCTTCCATTTATTTTTATTCCTCTTTTTTTTTTTTCCGCCAGATTTTCCTGTCGGGTGAGGGACAGTGCAGGTATTGGAATTTAAAAAGAAACGACTAGCCTGTTTTTGTTATTTGGATAGTATTAAAAATCATTGGTGATGTAGAAATATAGTATGGAGAATTTATAGCAGCTAATCTGAGCTGAAAAGGGAACTTTAATTGGATCACTAGTTTGAGTACTACAACAGTATTTTAGTGCTTTTTACATCTTGGTCTTTATTTAGACTCAAGTTTAAGAAAAAAAGTATGAACTGCTTGCTCTGTGTCTTTTGAGAGAAGATGCTATTGGGATTATTTTACCTTTTGGTAGCTTCTAGGATGAGAACCTTGAACTCCCTTTTTTTTCGTAGCCTCTGTGTTCTTTTTCCCTACACAGGTCATTTTTTTCTGGCACCATACCCTCACCTCGGGTAAAATACACACTGCTATCCTCAAATAATTCCTATAAAAATAAAAATAAATACCACTGGTGCAGTTTTAGGATTACACCCACTGTGTTGCCTGAAGTCAATTTTTTGGCAGCAACGGTGATGTCATTACCCGCATCAAAACCAAAGGTTATGGATTTTGACACAGTATATCAACCTGGATTTTGAATAATAATAGATGGGTATACTTTCACAAAATTGCCTTGAAGAGAAAAGGCTATTTTTTTCCAGGCATGCTTGTATGGCGTGATTGTGTTGTTTCAGGACAGATAAAGGTTTTGCATGATTGGGGAATAGATGTCGAGATGGCAATATGCCACAGTTGTCTTGTGAAATGAGCCTCAGCAAATCCCCCCAAAAATAAATCACCAAACAAGCACATACTAACCAGTATTTGTGTTTTACCAGTCAGACACAGCAAAGATGCTATAAACCCTTGGAAAAAAAATCTTTCCATGTCTGTTTGCCTCACCCCTCTCTCCCAAAGTTTTCCTCTCTCTGGCTAGGCGGGCACAGGTTTCCAAACAAACTCACTGAAACATGTTGTCTGTCAGTCCGTCCATCCAGCCCTCCTGCTGGGCTCCAAAGCTGCCATCCACCATGGAAGCAGGTGGCGCCGGCGTCCCAGGGAGAGCGGGCCGAGCGCGTGGGCGTCACACAGGCGACGCCAATCCAAAATTCCCAGCTGACCTCCCCGAAACCAAGGCTACAGCTGAGCTTGCCATCGCCTCTCTTTGGAAGTCCTATCTTGCTCTTTGTCCCGCCAGCTGCGTTTCCTTACCCTCTTAAATTCATTTTTCGCTACCTTTTGTTTCTCGTCGGCATCTGTGTCTTTCTCCACGTGTTTGCTTTGTGCCGTTTATCCGAGTGGGACTAACGTTGGGCTGCGGGCCAGCCCAAGCCTTGGGTTGGACGTTAATGAACGGAGCAGGAGTGGGCCCATCTGATGAAGCTGGCCATGCTATCAACTGATTTTATCTGCTTTGTGTGAGCGAGAGAGACAACAGGTGCAGTGGAAAAATACTATGCCATCACAGGTGATTTTCTGAAATGTCACTTTGATGACATCCATCATATTCCATACTCCATCCTTACTGACTGGAAATGCAGTTTTGCAAAATGTACGTAGTACGTAGAACCAGTAAGCGAGGCAAGCAAGGAAACACCTGTCTCATACAGCCCCGAGTCAAACGACTCGCAACACACGCTCACAGTGGAAGCGCCTAACGACAACATCCTGTTCCTCGTTGCCTGTCAACAGACCTTGAGCAACTGTAGTATAAGAACATTTTCATTAGTTTAGAAAGGTACCTGTTTGAAGAGCCGGTTTCAACACAATAATTTTAAAAGACAATTGCAACATCCTTTTAAATGTTCATATACATCTCCTCAGTGGATTATACAGGATTATACACACAATGGCTTACTACCAGTGTGCCTTATAGTCGGAAAAATACGGTAAATTACCACTCACGTTGCTTCCAACGATAAAATCGTGAAACCTGATGAACGTTATCGCGATAGGCCGGCAAAATGTCACAATAATGAGACATCACATTGTTGATATTTGTCAGCAGATTTATTTTCGGTCCCTTCTTGTATATCAGCGGCTGGATGGCTCAGTGGGAAGCACTCCTGACTTCCTAAACTGGGAATACCAGAAATAAATTCCTGTGGAGGGTAAACGGTAGCAACCAGTTGGGTCTCTTAAAACCCTTTGCAGGATTTGCCGTTTCCCAGCTCCCGTCATGGGTGATTTGTGTCAGGAAGTGCATGTGACGTAAAAACTGTGACTAAGTCAAAGGTCAGCATTTCAGCCTCGCTTGAGCCTCGTCTTAAATAGAAAAGCATATTTCTACCACATCAGAATCCAACAATTCACAAACTCAGTGTGACATCAAGGCATCCTACTAATAGCTATCAAGCCCTTCCAAATTGTTTGACTCCACCGCTATCCTCGATTATTGCTCGGCCTTAGTGGAGGTTTTCACTCTCCGGAGTGCCGTTCTAGTTGTGAAATGCAATATTCTGCCTAGACAGAGATGATTTTTGCGTCCAAAAATAACCAAAAGAACAAAGGCAGATAAACAAGTGGGGTTTCCAGTGCAGGCTAGTGGGCTTTGGCAGGACCAACTATGTGAGGTGGGGGGTAGAGTAGATAGTGGTCCATCCACACATCTGTCCGCACAGCACGGGGCGGTTTCTAGTGACACCCACAGAAACGGGCTTAACCTTCTCTTCCTCCCACCACCTGTTCATTACTATGCCCCCCTCCCTTCCTCACCGAGACCCCACCCCACCATCCTCATTCGAGCTCGTCTCATCCTCGCTCTGTCTTTCTCTGCTCGTTCCAGTTCTGTCTTTGTTTCACCGGCATTATCGCCCTCATCTCGCTCTGTTCTCATCGATGGTACTTGTCCCATTTGATTCCCATTAGAAATTCAATTTAGTGAAACGACATCAGAGTTAGACTGGAGAAAAAAATAAGTGAGCTTATATAAGCTTGGCTTTTCTTTGTTGCCGTGTGCCGCTTGGACTTTATTTGCCTTTTTGATAGTTTAGCCAATCCGAAACACGATTTGGAATGCATGACTTTAAATGATCAACTGATGCACGCTCACTTTTAAATGTGTGTGTATGTGTGTGTGGCACAGGCAGGGGGCACCTTAGTTGACTTGCGTTCTGCTCTCTTGCGCCCCGCACAAGCGCAGATATTCTTTTTGACTCTTTAATTGCTTTTGCAAAGTGGCCCCAATGACGATAAGGAGGACGCGGTGACAACATCTCAATTCCTCTCCCCAACTGAACGCTCCCCGTTTCAATTATCCTCGCCGCCCTCGCCCGATGCCTCCAAATAAATTTCATTTCCCTTAAGCCCGCCGGTTTCAGTATCTGATGGCGTCTCACTCGGTTATCCATGCATGGTATTATCGGGAAGACAGGCCCTCGCTGCTCACTGAGTGGGAAAGGCTTCAGGCCTCTTATTACATACCAAAATATCAGGCACCGTATTCAAATCCAGAGTATCTGGCCAGGAGGGATATGCCCAAACTGGTCGAGCCTGTTAAGAGCAGCAGTGTATACAGACAAATGCCCACGGGGAATTTGCTTCCGATGGTAATTTTCGGCATTTTCCATATGTCCGTAACTTTGTTCTGCTAATTTCCCTTATCGGCGTGTTTAATCTCCAAAGCAGAACAGAGGGTTTCTGTAATTTGTTGAGACTATGTGTGATAGCATGAAAACGAAGAATACTAAAAGGTCACCTGATAGCGCTTCCCACTACGTTAGCTGTCATGACATCATTGGATTCAAAGGAGAGAATCGGGCCAGTCACGCCAAACAATGAGGTCATTCCAAACAGCCTTTCCAGGTCTGATTTCCTTTTAAAGAAAAAGACAGAAAAACAAATAGGACAATGAAAGAGTCTTATCATATCGTTTTACTGCCCTCCCAAAGCACAGAGTAATATTCTTTTTGTCATAAAAATCTCTGTGTCAATTAAAGTCAATGTCCTGACAGTTTTCCCACAGAGACAAAGCTCGGAGTAATATAACAATTAGAGAGTGATGAACACATAACAATAAATGCGTAAACTATTCAAGCCGGTGGAGATAAGGTGGTGTTTAAACATCTTTTACAGCTGTTCCCACAGTTCAGAGTGTTCAAAGGTCTGACTTCCATAAAAATCAACACCTCTTGATCGCATGCAGTGTGTGTAATAAAAATTACCGCTCCTTAAAGTCCTTCTCAAATCTTTTTCAATTATACATTCATAGGGAAAATTGTAGTTTAACTTAACCGGCTGTTGAACGACTTTGCCCATTCACAATTTAGAAAATATTGGGAAACTCATTGAGAAGAAAAACTTTGTGAGTCAGCCAAAACTTAATTCAGACAGGGTGTGATTTTAAAAACCAAAAAAGATCAGAACAATTTTATGGTTTTGATAACATCGACAGGTGGCTTTGTCTGCTGTGAAATGCTCGGCAAAGCTTTCAAGTTAAGGTTTTCTGCCGCTTTTCAACTCTTGCAAGGTGTTTGTTCACCGTCTTAGTGCGGTTATCTTTAGGACAAGATGACAACATCAAAGGAGATGCAAGACAAGGAAGAGGAAATATTTTTTTGCCTCCTGTTTCAAAGTAGTGGGATGAACTCATTGTCAAGGTCAGGGGATTTGAGAAGGGTAAACAATATTTCGTTCAACATAGATACTAGCTTACTAATAAACCAGTTGAGCTACGGACATTACGGTAATTCGAGATATGAATAGCCTTTTGGAATGTCTGTTTTTTGTAAGTACGGTTGCAAATTTTTTTTTTTATGCTTTGGACAGTATTTAGGTCTGCACCTTCAAACATATTCCGTATGGCAAAAACAAAACATGACAGCTCACATCATGCAACTTCCGTGAATCATCTCCCACTCTTTCTCCGCTCTTATTTTGGGCCTAATTGAATTTGTGTCAGACCGAGTCTCTCTCGCACGCTGATGCCACTTCCATTACAACGCACTGCCAAACATAAGCATTCATTAATTAGCGGCCTCGTTGTCTTTTAATTATGCATGTGGCTTATTAGTCACCTCCGCCATTCACCCAAGTCTTCCTTGCTCCGCTTCCCTCCACTTCCTTCCCATGCTGCGGTTCGCACGGGACCTTTAAACCTCCACCTGCACATTATAACGCTAATAAAGCTGCTATCAGCCCGTGAAGAAGACAGCAAACAGGCGTGAGAGCGGCGGAATGGGAGGGACTCCCAAAAAGGCTAACAAAGGCCTCTGATATATCAGCTGCAGAAATGAAGTAACTGCACCGGGTGGGAAAATGATGGAAAAAACATCTCCAGTCTTCTCCAGTCTTCCTCTCACTTCCTCCTTGGGTACAAAGCTCAGGCGAAGGAGACCAGCGTCAGCCGGCAAATTTTTACAGCTCTCCAAAATCATTATTGGCAATTAGCGTTCGTCAGGGAAGACAGCAGCTGCTTGTAATTACAGGTAGCCCCTCATTACTTCTCAGTGTAGGGGCCAAGAAGGAGGCGAGGGGGAGGGAGAAAACATGCTCCGAAGCCAGTGTTTATATTTATTTATATATTTCATCCTCCCGTCGTCATGTTGAGCCTCAGAATGTATATATAGAGGAGGAGACTGAAGCAGGTGCAGTGGAGAAGATGAACCTTGTAGTAAACAACAAGCACCGGCATACAAACATTGCGTATATGGAATACTTTTTTTGAAATAATTTTTGGCCCCTCAAATATCATATAAATCCACCATTTGACTCGGTAAATGTCGATAGTCATTTTACAGCGATCATAAATATTTTTCAAAATGATTTCCGAGATTGTCTGGCTTGTGAATAATAGATATATGTACCTAGATGAATGTCATCAGTTGAAGACCTGACGAAAACTTCACAACTATATGTGAAGTGTAGGACGAAAAAATAGCTGGACATGCTATTCCGTACGGTTTCTTTGAGCTTATGTTTGACACATCCCAAGTTAATGTGACCTGACATTTCAGTGTGCACCTTGCTGTTATCTACAGATCAGCACTGCATGGCAGAACAGAACGTTTACCCGGCCTTGGCTGCTGATATGCTTTGGCCTTGTTTTCCATTTCAACTAGCGCTGAAAGATACGTTTGATGGAGGGCACCTTCACCTTTTATTGGCTGTGCCTACTAGACCAGAAACTTGTGTGATTTAAGAGAAGTTACTCCTTTTGTGCATGAGGAATTTCTTACTGATCAGCATGCACCGTGCTAAGCTGGCCCAGGTCAAACTGTACTTAATATTCCTTTTTCTAATCTCAAGGAAAAGCGTCTCATTAAATGATAGCCACGGCTATTCTCCCGTTCCACTTTCCAAAGGGCTGAACTTCTACACCGTTTTCTTTGAACTTTGAGTTGGTTCCCCCAGTTTTCATTGTTTCCTCAATTCAAGTGAGATCCACCATGGCAAAAATCCGACAACTATTCCAATACCTGGCACGGCTGCCGTGACTTCATAGCTTTGACCTCGACTTGTGAAGGTAGAAAGGTTCAGCGTGAACTTAACTATAAAAGGAAATATTTATGGGGGTGGTGAAGATGAGGTAAACACATACCACTGGCAGCAGCTATACTCCTATGAATACTTAATTAATACCATCTGAATGCTTTATATGCCCTCACCATCACACGACTTGGAGTCCCCCACTGAATTAGTCAGACCCCGGGGCAACAATCAAACCAATTAACCCACGGCCGAAAGCAGTGTGTGTGTGTTTGCAGTTCTACTAATTCCGTGTCTCACAAGAGCACGGTCGGGTTCAGGGGAGACGGCACCCGACTCGGTGCCGCAGTGTTTTGCAATGTAGAGGTCAGACCTGCAACAAGCTCTGCAGCACTAAGTGAGGGCACACTAAAAGCAGCCAAACATTAGCCTCTTATCCCCCCATGGAGCTGCTGACCTCCTCTCACAAGAAAGGAATGTCTCTGGGAATATTGTTTTTAAGCCTGTTCTCACAAGAATTTAGTGGGATTTTTGAACAAAATGGGGAGTTTTAGTGGGGATGTTTTTATAATGTTTAATATGACTGAAAGACTGATTTGTTGCTCATAGACCTAATTTCCTAAAGCAACACAGTGAATGCCCTAAAATATAACGATAGGAATAAAAGTTCTATTACGGATAAGCAATGATTTCTGCCAACAACATAAAGCCCTAACCATGTTTTTGCTAATTTGTAAAGCATTGCAATTTACTGCCTCTTGCAATAAACATATAGTTGTCTACAAATAAAAAAAAAAGAAGAATCTCCTCAGACCTCGAGGATATGTGCAAAGCTTTATTCAATGCAAGGCTGCTGGTGTTTATTTTCCGCATGCATACACACACAAAACACACACACAGGCGAGCTCCTGCTCGGTTACAGTAGAACAAGCGGCGTGCTGGCAGCAGAAACACGCACATTTGCAGGGTATCTCTCCATTCCACTGTAGAGGGTCCAACGCAAATACAAAGAACAACTGTCACATTCAAAACTCGAGCTGAAATGACTGGCTGGGTTTCCATTCATCTTGTCTGTCAGGGTCCCTCTTTTTTATTCGCTGCCATGAAAAGTTGGAACTGTATGAGAACCCCCACGCGAGAGGGAGAAGATCAAGTGCGTAAGGATTTAACAGATGGAATTGCGACTAAACGGAACGCTAATGCATGGATAGTATGAATCCACTTTGCATGTTACATGTTACTGCCAGTCGGAGTCATGTGACCAAATATAAACGCTCTCCTTTATATTTAACTTAGTTATCAAAAAATACACCCAGAGAATAAGACAAGTGTATTTTTTTTCAGGGTGATTATAAAGTATTATGAAGTATTTAGAAATTAATTTCTGAATTCACTTTACAGGGTTTTTATAATTCACATTATTTAAAGATGATTAGCATGTGTGTTTTCCAACCATTTCGCAGCGATCTGCAGTAAAAAAAAAACAACACAATCCAAACGTAAAACCTTGTGGATGTCTTCGCAGTGTTGTCTTTTGAAAAACATTGCCATTTTATTCTGCGGTGTAAACTGTTGAGTCACATCTAATTTACCAGCTATTTTATCTGCTTTAACTCAGTCAGATGAGCAGTGTGTGTGAGAAGATGTGCATAAATTGGCCTGCTGGAATTTATCGTGTGTCTTGTCGTTTGTGCACGTATTGTGTGTATTTGTGTGTGTATACGCGGCCACCAACCCGGAGCTATTATGCGGGGACAGCAGGTATAATATCAGCAAACCTTTTCCGCTGTGCTGGATAAGTAATGGCCTCAAGACGTCACCTTTATCTTTAGCCACACTCCTGCAGCTGAGGCTGTGTATTTCCAGCCACACACTCCCTCCATGATGCACAGGTGTGGTATTATATATGTATGTGTGTGTGTGTGTGAGCGAGCTATTTATCCCCCACCTCCCCCCTTATGTCTTTCACAAAAGTGGCCATGAGGAAGGCAGATAGGGCCGAGACTGACACATTCATTTCCTTAACAGGCTGGGATGCGGCGCTGCCTCCTTTTAAGCAGCTTTAGTTATTTATCCCCTAACAAATTTTGACGTTGGGTGAATGCAGAGCGAGATGCCTCTGGGAGCATCCCATCATGCCCGGCAAACGGAAAAGGGCCGCGATATGGAGCGATTAGGATGAGGTAAAAAAAAAAAAAAAAAAGAAGATGGAGGAGGGTGAAGCAGAGTGGTGACGTGCGAAGGGAGATAGCGAGAGAATATTGAAATGAGACAGAGGGAGAGGTGAAACAAAGGAAAAGTCGGATGCGGAATGAGTAGAGCTTTGTGGTCTCGAGCTTCATGGGAGGTGCAGCCCGATCATTTATAAAAGGTAAATGCTGTCAGGACACAGGGCGTTTAAAGGCGCAGCGCTGCAGGTGTGATTTATGCTCTCAGTGCGGGGCTATAAATCAACCTACCTTTGTTTCCACAGGCAGCGGCTACACACACACACACACACACACACATGGCAGACTGCACAAAGATGCATGATGATGAAACTGGGTGAATGGATGGAGAGTGAACTGGTTGGAGTCTATCAGTTGGAGTTGTGGACACACACACACATGCACACATAAAAACAATCATGGTTTCATTCCTTGACATCAATTTGCCTTTTGACTTGGGTATGGAACAGAAGCTTTTCTTCTCCATCAACTGTCTTATCTTTGGTCACATCAAGAAGTTGAGCAATGATGACACAGGCGTCATTGATAAGATGTTTTCGGGGGCGGCAGCAGCACTTCAGTAAGGTCACATGTTCTGCTCATGACACTTGCATTGTTAGCATTCTTGCACAAGCTCAGATGAGGACGATTGTTCTGCAGTACTGTTTCTGAGTTCAATCAGTTCATTTGTTGATTTCTTATGGGATGGGAAAATCTTTCTGTGAAAGTTCTGATATTGACCATAATAAAGCTGCTAAGAAGAGTCGCGGGGTCAGGTTGTAATTTAACCTCCCATAACTGACTCCATGTAGGCTAAAAAGCTAGAAGACTGAATCAATAGCACATCTGCTAGCTTCAGCCAATTAGTGTGCACCAATTTGTCTCATTTGCATCAAGATAAGAATAATCAACGGTCAATGAATCAATATTACGGCCATTCCTACAAAAGAAACCCAGCAAGTATTTGGTTTATTTTCCTGTGTAGCTTTATAAAAATGCCTGTTGAAGTAAGCACTTTTTTTCTGCGGTTGATGTACGTCACGTTTCAAAATAAGATACATCTGTCTTCTAAATTAATTTGCGTTGATATATTTGGTTCATTTCATTAACGCTTGAAAGACGTCATCTTTGTCCTTAGCAACTGTGACGCTATGAGGAATGGACAAAATGTCTCCCAATTCACCGTCTGGTGTTTATTAAAATCTACCTTTTGAGCAGCAACCACACACACACACACACACACACACTGTACAACCAAGTTTTTGAAACTAATTTTCCACTTGTGATATTTTTTACCCTTATAAAAGTTGAAGGGAGTGAAAATGCTTGAAAATCTATCTGTGCGAAGGTTAGACTATTGAAAAGAGCTTTTGAAGTTTGAAGTACCAAAGTCCCCAAAGCATTCTAAGCCTTTATGGAACTTGCTTTGTACAGTGGAGTACAATTTTAATGGAATAGAAAAGCACTGGTGGAGCTCAAGGGCTTCACAAAAAAAAAAGACAAAACCCCAGAAATCTTCAGAAAATGCTTTTAGAAAAATTATTACATTATTATTATATATATATATATATATATATATATATATATATATATATATATATATATATATATATATATATATATATATATATATATTACATTATGTTTATATGAACAATTTTGGAATAGAAAAATACCCCAAAGTTAGTTTATTTGGCCTGGCACTTGGGTGAGGGGCAGTGCCCCAAGTGCCCTCCTTCTAGCTCCGCCTCCACCTTAAAGTTAACTCCTCATCTCGAAAACAAACATTTTCGAAACTGACGTAATGGTAATTGGGATTTGTGAAACACTGAAAACAACCTTCTCCATACCGCAAATCTTTCATCTAATGAGATGAATTTGATAATATTTTTGGCACTTCTAAACACACGTTTCCCATCATTTTCAGCCGACTAAAGTGTTGAGCAAAGTCTCCCACTCTGTCAAATTAATGCACAGGCGCACCTCGTCAAACATCATCAATCCTTTCAGCTAAACCCTATTTCACTTTTGCACACAACGTCTATTGTGTTGCTCACATTCTCTCCACTCAATACATAATACAAGTGTATAAATCAGGCTGGGGAAATGGAGACGTTAACGTGCAGGAGACACGAACAAGCTGACCCGAATGCTGGCTGCTCTTCTGATTTCCCTCAGGATCTCCTCTCTGGCCTGTGCCACTGGTATTTGGATTCCTGAGGGAGGCCATTACCGCTCGCGATCCATATGTATGTATGGCTGGCTGCAGCTTCTGTGCCTGCCAAGACGCTTGCACACTGAGGACAAGGCCAATGGTTTTACAAGGTGATTATTTGCACTGTGCATCTGGATGTGGAGCTGCAGCTAATAGGCTTTATTTGGAACTTTCAGAGCAGTTGGTGGGCTTTATCAGTACATGGCTGATTAGCATGCTGTATAGCAGGCTATTTAGCTCTTCTGAAATGACTCGTCCCCAAAAGTCCAACACTCATATTAGGGGTTCAGGGAAATAACCCTGTGTAAATTATGATTCAAAAGTCAAACTAACTTGGAGGTCAAGGCATCCTCATGCGTCATGTCAGCCCATCTTGCATTGTGAGCATCTAAAGGCTGCTGCACATTGATCAATGTGACCATGAAGAATGGTTTATGCATTTGTGTGCGTGCGTGTGTGTGTGTACTGTCTTTCTCTAATGGTATGGCTTAGCAGAAGCCAGTTGGATAGTTGAAAATGTTTTTATTGTACATTCCAACTTTTCTTTGTATTTATCTCACAATTAAGGATGTTCAAAGTTAATAAAAAAAACAGGTACGCCATTTTGAGCACTTCAATTTATAGTTATGAGATTTCAACAACTATCAGCAGATTGTGTTCAACTTTCGAGTTTCCAGCGGAGAAGAAAAATTGGCTTAAAAAGTTTCCCAATTATCCCAACCTTGTGATGTCAATATAGTCGGTTCACTTCAATGAATGGCTTATTTTTTTTCTTCCTCAACGCTTGCTCACTGTCCAGTACATCAGGAGCTGACTTTCTCCCGTCTGATGGGTTTGATAACCTTTTGATAGCCACGTGCACTCATTCTTCTCAATCTCCAATCGGCCAGCTGGACCGAGCAAAGTTGTCTCGCCAATCTAATTAACAAAATAAATCTGCTCGGCTTCTTGGTGCTGGAATAAAGGGGACGATAAAAGTGGGCCATACACTCACTTCGTAATGTCTCCCCGCCACAATAGATCCAAGCGTTCACGCTCGAATGTGTCTATCTCTCTCTGCCGAGTTAAATATAGTGTGATTAGGAGGTTAAATTGTGAAAAATCTAACTTCCTGATAGTCTCTTTGTCTTTCTACAGCTGGGAGGAATCGGGGCCTATTTCATGATTAAAAATTTATAAAGCAAGACTATGAATTGGAAATTCTGCCCGCATATAGCTGGCCTCCATCTCGCAAGTGGCCATGAGGCAAAGAGCAAAGTAAGAAGCTCGGCATGCCTCATCCTGTCACTATGACTGTGATCACATGATGCTATGTGGCACGCAGCCGGTCACTGCAGGATGGAGGAAGGGCCAGAGCGTAGCCTTTTGAAATCAAGCAGAAAATTTAATTAGTTAGGCCTTCCTTTCATTGGAAGCTTCATTATTCATTGAAAAATACTCAATTACGACAAGCACAAAAGGTTGGATGTTTTTAAATGAATTGAAGAATCTTCAACACGTGAAGTAATTTCAACTAATGGCATCGCATTAGGGTTGTTAGTTAGTTTAAAAGCAAAAATGAATGAATGTGGGTGTAGAAAGAAAAATATTAATTGTATAACAAGTTTATTTTCACACCTTTCAGATTTGTTTGCAAAAACTAATTATCATCATCCCAATACTGACCTTGAACTAGTTGTGTCTTGTCTTTAATTAAATAATAAACAAAATCAACACAAGCAGTCATGAGCATTTAAAAAAGTGTTTGCTTTAAATGTATGAATAATTACATGTATTTCCAATTAGCACGGGTTGCATCAAATGCTTATCTTCCTTGAAGGTTTGGTTATTTTTGCCTCGAGGCTATGTTTAGATTATGAATATTTAATTCTAAAACATTTCACGTTATCTTTTCAAAACAATGCATTTGGAAATGTCTGAATAAATTACAAAAAAAAACCAATCAGGCCATAGCAATGAAAGAAATCACAATTACTATTCATACAAATAGTAGATTCAATTCCCTTAAAGAATATTTATTTAAAATATTACATAGTGTATAATAAGTTTTTTTCTTTTACATTAAATCACAATATTGCCAAAAAAATTCTTTCCATTCCTTTTAAAACATTATCCAAATTAGCCTTTATCAGAAAAAATAATTGCTTTAAATGATGTTATTGTATTAAATCCAAAACAGTCAACATTTTTTTTTGTCTCTGTCAAGAGGAAAAATAAGTCGTGATGATTGGCAGACAGAAAGATCCAGGAACAGTTTGCCCATCACTTGTAGTTGGCTCCCATTGTTGGCAGTCGGAAAGGGAGCTGACTGCCTTCCAGTCTCGGGGAAATAAATGTCCCTTAAAAAAAAAAAAAAGACAAGGCAAAAAAAAAAAATCCATTTTGTGATACTGTCAAATATAATTGTTTCTCTCACATTAAA